>NC_044567.1:38877442-39477442 GCF_007565055.1 Rhinopithecus roxellana
CAGGTCCAGTTTGCAGCAACAACAACAACCACAAGGCACACAAAGAAACAGGAAAGTATGACTCAGTCAAAGAAATAAAAACTGACAAACTATTCTGGGGAAGGCCGGACACTGGATTTACTAGACAAAGACTTTGAAACAACTGCCTTAAACATGCTCAAAAACTTAAATAAAAACACAGGCCGGGCACCGTGGCTCACACCTGTAATTCCAGCACTTGGGCAGGCCAAGATGGGCAGATCACCTGAG
The DNA here is from genome assembly GCF_007565055.1 of Rhinopithecus roxellana. Classification (NCBI taxonomy): domain Eukaryota; kingdom Metazoa; phylum Chordata; class Mammalia; order Primates; family Cercopithecidae; genus Rhinopithecus; species Rhinopithecus roxellana. The sequence goes on from NC_044567.1 coordinate 38,877,692, forward strand.
GTCAGGAGTTTGAGACCAGCCTGGCCAACACAGTGAAACCCCAATCTCTACTAAAAATACAAAAAAATGCCAGGCGCAGTGGCTCACGCCTATAATCCCAGCACTTTGGGAGACTGAGACAGGCGGATCACCTGAAGTCAGGAGTTCAAGACCAGCCTGACCAACATGGAAAAACCCCGTCTCTACTAAAAATACAAAATTACCCGGGCGTGGTGGCGCATGCCTGTAATCCCAGCTACTCGGGAGGCTGAGGCAGGAGAATCGCTTGAACCCGCAGAGGTTTCAGTGAGCCGAGATCACACCACTGCACTCCTGCCTGGGCAACAAGAATGAAACTCCGTCTCAAAAAAAAAAAAAACACACACACACACACACACACAACTAGAAGAAAAAAGGAAAACAACGCGTGTGTGAACCCAACAGGACTATCGATAGAGACAGAAAGTATAAAAAGGAACAAAACAGAAATCCTGGAGCTTTTAAAAGGTACAATAACAAACGTGAAAAATTCATGCTAGCAGTTCAGTAGCACATTTGAGCAGGCACAAGAAAGAATCAGGAAACTCGAAGACAGGAAGATTGAAATTCTGCTCCAGTAGGTCTCCTCAGAAAGGAGAAAAAACAAAGGCGACGAGCAGAGCCTAAAGGACCTGAGATGTCAGCTTCTACCAACACACACAGTATGGGGGTCTGAAATGCGCACAAAGAATGTTCGAAAAAATAAAGGAAAAAAACCTTTTCGAGTTTAATGAAAGACAAGAATTTTACAAATCCAAGAAGCTCAACAAACTCCAAGTAGGATAAACTCACAGGACCCAAAATGAAACACATTTTAATAAAAGCGTTGAAAGCCAAAAGACAAGAGAGAATCTTGACAGCAGCAAGAGAGAAGTGACTGGATAACTGTCAACAGCTGACTTCTCATCAGAAATCATGAAGGCTGGCCGGGCGCGGTGGCTCAAGCCTGTAATCCCAGCACTTTGGGAGGCCGAGATGGGTGGATCACGAGGTCAGGAGATCGAGACCATCCTGGCTAACATGGTGAAACCCTGTCTCTACTTAAAAAATACAAAAAACTAGCCAGACGAGGTGGCGGGCGCCTGTAGTCCCAGCTACTCGGGAGGCTGAGGCAGGAGAATGGCGTAAACCCGGGAAGTGGAGCTTGCAGTGAGCTGAGATCCGGCCACTGCACTCCGGCCTGGGTGACAGAGCCAGACTCCATCTCAAAGAAAAAAAAGAAAAAGAAATCATGAAGGCCAAGGCCGGGCGTGGTGGCTCACACCTGTAATCCCAGCACTTTAGGAGGTTGAGGTGGGTGGATAAACTGAGGTCAGGAGTTCAAGACTAGCCTAACCAACATGTGGAAACCCCATCTGTACAAAAAATACAAAAATCAGCCAGGCGTGGTGGCAAGCACCTGTAATACCAGCTACTCAGAGGGCTGAGGCAGGAGAATCGCTTGAACCTGGAAGGTGGAGGTTGCAGTGAGCCGAGACGGTGCCACTGCACTCCAGCCTGGGAAACAGAGCAAGAACCTGACTCAAAAGAAATGTGTGTTTTTCAGCACTCAATAATTAACAGGTAGATTTGTGTCAACAAGAAAATGCAAAGCCTGAAAAACAACTTTTAAGAGAGAACAAAATAAAAGATCCATGGAAAATAAACTACTACTTTTGGGGACAGGTTTCAACAAGTTCATTACCATCTGTAAGAGGAGACAGGAACAAGAGTGAACGCTGAGCCACCTAGTCACTAAAGTCAAATCTGGAGGGGCTGAGGCGTGTGGTGGGAAGGGTCAGAGCTACAGACCATCTCATCTGGGACAAGCATGTGCACCAGTAGCACAATCCCAGGAGGGTCTCCTCCAGAGCTCTGCAAAAGTTCTCAGCAAGAAGGAGCCTGGCCCCTCCTCTAGCCCAAGGCATGAAGACCCAAGAGCCAGGTCTGTGCACAGGCTCTGCAGAAGCAGAGGAGCAGCACCAGGTTGGTGTAAAGACTCAGGAACAATGAGCCACCCACTTCATGGTCTGTCTGACTTGTTCTGATATTAGAGTCCTAACAACGATCAAGCAGTACCACAAGTCACATTCCCTGTCACACATTAGAACATTTTTATTCAACCACAAGAAATTCTGTCCACGTGCAGCCAGGCTTCCACAGGTTACCCCTCCACATATCAGCCATCTTTTCTTTTTTTTTCGAGACAAGGTTTTGCTCTGTTGCCCAGACTCGAGTGCAATAGTGCAATCACAGTTCACAGCAGCCTCAACCTCCTAAGGTCAAATGATCCTCCCACCTTGGCCTCCCAAGTAGCTAGGACTAGAGGCCCTCACTACAACATCTGGCTACTTTTTTTTGAGACAGGGTCTTACTCAGTTGGGACTACAAGTGTGCGCCGCCATGCACGGCAATCTTACCTACCTATCTACCTGAGACACGGTCTCCCCTTCTGTTGCCTGGGCTGGAGGGCACTGGTGTGATCTCAGGTCCCTGTAGTCTCCACCTCTTGGGTGCAAGTGATCCTCCAACCTCAGTCTCCCGAGTAGCTGGGACTACAGCTGCGCACCACCAGGCCCGGCTAACCTCCCGCTGCGCGCCACCAGGCCCGGCTAACCTCCCGCTGCGCGCCACCAGGCCCGGCTAACCTCCCGCTGCGCGCCACCAGGCCCGGCTAACCTCCCGCTGCGCGCCACCAGGCCCGGCTAACCTCCCGCTGCGCGCCACCAGGCCCGGCTAACCTCCCGCTGCGCGCCACCAGGCCCGGCTAACCTCCCGCTGCGCCACCAGGCCCGGCTAACCTCCCGCTGCGCGCCACCAGGCCCGGCTAACCTCCCGCTGCGCGCCACCAGGCCCGGCTAACCTCCCGCTGCGCGCCACCAGGCCCGGCTAACCTCCCGCTGCGCGCCACCAGGCCCGGCTAACCTCCCGCTGCGCGCCACCAGGCCCGGCTAACCTCCCGCTGCGCGCCACCAGGCCCGGCTAACCTCCTGCTGCGCGCCACCAGGCCCGGCTAACCTCCTGCTGCGCGCCACCAGGCCCAGCTAACACAATTCATGTCGTTTCAAGTCAATGATGGGCCACATATGTGAGGGTTCCGTTAAGATTATGATGCAGCTGAAGAATTCCTACTCCTAGCCATCGTGATGTCATAGTGCAATGAATTACTCACGAGTTTAGGGATGCTGGTGTCAAGGAACCCACTACGCAAACAGCTGTATGAAAGTACAACACATGGCCCGGCACGGTGGCTCACAGCTGTAATCCCAGCACTTTGGGAGGCCGAGACGGGCGGATCACGAGATCAGGAGATTGAGACCATCCCAGCTAACACAGCAAAACCCCATCTCTACTAAAAATACAAAAACAATCAGCCCAGGCCTGGTGGTGGGAGCCTGCAGTCCCAGTTACTCAGGAGGCTGAGGCAGGAGAAGGGTGTGAACCCGGGAGACGGAGCTTGCAGTGAGCTGAGATCATGCCACTGCACTCCAGCCTGGGCGACAGAGCGGGACTCCATCTCAAAAAAAAAGAAAGAAAGAAAGAAAGTACAGCACATATGATCACGTACAATATGTAATACTTGATAATAATAAATGACTGTTACTGGTTATGTATTTACTGCACTATACTTTTTTTTTTTTTTGAGACAGAGTCTCACTCCATTGCCCAGGTTGGAGTGCAGTGGCTTGGTCTGGGCTCACTGCAACCTCCGCCTCCCGGGTTCAAGCAATTCTCCTGCCTCAGCCTCCCGAGTAGCTGGGACTACAGGCGTGTGCCACCAAGCCTGGCTAACGTTTTTTTAGTACAGACGGGCTTTCACCATGTTGGCCAGGCTGGTCTCAAACTCATGACCTCAGGTGATCCACCCGCGACGGCCTCCCAAAGTGCTGGGATTACAGGTGAGAGTCACTGTGCCCGGCAGCACTATACTTTTTATTGTTAATTTAGAGTATACTGCTTCTACTTATTTTTAAAAAGTTAACTATACAGTAGCCCCAGGCAGGTCCTTCAGGCAGCATCCAGAAGGCAGCGTGATTATCACCAGAGGTGACCGCTCCCTGCACGTTACTGCCCCTGAGAACTGTGGAGTGGGACAAGAGGTGGAGGCGGAAGACAGTGATACTGCTGGTACTGACCCTGTATAGGGCTAGGCTAGTGTTGTGTTTCAGTCTTAGTTTTTAAAAAGAAAGTTTAAAAAGAAAAAAAATTAATTTTACAAACAGAAAAAAGTTTATCAAATAAGAATATAAAAATATTTCTGTGGTCAGGCGCATGGCTCACACCCGTAATCCCAGCGCTTTGCGAGGCCGAAGCAGGAAGATCATCTGAGGTCAGGAGTTCGAGACCAGCCTGGCCAACATGGCAAAACTCCATCTCTACTAAAAATACAAAAATTAGCCAGGCAAGGTGGCTACTCGGGAGGCCGAGGCAGGAGAATCTCTTGAACCCAGGTGGCGGAGGTTGCAGTGAGCCAAGATCACACCATTGCACTCCAGCCTGGGCCACACAGTGAGATGCAGTCTCAGAAAAAAACAACAAAAAATATTTTTTATGTCTGTATAATGTGTGTTTTAAACTAAATATTAGTTTATAAAGTAAAAAAAGTTACAGTATGTTAAGGCTAATTTATTCTTATTTTTATTTTTTTTTTGAGATGGAGTCTCGCTCTGCCGCCTGGGCTGGAGTGCAGTGGCCGGATCTCAGCTCACTTCAGCTCACTGCAAGCTCCGCCTCCCAGGTTCACGCCATTCTCCTGCCTCAGCCTCCTGAGTAGCTGGGACTACAGGCGCCCGCCACCACGCCCGGCTAGTTTTTTGTATTTTTTAGTAGAGACGGGGTTTCACCGTGTTAGCCAGGATAGTCTCGATCTCCTGACCTCGTGATCCGCCCGTCTCGGCCTCCCAAAGTGCTGGGATGACAGGCTTGAGCCACCGCGCCCGGCCAAGGCTAATTTATTATTGAAAATTTTTTTCTTCTACCTGACAAGAAAACTCTTTTTAAATAAATTTAGGCCAGGCACAGTGGTTCACACCTGTAATTCAAGCACTTTGGGAGGCCAAGGCGGACGGACCACCTGAGGTCAGGAGTTCAAGACCAACCTGGCCAACATAGTGAAACCCCGTCTCTGCTAAAAATGAAAAAATTAGTTGGGCATGGTCTCAAGCGCTGGCAATCCCAGCTACTCGGGAAGCTGAGGCAGGAGAATCGCTTGAACCCAGGAGGCGGAGGTTGCAGTGAGCCAAGATCACGCCATTGCACTGCAGCCTGGGTGACAAGAACAAAACTCCTTCTCAAATAAGTAAATAAAGTGTAGCCTAAATATCCAGCGTTTCTAAAGTTGACAGTGGTGTATAGTCATGTCCTAGGCCTTCACATTCACTCACTGACTCACCCAGTTCTACAAGCTCTGTTGACACCAAGTGCCCTAGAGAGCTGTACCATCTTTTATCTTTTGTACCTTATTTTTACTGTGTCTTTTCTATGTCTTAGTATGTTTAGATACACAAACACCTACCATGTTACAGCATTCAGTACAGTCACATATTGCTTAACTTTGTGCAGCCTGTGGCTGTAGGAGCAAAAGGATGTACACACAGCCTGGATATGTAGTCGGCTGTGTCATCTAGGTTTGTACAAGTACGCTCTATGATGTTGGCACAACAATGAAATCACCTAACAATGCATTTCTCAGAATGATTTCCACCATTAAGTGATGCACGACTGTACAAGGCCAAAAAGGCCACGCTGGGGAGTCTACCATCAACGAAAACAAAAAAAAAGTGGAAGCAACTGCAGAATCAGAAGTGAATTTTACCTGACTTACATCTATAACTGTTTTACATGGTTTTCTACAGTACAGTATTCACCCAATCCAACTCAGACGCCTACATCCAACCAATTCAGCAATAAACATTTGAGTCCTATCGAGTACCCAGAATTCCTGGAGGTCATCCAGGGGTCAAAGGTCACAACCCCAGGAAGTATACAACGTAAAGACGAATCAGCCCAGCCAGCCCACAGAACACTTACAGGCAGTTCACTCAAGTGTACGGGATTTGAGTTGTGTTTAACTACATGTGGGCAAGTCCAGGGGGAAGCTGGGCAAAGTGGGAACAGGTCCTCAAGGAGGACCCAGAACAGTTAGTTTATATTTCAACCACATCTTCTTCTACCCAGCTCAAACGGCTATAAAAATGATGTTCATTACCCTAACATCCTCCAACAGTTCAGAAATGGCAAAAACACAGAATTTTTAAAACATTCTCTATACACTCAAAATGCTATTGTATTCTGAAAAATACAAGACCAAAAAAGCCACTTTGAAAACACAACAGCAGACCAGGCGCAGTGGCTCACGCCTGTAATTCCAACGTTTTGGGAGGCCAAGGCAGGAGAATCACTTGTGGTCAGGAGTTTGAGACCAGCCTGGCCCACATGATGAAACCCCATCTCTACTAAAAATATAAAAATTAGCCGGGCATGGTGGTGGGCACCTGTAATCCCAGCTTCTTGGGAGACTGAGGCAGGAGAATCACTTGAACCCGGCAGGAGGAAGTTGCGGTGAGCCGAGATGGTGCCAGTGCACTCCAGCGTGGGCGACAGAGCAAGACTCCGTCTCAAAAAAACAAAACAAAACAAAAAAACACAATAATAGTTTTAAATTTACTTATTTCAGGTTTTCTTTTTCTTTCTTTTTTTTTTTTGAGATGGAGTTTCGCTCTTGTTGCCCAGGCGCCATCTCAGCTCACCACAACCTCCGCCTCCCGGGTTCAAGTGATTCTCCGCCTTAGCCTCCCGAGTAGCTGGGATTACAGGCGTGCGCCACCACACCAGGCTAATTTTGTATTGTTAGTAGAGACAGGGTTTCTCCATGTTGGTCAGGCTGGTCTCGAACCCCCGACCTCAGGAGATCTGCCCGCCTCGACCACACAAAGCGCTGGGATGACAGGCGTGAGCCAACGTGCCTGGCCTATTTCAAATTTTCTATATTCCATCCGTTCAAATAAAAGTCAAAAGATGAGTTTTCTTACTGCTGATTATTAATGACTAAACACCATTAAAAACAGCACCTTGAGAGCCGTCTTTCCCAGCATGGCTGTGCTAACACTGACGTCACATCGTGAGTTCATTCTCCAGTGGAACCAGGAACACAAAAAACTGGAACAATTCAGCTACAGCTCAGTGTTTTTTTCCTCACTAAACGTTCTCAGAATGTCTGTATTAATGTAACTAAGGTATTCCTAGTTCTCAGACTATCTGTATCAGCCTGATTAAGTCAATAAATATGACTACGAGTACACAAGTGTAACAGTGCTAGGCTACTACTGCCTTAAGGGACCTAGCTGAACCTTCTCACAACCAGGGATAGCAAGACAGAACTGCATTCCAAGAGTGTCCTTTCAAAGCTGCAAAGGGAGGAGGAGTTATCTAGTGACTCTGCAATGAGTCTCAACCCCCAGGCTCTGTTTTAGAAGAGGCACTTCTGTAATCCCAGCACTTTGGGAGGCCAAGGTGGGCGGATCATGAGGTCAGGAGATGGAGACCATCCTGGCTAACACGGTGCAACCCCACCTCTACTAAAAATACAAAAACTTTGCCGGGCGTGGTGGCAGGCCCCTGTAGTCCCAGCTACTCAGGAGGCTGAGGCAGGAGAATGGCGTGAACCTGGGAGGCAGAGCTTGTAGTGAGCCGAGATCGCGCCACTGCACTCCAGCCTGGGCGACAGAGCGAGACTCCGACTCAAAAAAAAAAAAAAAAAAAAAAGAAAGAAAAGCCACTTTCAGGTGAGGCGCCACAGCTCATGCCTGTAATCCCAGCACTTTGGGAGGCTGAGGTGAGCAGATCACCTGAGGTCAGGAGTTCCAGACCAGCCTGGCCAACATGGTGAAACCCTATCTCTACTAAAAATACAAAAATTAGCCACGCGTGGTAGCAGGCACCTGTAATCCCAGGTGCTCAGGGGGCTAAGGCAGGAGAATCACTTGAACCCGCGAGGCAGAGGTTGCAGTGAGCTGAGATTTTGCCACTGCACTCCAGCCTGGAAGACAGAGCAGGACTCCATCTTGAAAAAAAAAGAAAAATTAGCCGGCGTGTTGGCACATGCCTGTAATTCCAGCTCCTCAGGAGACTGAGGCAGGAGAATCACTTGAAACCAGGAGGTGGACACTGCAGTGAGCTGAGATCACACCACTGCACTTCAGCCTGGGCAACAGAGCAAGACCCTGTCTCAAAAAAAAAAAAAAAGGCGCTTTCAAGTTTACTTTGAACAGCTACTTTGGTAGCATAAAAGTTTTAAGCAGGAATCATCTGTAAAAAAACTATCAAAACTTACCACCAGCCGGGCGCGGTGGCTCAAGCCTGTAATCCCAGCACTTTGGGAGGCCGAGACGGGCGGATCACGAGGTCAGGAGATCGAGACCATCCTGGCTAACACGGTGAAACCCCGTCTCTACTAAAAACTACAAAAAACTAGCCGGGCGACGTGGCGGCGCCTGTAGTCCCAGCTACCCGGGAGGCTGAGACAGGAGAATGGCGTGAACCCGGGAGGCGGAGCTTGCAGTGAGCTGAGATCCGGCCACTGCACTCCAGCCTGGGCGACAGAGCGAGACTCCGTCTCAAAAAAAAAAAAAAAAAAAAAAAACTTACCACCAATAGGACCAAGAGTCATACTCAATTCTTGTTATACTATCAACTGCTAGGCTGCTATGCAACAGGCGGCTCTCCCCTCCCGCGTCCTGTGCATAGTAAGGTTTTTTAGCCGCATCCCTGGCCTCTGTCCACTAGATGCCAGTAGCACCAGTCCTCCCAGTCTATGCTAACCAAACATGTCTCCAGACACTGTCAAACGTCCCAGGGAGGGGACGGAGGCAGACTCATCCTGGTGTTATACTCCAACGCCTTTCACAGGACAAAGAACACAAGTATTCCATCTCAAATGACAAACTGCAGCAAAAACCAAATACTGTCTAAAAATCTATGGAATTCTCAGCAGAGCACCTTCTCTGTTCCTAACAAATCAGCAGGGACGTTTGAAGCCCAACATGCACTCTAAGCTGAAGTGCACGAGGAAAGCAGGGCCGCTGGGGCTGGGGCTCTTGCATGAGGTACTTCCTGGTCTCCCTGCCACCACTTCCTAGGGTGTAGGTGTAACACCTTGTTCCACGCTCAAAGCCAGCTTCACATCGTAGAGATGGTAACGTGTGCCTTAAACATGCCCTCACGGACTGCATTTTAGCAGCAAATTCAAGAATTGCTAATGAAAAAGTATGGAGGTTGATTTGCTATGACTGTCATTATTTAAGATATTATAAATTGCTCCAAAAACCAAACATAAAAGAAAACAAGAGCCCCACAAAAATGTTAAACAGATAAGAACACTACCCAAATGCCAACTGCTTTCATGAAAAGCTTCCTTAACTTAGAAACCCTCTTTTCTTCATCTTCCAAAAAAACTTTTCTCCTCAACAAAGCAAGAATAGTTACATTTTCACAATGGAAAAATCTGCTGTTACTATAACAGCCTCATCTCCTGGAATATTTCCACCAAACATGCACTGGGCCGTGCTGCACTTCTGCAACCACAGGTCTAAATGGGACCTGCCAGTAAGTGGGGGAGCCCCGCCTGACTACAATCCCTTCACTATTAATAAATGATCAGCACTTGAAAACATGTACAGACCAGGTGGGATGGCTCACGCCTGTAATCCCAGCACTTTGGGAGACTGAGGTGGGGGGACCGCTTGAGGACAGGAATTTGCGACCAGCCTGGGCAACATAGCGAGACCCCAGGTCCAAAAAAAAAAAATTAGCCCTGAATGGCCATGCAGGCCTGTACTCTCAGATACATGGGAGACTGAGGTGGGAGGATCGCTTGAGTCCAGGAGTTCAAGGCTGCAGTGAGCTATGATGGCACCACTGTACTCCAGCCTGGGTGACAGAGTAAGACTCTAAATAATAAAATAAAAGGAACACAGAGTTTTACCACTGGATGAAGTACTAAACACTAGGTGAGACAGAAGTAAGTTGGTTACTGGGTTTTTAACTTAAAGTAACAATTATGCTAAAATAGCTGCACTGTGCTTCCTGTCTACAAATCAGTGATAACAATGTATCTCAATTTGCTAAATGAATATTTTGGGTTTTGAGACAGAGTCTTGCTATGTCGCCCAGGCTGGAGTACAGGGGTGCCATCTTGGCTGACGGCAACCTTCACCCCATGGGTTCAAGCAATTCTCCTGCTTCAGCCTCCTGAGTCGCTGGAATGACAGGCACCCACCACCACGCCCAGCTAATTTTTTTTTTTTTTTTTTTTTTTTTTTTTTTTTTTTTTTTTTTTTTGAGACAGAGTCTGGCTCTGTCGCCCAGGCTGGAGTGCTGTGGCCGGATCTCAGCTCACTGCAAGCTCCGCCTCCCGGGTTTACACCATTCTCTTGCCTCAGCCTTCCAAGTAGCTGGGACTACAGGCGCCCGCCTCGTCGCCCGGCTAGTTTTTTGTATTCTTTAGTAGAGACGGGGTTTCACCGTATTAGCCAGGATGGTCTCGATCTCCTGACCTTGTGATCCGCCCGTCTCGGCCTCCCATAGTGCTGGGATTACAGGCTTGAGCCACCGCGTCCGGCCGTAGCAGAGACGGAGTTTAGCCATATTGGCCAGACTGATCTCAAACTTCTGACCTCAGGTGATCCGCCTGCCTCGGCTTCCCAAAGTGCTGGGATTACACGCAAAAGCCAACAGGCCCAGCCAAAATTTATTTAAAAGCTATCTCACCGGGCGCGGTGGCTCAAGCCTGTAATCCCAGCACTTTGGGAGGCCGAGACGGGCGGATCACGGGGTCAGGAGATCGAGACCATCCTGGCTAACACGGTGAAACCCTGTCTCTACTAAAAAATACAAAAAACTAGCCGGGCGAGGTGGCGGGCGCCTGTAGTCCCAGCTACTCCGGAGGCTGAGGCAGGAGAATGGCATAAACCCGGGAGGCGGAGCTTGCAGTGAGCTGAGATCAGGCCACTTGCACTCCAGCCCGGGCGACAGAGCAAGACTCCGCCTCAAAAATAAAAAAATAAAAAAAAAAAAATAAAAAATAAAAAATAAAAAAATAAAAATAAAAAATAAAATAAAATAAAATAAAATAAAATAAAATAAAATAAAAATAAAATTAAAATAAAATTAAAATAAAATAAAATAAAATAAAATAAAATTAAAATAAAATAAAATAAAATAAAATAAAATAAAAGCTATCTCTACTAAAAATACAAAAATTAGCCAGCATGGTGGTGCATGCCTGTAATCCCAGCTCCTCAGGAGGCTGAGGCAGGAGAATCGCTTGAACCCGGGAGGTGGAGCTTAAATACATAGTAGTTATTAAAGGCAATTGATTTGTACACTGAGCATTTTTCAAAGTGCAAAGCGGCATTTCTCCTCTGCTATGAACTTCCCTTTATTTATGCCAACACATGCCAACTCCTGTGTCCCAGCCTCAGCTCCACTTACAAGCTTGTCAGGAGTTTCAGGTCGCCAAACAAAGGCATTTCAGCCACCCTTGCAGCCCTTCAATATGGAAACACATCAGACTTTCCAAGTAGTTCCATTCTGACCCGCTCTGCTCAGCTCTTCAAACAAGACAATCTCATTTTCTTTTCCACTGGGAGCTGTCCTCCTTCACACGTCATCTGCTGTCTACTCGGCCAAAGAGCTGACCAGGTCTCAACTCCATCTTCTTTTTTTTTTTTTCTGAGACAGAGTCTCGCTCTGTCCCCCAGGCTGGAGTGCAGTGGCACGATCTTGGCTCACTACAAGCACCACCTCCCGGGTTCACGTCATTCTCCTGCCTCAGCCTCCCGAGTAGCTGGGACTACAAGTGTCCGCCACCATGCCTGGCTAATTTTTTGTATTTTTAGTAGAGACGGGGTTTCACCGTGTTAGCCACGATGGTCTCGATCTCCTGACCTTGTGATCCGCCTGCCTCGGCCTCCCAAAGTGCTGGGATCACAGGCGTGAGCCACCGCGCCCGGCCTCAGCTCCCATTTCTTGGTGGTTCCTTGAGCCACTTCACCTTAGTTTAGTGATGAGGTTTCCGCTCTTCCTAACCCTAATCTCAACTCTGCTCTCCTTACAAGGCCCTCACTTTACATGCACTCCTTCCACCTCCACTCCCTCCTTCCTCCCCAGCCCTATGTCCAGCCTCCTTCCTTATCCTGGAGACAACAGCCCTCTCAAAGGCTGCCCAAGACTTCCTGATTGCCAAGCCATGTCCCTTGGCCATCTCCTTCCCAGGACCCCCTCCTTCTTACTTCTTCTTTCTGGTACTGGTATTCTCCAGGAAGCTCAGTTCTGCCCATCCGTATTCTGAGTAGGACAAAATCACTGTGAGTTCCCTCAATTCATTTATTGGAGTCTCCACCTGGAAAGCTCCAGAAGCCACTGACTGTCGGCTCACCTCTCTCCAGTCTTCACCTTGGAAGATACTATCTCTGATTTAATGAGCAAGTCTTCAAATGTGACATTACCAAACACAATCTGCCGCATAAGAAAGCAAGCGTTGAATTACCACTAGGCAGAACCGATAATTCTTTTGGCATAGGACAGGGGTCACTTTTCTAAATAAACAGTTTTAGTTTAGCACGTTAAATAGTCGTAGGCAATAGTAAATTCAACTTGTTCTATTTATATTTGACTATTAGATATTCTGGGATCTTACTGATCAAAATGTGTCAAATTCAATTGACATTTTCAAAGTATAAACAACTGTTACAGTTGCCTATTTCTATTCATAAAGTACACAGTTTGTTACCATGGCAACAAAAATAGCAACAACAAACCCAACCTGTCCTGTCCAATTGATCTTCCTGAAAACACTTCACCAGTCACAGACTCCAAACCAGGCCCTTGGACAAATACGCACCTTGTCCTCGGCTGGGCGCAGTGGCTCACACCTGTCATCCCAGCACTCTGGGCAGATGACCCGAGGTCAGGAAATCGAGACCAGCCTGGCCAACATGGTGAAACCCTGTCTCTACTAAAAAGACAAAAAAATTTAGCCGGACGTGGTGGCACGCACCTGTAGTCCCAGCTACTTGGGAGGCTGAGACAGAAGAATTGCTTGAACCCAGGAGGTGGAGGTTGCAGTGAGCCGAGATCGCTCCACTGCACTCCAGCCCGGGCAACAGAGGAGACTCCGTCTCAAAAAATAGATAAATAAATAAATAAAATACAAATATAAAAATGAGCCAGGTGTGGTGGCGGGCATCTGTAAACCCACCTACTCGGGAGGCTGAGCCAGGAGAATCACTTGCATGCGGGAGGTGGAGGTTGCAGTGAGCGGAGATTGTGTCACTGCACCCCAGCCTGGGTGACAGAGCGAGACCGTCTTTAAAAAAAAAAAAAAGAAAAAACAAACACCTTGTCCTCAAAGAGGGCATTTCAGTCTATCACTGGCAAAGTAAAAACACTCCCCACCAGACATAGGCAGACTTCACGCTCCAGCTGCTCTAAAATCTGCCCCAAAGTCTCTTCCAGCCTGAATTCCAGGTTCCCCAGAGCCAGGCTACAGGGCCAGTCACATGTGGGAGGCAACATCCACCGGCTCACCTCCAAGAGCCCTGCCCAGGTGGCCCAGAACACCCCCATGGAGCCCACCCTCCAGTCTCCCAGGAACACCTGTGCCTCCAGTCAGTCTGAGGTTCTCAGAGAGGAAAACGCTGCCTTCCTTTACACACAGCCCGGCAGCCTGTGTATCCAAAAATCAAGGACTTGAAGAAGCCATTTGTTTTCTGGAAAACCATGCACCCTGACAATCTTGTACACACTGCGCCCCCACCCATCCACACTGGGCTCGAGGCTCCCCAGCCACTGTGGAAACGGTACTTGGATCCACATCTTAGTCAAATTACTAAAATACAGCAGCCAAGGACAGGATCACAGTCCTCACCTTTCTCTCTTCCCCCACATTAATACATTATTTAGTATTTCAATGAAATGAGCCAAATTTTAAACCTAAACTACTTATGTACTCTTCCAAAATTTCTGATAATTTTTAATATAAATTCAAAACATAAATTCATAAAATCACTGTGGTTCAAATAAGAGACCAACCATGGGTTGCTACATTATTTTCTCACTCTACAGTGATGCTGAATTTAGTAGGCAAATCTGAAATAATCATTAATACTATTTCAGCCTTAGGATGGGCGCAGTGGCTCACGCCTGTAATCGCAGCTACTTAGGAGGCTGAGGCAGGAGAATTGCTTGAATCCAAGAAGCCAAGGTTGCAGTGAGCTGAGATTCAAGCCACTGCACTCCAGCATGGGCGACAGAGTGAGACTCGTAATAATACTTTGGCCTTTACATAATTACTCTAAGTTATGTATGCTTTAAGCTTATATATTTAATTTGATTTTTAAACCTAAAAAGAACTTGTATCATCAACCTGAATACTGAGCTTAAATTTAGAAAAAAAGATTTTAGGGCCAGGTGTTGTGGCTCACACCTGTAATCCCAGCACTCTGAGAGGCAGAGGCAAGAGGATCACCTGAGGTCAGGAGTTCAAGACCAGCCTGACCAACATGGATCAACCCTGTCTCTACTAAAAATACAAAATTAACTGGGTGGGGTGGGGTGGTGCGCACCTGTAATCCCAAGTACTCGGGAGGCTGAAGCAGGAGAATCACTTGAGCCCAGGAGGCAGAGGCTGCAGTGAGCCGAGATCGCACCATTGCACTCCAGCCTGGGCAACAAGAGGAAAAATTCTGTCAAAAAAAAAAAAAAAAAAAAAAGATTTTAAACTATTTATCTGCATTTCACTGGTACCAATTCTTTACAATTTATTCCATTAACCTGTGTTACCACCCTACGCCAAAAATTTGGAAATGATGCCCTACAAAAAAGGAGGTGCTGAAATATCCTCTAGGTTAATAATGTAATTCACACTGTACAAATGCTAAGCTCTCTTCTGTGAAAAAAGCCATTCATCCCCTTGTGTACTCAGTACCGGTAGAGGTTCCCAGGCCCATGAGAAGTCCAGAATACATGTTAGCCTCGGTGGCCACAAGACTCTTCCCTGAGTACAAGTGGGAGGCGCAGCTTCCATCTCACCACCCTTCTTACTCGTCTCTACTGCAAGGCTCATTATTACTGTTCAGAAGTTCTGAATTCGGCCAGGCGTGGTGGCTCACAGCTGTAATCCCAGCACTTTAGGAGGCCAAGGTGGGTGAATCACGAGGTCAGGAGATCAAGACCATCCTGGCCAACATGGTAAAACCCTGTCTCTACTAAAAATACAAAAATTAGCTGGGTGTGGTGGCATGTGCCTGTAATCCCATCTACTCAGGAGGCTGAGGCACAAGAACTGCTTGAACCCGGGAGGCGGAGGTTGCAGCAAGTCAAGATTGCACCATTGCACTCCAGCCTGGCGTCAGAGCGAGATTCTGTCTCAAAAAAATAAGTTCTGAATTCTGGCCCTCACTGAAAGGTCGACTTATTTTGATGTTTATCACGTTAGCATGTGTAGAATTCAATTCAATACAAATGGCTCTGGCTGAATGGTAAGAAGAATTTTCTTTAAAAACTCAAAATCGGGCCAGGCGCGGTGGCTAATGCCTGTAATCCCAGCACTTTGGGAGGCCGAGGCAGGCGGATCATGAGGTCAGGAGATCAAGACCATCTAGCACACTAGCACAGTGAAACCCTATCTCTACTAAAAATACAAAAAAATTTAGCCGGGCATAGTGGCGGGCACCTGTAGTCCCAGCTACTCGAGAGGCTAAAGCAGGAGAATGGCATGAACCCAGGAGGCAGAGCTTGCAGTGAGCCGAGATCACGCCACTGTACTCCAACCTCAGGGACAGAGCGAAACTCCATCTCAAAAAAAAAAAAAAAAAAAAAAAGAATTCCAAAAATCTCAAAATCTTAGCTCACACCTGTAATCCCAGCACTTTGGGAGGAGTGGTGAGATCCTAGCTCACACCTGTAATCCCAGCCTGGAATGCAGTGGTGAGATCACAGCTCACACTTGTAATCCCGGCCTGGAATGCAGTGGTGAGATCACAGCTCACACCTGTAATCCCGGCCTGGAATGCAGTGGTGAGATCACAGCTCACAGCAACTTCACACTCCTGATCACTGGGGCAGGAGAATCGCTTGTGCCCAGGAGTTTGAGGCTGCCATGAGCTGTCGTTACACCAGTGCACTCCAGGTAACAGAGACTGTGTCTCAAACACAAAAACAAACAAAACAAAAACTCAAGATCCCCACAGTAGACGTGTAACTTCCTTGTGACACAATATTTTGTAAAAAAAAAAAAAAAAAAAAAAAAAAACAGATTAAACGGTAGCCATTAGGCCCCACCATTGATTTCATACAGTCTATAGTACAAACACACATAAACAGCATTTTCGTTTGAAAATTTCCTTTTTTTTTCTTTTTTCTGAGACGGAGTCTTCCTCTGTCGCCCCGACTGGAGTGCAGTGGTGAGATCTGGGCTCACGGCAAGCTCCACTTCCCAGGTTCACATTCTCCTGGCTCAGTCTCCTGAGTAGCTGAGACTACAGGCGCCAGCCACCACGCCTGGCTTTTTTTTTTTGTATTTTTAGTAGAGACGAGGTTTCACTGTGTTAGCCAGGATGGTCTCGATCTCATGACCTCGTGATCCCCCAGGCTCCGCCTCCCAAAGTGCTAAGATTACAGGCATGAGCCACCAAGCCCGGTCTGAAAATAACATTCTTTAAAATGCTACTACCAAAGTTTAAGGAATATGCTGGTACACCTTTCCATCCTAAGAAACAGAACAGCACATGCAAACACACACCACGCACGCAAGTCAAGAAAAAAAGCAACAGCTCTTACCAGCATCTCCAACAACTGAAAACGGTTAAAAATTCCAGTTTGTAGGCCGAGCGCAGTGGCTCACGCCTGTAATCCCAGCACTCTGGGAGGCCGAGGCAGGAGGATCACCAGGTCAGGAGTTCAAGACCAGCCTGGCCAAGATGGTGAAATTCCGTCTCCACTAAAAATACAATTAGCTGGGCGCGGTGGCAGGCGCCTGTAATCCCAGCTACTCGGGAGGCTGAGGCAGGAGAACCACTTGAACTCCGAGGGCGGAGATTTCAGTGAGCCAAGATCGCGCCACTGCACTCCAGCCTGGGCGACAGAGTGAGACCCCGTCTCAAAAAACAAAAAAATTCCAGTTTGTGTGGACAAAAGGCTGTACTTGCAATGATCTAGAAGCGATCCCCTGAGGAATAATTAGCATTTCCTAGACAGCAAGTTTGTGTTTCAAGCAGAGTAAATAACTTCATAAAACCACAGGATCAAGCTAAATTGTTTTGTAGCAGGATTGACAGTTCCCCACGAGGCTCACTTAACACTCTACATGACCTTATAATAATTCCTCATCAACTGTCTTTTTGTAGAAATTATATGAAAAGTGAAAAGTATCTAGTTTTCCCTAAATTTCAAGGTTCAGAGCACAGATTGAAAACCCATCCTGCTTGAAGAGCTTTCCAATTTGGGCCACTGAAAACACGGCAGGGAAAAAGGAGTCTTTGCTGCTTAAAACACCGCACTCTTGAAATAGCTCACTCCTGAAAACGAGTGAACAACAACAACAGACAACCCTCCACCGATTAAGAGGCACAGGTTTTAGTTCGGGGCAGTTCCTCCCACCGCACACCGCACGTTTTAACGCTTCTGTTCAGCGCGACCTCGCTGCAGGTGAGGAACAGCACATGTAAACTCCCCGCACGCACCGAACCTAGAAACCTTGACCCGCGCGCGCAGCCGCCCGCGGCTCCAGCTCCAGGAAGGGGGAAAGACGGGGGGCTGCACCTGCCAGGCGGGGGACCGGGAGGACGGGGGTCGGGGCCAGGGGCTGTCGAGGGTTGGGATCCAGCTGGGGCCTGGGTCCCGCTGGTGGCCCCGGCCGTGGGTGGTCCCGGGCCTGGACTCGGGTCCCGTCCCGTCCCGCCAGGCGCCGCAGGCCGCAGACCCCGCCCGCCCCGCCCCGAGGCCACTCACACGCGCGGCAGCTGCAGCGGCGGCGCCCCGCGCCTCTGGAACACGCCGTCCACGAACACGCCGTTCTTGCCCAGGCAGCGCAGGTAGAAGTCGCCGCCAGCGTCGGGCCTGGGCTGCGCGGGCGGCGGCTCCGGAGCGGCCCCGCCATGGCCGCCGCCGCCGCCCGGGGGCGTGAAGATCTCGAGGTGGCGCCGGGAGATGAAGCTCGAGTGGCCCATGCTCACGTCCACCGAGCCCTGCGACGAGTTGCGGCCGATGGTCACCGAGCGCTTCTTCATCAGATACTCGAACTCGCGGCCCTCCAGGCGCGCCACGGCCCAGCCGCCCGGCGGGGACCCGCCGCCCCCGGCCCCGCCGCCCCCGGCCCCGCCGCCCGCGGGTGGCGTGCCCGCGCCCGAGAGCGCCGCCGCGGCCGCCGCCATGGGCCTGCGTGAGGGCCCCCAGGCCGCTCCGCGCGGGCGCCGGTGGCGCGGGCCGAGGCCCAGGCCGCGCGGGTCGTCGGCCGCCGCGCACCGGAGCTGAGGGAGGGGGCCGAGCCGAGGCCGCCGGCCGGCGAGCGAGCGAGCGGCGGCGAGGGGCGGGAGCACGCGCGGCCGCGCCACCGAGCCGGCGTGCCGGGCCCGCCCCTCGCTGACGGACGGCCACGCCGGCCAATGGGGGCGGCGCACGGCAGTGGGGCTACCGAGGCGGACCAATGGCAAGACACGTCGCGCCGAGCTGCCGGCACGTCCGGCGGCGACGCCCGACGCAGTCCCGACTCCGGGCGCCGCGGAAAACCCGGGGCGGACGACCGAGAACCCGCACGGGATCCGGGCTGGCGCGGGGGGCGGCGCGGGCGCGGGGGCCCAGGGGTCTGAGCCCGGCCTGGCAGCGCCTTAGACGCGGCGGGCAGGACCGGGCCCAAGGTCACAGCGGGCGCCGGGCACGCGTCAGCCCCCAACCCGGCGTGGACGCCTGGGTGCGGACAGGCGACGGCCAGTGCGCCCAGGCCCGGCCGCCAAGCGGCCTTTTCCCCTCGAGGTGCGGGAACATCGCGGAGGGGCCTCGGGCCGCGTGGCCTCAGACCCAGGGCACCCGGTGACACGTTCGTTTTTAACCAGCAGCTCCAGGACTGGATGTCGTTATCTTTCCTGGCTAGCGGGTCATGTCATTGTGTCAAAAGTGTCCTGCAAAATACCCAGAAGTTGTGAATCACATTTACTTAACTGTCGTCAGCACGCAGTTTAAAAATATACACGAGGCCGGACGCCGAGGCTCTCGCCTGTAATCCCAGCACTTTGGGAGGCCGAGGCGAGCGGATCACCTGAGGTCAGGAGTTCGAGACCAGCCTAGCCAACATTGTGAAACCCCAGCTCTACTAAAAATACAAAAAAAAATTAGCCGGGCGTGGTGGGGCACACCTGTAGTCCCAGCTACTCAGGAGGCGGAGGCAAGAGAATTGCTTAAACCTGGGAGGTGGAGAGTGCAGTGAGCCAAAATCGCGCCACTGCCCTTCAGTATGGGCAATGAGAGTGAAACTACGTCATATATATATATATATATATATATATATATATATATATATATACATACACACACATACATACACATATATACACACACACACATATATGAACTCTCTTATGAACGAATAGTTAATGTCTTAACCAATCTGATACTAAGTTTTTAAAAAACAGAATTTTGCCACCGTTTAAAAAATTATGAGATCCCATCTAAATCAAGATGATCAGTAGTCCAGATGTTTACTAATCAATGAAACTCCTTCCATTAAAAAGAAGAAATCCTGGGGCCAGGCGCGGTGGCTCAAACCTGTAATCCCAGCGCTTTGGTAGGCCAAGGTGGATGGATCACGAGGTCAGGAGTTCAAGACGAGCCTGACCAACATAGTGAAACCCTGTCTCTGATAAAAATACAAAAATTAGCCAGGCATGGTGGGGCACGCCTGCAGTCCCAGCTACTTGGGAGGCTGAGGCAGGAGAAACGCTTGAACCCAGGAGGCAGAGGTTGTGGTGAGAAGATACCAGGCCACTGCACTCCAGCCTGGGTAACAGAGCGAGACTCCGTCTCAAAAAAAAAAAAGGCCGGGCGCGGTGGCTCAAGCCTGTAATCCCAGCACTTTGGGAGGCCGAGGCGGGCGGATCACGAGGTCAGGAGATCGAGACCATCCTGGCTAACACGGTGAAACCCCGTCTCTACTAAAAAATACAAAAAACTAGCTGGGCGAGGTGGCGGGCGCCTGTAGTCCCAGCTACTCGGGAGGCTGAGGCAGGAGAATGGCGTGAACCCGGGAGGCGGAGCTTGCAGTGAGCTGAAATCCGGCCACTGTACTCCAGCCCGGGCGGCAGAGCGAGACTCCGTCTCAAAAAAAAAAAAAAGGAAAAGAAAGAAAAAAATCCTGTAAATGTATCTCACGGGTACTTAACCAGTGGTGGAGACGTTCAAGGTTCAGGATCGTGAAAAGTCTACAACCTCTTAAACAGAAAGAATTCTGTGGGAAGTCAGTGTCAGCCCTAGAAACCACAGCTTAGGCTCCAAGTGCATCTTCGCAAAACTGAAATAGCAACAAATGGTACTAATTTAGTCTCTGCTGGGGAGGGGCTGCCCCTGAATTGTCTCACTTCTTTCAACATGGTGGTTCCTGTAGGGTGTGTGAGGAGAAGATCCTATGATAGCCTGTATATACAGGTTACAGCAAACACCCCAGGGTTCCTCTATTTGCTGCTTGTTAAATAGCAAAGAACAATTAGAAGACAGAAATGATATAATTTAGGTACAGAGGCCTGGCACAGGGGCTCGTGCCTATAATCCCAACACTTTGGGAGGCTGAGGTGGGTGGATCACTTGAGGTTAGAAGTTCGAGACCAGCCTTCCCAACATGGTGAAACCCCATCTCTACTAAAAATACAAATATTAGCTGGGTGTGGTGACAGGCGCCTATAATCGCAACTACTTGAGAGGCTGAGGCAGGAGAATCGCTTAAACGCGGGAGGTGGAAGTTGCACTGAGCCGAGATTGCACCACTGCATTCCAGCCTGGGTGACAAAGCCACACTCTGTCTCCAAAATAATAATCATAATCATAATAATGTAGGTACAAAAGGAGTTTAGAGTAGAAAGACTTGAGACTGGACTTAAGTGGAGCAGGATAAAGAGGAAATTCTAAACAGCAACTGCCAAGTGGGGTCCCCAGGCAAGAGACATTAGGGTCAGTTCATGCATTTTTATTCGTTCAGTGTGTAAAAGCTTTTTCTAAAAGAAATGGAAATTAATGTGTCCCTCTGAATGTAACATTTACATGTCTTTTTTTTTTTTGAGTGGAATTTTGCCCTTGTTGCCCAGGCTGCAGTGCAGTGGTGTGATCTCAGCACACTGCAACCTCCACCTCCCAGATTCAAGAGATTCTCCTGCCTCAGCCTCCCAAGTAGCTGGGATTACAGGTGCCCGCCACCACGCCTGGCCAATTTTGTATTTTTAGTAGACGGGGTTGACCAGGATGGTCTCCATCTATTGACCTCGTGATCCGCCTGCCTCGGCCCCCCAAAGTGCTGGGATTACAAGCGTGAGCCACCGCGCCCGGCCTACATTTACATGTCTTAATTGCCATGTATGTGTTTGTAATTATAGTACAAATTCCTACAGGTGCGAAGTGTTCTGCCAGGATTTCCTAGACAGAAAAAAAATTGTTTCATTAAATATTCACTTATATATTAGAGGGATTTCGTTTCTTTTCTTTTCTTTTCAGTTTTTTTTTTTTTTTTTTTTTTGAGACAGTCTTACCCTGTAGCCCAGGCTGGAGTGCAATGGCCCAATCTCTGCTCACTGTAAACTCTGCCTCACAGGTTCAAGCAATTCTCCTGCCTCAGCTTCCCGAGTAGCTGGGATTACAGGCCTGTGCCACCACGCCTGGTTAATTTTTTTTTTTTTTTTGAGATGGAGTCTCACTCTGTCGCCCAGGCTGGAGTGCAGTGGCCGGATCTCAGCTCACTGCAAGCTCCGCCTCCCAGGTTTACGCCATTCTCCTGCCTCAGCCTCCTGAGTAGCTGGGACTACAGGCGCCCGCCACCCCGCCTGGCTAGTTTTTTTGTATTTTTTTTAGTAGAGATGGGGTTTCACCGTGTTAGCCAGGATGGTCTCGATCTCCTGACCTCGTGATCCGCCCGTCTCAGCCTCCCAAAGTGCTGGGATTACAGGCTTGAGCCACCGCGCCTGGCCCTGGTTAATTTTTATATTTTTAGTAGAGACGGGTTTTCATCATGTTGGCCAGGTTGGTCTCAAACTCCTGACCTCAAGTGATCCACCCGCCTTGGCTTCTCAGAGTTCTGGGATTACAGGTGTGAGCCACCATGCCCGGCCATATTAAAGGGTTTTAGGGGGCACTGAGATAACTATGGAAATGATAAATAGGAAGTGTATCATTTAACAACAACAAAAAACACAGGCCAGGTGTGGTGGCTCACACATGTAATCTCGGCACTTTGGGAAGTCGAGGCAGGGGGATCACTAAAGGTTGGGAATTCAAGACCAGCCTGGCCAACATGGTGAAACCCTGTCTCTACTAAAAATACAAAAAATTAGCTGGGCGTGGTGGCACATGCTTGTAATCCCAGCTACTCAGGAGGCCGAGGCAGGAGAATTGCTTTAACCCGGGAGGCGGTGGTTGCGGTGAGCCGAGATCGTGCCACCACACTACAGCCTGGGTGACAGACTGAGACTTTGTCTCAAAAAAATAAAAGAAAAAAAAAGAACAACAAAAAAAGATGGGCAGGCCGGGCGTGGTGGCTCACGCCTGTAATCCCAGCACTGTGAGAGGTCCAGGTAGATGAGACCATCCTACCAATATGGTGAAACGCCATCTCCACTAAAAATAGAAAAATGGGCCGGGCGCGGTGGTTCACACCTGTAATCCCAGCACTTAGGGAGGCCGTGGCGGGCAGATCACCTGAGGTTAGGAGTTCGAGACTAGCCTGACCAACATAAAGAAACCCTGTCTCTACTAAAAATACAAAAAATTAGCCGGACATGGTAGTGGGATTACAGGTGTGCACCACTACACCTGGCTACTTTTTTTTTTTTTTTTTTTGCAGAGACGGGGTTTTGCAATATTGACTATAATGGTCTTGAAGTCCTGAGCTCAGGCGATCTGTCCACCTCAGCCTCCCCAAGGGCTGGGATTACAGGGGTGGGCCACCGTACTCAGTCTGTAAATTTTTATTAAGACCAAAAAATTGAATTACATTGGAGATACATATTTTAATAACATGTCTGGGGCTTTTCCCCCTGACAATTCACTCATGTATCCACTGATGAAAAGTGCTTATTGCTATAATGAGGCAGGGTGTATATAAATATTATCCCTACTATTTCATTAATGTATACATAAAAATAAATAGAACGAGAGGAAGTTTTATTACAACAACCTAACTCTGATTTTTGAACCTCTTTTGATTGCTGGCGTTATAAGGGAGCTGAAAAGTTATTGCAGAGGACACAGGACTGGGAGACATGGCGGCAAAGGCAAGCCATCTTGGTCCAAGCCAGGCACTCAGCTGAGACCCTGGAAAGGGAACACCTCAGGAATAGGGGCTTTAGGGTTAAGGGTGTGTAAACTTTACTAGTGTTAAGTTCACCAGTATAAAGAAAAAGTTAAAATATATGAAATGGATAAATTATTGAATTATCTAAACACCAAACTGGAAACAGCTGAAGACAAGATTTTTCAACTCAAAGTTACATCAGTAGAAATAATCTGAATCAAAAGTCCCAGGCTAAAAAAAAAGAAGGAAAATGAGAAAAAAAGAAAACAGAAATGAGTATTAGAGACCTGTGGGACAAGATCAAATGGTCGAATAAATGTAAATTTGACTGCCAAGAGGTAGGGAGAAAGAAAATAGAGCAGAGGAAATATTTAAGAAGATAATATGTAAAAAGTTTATAAATTGGTGAAAATATACCAACCCACAGATCCAAACAGCTCAGCAAACTCCCAAAAAGATACAGCCAAAGAAAAATACATGAAAGCATATCATAGTGCAACTGCTGAAAACCAATGGTAACGAGAAAAGTCCTAAAAAGAGGCAGACTTTAAAAGGTACATTACATTCGGCCAGGTGCAGTGGCTCACGCCTGTAATCCCAGCACTTTGAGAGGCCGAGGCTGGCAGATCACGAGATCAGGAGATCAAGACCGTCCTGGTTAACACGGTGAAACCCCGTCTCTACTAAAAATACAAAAACAAAAATTAGCTGGGCGTGGTGGCAGGTCCCAGCTACTTGGGAGGCTGAGGCAGGAGAATGGGGTGAACCCAGGAGGCGGAGCTTGCAGTGAGCAGAGATTGCGCCACTGCATTCTAGCCTGGGTGACAGTGTGAGACTCCATCTCAAAAAAAAAAAAAAGAAAGAAAAAATTTGGCTGAGCACAGTGGCCTTTAATCCCAGCACTTTGGGAGGCCGAGGTGGGTGAATTACCTGAGGTCAGGAGTTCGAGACCAGCTTGCCCAACATGGTGAAACTCCGTCTCTATTTAAAAATATAAAAATTAGCCGAGTGTGGTGGCGCACACCTATAATCTCAGCTATTTGGGAGGCTGAGGCAGGAGAATCACTTGAACCCGGGAGGTGGAGGTTGCAGTGAGCAGAGATTGTGCCACTGCACTCCAGTCTGGGCGACAAGAGCAAAACTCTGCCTCAAAAAAAATAAAAATTAAGGAAATGTGGCCAGGTGCAGTGGCTCACTCCTGTAATCCTAGCACTTTGGGAGGCTGAGGTGGGAGTATCACCTAAGCTCGGGAGTTGGAGACCAGCCTGGGCAACATTGTGAGACCTTGTCTCTATTAAACAAAAAGAAAAAAGAAAAAAATTAAGGAACGGTAATGAAAGAAATTCTCAGATCAACAAAAGCTGAAAAATATCACCAGAAGACCCAGCCTTCAAAAAAATACTAACAGAAATTATTGTATATTTTATTCCTTTTTTTGTTTTTTAATTTATATTTTGTGATGGAGTCTCCCTCTTGTCACCCAGGCTGGAGTGCAGTGGCGCAATCTCGACTCACTGCAACCTCCGCCTCCCAGGTTCAAGCGATTCTCCTGCCTCAACCTCCTGAATAGCTGGGATTATAGGCACCTGCCACCGCGCCCAGCTAATTTTTGTATTTTTGGTAGAGATGGGGTTTCACCATGTTGGCCAGGATGGTCTGGATCTCTTGACCTTGTGATCCGCCCACCTTGGCCTCCTGAAGTGCTTGGATGACAGGTGCAAGCCACCGTGCCCAGCCAAAAGACATTTTAAATAATATATTTAGGCCAGGCACAGTGGTTCATGCCTATAATCTCAGCACTTTGGTAGGCCGAAGTGGGAGGACTGCTTGAGCCCAGGAGTTTGAGACCAGCCTGGGCAACTTAGTGAGATCCCATTTCTAAAAAAAAAAAAAAAGCCAGGTGTGGTGGCGTGTGCCTGTGAGGCAGGAGAATAGGATATGGAGGCAGGAAACCTAAGGCTGATTCGCACTGACTTCCTAGAACTGAATCAAAAGGAAACCGCCAACTTCCCACACCTAAGTAACTAAAGGACCAGAGGCTACTCCCTTTGCAAACCCTTCCCGGCTTTCTGCATGGCAGATGGAAAACTGAAAGTCCCTCTGAGTGGCCGCTTTCCGAAACAGATCAGACTGATCACAGGCTGCCACTTCATTTGCATGGAGTGTGACCAACTGGCCGGTGGAGAACCTCTAAGGGGTTCTGTAACCCCGGCGCTTGTGCTGCTGCTCGGGCGCCCCTACCCCGTGGAGTGTACTTTCATTTTCAATCAATCTCTGCTTCATTCTTGCCTTGCTTTGCTGTGCGTTTTGTCCAAGTCTTTGTTCAAAACGCCAAGACCCTGGACAACTGCAGGCGACACCTGTACTCCCAGCTACTCAGGAGGCCGAGGCAGGAGGATCTCTTGAGCCTGAGAGGTGGAGACTGCAGTGAGCAGTGATCACACCACTGTACTCCAGCCTGGATGACAAAGCAACACTGTCTCTGATAATAATACTAAGAGGCCGGGCGCGGTGGCTCACACCTGTAATCCCAGCACTTTGGGAGGCTGAGGCAGGTGGATCATTCGAGGTTAGGAGATCAACACCAGCCTGGCCAATGTGGTGAACCCCCATCTCTACTAAAAATAAAAATATTAGCTGGGTATGATGGTGGGCACCTGTAATCCCAGCTACTCAGGAGGCTGAGGCAGGAGAATCACTTGAACCTGGGAGGTGGAAGCTGCAGTGAACCCAGTTCGTGCCACTTCACTCCAGCCTGGGCAACAGAGTGAGACTCCATCTCAATGATAATAATAATAATAGGCCGGGCGCAGTGGCTCATGCCTGTAATCCCAGCACTTTGGGAGGCCAAGGTAGGTGGATCACGAGGTCAGGAGATCGAGACCATCTTGGCTAATACGGTGAAACCCCATCTCTTCTAAAAATACAAAAAATTAGCCATCTGTGTTGGCACGCACCTGTAGTCCCAGCAACCCCAGAGGCTGAGGCAGGAGGATCTTGAACCTGGGAGGTGGAGGTTGCAGTGAGCCAAGATGGTGCCACTGCACTCCAGCCTGGGTGACAGAGTGAGACTCTGTCTCAAAATAATAATAATAATAATAATAATAATAAATAAGTTAAATAAAATAAAAAATAAGCTGAGCATGGTGGTTCATGCCTGTAATCCCAGCACTTTGGGAGGCCGAGGAGGGCAGATCACAAGGTCAGGAGATCGAGACCATCCTAACTAACACAATGAAACCCTGTCTCTACTAAAAATACAAAAAATTAGCCAGGCATGATGGTGAGCGCCTGTAGTCCCAGCTACTCGGGAGGCTGAGGCAGGAGATGGCAGGAACCTGGGAGGCGGAGCTTGCAGTGAGCCAAGATGGCACCACCGCACTCCAGCCTGGGTGACAGCGAGACTCCATCTCAAAATAAATAAATAAATAAATAAAATTTGATCCCCAAACTCATGTTAAAATTTGATCTTCCAAAGTGGTGGGAGGATTGCTTAACCCAGGAGTTGAAAACCAAACAGGGCAACATAGGGAGACCCTGTCTCTACAAAAAAAAAACAGAAAAAAAAATGGTCCCCAGCGTGGTGGTGCTGGGAGGTGGGATCTACTGGTGTTTGTTTAAGTCATGGGGGTGGATCCGTCATGAATGGTTTGGTGCCATTCTTTTCTCTTTGTTTTTGAGATGGAGTCACACTCTGTCGCCACCCTTAACATTCCCACCCCACTCCACCAACAACCCCCAAAGATAACACTCAACACCCACTATTCCGTTTATGTAGCTTAATAAACCCAAAGCAAGACACTGAAAATGTCTAGACGGACCCACAAACCCCATAACTCTGCAGTGGTGCGATCTCAGCTCACTGCATCCTCCATCTCTTGGGTTCGAGCGATTGTCCTGCCTCAGCCTCCCAGTGAGCAGGGATTACAGGGATGTGCCACCACACCTGGCTAATTTTTCTTTTCTTTTTTTTTTTTTGAGACGGAGTCTTGCTCTGTCGCCCAGGCTGGAGTGCAGTGGCCGGATCTCAGCTCACTGCAAGCTCTGCCTCCCGGGTTTACACCATTCTCCTGCCTCAGCCTCCCGAGTAGCTGGGACTACAGGCGCCTGCCACCTCGCCTGGCTAGTTTTTGTATTTTTAGTAGAGACGGGGTTTCACCGTGTTAGCCAGGATGGTCTCGATCTCCTGACCTCGTGATCCGCCCGTCTCGGCCTCCCAAAGTGCTGGGATTACAGGCTTGAGCCACCGCGCCCAGCCCAAAACCCCATCTCTACTAAAAATACAAAAATTAGCCAGGCATGGTGGCAGGCACCTGTAATCCCAGCTACTTGGGAGGCCGAGGCAGAAGAATCGCTTGAACCTGGGAGGCAGAGGTTGCAGTGAGCCGAGATTGCGCCACTGCACTCCAGCCTGGGTGGTGACAGAGCGAGACTCCATCTCAAAAAAAAAAAGCCCTCACCAGAAACCATGGCTATACCCTTGAACTTCCCAGCCTGCAGAACCATAAGCTACATCAACCTATTTTCTTTATAAACTACCCAGTCTCTAGTATTGTTATAGCAACACAAAATGAACTAAGTCAGCCATCCATCTCAAAAAAAAAAAAATTAAAATTTAAAAATTGGTAAATGTTTTATTTTTATTTATTTATTTATTTATATGAGATGGAGCTTTGCTCTTCTCACCCTGGCTGGAGTGCAAGAACACGACCATGGCTCACTGCAGTATCCGCCTCCTGGGATCGAGCGACTCTCCTGCCTCAGCCTCCAATGACAGGCACTGCCACCACACCCAGTTAATTTCTTTTTTTGTATTTTTAGTAGAGATGGGGTTTTACCACATTGGCCAGGCTGCTGTCAAACTCCTGAGCTAAAGGGATCCTCCTGCCTTGGCCTCCCAAAGTGCTGGGATTATAGGCATGAGCCACCGCGCCTGGCCAGTGAAATCTTTTAAATCTCACCACATTTCAGGAACAAGTGAGATTTATAGATTAATAGAGGAATAACACACACATATATATATATTTTTGAGACACAGTCTCGCTCTGTCACCCAGGCTGGAGTGCAGTGGTACAAGCTCGGCTCACTGCAAGCTCTGCCTCCTAGGTTCACATCATCCTCCTGCCTCAGCCTCCTAAGTAGCTGGGACTACAGGCGCCCGCCACCACACCCGGCTAATTTTTTGTATTTTTAGTAGAGACGGGGTTTCACCGTGTTAGCCAGGATGGTCTCGATCTCCTGACCTTGTGATCCGCCCGCCTCGGCCTCCCAAAGTGCTGGGATTACAGGCATGAGCCACTGCACCCAGCCGAATAATTAGAATAATATATTAGTAATATATTAATAATAATATATTAATAAAAAATATAATAATAATTAATAATAATTAGAAATAATATATTTCTAATAGAATTTCATTTTAAACAAATGAGAGCTTCAGCGATAACTCTTATAATACCTATTTTTAAAAGAATATACTAAGACAATGTTGTTTATTTTTATTATTTTTAGAGATGGGTTCTCACTGTGTTGCATAGGCTAGACTTGAACTCCTGGGCTCAAGCGATCTGCTTGCCTCAGCCTCCCAAAGTGCTGGGATTACAGGCATTAGCCACCTCGCCTGGTCAAGAAAATGTTTAAATTTACTGATATTAACTGGATCTGAAAGGAACTATGGTTCTGAGGCCTCCTGCACCTGAACTTCTCTGCAGACCTTCGGGAGCTCCCGGACCTGGAGAGCCTGTTTGTAACGTATGCCCTCCAGGGGACCAGAAGGAGGCTGACCCCAGTGTCCCAATTTTAGCTGTGTCCTAGGAGGCACACAGAGGAACTCCAGTCATATTCAGGTTACACCGACTGACCTTCTAAGTGAATGCACCGTGTCTGAAGAGCCTCCTCGGGACGTGCCCTGGAGTGCAGGCAGGCCCAGCAGGATCTCCCCTGCAATCTCTGTGTTCTGAGCCACGTGCATCTGAGTGTGAGAAGAGCCTCAAGGACAGCCTGGGAGGGGAACTGAAGCTTCAAGGGGGCACGAGGCTCGGGGCCTCCCTCACAGCACCGGGCATCCCCTGGTGACCACGTATAGAGTTCTCTAGCTGCTTCAGCCTGATGGTCCGGGCTGCGCTTCTGAATCTCTGTGCTGAAACTGGTGCTCCCCAAAGCTCACACGGAAAAGCAGATCCACATGCAGCGCACGGAGAGTCGGACAGACTCCAGCTTGACAGCAAAAGGCTGTTTTTAAACGGAGCGGCCCGTGTCACCTCAGCTCGGGGCCTCTGCTCCCCAGAACCTGCACCCCCCGGGTGCTCCCACGGATGCTTCACGTTTGTGGTGGCGTCCCTGAACCTCCCACCTCCTAGGCTCCAAAGCTCAGGGCTGCCACATACTCATTTGCTCATCCAGGACACTTCCCTCCTCCATTCTCACGCTGGACACTGGGCCGGATTCCAGGGCCCACTGGAGCAGAGGGGCATGGACCCCACCTTCATGAGACCAGGGGGGAAGCAGCTGTGACTTGGGTCATCATTACCGAGGACCTGCACCCAAATGCCTCACACCCTGCCAGCCCCATTCCCCAGGCCCTCTGCCCACCTGTGCGCCCCAGCTCATGACCCTGCCCACCAGTGTGCGAGACCTGCTCCCACGGCCCCTCCGTCAGCCGCCCGACCACCTACTACTGCACAGTGAGGGTTGCTGCTTCTCCTGACTGGCTGCCATGCCTAGCGTCACCTCTACAGCTCAGAGTCGGGGACAGCCATTTACTCACACACACGTTCTCCCCAACAGACTCTGAGCCCTGAGGGGGGCTTGGGATCCAGGTCAGCACTTGTCAGATGCAGAATCAGGCTGGAGAAATTTCACAAAAAAGTAATGTTCCAAGCAGTTACTGACTCATACAAAAACCTATTCTGAGATTCTGTGAAGCACAGAGAATCAAGATGAAAATCCCTCTGCCGGGTGTGGTGGCTCACGCCTGTAATCCCAGCACTTTGAGAGGCCAAGGCGGAGGATCACTTCAGTCCAGGAGTTTGAGACCAGCCTGGCCAACAAAGCAAGACACTGTCTTTTTTTTTTTTGAGACGGAGTCTCCCTCTGTCGCCCAGGCTGGAGTGCAGTGGCACGATCTCTGGTCACTGCAAGCTCCACCTCTCGGGTTCATGCCAGTCTCCTGCCTCAGCCTCCTGACTGTAGCTGGGACTACAGGTGCCCACCACCACACCCAGCTAATTCTTTTTAATTTTTTTTGTATGTTTAGTAGAGACGAGGATTCACCGTGTTGGCCAGCATGGTCTTGATCTCTTGACCTCGTGATCCACCTGCCTCAGCCTCCCAAAGTGCTGGGATTACAGGCATGAGCCATCATCCCTGGCCAGACACCGTCCTTACCAAAAAAATTTGTTTTAAATTAGCCAAGCATGATGGCACGTGCCTGTCGTCTCAGCTACTTGGGAGGGTGAGGGAGGAGCTCACTTGAGCCCAGGAGTTTGAGGCTGCAGTGAGCTGAGATCATACCACTGCAGCCTGGCCTGGGTGACAAAATGAGACCCTGTCTCTAAAAAAAAAGAAAAAGAAAGAAACCAAACAGTTCCAGACATGCCTGCGTACATGGGCCAAGGGCACACACGTTTCCTGGCTCAGTCCCCTGAGATGCTGACAAACAATGACACTCCAGCAGCAACGTGCACACCCAGTGCCCAGATGTTGGTTCCTAACACCATTCTTCACCAAAATCGCCAGTGCTCCTTGGACAAATGTTAAAAAACTGCCAAACCTTTCCAAAGTGACTGCCCCATTCTATACCCCACCAGCCGGGTCCCACTTGCTTTTCCCAACTCTTGGCATGACCACACTTTTTTTTTTTTTTTTTTTTTTTGAGACAGAGTTTCGCTCTTGTTGCCCAGGCTGGAGGGCAGTGGTGCAATCTTGGCTCACTGCAACCTCTGCCTCCTGAGTTCAAGCAATTCTCCCGCCTCAACCTCCCAAGTAGCTGGGATTACAGGCGCCCACCACCACGCCCAGCTAACTTTTGTATTGTATTTATTTATTTATTTTATTTGTATTTATTTATTTATTTTTGAGACTAGGTCTTGCTCTGTCACCCAGGCTGGAGTGCAGTGGCGCGATTTCCACTCACTGCAAGCTCCACCCCCAGGTTCATAGCATTCTCCTGCCTCAGTCTACCGAGTAGCTGGGATTACAGGCACCCACTACCACACCTGGCTAATTTTTGTATTTTTAGTAGAGGCGGGGTTTCACTATGTTGCCAGACTGGTCTCAATCTCCTGACCTCAGATGATCCGCCTGCCTCGGCCTCCCAAAGTGCTGGGATTCCAGGGGTGAGCCACCGCGCCCGACAATTTTTGTGTTTTTGGTAGAGACGAGGTTTCACCATGTTGTCCAGGCAGGTCTCGAACTCCAGACCTCAAGTGATCCACCCGCCTCAGCCTCCCAAAGTGCTGGGATTCCAAGGGTGAACCACCGCGCCTGGCCATGACCACCCTTTGCTTTCATCACAGTCACTCCGGTGGGTACGTGGTAGCATTTCATTGTGGTGGTAACTTGCATTTCCATAATGACTAATGATGCTGGGTATCTTTTTTTTCTTTTTTGGGGACAGGGTCTGCTCTGTCACCCAGGCTGGAGTGTAGTAGTGGTACAATCTCAGCTTACTGCACCCTCAACCTCCCAGGTTCAAGGAATCCTCCCACCTCAGCCTCCCAAGTAGCTGGGACTACAGCTGTGCACCACCACAGTCGGCTAATCTTTGTAGTTTTTGTACAGATGCAGTTTTGCCATGCTGCCCAGTCTGGTCTCAAACTCCTGACCTGAAGTGATCCACCAGCCTTGGCCTCCCAAAGTCCTGGGGTTGCAGGCGAGAGCCGCCGCGCCCAGCCTGTGCATCTTTTCATGGGCTGACTAGCTATGATCACAGCAAAGGTTTTCTAGTCGCTGCTATCTACAGAATCAGAGAATTTGAGTGTCCGGGCTAGGGGGACCTGGTAGAGGGAAGAAAGCTGGAGACTGAGAGTCAAGGTCTTTGCCTCCACTGGGGGTGGAGGTGGAGGGTGGGGAGGCAGGACCTGGGGCCCAGGTCTCCAGTGGCTGTTGCCGACACTGTGCGATCAAGTCTACACCTCTTGCTCCTGTGACAAGTGACTCCACACCTCCACAGCCATAATTTTAGAAACATTTTTTGGCCAGGTACAGTGGCTCATGCCTGTAATCCTAGCACTTTGGGAGGCCAAGGAGGGTGGATCACTTGAGGTCAGGAGTTCAAGACCAGCCTGGCCAACACGGTGAAACTTCGTCTCTGTTAAAAATACAAAAATTAGCCGCGGGTGGTGGTGGGCACGTGTAATCCCAGCTACTCGGGAGACTGAGGCAGGAGAATTGCTTGAACCTGGGAGGTGGAAGTTGCAGTGAGCCGAGATCATACCACTGCACTCCAGCTTGGGTGACAGAGTAAGACTCCCTCTCAAAAAAAAAAGAAAAAGAAAAATAATTTTTTTTTTGGCTGGGCATGGTGGCTCATGCCTGTAATCCCAGCTACTCACCAGGATGAGGTGGGAGGATCCCTGGAGTCCAGGAGTTTGAGTTCACCTGGTCAAAGAGGCTGGGAAGATCTGAGGCCCAGCCATAGGGCCCCAGGTAGGGCAGTGTCCACTCTGCCTCCTGAAGCACTGGAGGAGGCATGGGGGGTGTGCTGGGCTCTGCAGTCCCTTCGACCCAGCTATGCTATGGCCAGCTGCCAGGTGCTCACCTGGCCAGAAGTGATCCACGGGGCTCCTGACCCCTAGCCCCAGGCAAGAAGAGCGCACAACGCTTGGGTAGATCCAGCTTTGAAATACTTCCCAGCACCCAGTCTGGAACATTCTCCAAACATCAGTCCCCCACAGTGTGTGCAGAGAACCTGCCCTGGAATGCTGGTCAGGAAGGGAAATCCCTCCTGGAGGGCAGATCCTATGGAGCTGGCCCCTGCCCGCAGTTGACATTTCGCTACACTGAGCCATTTCTTGGAATGCCTGTGCTTGCAGGGCACACGCCTGTGGCAGCACCAACCGTCAGCCCTGGAGTGTGAAGTCACGTCAAGGCTTTGCACATCTGAAACATATGCAGTTGTCCTGACACATTCTGGAAGTTCCAGAAGAAATAACACTCAAATTGCTAATAACACAGCAAAAGTAGCTGAAGAGGTGTGTGTTCTCGGGACAGAACCCCTTCACACACTTGCTAGTCAGTAT
Source organism: Rhinopithecus roxellana (assembly GCF_007565055.1). Lineage (NCBI taxonomy): Eukaryota > Metazoa > Chordata > Mammalia > Primates > Cercopithecidae > Rhinopithecus > Rhinopithecus roxellana. The sequence continues at coordinate 38,911,472 of NC_044567.1, forward strand.
GTGTGGTGTATTGTTATTTTGTTTATTTATTGACTGAGTCTCTGTCTGTCGCCCAGGCTGGAGTGCAGGGACATGATCTCTGCTCACTGCAACCTCCGCTTCCTGGATTCAAGCAATTCTCCTGCCTCAGCCTTTGGAGCAGCTGGGACTACAGGCGCTTGCCAACCACGGCTGGCTAAGTTTTTGCATTCTTAGTAGAGATAGGGTTTCACCGTGTTAGCCAGGATGGTTTCGATCTCGCGATCTCATGATCCGCCCACCTCAGCCTCCCAAAGTGCTGGGATTACAGGTGTGAGCCACTGCGTCCAGCCAGTGTATTGTTATTTTATCACACTATTGTGGAGCTCAAGACAAAGTATTGTATCACAACAGAAATTAAAAAACACTAATGGTCAAAACCATGAAGGAAAAGCATCTTCGTAACTAAAAAAACATGGAGAATGAAAATGACGACACAGACATTATGAGAGGACACACCAAACAGAAAGCAAAGATGCAGAAGGAAGCTGAAGGTCACAGACAGGAAAACCACAGCTGGTCCAGTCAGCAGGACACACACCGCAGACACACCCACGAATTTGTTGATTTCAGTACTGCGCTGTCTCATTCCACCTGTTAGGATGAGCAGTAATTCCACCCAACACTTTATAGTGAAAGGTTTATTGTTCAAGATTCCAATCCCGCAACTTCTTTTTTTTTTTTTTTTCGAGACAGAGTCTCGCTCTGTTGCCCAGGCTGGAGGGCAGTGGCGCGATCTCGGCTCACTGCAAGCTCTGCCTCCCGGGTTTACCCCATTCTCCTGCCTCAGCCTCCGGAGTAGCTGGGACTTACAGGCGCCCGCCACCTCGCCCGGCTAGTTTTTTTGTATTTTTTAGTAGAGATGGGGTTTCACTGTGTTCGCCAGGATGGTCTCGATCTCCTGACCTCGTGATCTGCCCATCTCGGCCTCCCGAAGTGCTGGGATTACAGGCTTGAGCCACCGCGCCTGGACCCGCAACTTCTTAACTAAAACACATCAGACAAAACAGATGCTTCTCGATTTTTTGAAACAATTTTTTTTTTTTTTTTGAGACAGTCTCGCTCTGTTGCCCAGGCTGGAGTGCAGTGGCACCATCTTCGCTCACTGAAGCCTCTGCCTCCCAGGTTCAAGCGATTCTCCTGTCTCAGCCTCCCGAGTAGCTGGGATTACAGGTGCCCGCCACCACGCCAGGCTAATTTTTTGTATTTTAGTAGGGACGTGGTTTCGCCATGTTGTCCAGGCTGGTCTCGAACTCCTGAGCTCAGGCAATCCATCCGCACAGGCCTCCCAGGGGTGTAGGATTACAGACGTGTAGGATTACAGGCGTGAGCCACCACTCCTGGCCAAAATAAGTTTTTTTAAACACAAAAACTGCTACCTGATGTTGGTTAGTCTTTCCTAAGGCTAAACATTGCCTATGTGGGTTGGTTGTATAGGTTTTTAAACCAGACCGACATTACCCACATCAGGCAGTCTTTCGCATCAGTGAATTTTTTTTTTTTTTTTTGAGACATTCTCACTGTCACTCAGGTTGGAGTGCAGTGGTACAATCTTGGCTCACTGTAACCTCCGCCTCCCAGGTTTAAGTGGTTCTCCTGCCTCAGCCTCCCCACAGCCGGGATTACAGGAGCACACCACCACGCCCGGCTAATTTTGTATTTTTAGTAGAAACCGGGTTTCACCATGTTGGCCAGGATGGTCTCGATCTCTTGACCTTGTGATCCACCCACCTGGGCCTCCCAGTGCTGGGATGACAGGCGTGGGCCACCGCGCCCGGCCCCATCGGTGAGTATCTTGAGAACGCTCGAAAATCACAAAGGCCCCGCAGAGCCCACGAAGCATTTGTTGACTTGGGTCACACAGAACACAATAGGCCTCTTCTTGAAGGACAGGCAAAAGGAACAGAAGGTACGTGGTGTCATGAGTGGAGAGGAGTGAATGGCAAACGTGGAAGTCAGCCTGCGTTTCTCCTGCAATCACCGCGATGGAAAGCGGGTGTTAAGCCGCTCGGGGCCGGGGTGGGGGGCGGGTGGCTCACACCCGCACTCCCAGCGCGTAGGAGGCCGAGGCGGGAGGATCGGCCGAGGCGGGAGGATCCACCGAGCTCAGGAGTTCGAGACCAGCGTGACCAAGTGTGACACACCCCCTCCACCCCCAATCCTGTACCAAAAACAAACGAAACACGCCACGGGGAAGACGCGCGGAATTCCGGGCCAGTCCCTGCGCGGGGCACTCGAAATGCCTGCAATCCTTCCCCGCACACAGGAGAGGCTGGGCCGGATGGGACAGCAGCCCTCCAAGTGTCTGGAGATTGACCACCCAATACACAGTGAACAGAAGCTTTTCCAAATGCCTCCCGATAACAAGCACGTTTTCATCCACCGGGCAAAGGAGACAAGGTCCTTTCTGTTCTCTCCTCAGAGCAGTACCTCCAACCACCCCGCGGCAAGCGGCAGGGCCCGCAGCCCGCACTTGCAGGCGGGACTAGGGGGTTCTCCGAGCGCGGGGGGTGTGGGCGCCGCCCGTTCCCCGCCGACCACATTCGAATACCCCGCGTCTCACTGGGTTTCCTAAGGACAGGCGCGGGCTGCTCGCGTGCTCGGACCCGGCCCCAGCGTCCCGAGCCTGTCCCGAGCGCCAAGGGAGGCCGGCGGGGGCCGGGGTGGGAGGGAGGCCGGCGGGCTCGGGGTGAGAGGGAGGCCGGCGGGGCTCGGGAGTGAGAGGCCGGCGGGGCTCGGGAGTGAGAGGACGGCGGGCTCGGGGTGAGAGCGAGGCCTCCCGCCCCGCCGCGCTGTGGGCAGCCCGCGCCTCCTGCTGCGCATGCTCGGACTGCACGCCCCGCGAGCGCCCAGGCTGCGCGCGAAGGTGTCTCCGAGCACCTGACAGGTCACCCACGTGACTACCCACGTGCCCTCCCACGTGACTACCCACGTGCCCTCCCACGTGACCGCCGGCGGCTCCCGCCGAGGGGCAAGAGCGGTCCGGGAGCGGGGCCGTAGCCTCCGCCTTCAGAGGCGCCAGCTCTGTCCGCAAACCCGGGGGGGAGTCGGGTGGGGGCCTGAGGCGGCGCCTGCGATGCCGCAGCTTTGTGGTCGGGCTTCCGCGCCGGGGATCCGGACGAGTAAACGCTTCCGGCGCGCGCGGCTGACGCCGACCTGACTGATGCTCCGGCATCCGGGTAGAAGCCGCGGGCGCATCTGCCAGGAGCGTGGGAAAGACGCTGGTGCCGACCTCCCCGCTAAGGCCGTGTGGAGGAGGACGCCCGACGCCCCTCTTTGGGGCCAGCTGCCTGCGGAGGGCGAGCAGCGGAGAGGAAAATCGGTTTCCCACCTGCATGGGCCCATCGCCTGTTGCTGCCACCGTGGGCGGGCGGGCGGGCATCGTGCAGGGGCAGCGACCGTGGGTTCCTGCAGGGACGCAGATCCGACCTGGTCCAGCCTCAGGGTCTGTTCCAGCCTGCTCCTGCGCCTTCCACAGGAGGAGGATGAGAGAGGCCACCTGTCACCAGGTGCGCGCTGCCCCACCCCACCGGTATTGCGATGTGGGCTTGGTCGCTAAAACATTTTAGCAGGAGCCCTTGCCCGGGCAGGCTTGACGAAGAAAGAAGCCTGGATGTGCCCTCCTTCCGTGTCCTCATGACCATTTTGGTCCGATGCCATAAAACAAGCATCACTAAGGTGGCTGGAGAGAGTCTGGCCAGCATCTTTAGATTGCCTCCTACACCCAGAAGAGTGGGGACCATCTCTTCTCAAATTCTGGGTCTGTTCCAAGAAGTCCATCCTACACACCTCATCTGCAAGCTTTTGACACCAACCCTCCAATCTGGTTTTGAGCCTAGCAGCTTGGTCCAGCCCGGGACAGTCCTGAACTTACCTGTCTTCTCCCAGTCGACACCTTTTCACCTCTGTTCCTGTATCTGTGTGCTTGGGTTTGTAAGACTGACACAACACCCATTAGACTGCGGAGGTGAAGGTTTGCAGTACAGGCCTGTAGGTGCAGCACAGGGAGCCTCACCCCATCGGCAGCCCCCAGTCTGGAGGTTCTGAGCCCAGGGCTGCACCCTGTGCCCTGCCGGGTGCCAGCAGCATCACAGAGTTCCCTGGCTGCAGCCTCCCCTCCCTCCAGTGCTCTTGGCAACGTGGCCATACGTGTAGGACCACAGCTGCTTTCCTGTAGTGCTTTGGGATGTGTCCTCTAGGCCCACCTCCGCCTTTCTTACCTGAGGTGGAAGGCAGCGGGCAAGACAGCTACGCGGCTGCAGCCAGTGGGAGGCACTGGCAAGGGGAGTGGGGGGTGGAGGAGAGGCTTGAATATTCCTCAGCTCTTTCTCTGCCTGACCAAGGGTCGATGGCTCCTCTCAGGAGAGCCATGCCTCCTGTTTGGTGGCCCATCCCATTACCTCCAGGTCAGGCCTCCGTGCTGACCGTGGCTTGTGTCAAGATGCTCCTCACAGACAGTTCATTAGACTAGCTGCACCTGTCTCCTTTGAGTGTGCCGGCTCATACTTTCAGCTGGATCCCAGGAGTTTCAGCTTTTTTTTTTTTTTTTTTTTTTTTGAGAACGGGGTCTGGCTCTGTCGCCCAGGGTGGAGTGCAGTGACACGATCTCTGCTCTCTGCTTCCTGGGCTCAAGCGATCCTCTCACCTCAGCCTCCTCAGTAGCTGGGACTACAAGCGCTCGCTGCCAACCCCTGGCCATTTTTTCTTTTTGTATTTTTTTGTAGAGGCTGGGGTCTCCCTATGTTGCCCAGGCTGGTCTCAAACTCCTGAGCTCAAGTGATCCTCCTGCCTCAGCCTCCCAGAGTGCTGGGATTACAGTGTGAGCCACTGTGCCCGGCCAACATTATTTATTTATTTTACTATTTTTTGAGACAGTTTCGCTCGTCACCCAGGCTGGAGTGCAGTGGTGTCATCTCGGCTCACCACAATCTCCACTTCCTGGATTCAAGCAATTCTGCCTCAGCCTCCCGAGTAGCTGGGATTACAGGTGAGCGCCACCACACCCAGCTAATTTTGTATTTTTAGTAGAGATGGGGTTTCTCCATGTTGGTCAGGCTGGTCTCGAACTCCCGACCTCAGGTGATCTGCCTACCTTGGCCTCCCAAAGTGCTGGAATTACAGGTGTGAGCCACCGTGCCTGGCCTCCAGCCAATGTTTTAACAACAGAAAGGACATGAATTCAGAGAGTTTTTTTTTTTTTTTTTGAGACGGAGTCTCGCTCTGTCGCCCAGGCTGGAGTGTAGTGGCCGGATCTCAGCTCACTGCAAGCTCCGCCTCCCGGGTTTACGCCCATTCTCCTGCCTCAGCCTCCCGAGTAGCTGGGACTACAGGCGCCCGCCACCTCGCCCGGCTAATTTTTTTGTATTTTTTAGTAGTATTTTTTAGTTTCACTGTGTTAGCCAGGATGGTCTCGATCTCCTGACCTCGTGATCCACCACGTCTCGGCCTCCCAAAGTGCTGGGATTACAGGCTTGAGCCACCGCGCCTGGCCCCAGAGAGTTTTATCTATAAGAAGTTGAGAGAAGAGGAGTAGGCTGAGCATGTGCCTTGCCCAGTCAGTCCTCGGTTGGCCCCTGTTGGCCAGTAGAGGTCGCCGCCTGCAGGAAGATGACTCGTGCGGTCATGGCCTGACTCAAGCTACCGCTTCACAGTCAGCAGAGTGGCGCAGCGGAAGCGTGCTGGGCCCATAACCCAGAGGTCGATGGATCGAAACCATCCTCTGCTATGGATTTGTTTTCCTTCCTGACTGGGTAACCTGTGGGCCCTTTTCTAATTCCTCCCCAGGCCCCAGTAATATCCCTGGTCGTGTCAAAGGCACGGAGGATGGGGCTGCGGCAGCAATCCGAGTTCAAATCTCGATTGTGAGCCCACCTTGCCTCACAGCCTAGTCCCGCAGTTAGTGGGCTTACTGCCCTCTGCACTCCCTGACTTGGGCAGAAGAGGGTTTTCTGCTCCTCAGTCCTCTTCTCTGTGTGTCCACCTGGCCCGGGACCCCCACATCAGTACCTGCTCGTGGCTTAGAGAACAGGGTCTAGGCACAGTACATGCATCCTTTGTCTGCAGCGTTTTTGAGGTTTTGAAACCTCCCTGGCCACACTTAGGTCTGCTCCTCCACGTGGCCAAAGGTGCCTGCAGAGGCTGGCACCCTTCTCCCTGTCTGGCTGCCAGGGAGTCTCTTGCCGTCAACCGACTCACCAGGGACCCCTGCTGAACCCAGCAAGTGTTCTCCTGACAAAAGGGTCTGGCTGGATCCCCATCCTCTTCCCTTCCTTTCCTGAGGGTGTGGGCTTAGGGGTTCCTGCCTTTTCTTTCCCTTTTAACGTTCTTTCTTTCTGTCTTTCTCTCTCTCTCTCTAGTTTTGGCTAGAAGATCAAGGCCAGGTGCAGTGGCTCACACCTATAACCATAGCACTTTGGGAGGCTGAGGCAGGTGGATCGCTTGAGGTCAGGAGTTGGAGACCAGCCTGGGCAACATGGTGAAACCCTGTCTCCACAAAAAATACAAAAATTAGCCGGGCATGGTGGTATGTGCCTGTGGTCCCAGCTACCTGGGAGGTGGGAGAGTCTCTTGAGCCTGGTAGGTCGAAGCTGCAGTGAGCTGAGATTGCACCACTGCACTCCAGCCTGGGTGACAGAATGAGACCCTGTCTCAAAAAAAAAAAAAAAAAAAAAAAAAAAAAAAAAGGAGCGGGGGCTGGGGCTGGGATGTTATGGTCCTCTGGGTTGGCATTCCTGCTCCACTGACATCAGAAGCTGGAGGTGAGAACCTCCCTCCAACAGGAGAGAAATGCAGCCGCAGTACTCACTCCCCGTACATCCCACCACCAGGGCCTGGCATCCCACATGGACACAGTACCCATGAGGATGGCACTGACATCCCAAAGTGCCAGTGCTACTGCCTGGCTGTCTGTGTCCAGACTGGCTCAGGGACAGACTCCTCAGGTACCAGAGCCCAGGACAGTTGCAAACACTGTGCTCTGGGCCTGGAGTGGGGAAGGAGTGCCAGCTGCTACATGGTCTTTCCATAACAGGGCAAAAAGGAGTGGGGAAATTGCAGGACACACACCCTGATGGTGGCCAAAGCCGAAGACAGAGGAACAGGAGGATTCTGCCAAGATCGATATGAGAGGAAGGCTTAGGGGCATCAGAGAGGAGGCAAAGTGTTGGCAGTGGTTGGCAGCCACTGCTCCCGCTCCAGTCCCTCCTCCCAATTCCACTGCCACTCGTCCACACTCACCATGCAGATGCCGTATCTGTCACTCTGCCTTGCCAGGTTTTCCTTCTTATTCTAATCAAATTTCAAACCAGGCTGGTGCGGTGGCTCACACCTATAATCCCAGCACTTTTGGGAGGCTGAGGGGAGAAGATCACTTGAGTCCAGGAGTTCCAGATCAACCTGGGCAACATGGCAAAACCCTGTCTCCACAGAAAGTACAAAAAATTAGCTGGGAGGAATGGTGCATGCCTGCAGTCCCAACTACTCAGGAGGCTGAAGTGGGAGGATTGATTGAGTCTGAGAGGTTGAGTCTGCAGTGAGCCATGATGGTGCCACTGTAATCCAACCTGGGTGACGGGGTCAGACCCTGTCTCGAAAAAAAAAAAAAAGTCCATGTCAGGACGTAAACATCCATTTTATACTTTAACCACTCCTAGAACCCCAGCTTTGGATGTCCTGACACTTGCCCCGATGGGCTTTTAGTTCGCTGTTGCAGCTTGTTTACAGCAAATGCAGACATAGAACAGACATCCTCCAGGTCCTGCGCACTGGGCACCTGTGAGGTGGACTGCTCCAGGGAAAGTTCCTAACAGCTAAGCTATACGACCTTTTTTTTTTTTGAGACGGAGTCTCACTCTGTTGCCCAGGCTGGAGTGCAGTGGCAGGATCTCGGCTCACTGCAAGCTCCGCCTCCCAGGTTCATGCCATTCTCCTGCCTCAGCTTCCTGAGTAGCTGGGACTACAGGTGCCCGCCACCACGCCCAGCTAATGTTTCGTGTTTTTAGTAGAGACAGGGTTTCGCCATGTTAGCCAGGATGGTCTCGATCTCCTGACCTCGTGATCCGCCCATCTCGGCCTCCCAAAGTGCTGGGATTACAGGCATGAGCTATTTATGTCTTTTATCAAGTTGGGGTGTTACTGCCAAACTGCACTCTAGCCAGCAGCTGTGAGCACTCCCTCTTCTTACTGAGCTGAGTGCTTAATAAAAATCTTTGCCTATTGGACAATTCGCATTTCAACTTTGAAGCATTCAGCCCTGGCACCTGCTCTCCTTGATTTCAGAACACAAGGCTCAGAAAGTAGAGCCAGCCTCTATCCAAAACCGACAGCTCGCCCTCTGCAGCGGTGGACTGAGGGCTCCTAACCATGAGTTGAGGGTTGATCTGCTTTAGACAGATGCTCTGTTTGCAGTGGAAACATAAACACCGGGCCCCATCTAGAGGCGAAGTGGCCTTGGCAAGTCAGCCCCTGCCTGAGCCACCATTCCCTCCTCTGATATCTCTGGCCTAGACTCAGCGTGAAGGTCACATGACTGTGGGAGGCCATGTGTCCAGACACCTCAGTTGCTCAGCTCTGGGCCCGCAGATGAGGCCATGGGACACCCTCAAAGCCAGCACACACCCACGGGTTCAGCCTAGATCCACACCCCAGGCAAGCAGCAAACCAACAGGTGGGCACAGTGGATGAGCCCGTTTGCAACTCCAGCAACACTGAGGAAGGACCAGTGTGGACAGTCTACACTGGCTGCAACAAGTGTAAGCTCTCAGGACAGGTGGAAATGGAATTGAGATATCTGGGCTCTGCTGCTCAGACCACAGGCACCAAAGAGCAGATCTATTCACTGGGACGGCAACATGTTTATCAGATCAGACGTGTTCGGGCCCCTGCAGTACACGGCAGCACCAGAGCACACACGGCTGTGTTCCTACATGGTGGTGCCAGCACGGGATGCCACCAGGGCTCATCTTCTCCTCCTCTTCCTCCTCACGCCAGGACCAGCCTGGCTCACTAGCGGGCATGGGCTGGGCACACCATCCCCCCGGACCAGCCTGGCTCACCAGCAGGCAGAGGCCGGGCACACCATCCCCCTGGACCAGTGTGCTGCCTCACGCCAGGACCACCCTGGCTCACCAGCGGGCACGGGCCGGGCACACCATCCTCCCCAACCAGTGTGCTGCCTCGCACCACATCTAGGCGCCTTGGTCTGACCGCTAATATCATTCCGGTTATAATGAAGGAACTCTCGCCACTTTTCTCCTGTGCAGAAGAAAATGCACACAGTGCCCATAGCTATAACCCACCTAGCATCTCATGTTGGTGCCCAGTCCCTCAGCCTGGCCTCCCCACACGACCTGCAGGGATGGCTTCATGGCAGGCCAGCTGTGGTGCCCTGTGCAGTGGTTACTGCGGGAGGCGATTTCTTCACTGTAACAGGGTGGTCCTCTGCCGACACCTGGTGCTCTAGGCCTGGTGAGCATCTTCCTGGAGGAAGACAGAGGACTCTCCTGACTCCACACCAGACGGCAGCTCAGGAAGCACAGGCGAGGCCACCTGGCGTGGCCATCGTGAGGACAGCAACACACCACATGATGTGGCCCTGCTGGGGCAGCAGGTGGCTAGGTTCACTCAACCGTTCACTCAGACACGCTGCAACTGTTTATTCCAGAATCAGAGGTTGGAAACCCAACTGTATATAGATTGAAAGCAAAACAAATACACAACTGAACATAATATATGCAGTCATCCAGCAAGACAGGCAATGGAACACAATATACGCAGTTATCCACAAGACAGGTGCACAGGCACAGCACAGAGTGAGATGAAGGCAGCCTAGCGTAGAGAGACTCTGCAGCACGGAGGGCTGGGAAGGCCATCACTCAAGTTAACCCAATCCCAGTGCTTCAGGACACCTCTGGCCACATTGACATCTCTCTTCTCCTGGGAGGAGCCCTAGGGTACAGCTGCGCAGTCCGCGGATTTTCAGGTGTCTGCCAGCTCCGTTTCACTGTTAATGGTTAAACTGCTTTCTCCTTTTTAAACAAATTTTTTTGCCAGTTGCAGTGGCTCCCACCTGTAATCCCAACACTTTGGGAGGCCGAGGTGGTCGGATCACCTGAGGTCAGAAGTTCCAGCCTGACCAGCCTGATCAACATGGCGAAACCCCGTCTCAACTAAAAATACAAAAATTATCCGGGCATGGTGGTATGCGTCTGTAAGCCCAGCTGCTCCAGAGGCTGAGACAGGAGAATCACTTGAACCCAGGAGGTGGAGGTTGCTGTGAGCCAAGATCGCGCCACTGCATTCCAGCCTGGGTGACAAACTGAGGCTCTGTCTCAAAAAAAAAAAAAAAAAAAAAAAAAAAAAATTGTAGAGATGGAGTCTCACCACATAGAAACTCCTGGATTCAAGCAATCCTCTCGCCTTGGCCTCCCAGTGTGCTGGGATTATAGAGCAAGAGCCGCCATGCCTAGCCTCTCCTTTCTTTTTAAGGCAAGCTCATGCCCGCAGTGCAGTGCCAGAATGGAGGGGGCTCCATCACCCTGAGCACAGAGGGCTTCATGGCGAGTGGATGGGCCAGGGCTGTGTGTGAGAAGAAACCTGTCTGCGAAGGGTGACGGGGAAGTGTTCTGCGGGAGGCTGGACCACCCGAGCATCCTCAACCCCTCAGGGTCGGACAGAGCCTTTACCCCTGACTCCCACCTCACAACAGTGCTGAGGAGCTGGGGCTCGCCCGCACCCACCCAGCTTGTGTAGGCAGCCTTCTCAATTTTCCACTCTTGTGTCTGCCACCCTTGTCAGGCCCTTCCCTTGCTGCAGTGCAAGTCTAACTCAAAGACTGAATGTACAAGTTTGAGCTGGGGCCTGGGTCGCCAGGCCTCCAGGGCCCTGAGTGTGGTCCAGGAGGGTGGTGACTGGCTGTGGGGAATGGGAGGAGAGTGGTGACTGGCTCTGAGGAATGGGGCCTACTGTTGTCAGAAACTACAGTTTTTCTAATGAAGCTGGAAATCCAGATTTGTGTACGAGTCTCCTGATTCTAAAAGGCTGACAGTTATTAATGTTCTGTCAAAAACATTTTCAAGGAAAATATGAGTGGGTAAAAGAGCCAAAATGGGCAGGAATCTGGGACTGTGGACTGCCTGCCCTAACAACCCCAGGGCCACAGGAGTCCACAGGCACAGCTGCCCCGCCTCTGCCCTCATTCCCGCATCAAATCACCTCTGAGGCATGTGTGTTACAACCTCTGGGGGTCTTAGCTCATCACAGGACACTTTCTGGAATTTTTTTAAAACTTAAAATACAGTAGTCTGTCTCCATTCTCTTTTTTTTTTTTTTTTTTTGAGACGGAGTCTCGCTCTGTCGCCCAGGCTGGAGTACAGTGGCCGGATCTCAGCTCACTGCAAGCTCCGCCTCCCAGGTTTACGCCATTCTCCTGCCTCAGCCTCCCTAGTAGCTGGGACTACAGGCGCCCGCCACCTCGCCCGGCTAGTTTTTTGTATTTTTGAGTAGAGACGGGGTTTCACCAGGTTAGCCAGGATGGTCTCGATCTCCTGACCTCGTGATCCGCCCGTTTCGGCCTCCCAAAGTGCTGGGATTACAGGCTTGAGCCACCGCGCTCGGCCTCCATTCTCACTCTTTGGGATTTTTTCACAATCTTAGGATAAAGGGATAAATCAGGGAAGTGCTCCTTTCATGTCAAAACGTTCCAATCTGCCAGGCACGGTGGCTCACGCCTGCAATCCTGGCACTTTGGGAGGCCAAGACAGGTGGATCAGGAGGTCAGGAGTTCAATACCAGCCTGGCCAACATAGTGAAACCCCATCTCTACTAAAAATACAAAAACTAGCTGGGCACGGCGGTGTGCAACTGTAGTCCCAGCTACTCGGAAGGCTGGGGCAGGAGAAATCGCTTGAACCCGGGAAGCAGAGGTTGCAGTGAGCTGAGATGGCGCCATTGCATTCCAGCCTGGGCGACAGAGTGAGACTCCGCCTCAAAAAAAAAAAAAAGTTCCAATCCCACACCTATTATGAAGATAGCACCACATGAAACTGCCTGAGGGGCTTCCAATAAACGGGATAGCAGGGAACTCTGAGAAACCAAAGTAACCCATTGAGCAGTTTTCTTAAGTGTCTTTAATACTCCACTCGGGGCAGCCCCTCCCTCTACTGAGAGTGGCTCTGGCCCTAAGAGCAGCTGGAAGGCCCTGGCCTGACTTCACCACTTGATGTCCAGGCTGTGTGCACCGCGCTCCTGGCTCTGGTATGTGGTGTGCAGCACCTCTCGGGCTTTGGGAGAGTTGATCCCCTCCAACCACTCCTGGTACAGCTCCTGCACGTGTGCACTGGACTCTGGACGCCGCACAGGGATGTCAGCGTAAATGCCTTCCATCTGCCGCAGCAGGGCCTTATCCGCATGTCCATCGGGAGTCTGGGCTTGGCCTCTGCCATTTAAACATCCTGAAAGATAAACACAGGTAAGTTTATCCTGGACTCAGACGATCTTTCCGCCTTAGCCTCCTGAGCAGCTAGGACTACAGACACACACCACCTTGCCTGGCTAATTTTTAAATTTTTTGTAGAGACTGGGGGATGCAGGGTGGGTCTCGCTATGTTGCCCAGGCTGATCTTGAACTCCTGGCTTCAAGCGGCAATCTTTCTGCTTCAAGCTGGGACTACTGGCATGAGCCACCGCACCCAGCCAGGATAGTCTTAAGGAAGCTTTTGCCTCATAGGGAAGACAGTTTGGAAGCGGGAGAGGAACGAAGGGAACGTGGAACGTTGCGTGGTGTAAGGCTACGGCTGGCTACATAGGCCAGGGTCTTCCCCAAGGCCCTCAGGGACACTAATCCCAGACTCATAGCCCTGTGTGCCTCTCTTTTTTTTTTTTTTTTTTTTTTTGAGACAGTCTCTCTCTCCGTTGGCCAGGCTGGAGTGCAGTGGCTTAATCTTGGCTCACTGCAACCTCCATCTCCTGGGCTCAAGCAATTCTCCCGCCTCAGCCTCCCAAGTACCTTGGATTACAGGTGTGTGTGCCACCATGCCTGGCTAATTTTGTATTTTTAGTAGAGGCAGGGTTTCACCATGTTGGCCAGACTGGTCTTGAACTCCTGACTTCAGGTAATCCGCCTGCCTTGGCCTCCCAAAGTGCTGGAATTACAGGCGTGAGCCACTGCACCCGGACCCATGTACCTCTCATTCTTACCCATTTATATCACCCATAAAATGGTTTTACCTAAAACTTAAGTTGCCTTTTAGAACTGGGTGGCTTTGTATGCAAATCCCGATTTCCAACTTCTCTTGGAATTTGGCAAAACCAAGATAGCACAGGGATTGTGAACAAACAAGCAGTAAAACCACTTCTGCTTGCACCACACGTTAGTGTGCTGGGCCCTGCCTGGAGGCCGCACCGGAGGCAGCTGAGCTGTGAGCCCAGCCATGAGCCCACACACCCAACACTGGCCTGAGTAAAAACGTGTCTCGTATTTATTAATGCTACTTACTCTCCAGCATGTTAGATGATGTCACTCTTAGTAGTGTTAAGAGTTCATTTAAAACAATCTGGAGCAAATTTCCCTGGTTAAACTTCACTCCCCATGGGTTGCAGGGTGGCACCCCAGTTGGTCTCCAACCTTCACTTTCCCAGGGGGCTGGCTTGCACCTTCTCCTTCCTCAGGCCCCAGCTCCACCCGCCTGCATGCAGAGGCCCTCCCAGAGGCCCTGCTTCATGGCCCACCTCCCGGCTGCTCCTCAGCCCAGCTGTGGGACTGACCCTTCCATGCCCCCAGAATGCTCAGTGAGGCCTCCAAGGCCACATGCTCGCCTCTCTGCCCTCACCCTCCTGTCAGTGCTGGCTGGGGCCTCCCCTCCTTTGTGTTGAAGGACACTACGGCAGGGCCTCCAACTGCACCCTTGTCTGTGCCCTGCCCAGGGGCCCCTCCCGTCCTGTGGCTTCACACCTTGTCCCACTCATCTAACATCAGTGGAGCCACTCCTCCCACTGACCTGTACCCGGCATTTCCACTCGAGTCCCTCGTGGTGCCCCCCCCGACTCACAATGGCACAGAGGTCCTCCTTTCCCCACCAGGGGCGCAGATGGACCACCAAGGGTCAGGGGCAGGGGGTCCCCTTCGTCCCTGACACTCACCCTCAGCACATCCTTCCCGGAGACCTCCACCCTGTCCTGGCCTCCTCTTGTCCTCTCACTCTCCCTGCCCCGGGTGGGGACCCTTCCTCACATGCCTGGATGATCGCAGCCCACAGTGGCCCACCCTCCCTCCAAGCAGCAAGGGAGCCCCTCAGGCCCAGGCTGGGTCATACCCCTTCCCGCTTCCACCTCTCACTGCTCTCTCCCATCACTCAGGACAGAGCTGGCTCATCCTTGGCGCCTGGCAGGAGGCAGGGGTGTTTCTCCCAGGCAGGGTGGCCTCGACTCTTGTGATCTGTTCTCTAAGCCAGCTGCCATGGGCTGAGTCTCACCTGGTGCCATGTGGGGCCTCCCGAGGGCACGTCCCAAGAGAATGCCCACACGCTGGGCTGAGTCTCACCTGGTGCCATGTGGGGCCTCCCGAGGGCACGTCCCAAGAGAATGCCCACACGCTGGGCTGAGTCTCACCTGGTGCCATGTGGGGCCTCCCGAGGGCACATCCCCAAGAGAATGCCCACACGCTGGGCTGAGTCTCACCTGGTGCACGTGGGGCCTCCCGAGGGCACATCCCCAAGAGAATGCCCACACGCTGGGCTGAGTCTCACCTGGTGCCATGTGGGGCCTCCCGAGGGCACGTCCCAAGAGAATGCCCACACGCTATGCCGGGCGAGGGAAAGAGGAAAACCAACAGAGCCCAGAGCGTCCCAGCACAAGCCCCACGGGACATCCACACCCTACACAGCTCTCGGGGCTGAGAGAGGCTCTGGGTGGCCAAGAACACCGTCTCTCTGGCGGCTGCAGGACCAGTGTGGCCGGAGCACCCGTGGGGGACAGAGCCAGATGCTGCTCTTGGCGCCTCACCTCCAGCACAGGCGAGGACCTCCACAAAGTGGTACGGGAACTTGCCCTTCTTAAGCTTCAGGATCATGTTCTGGATATTTCGAAAGCCATAGGCCGCAGCAAAGCGTAACACCACCTCCCCATTCTTCTCAAGGGTGACCTCTTGGAAGTCTTTGTTTCTACAAAATGAACACAGAGAATTTTGATCCATCAAGTCCTTTATCTGTGACTTAAGAACACTTGTTTTTTTTTTTTTTGAGACAGGAGTCTTGCTCTGTTGCCCAGGCTGAAGTGCAGTGGCACAATCTTGGCTCACTGCAACCTCCACCTCCCGGGTTCACACCATTCTCCTGCCTCAGCCTCCCGAGTAGCTGGGACTACAGGCGCCCACCACCACACCCGGCTAATTTTTTGTATTTTTGGTAGAGACGGGGTTTCACCGTGTTAGCCAGGATGGTCTCGATCTCCTGACCTTGTGATCCACCCACCTCGGCCTCCCAAAGTGCTGGGATTACAGGTGTGAGCCACCGCACCCGGCCAAGAACACTTTCTAATGTAAGTTTGGAATGTCAGCAAAATAAAAGGTCTAAATAAACACAAAAAAGCCCTTTTGATTTTGACTGGTGTAAACTCCATACATAGAACTGCCACATGCACAGATCCACACATGCACACGTGCTGCGCACAGGCACAGACAGGCTGTGGACGCTGCCCCACACCTCAGGGCTCGGTAAGTGACCTCCTCTACGTCCTCGTTGAACAGCTCCTTGGCCGCATGTCTGAAGATGTGTGCCAGGTGCCCGTCCGAGCTGGCTCCATCATGGCGCATCACCTTGTCCTCCTTCAAGTCTCCAAACCTCACCAGGCAGAGAAAAAACAAGTCCTTCATGAATGCCAATGTACAGTGACAGCAAGAGTGAAACCAGACTTCCAGAGGGCATCACAATCCAAGGTCACCACCAAAGAAGCTAAATCCTCTACAAATGTTTAAACTTTGGAGAAAGTCCCATTTCTAGCATCTTGAGGGGTCTCGGGAGGGCCTGCCTGATGCTCGGGCCAGGCGGAGGACTCTCAGTCACGCCGAGCCCATGCATAGGCTCTTGCAGGTACTCCAGATGCTTATGGTCTTTTTCTTTTCTTTGAGACAGGGTCTTTTTCTGTCTCCTAGGCTGGAGTGCAGTGGCACAATCATAGCTCACTACAACCCCAGCCTCTTGGACTCAAGCCATCCTCCTACCTCAGTCTCCCAAAGTACTGGGATTATAGGTGTGAGCCACCACACGCATGGCCCCACAGATGCTTAACTTCTATCTCACCTTCCCCCAAAAGGGCATGAATGCAGCACCTGGGACGCGGAGTGTTTGTGAGGACACACGCCGCTGCCTTTGCGGTGCCCTCTGCCCAGTGCCTGGGGTGCAGCAGGAGCCCCAGACCTTGCTGGGTATCAAGGTCACCGCCCCCAGCAGAACCCAGCCTGCCACTCTTGCTGCAAAGGGGCCTGAGGGAGCTGCCCCACTGCCCCACAGTGGAACGTGGAACGTGAGGCACAGACGGCACCCAGGAAGAAGGGGGCTGGTGCACACACGAACGGCCCTGCCCCAGCGAGGACAAAGCTGTTTGTGCTTCTCGTCCTTCCTCGAGGGTTTGGGGTGGCAATCGCACCATGGAAGCCCGCCAAGCCTCCCGACTCCCTGGCAGCCCTGGTGAATGGTATCCCACTCAACAGCTAGAAGGATGGCTGAGGGTTGTGGCGGGGGCCTGGGGGACTGCATCTCAGTGCTTCACATGGCCTCGTCATAAAGCAGGGCAGCCCTGGGCCTGTCAGGTGGCTGGCAGGGCTGACGGGAGGTCCTGCCCTCCAGAGGACTCTCCCCAGATAAGCCACTTACAGAGTGTCGACGGCAGCATCCTTCACTGAGAGGTCACCTTGCTCCATTATTTGAGCTATTTCACCTACAGACAAACGAAGTAAGAGACACTGAAAAGACACAGGTGGCCACAGGAACTTTTCTTCCCCTGCAGGAAATTTGACATTAGTAACCCTGGATGACCTCCCTCCTATGAAATCTCCATCACAGACAGCAGGAGTGGAGTCCATCTAAAGGGCAAAGTGAGGCCAATAAAATCAAACACTAATAAAATGTAAGCAGAATTCAATTCGAATTCCTCTTTCCATTCCTCTTTCTGCCCTCGAACTGTGGCATTTACGTCAACAATCTCTCCATGATTTTCCCATGTGGAAAATCTGTAAACTTTTTTGGTCCACTTTGTATGAAACAGAAAACTTTTGTTATAACAAGCTCACAGAGACAGGACGGCGAAATGTATACTGGTTGCATTTTTTTTCTTTTTTTTTGAGATGGAGTCTCACCTCCGCTGCCCAGGCTGGAGTGCAGTGGTGCGATCTTGGCTCACTGTAACCTCTGCCTCCCGGGTTCAAGCGATTCTCTTGCCTCAGCCTCCTGAGTGGCTGGGATGACAGGTGCCCACCACCATGCCTGGCCAGACGGGTCTCGAACTCCTGACCTCAGGTGACCAGCCTGCCTCAGCCTCCTGAAGTGCTGGGATTACAAGTGTGAGCCACTGTGCCCAGCCCATTTTTTTTTTTTTTTTTTTTTTTTTAGAAACAAGGTCTCCAGTCTGGCCAACATGGCAAAATCCCCTCTCTACTAAAAATACAAAAGTTAGCCTTGCATGGGTGTGCGCCTGTAATCCCAGCTACTTGGGAGGCTGAGGGAGGAGAATCGCTTGATCCTGGGAGGCGGAGGTTGTAGTGAACTGCAATGGAGCCACTGCAGAGCCTGGGCAACACAGTGAGACTGTGTCTCAAAAAAAAAAAAAAAAAAAGAGACAAGGTCTCACCGTGTTGCCCAGCGAGGTCTCAAACTCCTGGGCTCAAGTGATCCTCCAGCTGTAGCCTCCTGAGTGGCTAGAACTAGAGGCCTGAGCCACTGCACCCAGCTACATTTACATGACATATGGTTATTCTGCAATGAGATCAACTGAAAGTGAAAACCTCTTTCTGTATTTCCTTTTACATGAGGATGCCTGAAAAAACCCTTAATTGAAAAACTGAGCCTCTAAAACCTGGCTGTGGCATCACATCAGATGCTGTGAGATGGCTGGAATCACAGGTAAGAAAATAGCATAATTTCCTATAAATCTGCACTCAGAAAAAAAGATAGCTGGACATGGTTCTTCTGATAGCTTGCTGCGCATGTTTTTATTTTGTCAACACAAGCAGATGGCCCCTGGGCCCTTCCTCTGAGAGTGAAGGATGGCAGTGCTGAGGGCCCTTCTGTCCCTCATCCTTCAACACCCCTGCCACGTCACCCCACAGGGAGCCTGTGCCTGGGGGGTGGGGACCTTTCCAGAGGCATCTGCGTGCTAGAATTTCAAGTCAGGGGACTGTCAGGGACATTGGCATCCTTAAAGATTGTCCCTGAGAGCTGATCTCTCTGCCTCACGTACCACTAATCTAAATACCTGCAGGGACCTGTTTTCAGAGACCAATTAAAACAGTTCCACCAGAATGTTAACAAAGTCTTAAGCTTCCCCCACCAACTGATGTCAACATTCTTCTGAATGGGTTCTATATAATTCCAGGGAATGACTTCCATTCACAACACACACACAACTCACTGTAGGCTCTTAACATCTCAAAGCAGTGGCCAATACAGTGGTAAAGGCAACATCCCTGAAGCAAACGTGCCTTTTTCATTTTACTCTGAATGAAAAAAACTTCACTTGTGTTTTAAGTGCAGACTTGGTTTGTGAGAAGGAGACTCACTATGGCTATAGACAACTTTCCTACCAAGAGGTAAGTACACTGCACGGACTGCAATGTAAAGTCAGGGCCACCATATGGCCCGAGTGGTTCTCCCAGAGACCTGATTTATCCTTTTTTTTTTTTTTTTTTGAGACGGAGTCTCGCTCTGTCGCCCAGGCTGGAGTGCAGTGGCGCGATCTCGGCTCACTGCAAGCTCCGCCTCCCGGGTTCAGGCCATTCTCCTGCCTCAGCCTCCTGAGTAGCTGGGACTACAGGCGCCCGCCACCTCGCCCGGCTAGTTTTTTCTATTTTTAGTAGAGACGGGGTTTCACCGTGGTCTCAATCTCCTGACCTTGTGATCCGCCGTGCCCAGCCATCCTTTTTTTTTTTTTTGAGACGAAGTTTTACTCTCGTTGCCCAGGCTGGAGTGTAATGGCATGATCTCAACTTACCGCAACCTCCGCCTCCGGGGTTCAAGCAATTCTCCTGCCTCAGCCTCCTGAGCAGCTGGGATTACAGGCATGTGCCACCATGCCTGGCTAATTTTTTGTATTTTTAGTAGAGACAGGGTTTCTCCATGTTGGTCAGGCTGGTCTCGAACTCCTGACCTCAGGTGATCCACCTGTCTTGGCCTCCCAGCTGTCAGTAACTTCAGACAAGTGACCACAGTGGCAGGCACTGAGATGGCTCTGGGACACAGATCTGCCTGGCTCCAGTGTGTACTGGCCAGTCAGAGAATCCCCCAGCGGCCAGGTGCGCCCTCACCCACCTCTCACCTGATGTTAACACGCAGTCAGCGCCCCGGGAGCCATACAAAGCGGGGGGAAAGCCTTCCTGAAGAGCCTCTAGCTTCTTGTCATAACAAGGGGCCACGATGACGTGGAAAATCTTCTCTGGAGACAGGTTCTGTGGGAGAGGGGCACCCATGTTTAGGGCTAGTGGAGAGGTGACGATGGCAGCTTACACTTGGTGCCCAGGACAGGAGGGATGGGAGACCAACTGCCCCCTGCTGTTGCCCTCCAGACACTGCATGGAGCACTTTCTCTTTTTTTTTTTTTTTTTTGAGACGGAGTCTTGCTCTGTCGCCCAGGCTGGAGTGCAGTGGCATGACCTCAGCTCACTGCAACCTCCGCCTCCTGGGTTCACGCGATTCTCCCGTCTCAGCCTCCTGAGTAGCTGGGACTACAGGCACGTGCCGCCATGCCTGGCTAATTTTTTGTACTTTAGTAGAGATGGGGTTTCACCGTGTTGCCCAGGCTGGTCTCAAACTCCTGATCTCAGGCAATCTGCCCACCTCGGCCTCCAAAGTACTAGGATTACAGGTGTGAGCCATCGAGCCTGTCTGCATGCGGCACTTTCTTGGGGCTGGGACTGTTGTGGGTCTGAGGCTGGGCCCCACAGATGAAGCTGCTGTAGTCACATCTGGCTCCCATCCCCTCTTCAACTCTACCGAGCACCAGCACCCCATCCGTGTCTGTCTGCTGCCTCCCTTGGGACTGAGTGTGGTACTCCCAAACCATCTGCAAAGCACCCCAGTCAGTGGAGCCTCTTGGAAGAACCAGGAAGGCTGAGCCCATCTCCTCCTGAACCTGTGCACATGGGACAAAACAGGCAAGAGGTCCAGCTGGCGTGGAGCCGTTGCTGGTCCAGCATGGAGCCATTGTGGGAGGCCCAAGTGTGTGTGCGCGCGCTCGTGTGTGTGTGTGTGTGTGTGCTGGCTACTTCACCCACAGGCTTTCCTGAATCTTCCCAAGCGATGCCCACCCAAGCTACCCCTCTCCTGGGGCCCTGCCACACAGAGCAAGTGCCTGTGGCTGGGCCTGAACTGGTGGCAAGCCAGAAGCCAGCAGTTGCCAAGTGATCCTGTGGTGAGGTCTGGGTGGAAAGGCCCCATTCAGGGCAGGGGCGGAGCAAAAGAGGAAACCCGCCCCTGGTCGCAGTTGTATCAGACGGTCAGGTGAGGAGCTGCTGGAGGCCGCGTCTCTGCAGCTGCCCCTCACGGCACCTACAGGAGGACACACAGCTCTGGGCTCCAGCCAGGGTAGAGGGCAGCACGTGGAAGACCTAGAAACACATGGCTCTCTTCAGGTGGGGGCAGGGCAAGGGACAGACATAAAGTCCCATAGCTCATTTTTTGGTCCTGTCTAAACTGAACGCGTATACTCTGTCTGACATCATGTTTACCATTTGCCAGATTGTGACTTTATGGGTAGAAAGAAACTAGGTAGAAAGAAAACACTGCCTATTGCTAAAGTAACAAGGCTGCCAAATATGCGTGCCCTTTTAGGCTGACTTCAAATGTCTGAAAGATCCTGATGTTGCCCTCTACTCCGGTTACCACAGTGCCTGGACGTGGCTGCTCCCCTGGAGGGAGGTGTAAAGTCTGATTGAGAAGAGCAGTGTGGGGCATGCCAGCGGCTGGAGAATAAACCACGGGATTAGGGTCCCTTTGAGGGTGGCCTTGGAGATATCAGGGAGTTCTGGGAGGACCTGGGGGCCACAGAGGGCTGTGGGAAGGGAGAACATGATGGGCTGAGGCAGGGGGCATGCAGGAGCCTCCGGCCAGGACTCACTCCATCAAGTCGAAGACAGCATCACGGCCCCTGCAGAATCTCACAGAAGGGGCTAAGGAAGTCATGTGATGCCCATGGTCTGAGGGAAAAGGCCAGGGCAGAGGCCAGGTTTGGCTCCCGAAATGATAGTGGCCCTCGGCCTCTGGGCACAGGCCATTCTAGGCCTCCTTGGGTGAGGCGTCCCAACAGCAGGCAGGCAGCATCTCTGGGCAAGGTCTTGGGTCTCATTCTCAGCAGGGTGGGCAGCATGTCTACCCCGAATGGGCCCACGAGAACGACCAGATGCCACAGAAAAGGTTCAGAAGAAAGAAAGAGGTTGTGAGAAGAAGGAAGGGAGGAACAGAGATGGGCGCTGGTGAGAAACAGCACTGCTAATGTTTCCTGAAGCCACAGCTTCCTTTTTGCTCACCTGGGGGGCCGTGACCACACCGGACAGATGGGGAACCTCCCCTTCCTGGGCCCCTATGCCATGGTCCTCCCTCACTTGCCCTTCCTGCCCTCCAGAGAGAGGTCAGCTTACCTGCTGTCTGGCGAAATAATCCTTCACCAAAGAGCCCATGACCTGCTGGGGGGACTTGGCGGTGCAGAGGTGGGCAGTGACGGGACGGCCCAGCACCCGCTCGGCATATCGGACCCAGCCTGGGGAGAGAAGGGTCCAAGGTCAGCTCCTTACTGCTTCCTCTGGACCTTCCTGCCACGCACCAGGGAACGCTGAGTCCCTGCCGCCCCAGGGTAAAGCCAGGTCACCTTTTCCCCAGGCCTTACCAGGAACTCGTGCTGGACCCAAAACCCATCCTCTGTGGCCCAGCTGTGGGTCATGGGAACCTGCAGGCCTGGAGGCTACTGGGAAATGGGAGCGTCCCTGCAAGGCCGACAGACAAGTAAGAGTCGGGGTAACAGGTCCCCCAAAAAGGTGAAAGGGAACAAGCACTGAAGGGCAGCAGGAGCAGTGGCCCAGGCTGCACCGTGTGAAACCCCCTGGCCAGCTACAGAGTCTTTGCAGCCAGGACACACAGTTACCGCTCAGGGGAGAGCAGCCACATGCTTGCCCAACTTCTCTTACCGACTAGAAATTAACAGCCCAACAACTGCACACTTTTTAAAATATAAGAAATCTAGCCAGACATGATGGCTCATGCCTGTAATCCCAGAACTTTGGCAGGCCGAGACGGGCGGATCACGAGGTCAGCAGATTGAGACCAGCCTGGGAGACCAGCCTGGCTAACACGGTGAAATCCCGTCGCTACTAAAAACACAAAAAATTAAAAATTAGCCAGGAGTGGTGGCGGGCGCCTGTAGTCCCAGCCACTCAGGAGGCTGAGGCAGGAGAATGGCATGAACCCGGGAGGCGGAGGTTGGAGTGAGCTGAGATTGCACCACTGCACTCCAGCCTGGGCAACAGAGCGAGACTCTAGCTCAAAAAAAAAAAAAAGTGTCTTGGCCAGGCTCAGTGGCTCACGCCTGTAATCCCAGCACTTTGGGAGGCTAAGGCGGGCAGATCACCTGAGGTCAGGAGTTTGAGACCAGCCTGACCAAAATGGTAAAACCTTGTCTCTACTACAGATACAAAACTTAGCTGGGCGTGGTGGCATGCGCCTGCAATCGCAGCTTCTCATGAGGCTGAGGTGGGAGAATCACTTGAACCCGGCGGGTGGAGGTTGCAGTGAGCCAAAATCACACCACTGCACTCCAGCCTGGGTGACAGAGCGAGACTCTGTCTCAATAAATAAATAAAATAAAAAATAAAAAAAGTGTTTGACCAGGATGGAGCTTATGTTGAGAAATAAAGTTTATACTTTTTATCTTTTTCTTTTTTTTTTGAGACGGAGTCTCGCTCTGTCACCCAGGCTGCAGTGCAGTGGCGCGATCTCCGCTCACTGCAAGCTCCGTCCTCTCCCAGGTTCACGCCATTCTCCTGCCTCAGCCTCCTGAGTAGCTGGGACAACAGGCACCCGCCACCACGCCTGGCTAGCTTTTGTATTTTCAGCAGAGATGAGGTTTCACCGTGTTAGACAGGATGGTCTCAATCTCCTGACCTTGTGATCCACTTGCCTCGGCCTCCCAAAGGTGTGAGCTACCGCGCCCGGCCAAGAAATAGAGTTTATACTTTTTATCTTTGAATTCTGTTCTTTCACAAACTTTTTGCAGTCTCCTCGCATTTGCTGATTTCCTTATGAGAGATCCTACTGGGATGGAACCTAGAATGGAACTCTCGATCACTGAAGGAACTAACTCTGCTGATGAGAATCCTGAGTAGACTGCTGATCTGTATAGAAATGGTGATCCCTCCGCCTGTGGCAGTGAACACAACGCTAGGCAGGGGCCCTGAGACTCTCTTCTCAGTGATGGCATTTCTGAGAAATGTGTCACCAAATCCTTTCTCTTCTCCAGCCACCAGCTGCAGACCAGCCCCTTGCTTCCTATTTTAGCTTGAGATTTGCTGTATGTATGTAGCATATATGTATAATTGACAGGGTTGCTCTGTTACCCAGGCTGGAGTGCAGTGGTGCAATCACGGCTCACCGCAGCCTCGACCTCCCAGGTTCCAGTGATCCTCCCACCTCATCCTCCTGAGTAGGTGGGACTACAGGCGCCCACCACCATACCTGGCTAATTTTTTGTATTTTTAGTAGAGACGGCATTTCACCATGTTGGCCAGGATGGTCTCGATCTCCTGACCTCGTGATCCACCCACCTCAGCCTCCCAAGGTGCTGGGATTACAGGTATGAGCCACCGTGCCTCGCCTGAATTTTTTATAATTTAGAAACCCACTGCTCCAGGGGCACTGGCGTTAGTTCTTTGTCATTTCACATGGCCTCTTCCTTGGTTGGGGGTGGAACTAAGCAAGTGTGACTGGTGTTGTGAAGCCATGTTGTGTGTGGCATCATGTAATGGACCCCAAAACCAAAGTACTCCAGCAAGGGGACCACAGAGGCAGGCTCAGCACACAAACACCAGGTACTCCCAGGTCACTGGAGCCCAGGTAGCTCCTGAAACCATCAGGTGTGGAAATTATTCCTTTACACCTGGAAGAACACCCAAAATGCCACAAGAGCTGAATGTAATACCCACAATCTAGTAAAAGGCTGTATCTGGTATCAAACAGTTTATACTTAGACCTCTGATACAAAAATCTGTGAGTCACTTAAACTAAGGCAAACCATACAGCTGAAAGGAGCCACTAACACCCCCATCCCCATCTGGGGCTGAGAACACAGCAGACCGTGGGTTGCTGGTGAACGACACAGCTCAAATAACAAGCCAACCAGTGCAGCCCACAGAACAGCTGGTAAATTTCCTCTTTATATTTTATACATGGCTAGAGAGTAAGTCCATATTCTAAGCAACCACAATGTCAACATTCTATCTTATTAACTCATAATCCTAATGACTAAAGGTTGACATGTAAAATGCTAGAAAAATTTGAAACCATTGTGGGGGGAGCATAAATTGAGAACTAAAACGTGAACCAAACCCTAAAAAGTATACAGCCTACGACTAGCTTAGATAGAGCTCTCCTATGCTCCCACAGGCCTCATGTAGTTAGAATAATTTTTTTTTTTTTTTTTTTTTGAGGCGGAGTCTCGCTCTGTCAGCCCGGACTGGAGTGCAGCGGCCGGATCTCAGCTCACTGCAAGCTCCGCCTACCAGGTTTACGCCATTCTCCTGTCTCAGCCTCCCGAGTAGCTGGGACTACAGGCGCCCGCCACCTCGCCCGGCTAGTTTTTGTATTTTCTAGTAGAGACGGGGTTTCACCGTGTTAGCCAGGATGGTCTCGATCTCCTGACCTCGTGATCCGCCCGTCTCGGCCTCCCAAAGTGCTGGGATTACAGGCTTGAGCCACCGCGCCCGGCCAGAATAATTTTTAAGTAATGTTTGCCAGGATAGCCATTCTTTCCTTACTCCCTTATGCATCGTCAAAAATTTCTTAACCCAAACTCTCTACTTTTCCAGAATTGAAAAGCATGTGTGATAAATCTCTTCTATAACTCAGGCATCCAAAAACCAATTAAAGAGCGGTTTAAACAGTGCTCTCTGAGAGTATCTGAATATCAATGTAAAGGAATTTTATTCTTTTTTTCTTTTTTTTTTTGAGATGCAGTCTCGCTCTGTCTCTCAGGCTGGAGTGCAGTGATGCGATCTCCGCTCACCGCAAGCTCCGTTATCTCCCGGGTTCACGCCATTCTCCTGCCTCAGTCTCCCAAGAAGCTGAGACTACAGGCGCCCACCACCACGCCCGGCTAATTTTTTTGTATTTTTAGTAGAGACGGGGTTTCACGGTGTTCGCCAGGATGATCTCCATCTCCTGACCTCGTGTTCCGCCCGCTTCAGCCTCCCAAAGTGCTGGGATTACAGGTGTGAGCTAGCGCGCCTGGTCAAAATTTTCTTATTCTGTATTTTTTTAAGCTGGCAAAGGATAGATGCACGTTTGCCGTATTATTCCATAATAATTTGTACATCTGAGATATGTCGTACTTGCAAGAGAAAATAAATTTTCTTAAGAGACAGGACCTCAGTCTTTCGCCCAGGCTGGAGTACAATGGAGGAGTCATAGCTCACTGCAGCCTCTAACTCCTTGGCTCAAACAGTCTACTCACCTCAGGCTATGATTTGTAGTAGCTAGGATTACAGGTACATGCCACCACCCCGGCTTTCTTTTGTTTTTTTGCAGAGACAAGGTCTCACTCTGTTGATGAGGCTGGTTCCACATTCCTGGGCTCAAGCAATCCTCCCACATCAGCCTCCTAAATTGTTGGGATTATGGCTGTAATGCCTGGCCTACTTTTCTTTTCCTTTTAAAAAATATTTATTAAAAAAATTAGAGGACGGGTGTGGTGGCTCATGTCTGTAATCCCAGCACTTTGGGAGGCCAAAGCGGGCAGATCACTTGTCAAGACCAGCTTTTGGCAACATGGCGAAACCCCATCTCTACTAAAAATACAAAAATTAGCCAGGCGTGGTGGCGTTAGCCTGTAATCCCAGCTACTCGGGAGGCTAAGGCATAAAAGAGAACCTGGCCAGGTGCAGTGGCTCACACCTGTAATCCCAGCACTTTGGGAGGCCGAGGTGGAAGGATCACGAGGTCAGGAGATAGAGACCATCCTGGCTAACATGGTGAAACCCCGTCTCTACTAAAAATACGAAAAGAAATTAGCTGGGTGTGGTGGCAGGTGCCTGTAGTCCCACCTACTTGGAAGGCTGAGGCAGGAGGATAATGTGAACCTGGGAAGCGGAGCTTGCAGTGAGCAGAGATCACGCCACTGCACTCCAGCCTGGGCGACAGACTGAGATTCTGTCTCCAAAAAAAAAAAAAACAAAAAAAAAATAGAGACAAGTTGCCCAGGCTGGCCTCAAACTCCTGGGCTCAAAAGATCTGCCTAGGCTGGGCGCAATGGCTCATGCCTGTAATCCCAGCACTTTGGGAGGCCAAGGCAGGCAGATCACCTGAGATCAGGAGTTCAAGACCAGCCTGGCCGACATGGCAAAACCCCATCTGCACTAATAATACAAAAATTAGCTGGGTGCAGTGGCATGCACCTGTAGTCCCAGCTACTTGGCAGGCTGAGGCAAGAGAATCGCTTGAACCTAGAAGGTGGAGCTTGCAGTGAGCTGAGATCGTGCCACTGTACTCCAGCCTGGGCAACAGAGCGAGATTCTGTCTCAAACTAAACTAAAACTAAACTAAAACTAAAATAAAACTAAACTAAACTAAACTAAACTAAACAAACATACTAGCCTTTCCAGTGTGGCACCTCTTTTTTTTTTTTTTTTTTTTTTTTTGAGATAGAGTCTCACTCTGTCGCCCAGGCTGGAGTGCGGTGGCGCAATCTCCACTCACTGCAAGCTCCGCCTCCCGGGTTCACGCCATTCTCCTGCCTCAGCCTCCTGTGTAGCTGGGACTACAGGCGCCCGCCACCCCGCCCGGCTAATTTTTGTATTTTTAGTAGAGACAGGGTTTCACCGTGTTAGGCAGGATGGTCTCGATCTCCTGACCTCGTGATCCGCCCGTCTCGGCCTCCCAAAGTGCTGGGATTACAGGTGTGAGCCACCGCGCCCGGCCTACAGTGTGGCACCTCTGATGAAAAACTAAACTGGCTGTCCCTAAACATCAAATGCCCTCTGTGAATCAGGCCAAGCTCTTCCCTCCTGGTCTACAAGGCTGGGTGGGATGGGTCTGTCTGCCTCCAACCTCATCCAGCGCCTGCAGAACCTTGTGAAACCTCTGTTGGCACCTCCAGGGACTCACCAGGACAGGCAGAGGTCAGCATGGGAAGGGTGCGTTCCTCCTCACTGTGCTGGCGATAGCGACGCACAAATTCTTTTTGGCTCTCCAGGATACTAAAATCCGCAGCTATCCTCGTATCAAACACATAGTGCACCCCTGCAGGAGAGAGGAGCATGTTCAGCTTAAAGCACCTACGAAAAGATCTACTTTTAGGCTTCCTTTTTTTTTTTTTTTTGAGACGGAGTCTCGTTCTGTCACCCAGGCCACAGTGCAGTGGCACAATCTCGGCTCATGGCAACCTCCGCCTCCCGGGTTCAAGTGATCCTCCCACCTCAGTCTCCCCAGTAACCAGGATTACAGGCACCCGCCATTATGCCCGGCCAATTTTTGTATTTTTTAGTAGAGATGAAGTTTCACCATGTTGGCCAGGCTGGTCTTGAATTCCTGGGCTCAGGTGATCTACCCACCTTGGCCTCCCAGAGTGCTGGAATTACAGGCGTGAGCCGCTGCGTCCAGCCAATACCTCCTCATTCTTACTCATTTTTGCTTTCTCACGTTTAAGAAACAAACTTAAAGCATAAATTCTACAGGCATCTCTCCTATGATAATAAAATCAGCCTTGGTTCTTTTCTGTTCCTAATGGCGTAAGTTCAAGACTATGTGCTTTATCTTTTTTTATGTAAACAATGAACGTGTATCATTTTTCACAATGAAATATGTATGTTCTCTCTCGTGCTTCTTCTCTCTGTACATCTACATTTTAAAACACCTCACTCCATACATAAATTAATGGAATATTATAACATACCCACAGCATTCTCTTCCAATTCACAGGAAATTAAATTTCAGTCTGTGATGGTTCTTGGTGTGTTTAAAAGTAGAATGTACAGTAAAAGTACAGAATGGCTGGGCATACTTTTATAATAGTTTACATTTTTATACTGATTTCTTTTTTTTTTTTTTTTTTGAGACAGTCTCACTCTGTTGCCCAGGCTGGAGTGCAGTGGTGTGATCTCAGCTCACTGCAAGCTCCACCTCCCAGATTCACACCATTCTTCTGCCTCAGCCTCCCGAGTAGCTGGGACTACAGGCACCTGCCACCACACCCGGCTAATTTTTTGTGTTTTTTAGTAGAGACGGGGTTTCACCGTGTTAGCAGGATGATCTCGATCTCTGACCTCATGATCCGCCTGCTTTGGCCTCCCAAAGTGCTGGGATTACAGGCGTGGGCCACCATGCCCAGCCTGAATTTTTTAATTTTAAATTTTTTGTTTCTCCCCCTTCCCAGGTAACAAAGCTGAGAGAAAATGCAACTAGTTATAAGAAATATTAGGCCGGGCACAGTTGCTCATAATCCCAGCACTTTGGGAGGCCGAGATGGGTGGATCACGAGGTCAGGAGATCGAGACCATCCTGGCTAACATGGTGAAACCCCGTCTCTACCAAAAAAAAAAAAAAAATAACTCGGGCGTGGTGGTGGGGCAGGAGAATGGCGTGAACCTGGGAGGTGGAGCTTGCAGTGAGCCGAGATGGCACCACTGTACTCCAGCCTGGGCAACAGAGCGAGACTCTATCTCAAAAAAAAAAAAAAGAAATATTATAAATTTTAAAATATTACATTAAGAAATCAATTTTACCGTGGATACATTTTATTGATATATAATATTCCATTATATAATTTTAACAATCTATTCCCAAATAAGAGATTCCATCATGAGAAAATATAGCATTTGGCAACTTTGATCTTCAGTAAAACTAACCTAACCCGAGGCTTTATGATGACAAGCATGAAGGAGCGACCTAATGTGTGTGCACTTGTTGCTGTAGCTGGGTTTTGGCGGCAACACATTATGTGCTAGATGACCAGGCCCTGTTAGAGCCCAGGCACCTGGGGAACAGGGAGCATCAGGACCCTCAGGCTGCTGCTCAGACTTCAAGTCTGTCCTGATGATCCTTATTCCAAACATCATTTTATTTCACCAGTAATTCCCAATATATCTACACCTATGTACTTATTTAGCAGAGATGGGATCTTGCTATGTTGTCCAGGTTCGTCTCAAGCTCCTGGCCTCAAGCAATCTTCTGGTCTTGGCCTTCCAAAGTGCTGGGATTACAGGCATGAGCCACCAAACCTGACCAATATTTACAATTTTTAAAAGCCACTGTAGAATAATAAAAGCTTTTGGCTAGGCACGGCGGCTCATGCCTATAATCCCAGCACTTTGGGAGGCCAAGGTGGGTGGATCACGAGGTCAAGAGATTAAGACCATCCTGGCCAACATGGTGAAACATCATCTCTACTAAAAATACAAAGATTAGCTGGGTGTGGTGGCGCGCACCTGTAATCCCAGCTACTCAGGAGGCTGAGGCAGGAGAATCTCTTGAACCTGGGAGGCGGAGGTTGTAGTGAGTGGAGATCGCACCATTGCACTCCAGCCTGGGGCACAAGAGCGAGACTCCATCTCAAAAAACAAACAACAACAACTCTTTTTTTTTTTTTTTTTTTTTTTGAGACGGAGCCTCGCTCTGTGGCCTGGGCTGGAGTGCAGTGGCCGGATCTCAGCTCACTGCAAGCTCCGCCTCCCGGGTTCACGCCATTCTCCTGCCTCAGCCTCCCGAGTAGCTGGGACTACAGGTGCCCGCCACCTCACCCGGCTAGTTTTTTGTATTTTTTAGTAGAGACAGGGTTTCACCACGTTAGCCAGGATGGTCTCGATCTCCTGACCTCGTGATCCGCCCACCTCGGCCTCCCAAAGTGCTGGGATTACAGGCTTGAGCCACCACGCCCGGCCAACAAACTCTTATTTGGCAACTCGCTCAGTCTTCCTTTTCTGAACTTGCACATTGGCCATCATGCTATGAGGATGCTCAAGGCTATAAAAGCCCCTCTATAAGCAAATGGAGGGAGGCAGTTCCAGTTTGACCAAAGCAGAAGACGCAGAAGCATCATGCATCAACATTTCAGGCAGTGTTATTCCAGTGCGGATGTCGAGTTCTTTGATTATATTCTTAAATTTCTACCTTTCATTCATTCCTCAGGTAAAGGACACAAGCCCATTCCCTTTCTGCTCTGCTCTTTAGACAGCTTCTTGGGAAACCAGACACTAATCATTTCAGAAGTGACTGTTTATCAAATACACCCTCTGGGGGTAATGGGTGACTTGGAGGTTGCTGGGCCAGTGTGGGAATCTCCCAGTGTCCCTGTCCATGTTGTCAGAGGCAGTCACCGTTTGGTCCCAGAGGGGTCACCTCCCATTGTGTAACAAAACACCCGTCTGTGCACAGCAAAGGAGAAAAGTGACACTCGTCTACCATCGATCAGAGGCTGGGTTTTCATGACACACGGGACAACGTCTTTTTACATTCCAAGAGACTCTTTTGGAAGTTGCTTATATACCCTGCACCCTTGAAAAACGAACTTTAGATTAAAAAGGGCACTTATAAACTCAAGTTATACATTCCCAATTTATCAAAGGATGACTCACCAAGACTTTTGAGGAAACCACAGAGTCTTCTGGAAGCATCAGTTACACTGACATTGAATTTAGCAGCAAAATAAGGCAAAGACTGAGGACACACAGACACTACCAGCACTTTGTGCTTTGAGGTATCACATTTCTGGAAGAAGAAATAGAGAATGTCAGGTATCTGCTGATTACACAAGGAGTAAAAGCTACACATCTTAATGAGAAATTCAGAACAACGTAATGGATGGTCTATGCAAAGACTAATAAAATAGACAAACACCGGCAAACGTAATTAAGGAAAAAGAAGAAAAAAAGTCAGGATTATGGTGAGGTCTGCGCTTCTGGTAAATATTTTTTTAGAAGTCAGGATTTAAAAAATGAAACATGAGCTGGTGTCGGTGGTGCATGCCTAGAGTTCCAGCTACACAGGAGGCTAAAGCAGGAGGATCGCTTAGGCCAGGAGTTCGAGACTGCAGAGCCTATAATCACACTTAGCAACAGCCACAGCCACTGCACTCTAGCCTGGGTAACAGAGTAATACTCTGTTTCTTTTTCGAGACAGAGTTTCACTCTTATTGTCCAGGCTAATGTGCAGTGGTACCATTGATCCCGGCTCACTGCAACCTCTGCCTCCCAGGTTCAAGTGATTCTCCTGCCTCAGCCTCCCGAGCAGCTGGGATTACAGGGACCTGCTACCATGCCCAGCTAATTTTTTGTATTTTTAGTAGAGATGGGGTTTTGCCATATTGGGCAGCCTGGTCTCGAACTCCTGACCTTGTGATCTGCCTGCCTCGGCCTTCCAAACTGCTGGGATTACAGGCATGAGCCATCTGGCCTGGCCGATACTCTGTCTTCAAAGAGACGTAACTACAGCTCTAAGAGACTTTGTCAATTTCAGGAACAGTGTTATATCGGTCAATGTGCGTATCTGGAAAAAATAAATAATTTTAAAGGGAAAATACAAATTACAACATTGGCCAATGAATAACTGAAATAACTACACAACAATAAAAAAACACACACACTAAAATGGCATCCAAAGATGCCTCTTAAAACTCATCAGCCAGGTTGGGCATGGTGGCTCACACCTGTCATCCCAGAACTGTGGGAGGCTGAGGCAAAAGAATTACTTAAACCCAGGAGGTGGAGGTTGCAGTGAAACAGAGGTTGCAGTGAGCTGAGATCGCTCCACTGCACTCCAGCCTGGGCGACACAGCGAGACTCCAACTCAAAAAAAAAAAAAAAAAGAAAGAAAAGTAACCAGGCCCAAGACATTTTGTGAGTAAGCCTCATCTACAAACTGTTCTAAAAAAATATTGCATAAACTAGCATAAAACCACAAGGCTATCAATATCCTTAAACCAAAACTAGATATTGGCAGTGCAATAGAAGACAGGTTCAGATAAAAAGAGTCAAGGTCCGGGTGTGGTGGCTCATGCCTGTAATCCCAGCACTTCGGCAGGCCGAGGCCAGCAGATGGCCTGAGGTCAGGAGGTCGAGACCAGCCTGGCCAACAGGGAGAAACCCCATCTCTACTAAAAATACAAAAACTAGTCAGACATGGTGGTGTGCACCTGTAATCCCAGCTACTCAGGGGGCTGAGGCAGGAGAACTGCTTGAACCCAGGAGGTAGAGGTCGCAGTCAGCCAAGATCGCGCCACTGCACTCAAGCCTGGGCGAACAAAGCGAGACTCCATCTCAAAAAAGAATAAAAAAATAGACACGCAGCAGGAGGGTGGGGTGGAAGTTATGGGAGAAAAAAAAAAAAAAAGGCGGCCAGGTACAGTGGCTCATACCTGTAATACCAGCACTTTGGGAGGCCAAGGCGGGTGGATCACTTGAGGCCAGCAATTCAAGACCAGCCTGGCCAACAAGGTGAAGGCCGAAAAAAGAAAGAAATGGACGCACATCTATCAATATATGAGAGAGATGGGATATTTCAGGTCAACGGGGGAAGAACAGAAGATGCTGGAACAATTTGACTTTTTCGAATAGAAAAGAATGTATCCGGCCAGGCATGGTGGCTCATACCTGTAATCCCAGAACTTTGGGAGGCCGAGGCGAGCAGCTCACTTGAGGTCAGGAGTTTGAGACCAGCCTGGCCAACATGATGAAACCCTGTCTCTATTAAAAATACAAAAATTATCTGGGCATGGTGGCACATGCCTTTAATCCCAGCTACCTGAGAGGCTGAGGTAGGAGAATTGCTTGAACCCAGGAAGGAGAGGTTGCAGTAAGCTGAGATCACACCACTGCACCCCAGCCTGGGAGACAGTGAGACTCCAACTCAAAAAAGAAAAAAAAGGAGAAAGAATGTATCCACATCTATACCGTACTAAAATATAAGTTGTAGACTGGACAAGCAGCATAAGATTATATATAAACTGTCAATAAACATAATCTGGGGCAACCAACTTCTCTAAATAAGCAGGAAAATGCAAATGAGATACAATTTTCTATGCATCAGGTTGGAAAAAACTGAATTTGATATTGAATGTGACCAGGATGGCTGCACACAGCTGTTTGCCCATATCATTTAGGGAAGTATAAAGTGACACAGACACTTTCAAGGGTGTTTTTGCAAAAACCGTTGATACCACAGAATTAAGTCTCTAGTAGTCTGCAAAGCTGCATCCACTAAGTCTGTACAACATAACAAAATGGCTGAAGCCATTCTGTTCCCTGAAAGGCCAAGGGTGAGCAGGTGGGGACGGGTATGCATGGCGAACCTGGCTGATGGGGGTGGCATCTCCTGGTTCAGACCATCCTAACCAGGCAGCCTGCTGCTTGCTAATGGAGCTCCCGTGCAACTGCATGTAAGTCAGTGTGCACCCAGACACGACGAATGCTGGCAACACAAAGAACACGTGTCTCTATCTGCATGTGTGATCTAGGTCATGCATGGTGGCCGATGCCTGTAATCCCAGCACTTTGGGAGGCTGAGGCAGGAGGACTGCTTGAGCACAGGAGTTCAGGACCAGTCTAGGCAACATGGCAAAACCCCATCTCTACAAATAATACAAAAATTAGGCAGGTGTGATAGCACGCATCTGTGGTCCCAGCTGCTCTGGAGGCTACAGGGAGCCTCCGGAGGTGGGAGGATCCCCTGAGTCTTCCCACTGAGCCAAAATTGCACCACTGCACTCCAGCCTGGGTGAGACCCTATCTCAAAAAGAAAAACATTGTGATCTAATCGATGCTGGATGACTTGTCCAGAAGATGCCATGGGGGTAAATGGCAAACGCGAGAAGGCTCCTTGGCTGTCCCCTATGCCACCACACTTGCGCCAGTCAGTGTTTCTTGAGGCCCCTACCTTGCTCTAGCACACTACCTACTGTGAATGGGCTCCTACACCCTGGGCAGGGTAGGATGCTGATGCTTCCTTTGGAGGTGACAGCATGGAAACCAAGAAGTGCCTTTCAGCCTCATCTGCCTTTGTCTCTTTCTCTTTCATCTGTGATATGATTTGGCCCTGTGTCCCCACCCAAATCTCATGTGAAACCAAAGGCTGGGCCTGGCGGGAGGTGACTGGGTCATGGGGGCAGATCTCCCACTTGCTCTTCTCGTGATAGTGAGTCCTCACAAGATCTGGTTGCTTATAAGGGTGGAGTACCTCCCCCTTCAGTTGCTCTCTCCTGCTGCCACGTGAAGACATGCTTGCTTCCCCTTTGCCCTTCTGCCATGATTGTTTCCCGAGGCCTCCCCAGCCATGTCTCCTGTAAAGCCTGTGGAACTGTGAGTCAATTAAACCTCTCTGCTTTATAAATTACCCAGTGTCAGGTAGTTCTTTGCAGCAATGTGGGAATGGACTAATACAACCTGTCTCACGGAAAGACAAGTGGCACTTCTAGTTCTGTATAGGAGGTCTGCAGGGACGAGCTGAAGGAAGGAGCTTTGGGAATTTTTACTTCCTCGGAGTGTCTCTGCCTTGCCCCAAGCTGATCGGTCTGTTAGAACATAACTCTCGTGTCCGAAAACGTGCAAGCAGAGGCAGAACAGCAGGAGCTCCGGCTCTGTGCTGCCCGCATGATCACCAACACCCGTGTTACCTGACCTCACCAGGCAGAGGCCCTGCTTAAGCCACAGAAGCCTGAGGGGTGGTGCCAGCCCCCCACCATTGCCTGACCATCATTAAGGGAGCATGAAATTGTGCAGGGATTTTGCTCTTGATGGAGAGGATTGGAAGAAGGTCAAAGCGGGACGCTAGCAACACTGGGAAAAGGCTGAGATGTGCATCCGCTGTCCCAGCAGAGGCTTCTGTACAGGAAGCCAGGACTCACCTCGACCTCCAGGTCAGCTCCCCAGCATTAGCACATGCCCTGAATGCCTTACCTTGTTAAGGTTCAGAACGCGGAAGAAGTCCTTGGCATTTTGCTGGGAAAGCTGGACTCCTTCCTCTGCAGTCACGCAGCTGTCACATGCCAGGCAGTCACTCAAAAATATCCTGGCATCAGCCAGCTTGTGGAATTCTCCCTTCTATGAAAGGAAGGTAACGTTTCAGCACGATTATTCAACAAATACTCTTTAATGTGCTTTTTTAGGGAGGGTAATACCCATACACGAATTCACAGTAAACACCGGAGACAATACCAGGGTCCAGGCCTGGTGCTCAAGGGTCTAGAAGCAGGACAGTCTCTGCCACTGAGCAGCTCAAGGTGGTGGAGGGACACAGGACCCAGGGCCCAGCCCACGATGACACTAGGGAACAATGCAGATGACAAAGGTGGAACCCAGCCCTAGCACCATCATGTGGTAGGAAGTAAACGACCCCTGTGTTCTGGAAGCTGATCCCACTGGCCCTTCCCTCCTCCTAGACCCCTTCCTCTTTGGTGCCTATGATCCAGTCCTCTGACTGCTCCTCTAGCTCTGTGCTCCCTAAGCTTACCATCCCACGGCTCCCTGGGGCCACCCAAAGCCCTGGCCTCTCCCTCGAGGCTCAGAACTTTACAACTCAGTGCTGGCTCTGGGTTTGCACTTGGACATGTAACAAGATGCTCATCCTGACCTAGATGTAGAGTCACTCTTTGATCCCCTCCAGCTTCTCCTTCCTGATTGGCCCTTGTGTCCCTGACATCTGCTAAAACATAAACTACACCTCTGCTCTGCTCAGACAGCTGCCCCTCACACAGAGGGCCTGAGCAAAGCCAGTGGCCCCTGTCTGCCCGGGTCCCATCACAGCCCCCTTGGTCTCCACACGTCCCGCCCCACTGGCCTTTGCTGCTCTCGTCATCCCTCTGCATGAAGCAACCTCTAAGAGCCCCAGGCTTGCCCTGGGTGGCCTTCAGCAGAGAGGATGTCCAACACCTGCTAAAACAGCGCCACCCCCTCCCCACCCATCTGTACTCATGTTGCTGACTGCTGGCAGGAATCTGTCCCTCCTTGCTAAAATGTAAGCTCATGAAATCTCGAACACTGTCTTGTTCTCCTGTTCCCCAGCACCTCCAAGAGGTATGGCACACAGACAATGCTCAATAAATAACTGGTGGATGAACATATGACACTCTGACGCTTACAGGAGTAATGTCAATAAATTACAGAAGCTCCTCAGGTAGTCCATGCATTTGTTTTTCTTTAAAACATGATTTGACAGGAGGCAGCTGTGGATGTGCCCCTTCCTTCCATAGCGTGCTGTGAACGGCAGCTTGGGTGTCACCTCTGCCTCCTGTCTATGCATGACCCCGTGTCTCTGTGCAGCCCACTCACCCTGGGATCTTGTTCTGCTGCAGACGGGCACTCAGGGCAGATGGGCACTCAGGAGGTCCACATGGGGCTCAAGAGTTTGTGCTTCTAACAAGTTCCAAGTGAGTTAAAGCTACTGCTCCACTCCAAACATTTGGTGCCCACAGCTGCATGAATTCTGCCTCCACAGCCCATCTGGATCGAGGTGCCCATGACCAAACTGCACCCCTCACCCAGCAGTGCCTCCTCCCTGCCTTGCCACCAGACACGCTGTGTATAACCCAGTCCTTCCATAAGGTTTCATGGTCCAGGTCTTATTCCCTCCTCATTTGTCACATTCTTTCTTCTTATTCCTGCTGCCTTCCACACTCACGCATTCTGCAGAAGCCCTGTTCCCTTTTATCAGGCCTGCTGGCCTCACTCTGCCCAGGGCAGCCCTGCCACCTGCACTTCCAGCAGAGTGCTCTCCTCACCAAACCCCAGACTCACACACTGTAGAACGCCCAGTATCTGTGGAGCTAAAACTGCACTCCCTTCCCTGCACTATGTCCTCTGTTCTGTCTTTACCACTCTGGCAGACTTGCCCAGGCCCACCACCTCTGCCTAGGTTCTCAAAGCTGCCACCCAAGTGGCTTCCTGCAATTCTTCCCCCTACTCTAGCCAGCTTAAGTCGGTTACCTCTATCACTTGCCCTAAAACAAACACCTGAGTCATCCCCTCACAGTCTCCACAGCTCTGCACTGTCACTGACCTGGCCAAGGGGAGCCACTGTCTCTCCCTAGAGCATGTCTGTCCACACCCTCCTCTTGCCTGGTGCCAGTGCCCTTCCCTAGACTCCCACCCTAAATTCTGACCACTCTTCAGGGTCCACTCCACTAACCCTAACCCAACTCCTCTCACCTTGTGTCCATCACTGACCTGGAAGGGCGCCCGCTTAGGCTGTGTACACATGTTATCTCATCCTCACCACAGTCCTGGGAGGGAAGTAACCCTACTCCCCAGGCCTCTGATAAGGAAATGAGACTCACAGGGCTTAGATATCTCTTCAAGATGTCACAACCAGAGGGCAGGTGACGGAGGCCCCTGGGGCCAGCCATTTAAGCGCACTGGCCCCAGCTGCCTCCA
Organism: Rhinopithecus roxellana; assembly: GCF_007565055.1. Classification (NCBI taxonomy): domain Eukaryota; kingdom Metazoa; phylum Chordata; class Mammalia; order Primates; family Cercopithecidae; genus Rhinopithecus; species Rhinopithecus roxellana. The sequence goes on from NC_044567.1 coordinate 38,949,306, forward strand.
GGACTCCAATGCACCCTACCTCTCTTCTGCCTGTGGCGAGCTCTTTGAGTGCTTGTCTCAGGCCCTGTTGCTCTCTAAGCCCCACAGTCCCCACAGCACACAGGGCAACCAGAAAACCTCACAGATTAAACGTATCAGGACTACTGAACTTAAGGAAAAAATATGCTTCTGCCATATTGCCAACTCTCCATTTATAAATTGGTACCAGTACTCTCTAAGGGTAGAATGACCTTAACCTCTCCCAACATCCTTCACTCAGTAAAACAGGGATAATGGCCAGGCTTACAGGTAATGCTTCCTCTGAGCATGAAATGAGACTGCACGTAAAATGACATTCTTTTTTTTGAGATGGAGTCTCACTCTGTCGCCCAGGCTGGAGTGCAGTGGTGTGATCTCGGCTCACCGCAAACTCTGCCTCCTGGGTTCAAGGGATTCTCTTGCCTCAGGCTCCTGAGTAGCTGGAATTACAGGCATGCACACCATGCCCAGCTAATTTTGTATTTTTAGTAAAGACGGGGTTTATCCATGTTGGTCAGGCTGATCTTGAGCTCCCGACCTCGGGTGATCCACCCATCTCGGCCTCCCAAAGTGTTGGGATTACAGACGTGAGCCAACATGCCTGGCCATAAAATCACATTCTTGAGAGCCAGGCTCAGGGTATGTATCCAATAAGCAGAAACCATCGCTACTAGCTAAGGATAATTTAAAAACAAGAACTGAATTAGAAAAGAGGACGGGTGCAGTGGCTCACGCCTGTAATCCCAGCACTTTGAGAGGCCGAGGCGGGTGGATCACCTGAGGTCAGGAGTTTGAGAACAGCCTGACCAACATGGTTTCACCCGTCTCTACTAAATACAAAAAATTAGCCGGGCGTGGTGATGCACGCCTGTAATCCCAACTACTTGGGAGGCTAAGGCAGGAAAATCTCTTTAACCTGGGTGGCGAAGGTTGCAGTGAACCAAGATTGCACCGCTGCAATCCAGCCTGGGCAACAAGAGGCAGACTCTGTCTCAAAAAAAAAGAAAGAAAGAAAAAAAAAAGAAAACTATTAAAAAAATTAACTACAGAATCATGAAATTTGAGTTATTTTATAAATTACATATCTCAATACCTATTTTATAAAATGGAACTTACTATTAAAAAATATTCAGCTGGGACTTGGTATAGTAGCTCATGCCTATAATCCCAGCAATTTGGGAGGCTGAGGCAGGAGGATCACTTGAGCCCAGGAGTTCAAGACCAGCCTGGGCAACATAATGGAACTCCATCTCTACAAAAAAATAAAAATAAAAAATAAATTAGATGGGCATGGTGGTGCATACCAGCAGTCCCAGCTACTACGGAGGCTGAGGCAGGAGAATCACTTGAGCCTCGGAGGTTGAGGCTGCAGTGAGCCACTGCACTCCAGCCTGGGTGACAGTGAGACCCTGTCTCAAAAGGGGAAAAAAAAATTAAAAGAAGAAATCCAATATTACACCACGTTTTTTTGTTCCCAAGGCAGTGTGTTTTGGTATGGGTGTGTTCTGAGAAGACAGGCCTTGTGCCACCGATGGACTGTCTCACACACGTCTTTATTAGCCCCTTCAAGTTTACTTCAGTTTTGGAGACGGAGTCTCGCTCTGTTGCCCACGCTGGAGTGCAGTGGCACGATCTCGGCTCACTGCAAGCTCTGCCTCCCAGGTTCATGCCATTCTCCTGCCTCAGCCTCCTGAGTAGCTGGGACTACAAGCGCCCACCACCACGCTTGGCTAATATTTTGTATTTTTAGTAGAGATGAGGTTTCACTGTGTTAGCCAGGATGGTCTCAATCTCCTGACCTTATGATCTGCCTGCCTCGGTCTCCCAAAGTTCTGGGATTACAGGCGTGAGCCACCACGCCCAGCCTATTTCAGTCTTTTTTTGGGGGGACAGAGTCTCACTCTGTTGCCCAGGCTGGAGTACAGTGGTGCAATCTCAGCTCACTGCAACCTCTGTCTCCCAGGGTCAAGCGATTCTCCTGCCCTGGTCTCCTGAGTAGCTGAGATTACAGGTGTGCACCACCATACCTGGATAATTTTTGTATTTTTAGCAGAGATAAGGTTTCACCATGTTGGCCAGGCTGGTCTCAAACTCCTAACCTCAAGTGATCCGCCCACTTCGGCCTCCCAAAGTGCTGGGATTACAGGCGTGAGCCACTACACCCGGCTGTACTTCAGTCTTCTCTAAAGCAGTGATGTGCATGATGCTGTGAGCCCCCAAAGAGAAAAACAGCAGCAGCGTTTTACTCTGTGCTGATACAAAACTGAAAAATCTACTTGCCTCTCCATTTTCCTGGGCTGGACTCGGTGCATCGGCTGACACATTCTCTTGGTCATCAGTTTTTGTTTTCTTACTACATTCCTTAAAAAAGCAAAAGAACATTATTAATGAACTTTTAATCGTCTCCATTAAGAAAACGTGCATACTCTAACCAATGAAGCTCATGTATTTCTATCCTTTCTTTTTTTAAATTTATTTATTTATTTATTTATTTATTTTTTGGACAGAGTCTCACTCTCACCCATGGAGTGCAGGGGCACAATCTCGGCTCACTGCAGTCTCTTCCTCCCGGGTTGAAGCGATTCTCCTGCCTCAGCCTCCTGAGTAGCTGGGATTATAGGTGTGCACCACCACGCCCGGATAATTTTGTATTTTTAGTAGAGACGGGGTTTTGCCATGTTGGCCACGATGGTTTTTGAACTGCTGACCTCAGGTAATCCACCTGCCTCGGCCTCCTGAAGTGCTGGGATTACAGGCGTGCACTGCCACACCTGGCTAATTTTTGTATTTTTAGTAGAGAGGGGGTTTCACCATGTTGGCCAGGCTGGTCTCGAACTCCTGACCTCACGTGATCCACCCAACGAGGCCTCCCCTCCCAAGATGTTGGGATAACAGGCTTGAGCCACCGCGCCTGGCCTTCTATCCTTTCTAGTGAAACAAAAGCACACGTACTTAAGATCACACACACATCTCTATTGTCTGCAATAATAAAAAAGCAGAAGCAACAGTAGCCTCCCCTGTATAGGTGAATTCGCCTGGACACAGGTGTACTTAGAATACGACGCAGTCACCACCGGGGATGAACGACCCATTGAAAGCTCGGAAGCCTCCTGCCACGGTGTCACCCACAGAAGAGCCAGCCACAGAGCAGCATCCACGGGAGCCCATTTCGGAAAAAACAGCTATAAAACTCTCCTGTGTGCGCTGCGCGGTGGTTGCCACGGCCTGGAGACAAGCGCGGAAGGCGCCGGTCAGCAGCCGTCACCCGCTTCCGCCCCTGCACCGGCTGCTCGGTGACCCTCAGCGGGACACGTTCGAAAACGCCTAAAAACCCCTCGAAACGCTTCTGATCATTCCCGCCACGACCGGTGTTTACTCGGACTGTGCTGCGCGGCACGAGAGGGTCGGTCTCCGTTCGTTTCCGCGCTTCGCGGGCGTGGGAAAGATGGACAAGTTTAGGGAGAACCGCTAAGACCGAGCCCGCCCCACAGCGCAGCGGACCCCGCGCCGGCCGCCTCCACGCCGGGCGGGCCCAGGGTGCTGAGGCCGGGGGCGCCTTGAAGAGCCCTGAGGCGAGCAAGCGGCGGGCCCGGGCCGCCAACCTGGGCCGCCCAGAGCCCCACAGGACAGGCACCAGGCGCGCGCCTCCCGGGCCCGCGGCGCTCACCTTGCGCGTGCAGTGCTCACACTTCATCTGGAGCGCTGCGGGCGGGAGGCCGGGCGCCTCAGCCTGAGGGAAGCACCGGGAGACTGGGACACCGCCGCCCGCCGCCCGCGGCCCTTTGTTGTCTTGCCCCGATGCGGCCTCACCCCCCACGGCCGCATTCGGCCAATGAGAGCACCGGGAGAGGACAAGCCGCACCCCTGGGCCAATAGGATTCCCCACCCCTACGGCTTTGTCTAGGCCAATGACAGTGTCGAGAAGGGGCGGGCCAGGCCCCAGAGCCAATCGGAGCGCGCGGGGCGGAGCGCAGCTTCACTCCACGTACGGCGCCGCGGGACCGGGTTCTTGCGCCGGTTTCCGCTTCTCGCAGGTCCGGCGGCGGTGGCGGCGGCCAAGCGGCGTTCACCAGGGAGTCGGTGAGCGCGCGGACTGTCCCGAGGCCAAGCCGTGGCCGTTCCAGGGTGCTCGGTCCGGTGGTCACGGGGCCTGGAGGCCGCGGCCGGGCTCGCTCAGCCAGCTTGGCGTCGGACACTCGCCTTACTCGTGGCTCCCGACGGGGCGAGCCGGGGACACAGCCCTCGTCCGCCGCCATTGCCGCTTCACCTCGTGTCACGTAGGCCCGGCCGAGTAGCAGCGCGCATGCGCGGCCTGCCTGGCAGTAACACGTGACGGACCCGGAAGCACGAGGGCAGATGCTAAATGATGGCCTTTTGACATTTGCGTGCGTTCACTGTGGATAATTTTACCAAGTACGTTGGTTTGGGCCCTTACAGTTTACAAAGTAAAGAATAACACTTACTCCTCCAAGAAATTGATTTCAGCTAAGCAAAACGGCTTAATGGTAGTGTTGGACTCCTGCTAATTATAAACATTTTATGAAATCAGTGTATGTGTATTACAGAAATCAGAAATGAGAAATAAGAACATGTCTGGAAGAGTGTGACATAAGAAAAATAACTTGTAGGCATATTTAACAGACACCAGCAGTTCTCAGGATTCCCCATGTTAGAGCCTTTCTTCCTGTCCTCTGAGAAGTGAAAGTGAAATCCAAAGACCCCCAACTGGCTGCTCCAACCCCCTACGGGCTGAGGAGATCCCAGAGTTACCTTGAAGATAGTTGTCACCCATGACAGATGGGAGGTGAGACACCTGTTATTACGGCTGCCTTGGCTAACTACCATTAGGTTTTCTTTGCTAAGAGCTTGATGGAAACCAGCTTTTTCTAAAGACTACACCGCTGATAACCCTCCCATTTGCAGTTTCAGCACAATTGACCAGTATTCCTTACTGATAAGAGATCACTAATCATGGAGTGGTTCTGGCCAGATGACATGACCCTCATGAAGGGGCCTGAAGCTTCCCTGTGGTTGTGTATGTTTCTCTCTTCAAAAATATTCATGACTCCTCCTGTAGCTTGCTAAATATGTATATTTACACACTACTCTGCAAAGATTCCTGTTCCCTTTGCCCCTCCCTGGAAGTGTCCGTTTCTGGCTTCTGGCCAGAGGCAGTGCTTCCCTGCCTGTCAGAATGGCCACCCTGCAGGCTGAAATCTTTTATCAGAAATAAAGCTCTCCTTTCCAAATGTACGAATCTCATCATTCTTCAGCTTGTCATTGACCGTCGGGTTTTTCCTGCCCACTGCACAGACAAAAAGTCAATTTATCAAGATTGCAGCATGACAGGAAAAGAATTTAATTGACACCTGGCGGGTCACACAGGAGACAGAGTTATTACTCAAATCAGTCTCTCCAAAGGCTCAGCGGTTAGGGTTTTTTTATGGACAATTTGGTGGGCAGGGGACTAGGGAATGGGTGCTGCTGATTGACTGGGGATGAAATCATAAGGGTGTGTGGAAAACGGTCCTCAAGCACTGAGTCTGCCTCAGGATGGGGCCACAGGAACCAGTTGAGTCCTGAGTCACAGGTTGGGGTGGGTTCACTCTGAAAAACATCTCAAAAAGCCAATCTTAGGTTCTGCAATACTGATACTATCTATAGGTGCAATTCGGGAAGTTGCAAATCTTGTGACCTCTGACTACATGAATCCTGAGCAGTAAGGGATTGTAGAAACCAGGCCTACATTTTAGCAGAGTTCAGGCCCCTCCCACAATCCTAAACTTGTGGCCTTTCATTAGCTTTACAAAGGCAGTTTCAGCCCCAGAAGAGGGAGGTGATAGTTTTAGGAAGGGACTATTATCATCCTTGCTTCAAGGTTAAACCATAAATTCCTCCCAAAGCTCCTGAAATCAGCTTGGCTTATGCCCAGGAATAACCACGGACAGCCTGGATGTCAGAAGGAAGATGGAATTAACTATGTGAAATTTCTCTTTTTTTTTTTTGAGACAGGGTCTCACTCTGTCACTCAGGCTGGAGAGCAGTGGTGTGATCACAGCTCACTGCAGCCTCAACCTCTTTGGCTCAAGTAATGCTTCCACCTCAGCCCTGCCAGGTAGCTGGGACTACAGCTCGCACCACCATGCATGGCTGAGTTTTAAGCTTTTTGTAGATACAGGGTCTCCCCATGTTGCCCAGGCTGTTCTTGAATTCCTGGGCCCGAGTGATCCACCTCAGCCTCCCAAAGTGCTGGGATTACAGGTGTGAGCCACTGCACCCAGCCTCTCTCACTGCCTTAATCTCTGCAAAGGTAGTTTCAAGTTGACACTTCAACGTTGAGGCCGGGCACAGTGGGTCATGCCTGTAATCCCAGCACTTTGGGAGACCGAGACAGGCGCGTCAGTTGAGGTCAGGAGTTTGACACCAGTCTGGCCAACATGGTGAAACCTTGTCTCTACTAAAAATAAAAAAAATTGACGGCACGGTGGCTCACGCCTGTAAGCCCAGCACTTTGGGAGGCCGAGACGGGCGGATCACAAGGTCAAGAGATCGAGACCATCCTGGCTAACATGGTGAAACCTTGTCTCTACTAGACTCCATCTCAAAAAAAAAAAAAAATTAGCCAGGCATGGTGGTGTGTGCCTGTAATCGCAGCTACTTGGGAGGCTGAGGCAGGAGAATTGCTTGAACCCAGGAGGTGGAGGTTGCAGTGAGCCAAGATCGCGCCACTGGACTCCAGCCTGGGTGACAGAGTGAGACTTCATCTTAAAAAAAAAAAAAAAAAAAAAATTCTTATTTATAGTTTTCAGTTTGTGTAGATTTTTACAAATGCATCAGTGAAATTCAGGAAGTCTTAACCCTCTAGATTACTCAAATTCATGTCAACATCTCTCAGAAAACATCTCCCCTCAACTTCAGCTTAAACAAAAGGATAATTTTAGGTTGTCATTTGTATAGTTTTTTCGTTAATGTTTCAAAAACATAACTAGCCAGGTGTGGTGGCTCATGCCCGTAATTCCAGCACTTTGGGAGGCTGAGGTGGGTGAATCACCTGAGGTCAGGTGTTTGAGACCAGCCTGGCCAACATGGTGAAACCCCATCTCTACTAAAAATACAAAAATTAGCTGCGTGCGGTGGTGGGTGCCTGTAATCCCAGCTACTTGGGAGGCTGACGCAGGAGAATCAGTTGAATCTGGGAGGCGGAGGTTGCAGTGAGCCAAGACCATGCCATTGCACTCCAGCCTGGGCAACAAGAGCAAAACTCCATCTCTAAAATACAAATAAATAAATAAATAAATAAATAATAAAAATAAAAACATAACTGTAATATGGTTGAAAGAACAAATTATGGCCTGGTGTGGTGGCTCATGCCTGTAAACCCAGCACTTTGGGAGGCCAAGGTGGGAGGATTGCCTGAGCTTAGGAGTTCGTGACCAGCCTGGACAACATGGTGAAAACCCATCTCTAATAAAATACAAAAAATTAGCTGGGTGTGGTGGCGTGCACCTATAGTCCCAGCTACTCAGGAGACTGAGGCAGAATCGCTTAAACCTGGGAGGCAGAGGTTGCAGTGAGCTGAGATCGCACCACTGCACTCCAGCCTGGGCAACAGGGCAAGACTCTGTCTCAAAAAAAAAATTAAAAAATAAAAAGAACAAATTACAATCACCTAATTTTTTTTAAATCAAATAGCCAATGTCCAGTTTTCCCCATTTTCTCATAATTTTTTTTTACAGTTTGTTTAAATCAGTATCTACATAAGGTCTAGTATGTTCTATTAGTCTATATTACAATTGATTCATATGTTTCTTAAGTCTCTTTTTCTATGAACTTACGGAAGACATTGAAAAATCTCTCTTTAAAAATAAAAACTTGATTTTGACATAACTTGAGGCCTACTTAGAAGTGGCAGAGTTCAAGCTGGGCACAATGGCTCATGCCTGTAATCCCAGCACTTTGGGTGGCCAAGGCAGGCGGATCATCTGAAGTCAGACATTGGAGACCAGCATGGCCAGCATGGCAAAAGCCTGTCTCTACTAAAAATAAAAAAATTAGCTGGACGTGGTGATGCGTGCCTATAGTCCCAGCTACTTGGGAGGCTGCGGCAGGAGAATTGCTTGAACCCGGGAGGAGGAGGCTGCAGTGAGCTGAGATGGTGTCACTGCACTCCAGCCTGGGCAACAGAGTAAGACTTTGTCCCAGAAAAAAAAAAAAAAAGTTGCAGAGTTCCTGATTTTAAAGTTGTTGTCATTTTTTAAATTTGTAGGTTCTATCCACATCCTTCTCTCCTTCTCCTTGTATACATTATTTAAAAGTCAGGTCATTTGCCTGTAGGATTTCCCATGCTGACAAAAAGAGGCAAATTGTAAAATATTTTAAGAGATTCTGAGCCAAATATGAGTGACCAATGGCCAGCGACATAGCCCTTAGGAGATCCTAAGAAAATGTACATGGTTAGGTTACAGTTTGGCTTTATACATTTTCAGAAGATGTAAGACATTAGTCAATACATGTAGATGTACATTGGTTCGGTTCAGAAAGGTGGTGCAACTTGAAGTGGGGGGACTTCCAGGTCATAGGTAGATTCAAAGACTTTCTGACTGGCAATTGGTTGAAAAGGTTAAGTTATGTCTAAAGACCTAGAATCAACAGAAGGGAGTTTCTAGGTTAAGATAGGGGCTTGTGGAGACCAAGATTTCCACTAAGCAGAGGAAGCCTCCAGGTAGCAGGCTTCAGAGAGCATAGATTGTAAGTGCTTCTTATCAGAGTTCTCTCCTGAAGCAGGAAAAAGACCTGGAAAGGAACAGGGATTCTCTACAGAATGTAGACTTTCCTCACAAGGGACAGCTTTGCAGGGCTATTTCAAAATACCTTGAAGAAATTTAATGTAGGGTAAAGTACTTCGATTTCTTCCAGGGCCTCCTATCTGTCATGTAATCCTATACCAGAGTCAGGCTGGAATTTGGTGTCATTGCTACAGAGTCTACTTTGTCAGCCTCAAGATCTGTTTTGTTGTTGTTGTTGTTTGTTTTTTTTTGTTTTGAGACAGAGTCTCCCTCTGTCGCCCAGGCTAGAGTGCAGTGGCACCATCTTGGCTCTGCAAGCTCTGCCTCTTGGGTTCACACCATTATCCTGCCTCAGCCTCCCAAGTAGCTGGGACTACAGGTGCCCGCCACCATGCCCGGCTAAATTTTTTGGGTTTTTTTTAGTAGAGACGGGGTTTCACCGTGTTAGCCAGGATGGTGTCGTTCTCCTGACCTTGTGATCCGCCCGCCTTGGCCTCCCAAAGTGCTGGGATTACAGGCGTGAGCCACCGCACCCAGCCGGCTCAAGATCTGTTTTAATGTGAATGCTGGTCAGCTGTCTGCCTGAATTCCAAAAGGGAGGAGGGAGTAAGGTATGTCTGTCTCTCCCTTCCCATCACTACCTTAACTAGTTTTTCAGGATAACTTTGGAATGCTCTTGGCCAAGAGGGGTCCATTCAGATGGTTGAGGGTTTGAATTTTATTTTTGTTTTACTCCCGCAATTGCTGACTTGTATCCTTGTAGAATCCTTTAGTACAGTCTTGTCTTCCAAATTTCCAGTAATTCACTCTAGAAGCTTGTTCACTTTCAGCTTAAATTTTTTCTGGCAAGACTACTTCATAGATGGTGTTGTGTACTTCCAGTATCTGACCTTTTTGCGATGTTAATTAGCAGTCATTGATGACATTGCCTAGGTCCGTTAATTCATAAGGTGATGTGCTAATCCTACTGTTTCTTCTTCATTTATTAGCGGGAAAACTTCTATAATGAGACATTCTTCTCATGCAGTATTTGGTTACTCTGCTGTAAATTTCATAAAGGCAGGACAAATGCTTGATGCTTTCCTTTTATTAACCAGGCCACAAACTGGGGAGAGCTTGCCAGCATTCTCCAAAAGTGAACACAGTTAAAAAATACATTATTATGAATTACAGCCTGGAGCACCTGAGGATTTTCAATTCATTGGAATTACTGTCCTTTTTTTCTTTATTTTTTTTTTGAGACGGAGTCTCGCTCTGTCGCCCAGGCTGGAGTGCAGTGGAATTACTGTTCTTATTCATGCTCAAATCGTCTTCTTTTTTGGCAATGAGAACCGCTTCAGTTAGAATCTATGTTGGGAAGACGCTCATAGGCTTTGGTAAGTTCTTTGCTTTTGGATACGTTTCCCCGCACGTTTCTCTTTTCCAAGAAAACTGGTTCCTTTAGCAGGAACCACCCGACTCCTCCTGTGGCTCCGCCCGGGTCCCGGAAGTCCGTGCAGACCCGCCCGCGATCCCGGAAATCCGCTCGACTCCGCCCCATCCAGGAAATGCTTGCGGCCCCTCCCACCCCGGAAGTCCGCGCGGTCCCGCCCCCGGAAGTCGGCTCCGCTCCGCTCCAATCCCGGAAGTTCGCGCGGCCCCGCCCCCGCCAGTTCGCGTCTCTCTGCTGCCGCGCGGGGACCGCTGTGCTCTCGGTAGGCGGCTGGGCTGGGTGGGCTCCGCACTTCCTTCCCGCTCCGTGCCGCGTGTCCCGGCATCCTTGGGCCCACTCCGGACGGGGTTTGCGTCCTGGACCCGCTTGTCGGCTGCTACGTGTCCCGCCCTGCCCGTCGCGGGCGGCCTCGCGGCTGTCCCGCTGCAGGTTGGCCACGGCGGCGGGAGCCCCCTCGACCCGGACAAAGAAACGAGCGCTCGGTGCGATCAGCGGCGCGGGCGGCTCTGCCACCGCGCGTGTGCTTGTGTCCGCGAGTGTGCTTGTGTGTGTGCATTTGTGTGTGGAATGCCGGGTGTTTGGGGAGCAATGCGGTAACTGAGGCCCGGGAGGGAGCCCGGTCATATACCAGCATCTAGGATTGGTTTTGTGATTTGAATCCACTATTTTTTATTTTTTTGAGACACAGTCTCACTCTGTCACCCTGGCTGGAGTGCGGTGGCACGATCTCGGCTCACTGCGGCCTCCACCTCCTGGCCTCAGGTGATCCTCCCAGCTCAGCCTCCTGAATAGCTAGGACCACAGGCGTGCACCACACACCGGGCTAAGTTTTAAATATTTTCTGTGGAGACAGAGTTTCACCACGTTGTCCTGGCTGGTCTTGAACTCCTCGATTCAAGCAATCCGCACGCCTCGGCCTCCCAAAGTGCTGAGATTATAGGCATGAGCCGCCGTGCCCAGCCTGAACCCCCTATTTAATGTCAGAAATTTGACTTCACAGGGAAAGCCCTGAAAAACTACCAGAACGGGGGTCCTTGGGGCCAGTGTTCAGAGCAAACTGTGAAGTGGCAGGGCTGTTGCGGTCCGTGCAGAACCCCGTGTGGAAGATTAGCCCCTTTGGTGACTCGTCGGTTCTGGCCATTTTAGGACGCTCCACTGTGCAGTCTGAACTTTCAGCAGGTGGAGGAAGGCAGAGAGAGAGCTGAGACTGTTGGTCTGTGCCAGTACGGCCTGAAGCCATGAGGGGAGTTTCAGTTCCCTTTCTTGGTGGAGGCCAGCACAGGGGAGAGGGGGTGCTGATAGGTGCTAGAAGCTCAAAGGCTGCTGGGGGTAGCGGCCTCCTCAAGACATTAGGTTTCCAGATAGGATGGACAGGTGGTGATGCAGCTGTAGCTTGTGAGTCTGAGGGGGAAACAGCCCCCGTGCAGTCGGTGTCACTGTGAACGGAAGAGGGTCTTCCTTACACAGGAAACGGGGTCTCTGGGGAATCCAGTGATGTTCCCCACCGCAGAGAACAGGTCAGATTGGCTGATGGTGTCGGGCTGCAGGTGACTTAGTTGGGGGACCTGCTCTTGGCCTCCAGCCTGGGCCTGATGGCATGGGCGCCTGCCTGTGTGCAGGCCCAAGGGCTCAGCTGCCTCTGTCTGTCCCCAGGCCCCTCCTCCTGTAGAGAGTGGTGCTGCTGTCTCGGGATGTACCTGCAGGTGGAGACCCGCACCAGCTCCCGCCTCCATCTGAAGAGGGCTCCAGGCATCCGGTCCTGGTCCCTGCTGGTTGGTAAGGCTCTCGGTGTCCCTCCCCAGAACCCCAGAATTGGAAGCATGACTTTCAAAAAGGATGAAAATGAAACAAAGTATTTTCTGTTTTTTTCTATTACCCTGAAGTCGAACAGCTCTTTTGTTTCTTTGTATCCATGCAAATTTTATCCTGTGTACTCGGTTTCACAGATAATGCATGTCTATTTTGTCCCCTTTTAACCACTCACATCCAGAGTATTTAATACTCTATGAGCTTTTCTGAGGTCGCTGTATTTTCCTTTGTACTTGTTTTGAACCGTGTGATGGGTGATCGTGGGTTCCCATTTCTTTTTTTCCGTGATCCTCAGACCTCTTCATAGGACTCACAGTCCACTTAGCCTCCTGTCCTCCGTCCCTACTCACCAGTAGGGTCCTGTACCCTTGGGGACAGCTGCACTTGTGTTGATACCGTGTGAGGAGTGGTGCTGGCTGTACCTCAGCAGCTGTGTCTCTGGGGCCCACCTTTTTTGTGACACGCCACAGCCTCCTGTGTGTTTTGCGTGGCACGCTGTGTTGTAATTCTTTGTGCACAGTCTTCAGGCCTCACCACGTGCTGCTGGAGTAACACCCATGTCAGTTCTGGAGCCTCACACGGTGGATGTGTCCAGTAAATACTGTGAATAGTGTATACTGTGTTTTGTTTTTGTTTTCTTTAGTGATGAAGTCTCGTTATGTTGCCCAGGCTAGTCTCAAACTCCTGGGCTCAAGCGATCCTCCTTTCTTGGCTTCCCAGGTAGCTGGGATTACAAGCGTGTGATGCGACGCCCAGCTATACTGCATTATCGAGCCAACTTCCTGGCTGTTTCCCCTACTCTGAACCTGGTGGTCTGTAACCCCTGACCACAGCTGTTCCTATAGTGCGAAGGGCCTGCTCATCAGGGGCTGTGGCTCGTGGTCCTGCTGTACCGGGGAGGAGGTGGGGTCTTACCGGGATCAATAGACAGGCAGTCACTTTCTCTTCATAGGAATCTTGTCGATTGGCCTGGCTGCTGCCTACTACAGTGGAGGTAAAGCACCCCCTGCCCCGCCCCCCCGTGACTGTCTCAGCTGTTTGGAAAACAGAGAAAAGAAGGAAAAAACATCCTTTGTGACCGTCCATGGGGCAGCCTTTAGGATCGGCATCTCTGCCCCTTAATTGCTGGTGGGCACCGCGTCCCTCCACGCACTGCTGTTCTTCCGCACGCCCATCCCGCCCAGCACCCAGCCTGCATTTCACTTCTTCTTAAGTCTTCTGCATTTTTGGGTCATCAGATATTCCTGGAAAGATGCTCTTGAGTATCTGTCTAAGATCCAGCTGTGGGGTGAGGCATACTTCCCACCCTGCCACCACCACTGGGCCTGCCCAGACAGGCAGAGGCCCTGTGCACCCCACCTGCCTCTCTCATGTGGACTTTGGGGGTCAGAGCTGGGTGGGGTGTGCCGCATGTGGGTCCTGAGTGGCCAGGGCAGGGTCAGCAGCACAGGAAGCTGCCCAGGCGGTCCTTGCAAGCGTGGGGGAGGCTGCGCTAGGCGGGGCCTCCTGTGGGCACGTCCCTGGAGCTCACAGGCTGGCGCCCTATGTCCATCTCCAGATAGCCTGGGCTGGAAGCTCTTCTACGTCACAGGCTGCCTGTTTGTGGCCGTGCAGAACCTGGAGGACTGGGAGGTAAGCTGGCTCGGGTGCAGGACAGAGTGCGGGGCTGTTCAGCTCCTGGGTTTTCTTGCAATGGGAATGAAAGGAGGAGGAAGGGCCATGGGTGGCCTAGCGCCTCCCCGTCCTGAAGCGTTGGTCCCTGCTTGGAGGTCTCCGTTCATCAGGACATGGCCCCTGCACTCACCTGGGACCATTCTTGGCCAAGGAATCTCCCGAGGGCATTTTTCTCTTAGAGGCTTCCTGTGACTGTCTTCACCAAAGTGCTTCCTTCCCGGAGTTGCCACGATGGGATGCGAGTCAGCTTTCCCCGTGGTTGGCCCTCCCACCTCGGAGCCCCTCTTGAGTCCTTTCAGCCTTCTGGACCTCCCACCTCAAGGACCCCTCTTGAGTCCTTGCTGCCCTGTCCTCCATGCCCGCATTTGCTGGTTCCACTGCCTCCCTGTGCTTGTTTTGCCTGCAGTGGAGCAAGCACCCTCTGCACCTGCCCAGCTCCTGCACCTGCCCAGCTCCCCAGTTCCCAACAGGAGTCAGGTTGGCTGCAGATGTCCAGCTCTGACAGAGCAGCACCTGCAGCTTCAGGGCTTTGGATTCTGACTGGGAGGGGCCCCAGCCCCTCTTCTTGAGTGTCTACCCTGGTGAGGGTGGGGGTGATGCCCCAGCGGCCTTGGGGTCCCTGTTCCTGGAGGTTCATGGTGGTCAGTGCCTGTCGGTTTCCAGGAAGCCATCTTTGACAAGAGCACAGGGAAGGTTGTTTTGAAGACGTTCAGCCTCTACAAGAAGCTGCTGACTCTTTTCAGAGCAGGCCACGACCAGGGTGAGTTGTGGGGAGCCTGGGGACGCGGGGCACTGTGGGCATCTGGGTGACCCATGGGACCTGGCGGCGGGGGGCCTGGAAACACCTTTGGTCCAAGCTCACCTGCTTGGTGACCAGGGTTGTGTCCTGCCCGCTGGACGCAGGATCCCACAGATACGCCCCACCTGCTCACCTGCTCGGCGGGGTCCTAGAGCCTCCTGGGTTCTTTAGAGGTTTGGCCCCTGGTGAGGTGGGAAGAGCAGAGGTCTGGAGGAGCAAGGGTCTGGCAGAGCAGGGGTCTGGCCCAGCGTGCGTGGGCAGCCTCTGTTTAGCTGTATTCTCCCGCCTGCCTGGCAGCCACTTGTCCCCAGGTACAGTCTGGCCCCAGCGGCAGGTCACGGCAGGGGCAGGGAGAGCCATGGCAGCCCACGGGCGTTCCGGAGTGGGGCAACCTGGCTTCTTGCGGGCCTTGGCCCTGCTCCAGCTTTCCTGTGGGTTCTACTGGGCCTGCAGTAGGGGCTGGAAGGTCCGAGGAATCCCTCACCCTTGAGCCTGGGCAGTGGCCCAGCTGTGGTCAGTACCAGTTTCCTGTAGATGCTGCTGCACAGACAGAGAGAGGCCCCAGGGTCCGGCTGCCCATGCATAGCCCCAGAGAGGGGACAGATTCTGGCGACCAGAGTTGCTGGGCAGTCTTGGGTTTAGTGCCACAATGCTGTGCTTCTGACAGGCTGCTTCCTAGATCCCTGCAGGGACCTGGCCAGGGCATTGGCCCCAGGTCACCGTGGCTTTGGGGAGAGGAGTTGCAGGCCTGGCCTGGGCTGTGAGAGGCAGCTGTGCCGTTTTCTGACAATGGTTGGGGCCGCCCTGGTACCCAAAGAGGTGGCTTCCCTGAGTTGCCACAGGAAATTGCAGGGTGGCCCTGGCTCAGCAGCCAACCTTGGGGAAACAGTACAGCGTAAAGATGGCGGCCTCGCACTGAGCGGGTCCCCGTGGTCGGCAGTCACAGGAGAACCAGCAGGCTGTGCACGTGGCCTGCCAGCCTGCACCGCGGGCACGTCCTTCCCACCCGGAGGACCCTACACTACTGTCAGGGCCACAGCAGTCCTCCAGGACCCAGCCTCAGGCAGGAAACAGCAAATGCTTTTGCTGCCCACCAAGTGCGGCTGTCGCTCTCGATGGCGCCAGTGGCCCTGGTGTGACTGCCGGGCAGCACGTGTGGGCGGGGACGGCTCGGCCACTGACCGTCTCCCCACAGTGGTGGTCCTGCTGCACGATGTCCGCGACGTAAGCGTGGAGGAGGAGAAGGTCCGGTACTTCGGGAAGGGCTACATGGTGGTGCTCCGGCTGGCGACGGGCTTCTCCCACCCCCTCACGCAGAGTGCAGTCATGGGCCACCGCAGGTAAGGCTGTGGGACTTTGATCTGGCTGGAGCTGCAGCTGTGTCAGGTGACTCCCATTCCTGACCGCCCAGAGCTACGGGGCAGCTGGGAGAGATGAGTTTGTGGACGGGACACAGAGGGGCCCACGTGAAGCGTGTGCAGGCTCAGGGGCAGCCCCCGTGGCTGGGAGGGTAGGAGCAGGCCAGGAAGTTCTGGGTCCAGTTTGGGAGCCCCAGGGGCTGCTGGAGGTGGGTGGTCGAGGGGGAGTCTGCTGTGGGGTCTCATGGCACCCTGTGCCGAGGTGACCTGACCTTTCTCCCATTGCCGGCCTCGCCCAGTGATGTGGAAGCCATCGCCAAGCTCATCACCAGCTTCCTGGAGCTGCACTGCCTTGAAAGCCCCACAGAGCTGTCTCAGAGCAGTGACAGTGAGGCCGGCGACCCTGGGAGCCAGAGCTGACAGCCCCGGTATGCCTGAGCCTGTGCACCACCCACAGGACCCGTGGCACATTCCTGGTGTGCCTGAGCCCGTGCACAGCCCACAGAACCCCGTGGCCTTGGCTTCAGTCGGTGCCTGCAGCCGAGTCGGCCTCTTGCCTGCTCACGCTGCTGCTTTCACACTGCACGAAACAGCAGGCCGGACCAGGACACCCAGACTTTCTCCATCGTGAGGCCTGGGCCTGCCTTCCTGCAGCCGGAGGTCTCGCCAGCCCTGGACTCCTGCTGGGGGCACAGCCAGACCTCGGGCGAGTGGAGAGGCCGGGCCCCTGTGGGTGCTGATGCTGCGTGTTGTCCCCGACACAGTGTCCTCTCCCTGGGTGGACATCCCAGCGGTCAGGTGCTTCCCCAAGGGCAGCGAGGGGCAAACATCCGGGGCCTACCTGGCTGTGCACGCTGAAGCCACACTGTGGAAGCTGCCCCTCCCCAAGGACCCACCTCCCTTGATGATGCCAGGATCTCGGCACATAGACCGCTCTGCCCCTGTGGTCGTCACAGAAGGGTCTCTCTGTTTCTCACCCTCAGCCTCAGCAGAAGCTGCGAGGCCAGAAAAAAGGTCAGGTCTTCTAGTATTGTGCAGTGCTTAAAAACCGGGAGCTCCGGCCGGGCGCAATGGTTCATGCCAGTAATCCCAGCACTTTGGGAGGTGGGGAGGCCAAGGCGGGAGGATTGCTTGAGGCCAGAAGTCCAAGACCAGCCTGGGCAACACAGCAAGATCCTGTCTTTGCAAAAAAACTTAACAAGAAAAATTAGGAGATTTTCTGCAGAAATTGAGTTCCAGCCTCTCTCCCCCACCTCATAGGAGCTGAATGCCAACCATCCTGACCCGCTGGGGCTCTTGGTCTCCCGAGTGCACCCACGTCCTCCCAGGTGCAGTGTGCACCGAGAGCGCCTGGCCTGATGCCCCGGCCTGTGAACCGGGGACTCCTGGGTCCTGTGAGCCCCGAGGCGGCAGGCCCAGGAATGGCTGGGTAGGACCGGGAACGCCTTTGCCCCAGGTCTGGCTGTGGCCTCGGTGAAAGCCGACGAGAGAGGTGGGACCCTCCTCCTCAGTAGTGGCTGCCAGCCCCTCTCTGCAGGACATGGTCATAATAACCATAAATAACCCTTCGCATGTCACCCTTAGCCTCCACTGTTTATTTCCGAAGAGTCAGTGTCACAAAGCGGGTCTCCCTGTGCTGCTTCCTTCTGTGTTTTCTAGTCTCTCCCCCAGGGGTTGCCCAGGGCCCTCAGGAACTGTGTGTGGGCCAGACACTGCTGGGCCACAGGGTGCAGCACTCACGTGGGCCCCTGTTGCCCTGGCTGACAGTTGGCAGCGCAGAGGCCCCCAGCCCACAGCAAGAGCCCCCTGGCATGAGCTGTCCCCTCAGGGGTCCTGAGCAGCGTCCCTGCCAGGGCTGGTGGGTGGGGGTGGGGGGGTGGCCACCTCGCTGAGGTCCTGCAGTAGAGCTTGCAGCCGCTGCAGGCTGGGGTGCACGTTCTCCTCCAGCCACTCTTCCACGGCATCCGGGTAGAAAGCCAGCTGTAGGGCAGCCTCCAGCTCCTGCACGAGGGTGCACCACTGCGCCAGGAGGCTGCGGGTGAGGGCGCCGTGAACACGCAGTCTGCACACTCGGGACTTGCCCTCAACCCCATGGTCAGTACTGCCCTGTGCCTCAGCTTACCTATCTGTAAAATGGGGCTACTGACCCTATCTCATCGGTGTGTCTGGAGGAACAAGTCAGTGACAGCTGCATATCTGAGGCCAGAGGGCCCTTTACAACTAGGGGCTCACCCTCCACGCTCTCTCTAGTTGAGGGACATGTCAACAGCAGCAGCAGTCCTCAGGGAACCCACGGCTGCACAGCCTGTAAGAGCCCAGGGTCTCACCTGAGTGCTGTGGGCTGGATGTGCTGAACCATGACCGGGTGGATGAGCTTCCGCCGGCGGTGGTAGGGGCTGAACCAGCCGGTGACGTACCTGGGGCAAATCCACATACGGGTGTGCCGTGGGCTACCAAGGCAGCCGTGGGGCAGCTTTACAGTAATACAGAAAATGTTTTAAGAGTGGGGTAGACATTTCTAAGTCTTATGTCCCCCAGAAAGTCTTTGTGAAGGATGAGGCTGCCTCCTCCTGTGCCTGGGGGTGGGGTGGGGCTTGTGAACCTGCCCCGTCCCTGCCTGCTCACCCACACCTGCCCCTCACCTGCACCTGCCTCCCACCCACACCTGCCTCCCACACTCACGTGTTGCCCTCCAGCAGCGCGTCCACAGAGCTGCGCAGATGGAGGCTGACTTGTGTGACAAGGGCAAGGATGTTGCTGCCAGGGAAGGAGCCGGCCCCCTCCCTGCAGAAAGCCCTGCTGAGAACAGCTGTCTCCACAGGCGGGGGAAGGGGAGAGAAGGAAGGGGAGGGGGGAAATGGGACGGGGAGGGCTGCAGGGTGCTTGCCTAACAGGGTCCATCATCTCCAGATTGGAAATCCCAAGAAGGTTCTCCACTTTCGCTTTAGCATCTCCATCAAATCCTCCTGAAATCACAGAGTGGGGCAGCTGGAGGGACCTCTGGAGGAGGGCAGGGGCTACACTGGGACCTGCAGGCCTAGGTGCTGGGGCAGTAGGCGGGCAGCCTGGAGAGCCACTGGCCAGACCCAGCCCTGCGTGTGCCGGCCCCACGGGGACCTGGGGGCAGATGGGCTTGCTGCTTCCCTTTAAACATGTGAAATACATTCGTTATTTTAAAAATGAGAAAACAGAAATAAGACTGTGTTGCCAGCAGCAACACCCAGACAGCAAGTGGTTCTTCCTGCTGGGCACAGCCCAACCCGCACAGGTGTCCAGGGCTCACGCAGCGTTTCCCACTGTGGTTCACACAATCAATGGAATATTCTAGAGCACCCAAAACAAACCCATGAGGCCTGTGGGCACCAGCACCAGCGCGGACAAATCTCCGAGCTGTTCATGGATGTACTGGCTGCACGAGGCTGACGGCTGGAGGGCAGTGCCCCAGTCCCAGGGGTGGCGGGTGGGGCTGTGGGCAAGGGACGCTGCAAATACCATCCATATTAACGCAGCTCTTTCCTGTGGGGCATGTGGGTGTTTTTTTTTTATCATTTCTGCCCTTTTCTAAGCAGTTCAGACTCAGCAGCTAAGTCAATCTGGTCTCATTCTGTGTCCTCACTGGTCGCACCCCCGTCCCTGGGCCGCCGCGCCTGGGGGTCCTGCTCTCAGCACGTCTCGGCCATTTTTCTTTGTGTCAGCACCACGCGGTCACTAATTTCCTGTGTGGCCTGCGAGTTTCCACGCACACGGCTCATCTGGCCAAGTCCCCTGCTGACCCCCAGGGGCTCCCAGGGCCTGCCCTTGCCCATAGGTCCTCCTGCTCCCTCAGGCAACCTGGAAGTCTAAGTGCTGGGTCCAGGGTGCAGGGCCTTCCAGGGCCAGGCACCTGCGCCCCACACACACCTGCTCGGCCAGGTGTGCAGGATGTGTGTGCAGCAAAGGTGGTGCTGCTCCCCACATCTGACCTGCGTGCATTTCTGCGGATTCACTGTGTCTGAGGGGTGCGTCCTGCGTCACTCTCCAGCCTGCTTTAGGCTTAGGCTTGGAGACCTGGGTGCAGGCCCGGCCTGGGTGGACTTCAGGGCAGGCAGGTGGCTGAGCTGGGGCGGTGAGACCTCCTCCTGCTGTGAGAACCACCGCGGTCCAGCAGGGTGGTTGGAGCTCTGGGTGCTTGGCCTCCTGCCCTCTGGGTCTTTCTGGGAGGGGCTGGCGGGGCTTGGGGTGGCCAGACCAGACGTACCGCGTAGAAGCAACTGTAGACAGGCGGCCAGGGACGGGACTCCTGCAGGGAGCAGCTCGCACAGCACAGAGAAGTGGTCGTACCTGGGTCCAGGAGAGGGGCGCTCAGCTCCACAGCCCACCCCCACCAGCCTGACACAGGTGCTCTGACTCGGGACATCCCTGCTCTTGTTCCAGGGCCGTGGGGGCAGCCTGATCGCCTCAACCCACGGGGCCCAGGGTTTCCAAGACGGGTTCTGTGTGGCAAGGCTCTCACATCAACTCCATTCTAGAAACCGGACGAGTGAAGAGCGTGGGGATTCCTTGCTGTGATCTTTCCAGAGCCACGGGAACTCTGGGTGGGCCTTGGGTGAGTGGCCGGTCATTGTCCCTCCCCCCAGCACCTCTGGCCTCTGAGAAAAGGGCTCCTGCTCCTAGGGGCTGCCCTTGACACCCCGCTCCTAGGGCCTCTCCTGCCCCACCCTCTCCCTCGGCTGCCTCCTGTCTGGCTGGTGGGGGTGGCAGCTTTTCCCCAAGACCCCATGAGGAGGGTGCGAGATCAGGCCTGGCAGGCAGCAGGTCACCGGCAGCATCTTTCCCAAGCGAGGGCTGGGGGACCTCAGCCTGGCCTGGGGTGGGAGTCGGGGCTTCCCACTGCCGGGTAGGGTGCCTCCACCTGCCTGTGCCTCAGTTTCTTCAGCTGTGAGGTGGGTGACAGATGCCGCCCCAGGTGTGAGCACAGGTGAAGGCTGGGCGATGCCTGACGCCACAGCCCCAGGCTCGCCTGAAGGATGTGCCGCCCCTCTGGGGAGGAGGAGCCTCGCCCTGCTCTACGGACGGTCCTGGTTTATGCAGACAGAGCTGTATCCCAACAAAACAGTGGGAACTATCTGGAAGCTTCTAAAGAGCCGCTGCCAGCTCTGGACATGCATGGCAGCTGTGAGCTGCCCCGTAGCAGGCTGGCCCACCAGGCTCTGCAGTCCCCACCATGAAATTCTTAACTCCATCCGAATCTGAGCCTTGTGGGTCAGGGCACGGGGCCCCTGGCGGGGTCCTGCCTCCAGCCGCTTGCCTAGCCCACGGCACCTGCGCCATCTGCCCCCCAACCCTCTAACTTGAGATGAGGCCCAAGGTCAGGACTTGGCCGGCGACCAGGGGTTTATCTGTAGCTCTGCTTTTCACATGGTGTCGTCAGGGGAGCAGGGACCTGGGAGCAGCAGGGTGACACCACGGAGGGTGACGCCATGGAGGCCCAGCTCCTTCATGAGACTAACAAGGCCCATTCTTGCCAGGCAGGACCCACAGTCACGGGATGTTTACAGCTGAGGAAGCGCTTAGACACCTGCAGGGGCCACTCCTACAACAGCGGACAGCCCTGGCGTCCCCACACCCACGACAGCATGTGCCTTCTAGGTCACCACAGTTGGGCTTCCATAGGCTACACACTGAAATGTCCAGGACAGTTTTCTCTAAATCCATAGAGTAATACATTCTTTTTTTTTTTTTTTTTTGAGACAGACTTTTGCTCTGTCGCCCAGGCTGGAGTACAGCGGCGTGATCTTGGCTCACTGCAACCTCTGCCTCTTAGGTTCAAGTGATTCTCCTGCCTCAGCCTCTTGAGTAGCTGGGATCATAGGCACATGCTGCCACACCTGGGTAATTTTTGTATCTTTAGTAGAGATGGGGTTTCACCATGTTGGCCAGGCTGGTCACGAACTCCGGACCTCCAGTGATCCACCTGCCTCAGCCTCCCAGAGTGCTGGGATTACAGGCGTGAGCCACCGTGGCCAGGCATGAGCCACCGTGCTCAGCCCATGGAGTGACACATTCTGTCACACTGTTGGCCAGGCATGAGCCACCGTGCTCAGCCCATGGAGTGACACATTCTGTCACACTATTGGCCCACCCACAGATAGCACAGCTTAGTGTTTACATAGACAAGACCCTGATATGAGAAAAACAGAAAACAGAGCCGGGCACGCTTGTGCTGGCCTTCCAAGGGCCCTACCTCTGTCACTGGGCACCTTTTGGTGACCTCCCCTCACTGCGCTCAGCCTTGAATTCTTTCCTGTGCAAGACCCGAGAACCTTCTCGTGGGGTCTGAATTGAGATGGCATTTCTAGCAACTGAGTGAAATCCTGAAAGAACCGAAACCCCTCCTTGTGCCACAAGCAAGACACACACACACAGCCTCAGGTGCAGTGCACACGGGCGGCATGGGGGCTGGGGACCATGTGTTTGTGACCCTGAACACATGAGCAGCATCCCTCTGTGGCCGCTCTGGAATGCAGGGCCCAACCCCAAATGGCTGTCTCCTGCAGCTCTTCTCAGAGGCCTGGGCTGCTTCCCCTTTGACCGACCTGGGAAGGCCCTCAGCAGACGCTGGACAGGCCGATGTGGTGACCACCAGAGCTGCCCTGGACCCTCTGACTGGCCAGGGCTTACCTCTGCCAGCCGGTCAGGATGATGCCCTGCAGTGAGTCCGTGGGCCTGCTGCCTGCCACCTGCAGCCACTGCACGTGGTTCCTGAGGTGGTGCTTGATGGGGGGCACGGCCTGGCTGGGCCCCGTGGCACCCTTGAAGGCACTGGCTGCCCATAGCTGCGGAAAGCCACACCGCCAGTACTTCTGCATGAGGAGGACTGAGTGAGAAAGCAAACAGGTGAGTGGCTCCCGGGGAGGTGGCCGACATGGCCCCGGACATGTCTCCCGGGGCTATACCCAGAGCTGACATGGAAGCCGCCTGTGACAGCCAGGCCTGGGTCCCAGCGTGGGAGACTCCAGAGTGTACACGGCCAGCCTGGGTCCCAATCGGGGAGACTCCAGAGCTTACGTGGTCCCTGGTTCACCTACTCACTGGAAAACACTGGTGGAAAACACTGGTAGAATGGGGAGGTGAGGCACCGGTGCAGGGCGGCCATCCTGAGGCGCCATGGGCTGGGGTCTGCTGGAGCTGTGCCCTGGCCTCTACCCATGCAGGCCTTAGGCTGGGCAGTTGGGCTGCAGGGTCACAGGGCCAGGGATGGCCTTCCCAGTCATGTGGCCACGACAACACACCCCAACTTGGCACTGACCCTTGCTGTGCACATCCAGGTCGGCCGTGTAGTCCCAGAGCACCGGCTCCACCAGCTGCGGCACCCCGGATGCTGCAGATGGAGCAGACGGAGCGGACGTGAGGTTGGTGAGATACCCGGACCACACCCTCAGCCCCTCGGACCCACCTGTTCTCGATTTGCCTGAAAGTGTGAGCACAGATATCTTTTTAAAACAGACTTGGCACTATGCTGGGTTTGGACAATGAATGCCACAGCCACACAGCGCCTTCCCAAGCCAGCGCCCATTGCAGCGACCCTGCTCCCACTGCTGCTCTACCAGGCCATGAGCCACAGGCACAGCTGGACCACGTGGCTGAATGGAGGTCACTCTAAGTCATCTGTGTGGCCATGCATGGGTGGGAGCTGCCAGGCCAGCACGGCCCTAGGACATCCTGGCTCCCAGCTCTGCCATGGGGCTCACTGAGCCTTAGGGCTCTGTGCGGAACAGGGCCAGGTGTCTGAGTACCACCTCTTGGCCCAGAAAGGTGCTCAGCAGTTCATCCCAAAGCCTCAGGCAGAGTGAGCAGGGCCCAGGGTCTGGAGGAGCTGCCAGCGGGAACCTCGGCCCCCAGTTCCAGCAGGGCTGGCCTTGGAAGAGGCTGCCACGAGGGCGGGTCACTCCCAAGCTCTCTAGGCCACCGGGCAGGCCCGTGCTCTCCTGCCCAAACCTCCACGGCTTCTAGGGAAACGACTCAGACCCGGTGTCGGGGATGCAGGAGGTGGTGGTGGCAGGTCTGTGCGGGGCTGGGGCTCACCCTGGGGCCCACTTCCTACGGCACCTTCTTTCTTTGAAGCCGTGGGTCTTGGGCAGGTCAGTGGCCCACCCCTCCCCCAGCCCCGTTGGCCGACCTGCGAGCTGGTCCTCAGGCAGGTCTCGGAGCATGTCGTCCCACACCAGGGGTGTCACGCTGGGGCGCCGGGCCTGCACGCGGCTGGCCACCGCCCGCATGTGTGACAGGCACAACTTCCCCGTGCTGTTCTGCTCTTGCTGCAGCCACCGACGCGAGGCCTCCCCCTCTCCGAGGTAATAGACCTGCAAGGGGGGAGCGGGATGGGGTTGCCTTGGCAGCCCTGCACACCGGTGGGAGGGTCCGGGGTTCACACCGTATCCTGACAGAGAGGGGCCACTGCCTGTGGGGAGGAGGCCAGGGAGGGGCTCGGGGCCTTTGCTACCACCCCCAGCATGTCCCTGTCTTCCTCACTGAGCCCTGAAGTTCTACTCCAGGTTTCCTGTGAATGTTCACAGCAGCTCTTCTCACAGCCGCCAAAGCGGAGACCACAGGGGTCCATCCCCCATGACGGACCAGCATAGGGCAGCGTCCCCCACCATGAACACGGCTCGGCCTCAACAGAGAGCCAATCTCTGGCGGCCAACGGCCCAGAGGAACACAGGTCATACACTGTGTGACTAGGTGCCCGTGGAATGCCCAGGCGCACAGATCCACCGAGATGGGAAGCAGACCGTGGTCGCCGGGGGCTGGGGGTGGGTGCGGGGCTTCAGTATGGGGTGATCATCCACACCATGAATGTGTGGAAGAGGTGCTGACGTTTATACTTATTATTTTGGAGACAGGGTCTTGTTCTGTCACCCAGGCTGGAGTGCAGCGGCACAACCTCCATCTTGGCCCACTGCAAGCTCCGCCTCCTGGGTTCAAGCGATTCTCCTGCCTCAGCCTCCCGAGTAGCTGGGATTACGGGCACCCACCACCTCACCTGGCTAATTTTGTATTTTTATTTTTTTAATTTTTTTTTTTGATGGAGTCTTGCTCTGTCGCCCAGGCTGGAGTGCAGTGGCTTGATCTCCGCTCACTGCAGGCTCTGCCTCCCAGGTTTACAACATTCTCCTGCTTCAGCCTCCCAAGTAGCTGGGACTACAGGCGCCCCCCACCAGGCCTGGCTAATTTTTTGTATTTTTAGTAGAGACGGGGTTTCACCGTGTTAGCCAGGATGGTCTTGATCTCCTGACCTTGTGATCCACCTGCCTTGGCCTCCCAAAGTGCTGGGATTACAGGTGCATGCCACCATGCCTGTCCTAATTTTGTATTTTTAGTAGACACGGAGTTTCACCACGTTAGCGAGGCTGATCTCGAACTCCTGACCTCACGTGGTCCACCTGCCTCAGCCTCCCAAAGTGCTGGGATTACAGGTGTGAGCCACTACGCCCGTCCTGTTTATTTATTTATTTAGAGCTGGAGTCTCGCTCTGTCGCCCAGTCTGGAGTGCAGTGGCGTGATCTCAGCTCACTGCAACCTCCACCTCCCGGGTTCAAGCAATTCTCGTGCCTCAGCCTCCTGAGTAGCTGGGATTACAGGCGCCCGCCATCACACCCAGCTGATTTTTGTATTTTTAGTAGGGATGAGGTTTCACCACATTGACCAAACTGGTCTCAAACACCTGACCTCAGGTGATCCACCCACCTTGGTCACCCAAAGTGCTGGGATTACAGGTGTGAGTCACCACACCCAGCCTATATTTTAAAATGGTTAGAATGGTAAAACTTATGTGCATTTTACACACTCTGATTTCCTTCAGAAAAAAAAAGGAAACTTCTGGAGCTAAAATGTTTAGCTTGGGTTCCCCATGAGCCACAGCCCTGCAGAACCTCCCAGCCCCGTGGGCACCAACCCTGGTCCTTTCAGCTCCGCATCCTGCCCAGGCCCTGACTGAGCTGGAGTCCAGTGAGTGGAGGGAGGGACGAGGGTGGGGACTCACTGGGCTGGAAGGGGCACATCTCCGGCACCGCCTGGGGACCACCTTTTCCAGTGGGTGCTTTAGGGTCCAAATGCAGAACTTCCTTCCTCTCAGCAACAAAAGGGTGTCCCTCGAGTTGCACCCTGACTCGCGCTGACTGCTGGTCCTGGGGTGTGAACCTGCTCACCACCCACAGGCCTCTGCCAACCCAGCTGCCCAGGGTGGTCTCATCTGACACGAGGGCACCTCCCTTGGGCTCTGCAGGCTGTCCCGTGCCAGGCCGTCCATCCACCCAGAGAAGATGCTGGACGGGGCTCCCTGAGGGGAACAAGCCTGGCTCTAGGCCTCAGTGCCTGGACGATTTTCCTATTTAAAAGGACAAGCCATGATAGGGGAGAGTGTCCTGCGCAGAGCTGGGGTGACGGCACCCACCTCGTCACACCCGACGTGCAGCCATCGGGTGCCTGGGTGCAGCTCCAGGACCTGGTCGATCATGGCGCCCACCAGTGCCAGGGACTCTGCCTCGTGGGGGTTCAGGGTGCAGGGGAAGGGGCCCACCTCCCGCAGGTGGGCGAAGGCCGCATGCTTCAGCACAAACTGTGGAGAGACAGGAGCTCACGTTGGGGGCGGAGGACGGGGCTCATCTCCTTCTGCCCACCTGGGGCTTCTGTTTCAAATCTACGGATAATACAAAAACATTAGGCCAGGCACAGAGGCTCAGTCCCGTAATCCCAGCACCTTGGGAGGCTGAGGTGGGCAGAATGTTTGAACTCAGGCGTTGAGACCAGCCTGGACAACATGGTGAAATCCCATGGAGTCTCGCTCTGTCGCCCAAGCTGGAGTGCAGTGGCACAATCTTGGCTCACTGCAACCCCTGCCTCCCAGGTTCAAGTAATCCTCCCGCCTCAGCCTTCCCAGTAGCTGGGATTACAGACATGTGCCACCACGCCCAGCTAATTTTCGTATTTTTAGTAGAGATGGCATTTCGCTATGTTGGCCAGGCTGGTCTTGAATTCCTGACCACAAGTGATTCGCCTGCCTTGGCCTCCCAAAGTGCTGGGATTACAGGTGTGAACCACCGTGCCCAGCCTATGTAATTTTTTTTTTTTTTGAGATGGAGTCTGGCTCTGTCGCCCAGGCTGGAGTGCAGTGGTGCGATCTCGGGTCACTGCAAGCCCCGCCTCCTGGGTTCATGCCATTCTCCTGCCTCAGCCTCCCAAGTAGCTGGGACTACAGGTATCCGCCACCACACCCAGCTAATTTTTGTATTTTTTTTTTAGTAAAGACAGGGTTTCACCATGTTAGCCAGGATGGTCTTGATCTCCTGACCTTGTGATCCACCCACCTTGGCCTCCCAAAGTGTTGGGATTACAGGCATGAGCCACTGTGCCCAGCCATACATTTTTTAAAAAGAAAATCAGTTTAAGAAAAAAAAAAGTGGCCGGGTGTGGTGGCACCTGCCTGTGGTTCGAGCTACTTGGGAGGCTGAGGCAGGAAGATCACTGGAGCCTAGGAAGTTGAGGCTGTAGTAAGCCATGATCACGCCACTGCACTCCAGCCTGGGCGACAGAGTGAGACCCTGTCTCTGAAAATTAAAAAGAGAAAAACGTGTATGTAGGAAATACCACTATAACTTTGCATAGGAACAGAGACTCTGTGGCCTCGGCCTATGGTTGCTCACTGCCCCCTTCCCCCTCAGTGTGGAAACCACAGCTTTGCTGCCAAAGGGGCAGACTTAACTTGAGGTTGGGTAAAAACCCACCCCTTTTGAGGGCACTGTCAGTAGAAGTAGCAACTGGAGAAAAGACCCAGTCTTCCGCTTGCCAGGGGTCAGTCCCTGCTGGGGAGAGCCAGGACTGGCTGGAGATTTAACGGGTGACCCTGGAAACACAAAGCCAGATGGTGCTGCACACTGTCCTCAGGCCTGGCTGACAGCAGCCACACACACGTGCAGGGACCTGTGAGGGCCAGGTGGGAACTGCGCAAACCTGGGGGTGCACCCCCCACCGCCCACACATAGCCCTATGGCAAGGGGAGGAGGCCTGTGGGCTCAAGGTGTGGGAGCACAACCTCTGCCCAAACCCTCGGCTGACGACCAGCTATGAAGAAAGAGGGGTGACCCTAGGAAGCCAGGATAAAACGTAAAAATAAGAACCAGGCCGGGCGCGGTGGCTCAAGCCTGTAATCCCAGCACTTTGGGAGGCCGAGACGGGCAGATCACGAGGTCAGGAGATCGAGACCATCGTGGCTAACACGGTGAAACCCCATCTCTACTAAAAAGTACAAAAAAAACTAGCCGGGCGAGGTGGCAGGCGCCTGTAGTCCCAGCTACTTGGGAGGCTGAGGCAGGAGAATGGCGTGAACCCGGGAGGCGGAGCTTGCAGTGAGCTGAGATCCAGCCACTGCACTCCAGCCTGGGCGACAGAGCGAGACTCCGTCTCAAAAAAAAAAAAAAAAAAAAAAAAACCAAAAAATCTCAGCACAGACATCAGTGAGCACACACGGCCCAGGGCAGGTCCTGCAGGTTAAATGCAGACCACTTGCTAGAAAACAACAAAACGACCATCACCAGCCACCGGGGAAAGGAGTAAACATTCAGCTTTGCTATAATGTATTCATTGAAATGTTCAGTTCTCAACCAAAAATTCTGTGATGTGCAAATAAACTGGAAAGTAGAATCCAGTTCACAGACTCTGACTCTCAGTGGGCCCACATATAGAATTTATCAAATATTTCAAGAAAACTACTATGAATATATTCTAAGAATGAAAGGAGGCTGGGTGTGGTGGCTCACGCCTGTAATCCCAGCACTTTGGGAGGCCGAGGCGGGCAGATCACTTGAGGTCAGGAGTTCGAGACCAGCCTGGCCAACATGGCAAAACCCCATCTCTATGAAGAAGACAAAGATTAGCCGGGTGTGGTGGCAGGCACTGTCATCCCAGCTACTTGGGAAGTGAGGCAGGAGAACTGCTTGAGTTCGAAATGTGGAGGTTGTAGTTAGCCGAGATCACGCTGTTGCACTCCAGCCTGGGCGACAGAGCGAAACTCTGTCTTGAGAAAAAGAAAAAAAAAAAAATTGCACTTAGGGAGGCAGAGGCGGGAAGATCACTTGAGCCCAGAAGTCTGAGACCAGCCCAGCAACATAGTGAGACCTCACTCTTCACAAAAAGAAAAATAAACAAAAAAATTAACTCAAAATGGGGCCAGGTGCAATGGCTCACACCTGTAATCCTGGCACTCCAAGAGGCTGAAGTGGGGGAACTGTTTGAGGCCAGGGGTTCAAGACCAATCTGGGCAACATAGTGAGACCTGGTATCTCCACAGAATAAAAAAACTGGCCAGGTGTGGTGGCGCACACCTGTGGTCCCTGCTACTCAGGAGGCTGAGGTGGGAGGATTGCTTGAGGTTAGAAGTTCAGGGCTGCAGTGAGCTGTGATTGTGCCACACACTCCAGCCTGGGTGACAGAGTGAGACTGTGACTCAAGACAACTTGAATGTTCAAGGGTTCTGAGAAAGAATAAAAATACCACACTCAACATGGATCATAGATCTAAATGAAAAATGCACACAAGTTAAACTTTAGAAGAAAATACAAGAAAAATCTCTGTGATCTGGTGATCACAACAAGTTTTCAGAAATGACACCAAAAGCATGTAAGCTCCACACTGGGAGAAAATACCTGCAAATTCCATCAGAGGACTTGCATCTAGGACATATAAAGAACCTTAAAAACTCAAGTTGAAAAAAATGGGTAATACACACAAGCAGTTATTTCTAGTATACCAAGGAAGTATACTAGGCCGGGCACCATGGCTCATGCCTGTATTCCCAGTACTTTGAGAGGCCAAGGCAGGCAGATCACCTGAGGCCAGGAGTTCGAGAGCAGCCTGGCCAACATCTTGAAACCCCATCTCTAATAAAAAGACAAAAAGTTAGCCGGGTGTGGTGGGGCGTGCCTGTAATCTCAGGTACTCAGGAGGCTGAGGCAGGAGAATCACTTGAACTCGGGAGGCGGAGGTTGTAGCGAGCCAAGATTGCACCACTGCACTCCAGCCTGGGAAACAGAGCGAGACCCTGTCTCAAAAACTAGCACACAAGGGTATACTAATAGCAAATGTACACATGGAGGGTCTTCCTCAGTAAGAAACCAACCCTTTGACATGCTGATTTTGGATGTCTGGTCTTCAGAACTGAGAGAACATTTCTGTTGTCTTAAGCCACCTGGTTTGTGGCAATCAGTTCTGCCCTGACAACAGTGTCTTTTAAGGAGATGGCAGGTGTGAGTAGTCAGAGCTGTGCTGTGACTTGATGCGGTGGGGAGAGCGGCACGGAGGGGCAGAGTGGCCCTGGGAGACCCGTTAAGAGAGTTTCATGGCGAGTCAGTGGTGGTTTAGACGGGGTGGTGCTTGCATGACAGAGGAGGAGGAGGAGCAGCAGCAGCAGGACCAACATGGGTCAGGGCGCGGGTGGGTGGTGGTGCTGACCGTGGCTGGTCTGCTTCTGGTGTGCACACCAGAGGCTGGAGGAGGCCCCTCAGTGGAAGTGACCAGCAGGCAGCTGGGGATGAGGGTCTGTAACCCAGGAGGTCTGGAGTTGCTGAGGTGTAGACAGAAGTGGAAGAGGAAGATGAAGATGAAGAGAAAGCAGGAGCAGAGATGGCACCATCTAGAGAGCGTGGGACAGGGGCCGAGAGGAGCCTTGGGGACCGCCAGCTACAGAGAGGCAAATGCAAATAGACACCGAGGAGGCACAGTCAGAGGCAGGGGGAAGCCGGAAAGTGTGGGGCTCAGGAGAGCCGCTGGGGATGCCAGAAGCTACCGAGGGGTCCAGCCGGAAAGGACTAAAACCATCCCTGGACTTAGTGACCTGGGGGACCCTGGTGGCCTTGGGAGAGACGTTCTGTAGAGAGGTGGCAGGAGGCTAAGAGCGCACGCCAGGTCCTAGGGCAGAGTGTGACGGGGAGAACCAACTAGAAAGGCCGGAGGACCAAGCTGTGGGAAGGAACTTCGGTGGCATGGCCAGAACACCGGCGTGTGTAAGTGAAAACAGCCTTCCCCGCCGCAGTGTGTGGAAATAGAAACCAGAATGGTGTATCTGTTAGAGAAATAAATGGAACCTAAGAGCCATTAAATCAAACTGTGGTGGTTAATGTTGCATCACTTCCTGTCTGTTTGATACAGATGTGAAAAAGAGTATGTGTGTGTGTGTGTATATGTATATATAAAAGAGTATGTATATATATAAAAAAGAATGTGTATATATGTATGCATGTATGTGTGTACATACATGTGTGTATATGTGTGTGTGTGTATATATATATATAAGAACATGTGTGTGTGTGTGTGTATATATATATTATATGGCCGGATCTCAGCTCACTGCAAGCTCCGCCTCCCGGGTTCCCGCTATTCTCCTGCCTCAGCCTCCCGAGTAGCTGGGACTATAGGCGCCCGCCACCGCGCCCGGCTAGTTTTTTGTATTTTTTTAGTAGAGACGGGGTTTCACCGTATTAGCCAGGATGGTCTCGATCTCCTGACCTCGTGATCCGCCCGTCTCGGCCTCCCAAAGTGCTGGGATTACAGGCTTGAGCCACCGCGCCCGGCCGTATATATATATTTTGAGATGGAGTCTTGCTCTTGTCACCCAGGCTGGAGTGCAGTGGCATGGTCTTGGCTTACTGCAACCTCCACCTCCTGCATTCAAGCGATTCTCCTGCCTTAGCCTCCCGAGTAGCTGGGACTACAGGTGCCCGCCACCATACCCAGCTAATTTTTGTATTTCTAGTAGAGACAGGGTTTCGCCATGTTGGCCAGGCTGGTCTCAAACTCCTGACCTCAGGTGACCCGCCAGCCTCAGCCTCCCAAAGTGCTGGATTACTGGTGTAAGCCACCGCACCTGGCCTGAAAAGCACCTTTTCTTTCTTTAATACTGTGTTTTACCTCACATAGTAATATTCTGATGAATACAAGTTAAAAAGGAAACCACCTCCCAGCCTCCAGGACCCCCTTTCTAGCTCTTTCCTTCCATTCCTCAGGCAGATAGCCTGCCCCAACCTGCAGCTCCTTCCTAGACCAAAGTCCTCTCTGTGTTGTGCTGAGCTGCGCTGCCTGCACCCCAACCACAGGCCCGCTACACCTACCCCTGGGCACAAGCCTGGCCCAGCCTGCAGCTTCTGGACTCCACGCCTGGCACTAGGTAACAGGTAACTTCCATCCTGCCACTCACCTCCATGTGTCCAAATGTCTGCACCAAGGGAATCACCTCCAGCTCATTGAGTCCAGCCAGATGCAGGATCTCTTTGATTTCAGAGGGGCTGGAGAGACAAAATTCATGCAGAGAGGCTCACGTGGGCAGCATGTGATGTCCACACGCCCCCAGCCCTTCCTCATCAGGCCCTAGGGGGCTCTCCAGGAAACGGTGAGGCCCTCACTCCACAAAGCTTGATAGATATCCTGGTTTCTGGAAAGGTACCTGCTCTAAAATTTGGGAAGATGATGTTCTAGCACGTCCTCAAGTAACAGTTTGCTTTTCATCCCGCAACAAGAGAATGAAGTCATCACATTTTACAAGAAACTACTCAAGGCCGGGCGCAGTGGCTCACGCCGTTAATCCCAGCACTTTGGGAGGCCGAGGTGGGCAGATCACTTGAGGTCAGGAGTTCAAGACCAGCCTGGCCAACATGGTGAAACCCCGTATCTACTACAAATACAAAAATTAGCTGGGCCTGGTGGCAGGCACCTATAATCCCAGCTACTTGGGAGGCCGAGGCAGGAGAATTGCTTGAACCCAGGAGGCAGAATTTGCGGTGAGCCGAGATCGCACCACTGCACTCCAGCCCGGGAGACAGAGCAAGACTCTGTCTAAAAAAAAAAAAAGTGCTACAGAAGGAGCCACAGTCTACCCAGAGCCAGGTCAGCAGACCCAGAGCCAGGTCAGCAGCTGCCCGAGGGCAGGCCCACCACAGGGCCTCAATCTGAAATCATCCCTGGGGCACACGTCCCCTGCCGGAGGGTCACATCCTGGGAAGGGCTGACTGCTCTGGGTCAACCTCTTTGTTTTTCACAAATGAGCTGTCATTTATGAATTTATCTAAAAAAAAAAAAAAGCTATTTCTAGTTTTTGTATGCGTTTGAACCATTTTAGGCTAATCCATTCTATCGATTTATGAGTTATGTAAAGTCTTTAAATATTCCTGTTTCAAGCTTCAAAGGAACCCTGGTACTTTACTTTTTCACATCAAAAGACAGAACATCTTCACTGTAGGAAGAAAACTAGAAAAGTATGAAGAAAATGCAAACCCTTGATCATCTCATCGCAGGCCAACACCCTGGCTCACTGTTCCTCTCTTCTGGTCTAACCACATGTGGGCTGCATGGGGTGTGGGTTGTTTTGACACATGGAGCCGAAGTCCTCCCAGAACAGACGTCACATTACTTTCACCAGCAGGTAGTTTTCCTCTTTCTCATTCTCATCAACACAGAGTCTTACAATTATTTATTTATTGTATTTATTATTATTCTTATTTTTTTGAGATGGAGTCTTGCTCTGTCACCCAAGCTGGAAGGCAGTGGCGTGATCTTGGCTCACTGCAACCTCTGCCTCCTGAGTTCCTGCGATTCTCCTTCCTCAGCCTCCTGAGTAGCTGGGATTACAGGTGTGCACCACCACACCCAGCTAATTTTTTTTTTTTTTTTTGAGATGGAGTCTAGCTGTGTCGCCCAGGCATGATCTCGGCTCACTGCAAGCTCCGCCTCCTGGGTTCCGGGCATTCTCCTGCCTCAGCCTCCCCAGTAGATGGGACTACAAGCGCCTGCCACCACGCCCAGCTAACTTTTTATATTTTTAGTAGAGACGGGATTTCACCTGTTGGCCAGGATGATCTTGATCTCCTGACCTCATGGTCCACCCGCCTTGGCCTGCCAAAGTGCTGGGATTATAGGCGTGAGCCACTGTACCTGGCCACGCCTGGCTAATTTTTGTATTTTTTTGGTAGAGACAGGATTTCGCCATGTTGGTCAGGCTGGTCTTGATCCACCTGCTCAGCCTCCCAAAGTGCTGGGATTACAGGCATGAGCCACCGCGCCCGGCCCGAGTCTTACAATTTTTTTAGAAGCCTTACCAGTTTGGTGGCCAGGATGGTGTTGCATTGTTGATTTAGTTTCTTTGATTTGAGTACTATGAGGGTTTAACATTTTCTTTCTTTCCTTTTTTTTTTCCTTTTTATTTGAGACAAACTCTGGCTCCATTGCCCAGGACTGGAGTGCAGTGGTGCAATATCAGCTCGCTGCAGCCTCTGGCTCCCAGGTGTTAATCCAAACTGGACCATTTTGTAAGCCCCCTACCATTTTCCAGACCCAGGCTGAAGTGAAACATTCCACAGGGCTTCGGTCTGCCCAAGATCCTGCCCAACATCCTGACCACATGGCCCAGGAACATCCCAACCACCTGACCACACGGCCCGGGAACATCCTGTCCACCTGACCACACGGCCCGGGAACATCCCGACCACACCTTGTTGGGTTGAAGGAATATCCCAACCACCTGACCACACGGCCCGGGAACATCCCGACCACACCTTGTTGGCCAAAGACCCAAGTGAAGGAACATCCTGATCAGATTCTGCCGGGAACAAGGACCCAACTGCCTCACCACAGGAACGTCTCTCAACATCTTCCCGGCAGCAAGCCCTACTGCCCAGCCCCTCCCGTCCAGGCCTGGAAGTGCCCAGCCTGTAAGCGGCGGTGCGCTCTGGCATTAAGCTGGTCCCCCACCTCTGTAGGTTTCTGCAACATACCTGTGTTGCTGTAGAGCTGCCCTCTCTTTCTTTAACCCTTGCCTTCCCTTTAAAAAACCTAACACCAGGCTCAAGTCATCCTCCTATCTCAGCCTCCCGAGTAGCTTGGACTACAGGTCCATGCCATTATCCATGGCTCATGTCTGTATTTTCTGTAGAGATGGTTTCACCGTGTTGCCCAGGCTGGTCTCGAACTCCTGAGCTCAAGTGATCCACCCACCTCGGCCTCCCAAAGTGCTGGGATTACAGGCATGAGCCACCGCGCCCGGCCTTAACATTTTCTTATACGCTTATTGGCCTTTTTTGTTTCTCCCTTTGGGATTGGCCAGTTAGTGTCCGTTGCACATTTATCTTTGGGGCTGTCACTGATTTTCACAGAGACCTGTGATTTTAACGCGGACCAGGGGCCTCCCATCTCCACCACACCTGATTTTATTGATTTTTTCTCCCCTTTAATTCTTCACTTCTCTAACTCAAGGCTCAACTGTGGCCTGAAGAGCAGTCTCTCCCCATGCGGAGGCCTTCTCTAGCCTTCTCTAGCCCAGTCTTCTCCAGGCCTTCCCGTCAACAGAGGAAACGCCTGCAGGACAGAGACAGGAAATACAGCTTTTCCGTGTAGGGGACGCTGCTGATGCTTACTCGCCCTTTAAATGTTTCAAAATTCTCTCCAGTGACTGAAATGAAACTTTGTTTTCATTTTATGATTATTTTTTACAATTAAAGAGATGAATTTTAAAAGACAAAAAAGTAATGTACCCACCACTGTTCATTTCCTGACTGTTCCACCCGCACCTCCAGGTTGCTGCTCCTCCCACCCTGCGGAACCTCCCCTTCCCCACTTTCCCACCGCGCCCGTCCCTGCCACGGGCGGTGGTACCTGTAGGCAGTGTTACCTGTAGGCGTACTTGGCCCTCAGCAGCCTCAGAGAGCCCTCGTAGGGAAACATGTCTTCATACTCAATGAGGAGGCCGTTTGCACCTAGTGCACGGAACAGAGGAAAAATCTGGGGGGTAAACAGGAAGAGGTTAGGAAGAAGTGGCTGCTGGAGCATGAGTGACATGGCATGTCCACAGAGGGGAGACGCTTTCCCTTTCAGCCTGTGGAGACTGTGGGAGTTGCTATTCCTATTTTTCCTAGGAACCTTAAATCCGGAATGTGTACTTTATGTTATATGCCAAATGAAACTCCCCGTTCCAGTGACTGTTTTGCACAGCAGGGGAGATATGCTATGAAACAGGGCTGCTACTCAATAGGTTAGTGCTAGTGGCTCAGCTTGGGAGGGATGGCTCCGGCCAGCAGGGAGCCACTGAGAAGCAGCTCTTCACGTACAGGGGCCCAGCAGGGCAGCCAGGCTGAGAGGCACTGGCAAGGCACAGGGGACAGGAAGCCAGGCTGAAGGAGAATGGCAAGGCATGGGGGATGGGGCAGGAGGAGCTGGGGCAGGGGGAGCAGGGCTCTGAAGGGTTGGGGTCAGCACCCGGGGGAGGTGAGAGGTGTAGAACTCATTTGTTCCTGGGCTGTACTCATGGGGTCCCTTCCCCCTCATTCTTCTCCCCACTTCCTTCTCTTTTTTTTTTTGAGATGGAGTCTTGCTCTGTCACCCAGGCTGGAGTGCAATGGCGCGATCAGGGCTCATTGCAACCTCCGCCTCCCGGGTTCAAGTGATTCTCCTGCCTCAGCCTCCCGAGTAGCTGGGACTACAGGGGCCTGCCCCGACGCCCAGCTAATGTTTGTATTTTTAGTAGAGACAGGGTTTCACCATGTTGGTCAGGCTGGTCTCGAACTCCTGACCTCAGGTGATCTGCCCACCTCAGCCTTCCAAAATGCTGGGATTACAGGTGTGAGCTACTGTGCCCAGCCTCTTTTCTTAACATACGGGGTCTCATTCTGTCGCCCAGGCTGGAGTGTGCTGGCATGATCATGGCTCGCTGCAGCCTCCAACTCCTGGGCTCAAGTGATCCTCCAGCCTCAGCCTTCCAAGAAGCTGGGACTACAGGTGCACGCTAGGCCTCCTGGATGACACATGTGCAGGAGAACCAAGGAGCCCCAGCTGACAGTCGGGATGAACTGCTGGACACAGAAGGCCACACAGACCATCAGATGTTTCTACATGTTACGGGGCTGTGACCACCTGAGGAGCCTCGGTCAGAAAAGCAGAACCATGCAGCCAACCCACAGAAACACAAGGAGTGATGAATGGGGACCTTAAGTTTGGGAGATCTGTCATGCAGCAACAGATAACGGAAACAGGGACTCCAGCTGTGTGTAACTTGGATCTTCTTTGCCATATTCAATTGTCAGAACGCCTTTTCTTTTTTTTTTTTGAGATGGAGTTTTGCTCTTGTCCCCCAGGATGGAGTGCGATGGCGCGATCTTGGCTCACTGCAACCTCCGCTTCCCGGGTTCAAGTGATTCTCCTGCCTCAGCCTCCCAAGTAGCTGGGATTACAGGCACCTGCCACCACACCTGGCTAATTTTTGTATTTTTAGTAGAGACGGGGTTTCACCATGTTGTCCAGGCTGGTCTTGAACGCCTGACCTCATGATCCACCTGCCTCAGCCTCCCAAAGTGCTGGGATTACAGGCATGAGCCACTGCACCCAGCCCAAGTCAGAATGGCTTTTCATCAGCTGTGTGTAAGTTCAGTCTTCTTTGCCATATTCAATTGTCAGAATGCCTTTTCATCTCTCCGTGTTTGCTTTTTTCTTTTCTGTCATCTGTTTCCAAATACTGCACTTTCCATGGTATCTACTCACTTTTATACTTCTTACAGTTTAGTCTTCATTAAAAAAATGTTTTTTCTTTAGAATTCATTTCTGAGCTCCACAGGCAATTTTTTACACCCTCCTTTTGTCTAGTTACCACATTTCTCGGCTTGTCTCTCTTTTTTTTTTAGACTGAGTCTTGCTCTATCGCCCAGGCTGGAGTGCAGTGGTGCAACCTCGGCTCACTGCAGCCTCTACCACCTAGGTTCAGGCGATTCTCGTGCCTCAGCCTCCCAAGTAGGTGGGATTACAGGCGCCCACCACCACGCCTGGCTAATTTTTGTATTTTTAGTAGAGACGGGGCTTCACATGTTGGCCAGGCTGGTCTCGAATTCCTGACCTCAAGTGATCCACTTGCCTTGGCCTCCCAAAGTGCTGGGATGACAGGCGTGAGCCACTGAGCCTGGCCTGGGCTTTTCTTTTTTTTTTTTTTTTTTTTGAGACGGAGTCTCGCTCTGTCACCCAGGCTGGAGTGCTATGGCCGGATCTCAGCTCACTGCAAGCTCCGCCTCCCGGGTTCACGCCATTCTCCTGTCTCAGCCTCCCGGGTAGCTGGGACTACAGGCGCCGCCACGTCGCCCGGCTAGTTTTTTGTATTTTTTAGTAGAGACGGGGTTTCACGGTGTTAGCCAGGATGGTCTCGATCTCCTGACCTCGTGATCCGCCCGTCTCGGCCT
This sequence comes from Rhinopithecus roxellana, assembly GCF_007565055.1. NCBI lineage: Eukaryota > Metazoa > Chordata > Mammalia > Primates > Cercopithecidae > Rhinopithecus > Rhinopithecus roxellana. The sequence continues at coordinate 38,987,417 of NC_044567.1, forward strand.
CCCAAAGTGCTGGGATTACAGGCTTGAGCCACCGCGCCCGGCCATGGCCTGGGCTTTTCTATTTCTGATTTATGCTGTTCTTTCACAGCTTCTGTCATCTTCCGAGTATCTTTTATCTCATTATGAAATATTATGGAACAGTGTTTCCTGCTGAGTGGGCCTGTGTGTCTGGAGCACCTTCACTGTTGCAATGCTATTCAGATCATCTTTTTTCTTTTTTTGTCAAGACGGAGTCTAACTCTTGTCACCCAGGCTGGAGCACAGTGGCACAATCTCGGCTCACTGCAACCTTCACCTCCCAGGTTCAAGCGATTCTCCTGCCTCAGCCTCCCGAGTAGCTGGGACTACAGGTGCCCACCACCACATGGGGCTAATTTTTTGTATTTTTAGTAGCAACACGGTTTCACTGTGTTAGCCAGGATGGTCTTGATCGCCTGACCTTGTGATCCACCCTCCTTGGCCTCCCAAAGTACTGGGATTAGGGGTGTGAACCACCGTGCCCGGCCTTCCTTTTTCTTACCTATCTTTGTATGATGTTAATACTCTTTCCTGCTTTTTCTTTTTTTTTTTTCCTTCTTTTTTTGAGATGGTGTCTTGCTCTGTCACCTCGGTTGGAGTGCAGTGGTGCAATCTCGGCTCACTGCAACCTCTGCCTCCTGAGTTCAAGCAATTCTACTGCCTCAGACTCCCAAGTAGCTGGGACTACAGACATGTGTCACCATGCCTCGCTAATTTTTGTATTCTTAGTAGAGACGGGGTTTCTCCATGTTTCGCAGGCTGGTCACAAGCTCCTGACCTCAGGTGATCTGTCTGTCTTGGCCTCCCAAAGTGCCTGGATTACAGACGTGAGCCATCATGGCCAGCCTGTTGCTCATTTTTAAGAACAGGCTCTTGTGTTTGCAATGCTGACAGGCCAGCCTCAAGGCCCCCTCCTCTACTGCTGCCATGCGGTATTAGAAACTGCAGGCTCTGTGTAGCTACTTCTGCAGCACTTTTTGACTTCCACCTCTTCTGGACGCCTTTCCCCAGGACCTGAGCATTCCCCTTTCCCTTCGCTGTTCCTGCCGAGTTCAATGTGGATTTTTTTTTTTTTTTTTTTTTTTTTGAGACGGAGTCTCGCTCTGTCGCCCAGATTGGAGTGCAGTGGCCGGATCTCAGCTCACTGCAAGCTCCGCCTCCCGGGTTCCCGCCATTCTCCTGCCTCAGCCTCCCGAGTAGCTGGGACTACAGGCGCCGGCCACCTCGCCCAGCTAGTTTTTAGTAGAAATGGGGTTTCACCGGGTTAGCCAGGATGGTCTCAATCTCCTGACCTCGTGATCCGCCCGTCTCGGCCTCCCAAAGTGCTGGGATTACAGGCTTGAGCCACCGCGCCCGGCCGCATTCTTTCCCCGTTTTGTCCTTAGCAGGGGGTGCTGTTCCTCTGGAAGGAAGTTTCATTACGTATTTCTGAGAACTTTGCAGCCTCGGGCCTCCCCTACACCCTCCTGAAAGTTTCGTTAGGTATATCTGAGAGTCTTGCAGCCTCGGCCTCCCCTGCACCCTCCTTTAAGTCTCTTTGCACTCAATCTCAGACAGGAGCCATTAAAACTCTGCCCCGCTTCTCCCTATGGGAGACCTGATTTGCTTTAATGCGACCCCCAGAGCAAATGCCAGAGAAAAGGCAAGTAGGCAAGGCAAAAAAAACTTTATTAACTTGCCAATGTGAAGGAGGGGAGAAGTTCACCGGTCTCCGGCGGTGGAGGCCGACGAAGTCGCTCCCGCGTTCTCGGGCGAGGTTCCTAGGTCCGCACACGAGCAGGGGCCAAGGAAGTTCGCACCGCACGCCCGCCGGGAGGGGCTATTATGTCCTGGGCCCGGGAGTGGGCGGGCAGTGGGCGGGACATAGGCGGGTTGGTAGGCGTGGCTAGGCGGGTTCCGGTTTTTCGCCCTCAGAGGTCGGGTTGCGCCTGCCAGTCGACCCCTGTGTTTCCCGGGCGCGGGAAAGTTGACGGTGAAGAACCTGGAACTGCGCCATCTTGCCTCCGTTCGTCCAAACAAGACCTTTATTTACTTTTGAGGCTATTTTCTGGGTCCTCTGGTCTTAGCACTGTCGGCATTTCCCTCTTTCCTCTGTTACCTCCTGCTTGGCTGCTAACCCCACACAGGTGTTATTCTGTCTATGGTTTGGCCCCACCCACTTGTAGTTTGGGATCCGTGGGGACACCATGATACCTCGTTTTGTTGAAGAGTGTCTTCGTTTTCTAGGGCTGCTGTAATAAATGACCATAAACTGGGTGGCTTGGCCGGGCACGGTGGCTCACGCCTATAACCCCAGCACTTTGGGAAGCTGAGGCGGGTGGATCATGAGGTCAGCAGTTAGAGACCAGCCTGGCCAACGAAACTCCGTCTCTACTAAAAATACAAAAATTAGCCAGGCATGGTGGCGGGCGCCTGTAACCCCAGCTACTCCAGAGGCTGAGGCAGGAGAATTGCTTGAACCCAGGAGGTGGAGGTTGCAGTAAGCCGAGACTGCACCATTGTACTCCAGCCTGGGCAACAGAGCAAGACTCCCTCTCAAAACAAAACCAAAAACCAACTGGGTGGTTTTTGAAAACAGAAACTTATTCTATCACAGTTCTGAAGACCCTAAGTCCAAAATCGAGGTGTCAGCACAGCCAGCTCTCCCTGAAGGCTGCAGAGAAGGACCCTTCCTTGCTTCTCAATAGCTTCTGGTGATCGCCAGCTATCCTTGGCATCTCGGGGTTCACGGCGCATCATGACCTTCTTGGCTGCCGGCACCGTGGGGTGTCCTCCTGGGTCTTCACACTGCCTTCCCTTCGTGTGTCTCAGGTTCTAAATTTCCTGCTCCTCGTAAGGATGCCAATCACTGGATTAGGGTTCACCATATTCTAGTACAACTTCATCTTACTTTGATTACATCTGCAAAGATCCTATTTCCAAATAAAGTCTCCTTCACAGGTCCCAGGGGTTAAGACTTGAACATATCTTTTTGGAAAGACACACTTCCACCCACAAGAAAGAAGCTGTGAGTTTCTTTTGTCCTCTCTCTTGTTTTTTTTTTTTTGTCATCCTGGTTGTTCTGTTTTTGTGAGAGGCTATGGGGGAAATTCAAAATCAACGCTGCTGCCACCATCTTCCTCCACCAAGAACCTTGCGGTTGTGTTCTAGGCACCCATTTCCACAGAACACTGCTCAAAACTTTAAAGAATGAAGACAAGGCAAAAAGTGATGCTCTAGAGATAAAAGGGAGTCCTTACCTCTGAGAGGTATGAGACCTTTGGTGGAGCTCCTTTAAGGTCTAAATGAACTAATCTCATCTTAAATGGCGTGGAACCTGACATTTCAATATTTTCTGTGAACTCCTATGGGGAAGTCTCCTCGGGGACTTCTTCCTAGTGGAGAAAATCAAGAGTTATCAACAGGGGCAGAAGCTTCTCCCTTTGCCTTTCCCCTTATACTTTCAGTTTCAGTTCTGATACTAGCCAGTTTTGATTAACTCGGAGGAAATTCATTTTGTTAACATGAAAATGAACCGGAAGTCTTTCTCCATGTTAAGATATAGAAACCTCTGCTATGTGTGATTTGCTGCTAAAACAAAAGAGCACTCAGCCTGTGGAGTCGCTGGGGTTACAGGTGCTGGCCACCATGCCTGGCTAATTTTTGTATTTTTAGTAGAGAGGGGGTTTCACCATGTTGGCCAGGCTGGTCTCAAACTGCTGACCTCATGATCCACCTGCCTCAGCCTCCCAAAGTGCTGGGATTACAGGCGTGAGCCACCGTGCCTGGCCAAGCCACCCAGTTTGTTTATAAGATGGTTATGATCTATAATAACACAAGTAACTGCAAAACAACTTCGTTTTAAAGATCTTATTAAACTAGATGTACTATGCTAGTGAAAAGTCGGGCAGAAGCCTCTAAACATTTTCTTATTAAGCCACACAATATGGTGCTTCTGTAGGAAATTTATCCTAATTTTAGGTAATATTAAAACTAATTTGTATTTCTACAGCTCAGATCAGCTTGATTATAAAGAGGAAGAAACTGCAAAACTGACTCCAGGTCGGAGAAAACTGTCTAGGATTTAAGGTAAGCTAATAATTTTTAAAAAGCCCCCCAGTGCATCAGAGCTGACCGTAGTATTATATTGAATAAAAGCGGCGTCCAAAGGATAACGAAGCAGCTGGGGAAGGGTAAAACTTAATTAATTAATTAATTTATTTTTCCTATCTACTATGAAAGCACAAAGGATTGAGTGAGAAGAGGAAAGGAAAGCTTTGCCTGTGAGACAGATTCAGTTCAATAATCCAACCCCTGCTTCCGTGCAAGGGTTCGGAGGCTTCTGACCCTAAGGACTCTGTAACACAGCAGGGCAGGCCAGTGGTGCACACGGACACTACGCATTTTCAGTTTTGCATACGACCAGTTACCCACAATATTCACCCACAGGCTCGGTGTCGCTGCGGGACAGCCACCTGGGAGGCGCCGCTCGGGAGCCCGGCCGTCCCTCTCCAGGTACAGGCACGGGGGGAAACGCTTCCAGCCGGCAGCCGCCCGGCCGAGCGCGCGGAGCCAGAGCCGCACCCGCACCTCACCTGCGCCGCCGCGGTCCCGCGAGGTCCGGGGGTGCAACCAGGCGGACCTCGCCCCCGCGGCCGCCGCCTCCGCTCTGAGCCCCGCCCAGATCGGCCGCCGATTGCTCGGGCCTGGCCGCCAGCCCAGGGGCCGATGGCCGAGCGCGTCGCTCCCGCGTCCCTGCGCCGCGCCCGCCTCGCGCTCCCTGTCACGGCGTCCGTCCCCAGGCCTGCCGCCCGCGTCCGGCTCGGCTCTGCGGCGGCCTGGCCCGATGGCGCTTCAGCGGAGGGCCGCAACCAAGGCGCCCGAGGGCAACGGAGCTGCCGAGCGCCGGAACCGGAGCAGGTAGCGGCGAGGAGGGGAAGGGCGCGCGCTGCAGCGGCTGACTGGGCCGTGGAGTGGGCGGGACGGGGTCTGACGGGGCGGGGCCTGGCCCGACGGGTGGGTGGGGGTGGGGCAGATGGGGCGTGGTCTGCCGCGGAGGGGCGGGGCCTATCGCATCCCATGCTGGGAGCAGGGCAGGTGCGGGCGGAAGCCGCGGTGGCCGACAGTGGAAGCCCACTGACCCCAGAGGGGCATGAGAAAGAGAAGGGGGCTTTGCTTCCAGCCTGATGAGCTGCTGCTGCTGCTGCTCCTGGAACTTGCCGTTTGGCTGTCGCTGTCGCGTGGAGTAACCCACCCAGCAGCCTGGAAAGTCCGCCTGAGCCGGGAGCGTGCCTCCGCCTTCACTTTTAAACCACGAAGACTGCTTTCCCCGTGGACTTCTAGAGGATCGGGTGCCATGGAGGAATGGCTTAGTTTTAGTATTTTAAAATGTTACATGTGATCATTGGTTTGCAGGTATTAGTGAAGGATCTTCTAGCGTGCAGAATGCAGCTTCTTGCTTGTTTGATATTAATATTTTGCTATTTTCGAGAGTGCCCAATTCCCCTCTATTGACGAGTTGCACACTGAAGCCGTCAGTTAAGGAATATCAGGAGGACACCTCAGGTTTGGATAGCTACAATAACTCTTAAACCTCATAGTTTGTTCTTGAGATTTTTATCCCCTCTTCATCTCAGCTACTTTTGGAGTCTTCTAGATAGGATATTGTAGCAGGACCAGCTGCAGACAAAACTCCTCAGACACCGGATTAAAGAAGGAAGAGGTTTTTTATTCGGCCGGGAGCGTTGGCAGACTTGCGTCTTAAGAGCCGAGCTCCCCGAAAAAGAAATACTTGGCCTTTTTAAAGGCTTACAACTTTAAGGGGTCCACGTGAAAGGGTCGTGATAAATCGAGCAAGCGTGGGAAACGTGACTGGGGGCTACATGCATCAGCTAACAGAACAGAAAGTTTTACTATGCTTTTTTCTTACTGTGTTTGGAATTTACAGATAACACAAGTAGTTTAGGCCAGGGGTTGATGTTATTGTTATTACTTTGTTTAACTCCTAGGACCAGGTGCTGGTGCCAAGGTTGTCTGGCTATTTATCTTACTTTTGTTTCTTTCTCTCTTTCCTCCTGTCTTGTGAACTAGGCAAGGTTGGGGGAGGAGGGCAGCAGGAGGAGTAGTGGTCTCCTTCCTTAATACTAAATGCCTTATGCTAGTTCACAGCTATAATTTTTTTTTCTTTTTCTTTTTCTTTTTTTTTTTTTGAGACAGAGTCTGGCTCTGTTGCCCAAGCTGGAGTGCAGAGGCACAGTCGCGGCTCACTGCAACCTCCATCTCCCGGATTCAAGAGATTCTCCTGCCTCAGCCTCCCAAGTAGCTGGGATTTCAGGCGCCCGCCACCACACCCAGCTAATTTTTGTATTTTTAGTAGAGACGGGGTTTCACCATGTTGGCCAGGCTGGTCTCAAACTCCCAACCTCAAGCAATCCACCTCGGCCTCCCAAAGTGCTGGGATTACAGGCATGAGCCACTGCACCTGGCCACAGCTATAATTTTTTTTTTTTTTTTTTTTTTGAGGCAGAGTCTCACTCTGTCGCCAGGGCTGGAGTGCAGTGGCCGGATCTCAGCTCTCTGCAAGCTCCGCCTCCCGGGTTTACGCCATTCTCTTGCCTCAGCCTCCCGAGTAGCTGGGACTACAGGCGCCCGCCACTTCGCCCGGCTAGTTTTTGTATTTTTAGTAGAGACGGGGTTTCACCGTGTTAGCCAGGATGGTCTCGATCTCCTGACCTCGTGATCCGCCCGTCTCGGCCTTCCAAAGTGCTGGGATTACAGGCTTGAGCCACCGCACCCGGCCTATAATTTTTTTTTTAAAGCCAGTCAAGTTTAGCAGTGGGAGGTTGTATACCAACGTTGGTGACACTAAGGTTATTAAGTTCTGGGAACCCACTACTATCAGACTAGCATGCAGCTATAATTTTATTAAGGATAAATGAATGACCTAGCAATGATTTATAAGTATTCTACCTTTTCCCAAAAGCCAAATCTCTCCAAAAGAATATTTCAAGTATAAACATACACCTACCTATTTTCTTCAATAATAATATGAGAAGTTATTTAATACATTTAAAAAATTTCCAGTTCGGCCGGGCGCGGTGGCTCAAGCCTGTAATCCCAGCACTTTGGGAGGCCGAGACGGGCGGATCACGAGGTCAGGAGATCGAGACCATCCTGGCTAACATGGTGAAACCCCGTCTCTACTAAAAATACAAAAAAAAACTAGCCGGGCGACCTGGCGGGCGCCTGTAGTCCCAGCTACTCGGGAGGCTGAGGCAGGAGAATGGCGTAAACCCGGGAGGCGGAGCTTGCAGTGAGCTGAGATCCGGCCACTGCACTCCAGCCCAGGCGACAGAGCGAGACTCCGTCTCAAAAAAAAAAAAAAAAAAAAAAAAATTTCCAGTTCACTTGTACATTTTCTGAAATACTGAGTAACAGTTTTTGTCAGCACTGAATGGTTAATATAGAAATATAGACTTTTGAGGCTGGCCGTGGTGGCTCTTGCCTGTAATTGCAGCACCTTGGGAGGCTGAGGCGGTCAGATTACTTGAGGTCAGGAGTTCGAGATCAGCCTGACCAACATGGTGAAACCCTGTCTCTACTACTAAAAATACAAAAAAAAAAAAGCTGTGCGTGGTAGTGCACACCTGTAATCCCAGCTACTTAGGAGGCTGAGGCAGGAGGATTGCTTGAGCCTGGGAGGTGGAGGTTGCAGTGAGCCGAGATGGTGCCATTGCACTCCAGCCTGGGCAACAAGAGTGAAACTCTGTCTCAAAAAAATGAATAAATAAAAATAAATAAATAAAAGAAATATTGTCCTAATATACCTTAAATTAGCCTTTATTCAAGTTTTGGAAATACGTATGTCCAAAGCCCTTCTCTTCTCGGCAGTGGGACAGACCCAACACCTGCTCCTTGGAGCAGACGTGAAGCTTATTTTACAGGAGGGGAGTGAGCGCGGCCCTGATGGAACACCTGAGCTGTAGGGGGCTCACCTCTGCCCCACTCTGGAAACAGCCTTCCTCCAGCGGCCCCCGTCCTTAGGGTTCACCCTTGCATGGAGGCCCCCATCACTACCAGCCTGTCCTAGAACAGCTGCACCACAGGGCACCCCATCCTGTCCCATTTTGCTAAGCAAACCCTTTTAAACATCCTTATTTTGTTGTGAAACGTCTCACATTAAAGTGGCATTTATTTATTTATTTAGATGGAGTTTTGCTCTCATTGTCCAGGCTGGAGTGCAATGGAACAATCTTGGGTCACTGCAACCTCTGCCTCCCGGGTTCAAATGATTCTCCTGCTTCAGCCTCCTGAGTCGCTGGGACTACACAGGCATGTTCCACCATGCCTGGTTAATTTTTTTTTTTTTTTTTTGTATTTAGTAGAGACAGGGTTTCACCATGTTGGTCAGGCTGGTCTTGAACTCCTGACCTCAGGTGATCTGCCCACCTTGGCCTTCCAAAGTTCTGGGATTACAGGCATGAGCCACTGCGCCCGCCTCAAGTGGCCTTTATAAGGAACATGTCTGGCCTTTTTTTTTTTTTTTTTCTGCTTAAAACCCATGGGTCTCTATTGCAGTGTTTCTCAAACTCCCTGGCTCAGGAGGCAGCTAGTGTGTATTGGAGACCCCTGAAGGGAAAGGGAGGGAAGAGTCCGTGTCTCCTGAGTGGACAGCGCTGGCCCCAGGCAGGAAGCCCTCGTTTCAGGGGTGAGGTGTGAGTGAAGGCTGGGTCATGGTGCATGCACTTTGATGATTGGGGAGCGTTTTCTCTGGCCTCACTCTGCATTTGGGTGACATGGCCTGTTTTCTGTTCTCAGCACCAAGAAGGACCGAGCCCCGCGGGAGGTGCAGAGGCTTTGGCAGAGGCCGTGGCTAAGGACTGCGGGCCTGGGGGCCAGCCTTGTGCTCACCGCACTTCTGCTCTGGAGCAGCTTAGGGGCCGAAGACGGGGTCGCAGAGGTCCTGGCCCGCCGTGGCGAGGTCGTGGCGGGGAGATTCATCGAGGTGCCCTGCTCTGAGGACTACGACAGTCACCGTAGGTTTGAAGGTACAGTGCCACAGGCTCTGCGGTAGTTCAGGAAAGTAACGCATTAAAATAAGACTCAATGTGGTTAAAGGACATTGGCTGAGACGAAGAGGTGGGAATTGGGTTGGATGTGATATGCTTGGGGGTAGCAGACGACCTCTCCCCTCCTGCGGGCTGGCTAGTCCACACCTGGCTGGGAGTGCAGGTGTTTCGGGCCCTGCCCATCACTGCCCGGCCACGGTCAACGTTTTAGTAAGCTGTGCAGTCCAGCGGAGGAGATGGTTTGCCTTAGAAAGATAGGGATGAGAAAGTCAAAGCCAGAAAGGTTTTTTGACTGGAGAATGTGGTACCGTCGGAGAATGTTGGGGGAAAATGTAACAAGGAGCGACCGGCAACCCTTCTGTTGTCCTGCGCCCCAGCTCCTCTCCCCCGCTCCTGTTCTGCCTGGGCCTGATATGGGGGTGGTGGTGGTTCCAGGGCAGCCCAGAGCCTGGAGCAGCGCTGCGGTTGGCAGGGCCGGGGTTCAGCACCCTGGAGAGCGCATGGCCCCGGAGCAGGGCTGACCGGGCCGGCCACTGCAGAGCCCGCTGCCCGTAGGCCTCCTGTCACTTCTGTTTTCTTGAGCATTCCATGCCATCTGGATGTTTTAAAAATCTTAGTTTTAAAAATCCAAGATGCGCGACTGGGTTTTTGAGGCAGAATTCAGGTTTTAAAAAATTCAATTCAATGCTTTGCACTTTAACCAAGAAAAGATTGCCAAGTTCTTCCACAAAGGGGCGCCGTTGTGACGCACGTGAACGTGGTCCCAGCTGCGCCGCAGGGAGGGACGGGACCGCCTGGGGTCAGGAAAATAAACGTGCTTCTGTTGTGGGTTGTTGTGAGTGCTCTCTCTTTCTTAGCAGTTCTCTCTCTAACATCCCAGTTTTGCAAAACTCTTTTTTTTTTTGTTGTTGTTGTTTTTTTTTTTTTTTTTTTTGTGAGACGGAGTCTGGCTCTGTCGCCCAGGCTGGAGCGCAGTGGCCGGATCTCAGCTCACTGCAAGCTCTGCCTCCCGGGTTTACGCCATTCTCCTGCCTCAGCCTCCCGAGTAGCTGGGAGTACAGGCGCCCGCTACCTCGCCCGGCTAGTTTTTTGTATTTTTTAGTAGAGACGGGGTTTCTCCGTGTTAGCCAGGATGTTCTCGATCTCCTGACCTCGTGATCCACCCGTCTCGGCCTCCCAAAGTGCTGGGATTACAGACTTGAGCCACCGCGCCCGGCCAAAACTCTTTTTTGAATACCAGCACCAAGCAGAATTTTTTCTTGCGATCATTAATAATTTATCAACATTAAAAATAGTTGGAATGGCCTGGAGCAGTGGCTCATCCTCAATCCCAGCACATTGGCAGGTCCAGGCAGGAGGATCGCTTGAGGCCAGGAGTTCAAGACCAGACTGGGAAACACAGTGAGACCCCATCTCTACAAAATAAAAAATGAGCCAAGTGCGGTGGTGCACGCCTGTACCCCCAGCTCAGGAGGCAGAGGTGGGAGAATCACTTGAACCCAGGAGGTTGGGAGGTCGAGAGGTCGGAGCTGCAGTGAACCTAGAGTGCACCACTGCACTCCAGCCTGGGTGTCAGAGCGAGATCCTGACCCCTGCCAAAAAAGAAAAATGTTGGAATGAGGGAGGGGGGATGGGAAGTCCATGTTTAATGGGTTTGGGATTTCACCTGGAGGCGGAAAAGTTCTGGAGGTCAATTGTGCCTGATGCCACCACACTGCACACTTTTTAAAAAGCTTGGTGGCCGGGTGCGGTGGCTCAAGCCTGTAATCCCAGCACTTTGGGAGGCCGAGACGGGCGGATCACGAGGTCAGGAGATGGAGACCATCCTGGCTAACCCGGTGAAACCCCGTCTCTACTAAAAATACAAAACATTAGCCAGGCGTGGTGGCAGGGCGCCTGTAGTCCCAGCTACTCAGGAGGCTGAGGCAGGAGAATGGTGTGAACCCAGGAGGCGGAGCTTGCAGTGAGCTGAGATCCAGCCACTGCACTCCAGCCTGGGCGACAGAGTGAGACTCCGTCTCAAAAAAAAAAAAAAAAAAAAAAGCTTGGTTAAAATGGTAAATTCTGTGTTGTATGTATTTTACAATAAAACAAATGGTTTGATGTATTTTCTTTTTCTTTCTTTCTTTTTTTTTTTTTTTTTGTGGACGGAGTGTCACTCACTCTATTGCCCAGGCTGGAGTGCAGTGGTGTGGTCTTGGCTCATTGCAACTTCCGCTAAGCCTCTTGGGTTCAAGTGATTCTCCTGCCTCAGCCCCCTGAGTAGCTGGGACTACAGGCGCCTGCCACCATGTCTGGCTAATTTTTGTAACTTTAGTAGAAACGGGGTTTCACCCATGTTGCCCAGGCAGATCTCAAACTCCTGACCTCAGGGGATCCACCCGCCTCGGCCTCCCAAGGCGCTGGGGTTACAGGCATAAGCCACTGCCCCGGCCTCTAATTTTCATTATTATTGTTTTTTAACTCATGAGGTACTTGGAAATTTAAAAAATTTCTAAATGCATGAGATTTTTCGTCATTTTTTACAACTTTGTGAGTATTTCTCCTGACCCACGCTCATGTGCACAAATTCTCATCACCAGTTTCTGTCCCCTTCACCCACCAGTTATGGAAAAGGTGCATCAGAATCTCCAGAGTGTGAACCCAGCAGTATCTCTGCTTTGGCTGCCATATGTGTCATGGGGCAATGTTGTCTGCTGTTTGCTGTCCCTTCCCCTTCCTGTCGAGTCGCTCCTGTGTCACAGGGGACCCTCTCTTCCCTCTAGTGATTCTCGTTGCTAGTACAGAGGCTGCGCCACAGGCCTGTGTGGCTCTCATTGCATTTGCCGTTTGGTTTCCGCTTTCCTGTGTCCTCATGTTTAGTGGGGGAAACCTTATAAAAAAGCATAAAATGACTTTCTGTTTTTGAAATAAAACGCCTATGTCCAATAGATCATTTAACCACATGTAACTACAGCCCCCCTTCCCTGATATTCAGCCAAGTGGAGCTTTGTTTATCTCCTGGAACAAGGTCATCATGGTGCCATGTGATGCCTGGGTCCAAGCCCCTGATGCTGGTGCTCAGCACTGAGTGCGAGGCTTTTATTCCCATGGTCCCGAGGGGAAGGCTTCATGTCCAGGCTCAGGGTTGACTTTCTTTTTTTTTTTTTTTTTTTTTTTTGTTTGAGACGGAGTCTCACTCTGCCGCCCAGGCTGGAGTGCAGTGGCCGGATCTCAGCTCACTGCAAGCTCCGCCTCCCCGGGTTTACGCCATTCTCCTGCCTCAGTCTCCCGAGTAGCTGGGACTACAGGCGCCCGCCACCTCGCCCGGCTAATTTTTTGTATTTTTAGTAGAGACGGGGTTTCACCGTGTTAGCCAGGATGGACTCGATCTCCTGACCTTGTGATCCACCCACCTCGGCCTCCCAAAGTGCTGGGATTACAGGCTTGAGCCACCGCGCCCGGCCGTGGGTTAGCTTTCTAGGCGGGACGTAGGGAGAGGGAGGAGAAGCAAATTGTGGAGTCCCGGTTGGCCCATGTCCTGGTGCTTGTGGGCTGCCGTCTCATAGTCAGGCATGGCCTGCGGCCTGCCCAGCACACAAAGCCAGCTGCACTTCGTACCAAACCACAGGGGCGGATGGCTGGGCCCCTCTCTGACACTCTGCTGTGCCTTGTGCATCTGGGCAATGCTGCCTCAACCACCCTGTCCCTGTCCCAACGACCCTGCCCCTGCCCCGACCACCCTGCCCCAAACACCCTAACCCTGCCTGACCACCCTGCCCCATCCACCCTGCCCCTGCACCAATGACCCTGACTCTTTCCTGTCCACTCTGATCCTGCCCCAACGACCCTGTCCCTGCCCCAAACGACCCTGTCTCTGCCCCTGCCCTGGCAACCCTGCTCCTGCCCCGACCATCTTGCTCCTGTCCCAACGACCCTGTCCCTGTCCCTGCCCCCGACCACCCTGACCCCCATTTGAGCTGCTGCTTCCTCTTCCCCTCAGCCTCCGCAGGTCACCGAGGTACGGGGAGAGACAGGGGGATGTGGGGAACAGTTCCCTATGCCCTGGGGAAGGACTGGGACCAAGCTCTGCTCTGGTGGTCTCAGGAGGGTTTTCCGCTCTGGTGGTCTCAGGAGGGTTTTCTGACGGTGCCTGTGGGTGTCTGGACCTGCAGTCAGTGATGGTTCAGGAATGCTGTCGACTCCGTGTCTGGGGCTTCTGTGGCTTTCCCAAGGTTTGGGGCAGCAACTGGTGCTTCTGGATTAAATCTCCAGTTGGAGCCACTGGAAGCCAAGGACGCCCAGTGAGACATGAACTCCAGACGCACTGCACAAAGCGCATGCACTCTGGAGAGCTGTGGTTGTGTGTCTGAAATTCACATTTGACCAGGCGTATTAGCCAGCTCTGGCCCCGATCCCCTGGAAGGGCATGCACCAGGTGGCCTTGGAAACTGTGTCTCACCCTGGCTGTCCCCTCCCAGGCTGCACCCCCAGGAAATGCGGCAGAGGTGTCACCGATGTCGTCATCACCAGGGAGGAAGCGGAACAGATTCGCAGGTAACCGCCTGTCCCTGAGCACCGCGGGATTTAAACAAACACATGCGGAGTGGGGCCAGGGTGGAAAGCAGAGCATTATTAGTAATAAAGTGGTTTTAAAGATTTTATTGCTGGGCTCGGTGGCTCATGCCTGTAATCCTGGCACTTTGGGAGAGGGGCGGATTGCCTAAGTTCAGGAGTTCAAGACCAGCCTGGGCAACATGGTGAAATCCTGTCTCTACTAAAATACAAAAAATTAGCTGGGCGTGGTGGTGAGCCCCTGTAGTCCCAGCTACCTGGGAGGCTGAGGCAGGAGAATTGCTGGAACCCAGGATGCAGAGGTTGCAGTGAGCCGAGATCGCACCACTGCACTCCACCCTGGGCGACAGAGCAAGACTCCATCTCAAAAAAAAAAAAAAAAAAAAGATTGTATTATAATTTTATAAGAATTTCTGGGCTGGGCGCAGTGGCTCATGCCTGTAATCCTAGCACTTGGGGAGACCAAGGCGGGTGGATTGCCTGAGCTCAGGAGTTTGAGACCAGCCTGGGCTCATGGCCAAACCCCATCTCTACTAAAATACAAAAAATTAGCCAGGCGTGATGGCATGCATTTGTAATCCCAGCTACTCAGGAGGCTGAGACAGGAGAATCACTTGAACCTGGGAGTTGGAGGTTGCAGTGAGCCGAGATCGTGCCATTGCACTCCAGCCTGGGTAACAGAGTGAGACTCTGTCTCAAAAAAAAGAAAAAAAAAAAAAAAAAAAAAGAATTATGTACTTTCAAGGGCCAAGCTCATATTTTCCGATTTCAGAAGAGGAGACCATGGCCCTCAGCGAAACAGTAGCTGAGAGAGTACCTGGAGGCCCGGGCTCCTCTGCAGGGGTCGTGGCTGCCTCTGGGGGCTGCTGCTAAGTGCCCCATGCTCCCCTCGGAGCCTCCAGGACACTGCCCAATGACCACTCAGTGTCTGCCCTGCAACTGCCTCCAAGGAGCCCTTCAGCCCACCTGGCTGTGACTTGTGGCAGCACAGGACGCCACTCAGAGGCCACTGGTGCTGGACTTTTCTTACTGAGATCTTAAAAGAAAGTTTTGATTTTCCAACCACTTGTTGAGATGCTAAGCCTGTGCAGCCCTGGGCCACGTGCCCCGCCCTGAGATTCTCCCCAGGGAGGCTGCCCCCGAGGATGCTGCCTAGCTCCATGGGGGGTTACTGCGTCTCACTGAGGCACCTGGCGTGTCCCCGCTTGGTGTCCACAGGCGGCTCCCAGCACCTGTGGCAGCTCGGGGCGGTCCTCTCTGGTCCAGCACAGCTGGTGCATACGTATCTTTCTCCCACCATGGGCAGGGCCCCTATCTCCTGAGCTGGTGAATCTCAAAGCTTCCCCCGCCTGCCTGAGGTCCCAGGAGAGATGGGGAGCAGCGGGCCCTCCCCTAGATGCTCCCAAGGCTCCTTAGCTTGGCCCAGGTGGCTTTTGATATTGAAGATGAGCGATTAAGCCCAGCCATTCATGTCTTCCCTCCCTCCCTCCCTCCCTCCTTCCCTCCCTCTCTCTCTCTCTCTCTCTCTCTCTCTCTCTCTCTCTCTCTCTCTCTCTCTTTCTTGACTGAGTCTTGCTTTGTTGTCCAGGCTGGAGTGCAGTGGCATGATCGTGGCTCACTGCAACCTCTGCCTCCCAGGTTCAAGCGATTCTCCTGGCTCAGCCTCCAGAGTAGCTGGGATTATAGGCCTCCAGAGTAGCTGGGATTATAGGCACCTGCCATCACAACCGACTAATTTTTGTATTTTTAGTTGAGACGGGGTTTCACCATGTTGGCCAGGCTGGTCTCGAACTCCTGACCTCGTGATCTACCCACCTGGGCCTCCCAAAGTGCTGAAGCCCAGTCGTTTCTAAGCTGAGTCAAATATTGACAAGACAGCAATGGCAGTATTGTCGCTTATGCACTGAACTTTGAAAGTTGAGTCGTTTGGTCTAAACATTTGTTTACATCATAAACATGAAACACGCAGGACCCACTAACATTGCATTAATTGTGCTGATTGACGTTTTGCCTAGATGATACATTATAGACAATTCCAGTAACTAAATTCTGAATTATTTTCTCCCTACAGCATAGCTGAGAAGGGGCTCTCCCTGGGAGGATCTGACGGAGGGGTGAGTTGAATGTAGTTCCTGCCCCCTTTATTTCACCCTTTAACTTTGCTCTCACTTGGATGGGAAGGGGAAGGCACAGACGTGCAGGGTTCCCTGCATGCCCCCAAATGTGGGTGAGGCCTGCCATGGTGTTTCTCAGCACCCGCCGCAGCAGCCGCGCCTGACTGAAATCTGTGCAGCGGACCCTCACTGGGGAGAGTGTGTCCTTAGATGTGCGTGGCCATCTCTTCATGGCATGTCACAGCCTGCCTGGCTGCAGTTCATGTTGGGGGAATAGAGGGGGTTGGAAGCAGGGAGCCGGCAAGGGAGAGGGGTGGGAGCCCAGCGAGGAGATGGCCGTGTGCGCTGGACGCAGGAGAGCCCATGGAGCTGCCGGGAAACAGCAGAGCCTCCGTGGGACAGACATGCTGCAACGCATCCTGCAACCTCTGAACTGGATGCCTCCATGGACGCCCTGTGGGGCTGTTGTCCCCTGTGTGACGCTGCAGGGTGTCGGCTGATGGCCTCGGAGAATGTGTTCACCTGGAGCCCAGTGGACATGATCTGATCTGTAAAAGGGACCTTTGCAGATGTAATTAACTTAAGGATCTCAAGATGAGATCCTCCCGGATTTAGGGCCCTAAATCCAATGGCAAGTGCCCATAGGAGACAGAGGCAGGGGGAGACTTGAGAGGGAGGAGGAAAAGGTCCTGTGAAGACGGAGGCAGAGATGGGAGTGGTGTGGCTATGGGAAGAGGCGGGCGGGACCTCCCCAGGACCCTGCCCACACCTCGATTTTGGACTTCTGGGCTCCAGAACTGTGAGAGAATAAACTCGTGTTGTTTTAAAGCCCTGGTTTGTGTTACCTGCAGCCACAGGGATCACGGAGTCACCACCCGCCATGGCCTCACCCTCCTGACGGGCAGTGACTGGGAGTCAGTCCCCAGCGCAGCTGGTGTTAGCACAAATTCCCATGCGGTTTCCTCAGGGTTATTTTCTTGCTTGGTGTGTGGAATTGTCTGAAGATCTGTTTCTCTCTGTGTATTTGGTGATCGCTTTGAATTGTAATCACTGAATAGACCTGAGTCTGCATCTTTGAAACTTCTAAGAAATTAATTTATAGACTCTAAGAATTTCAAAGTATTTCTGTGATGGTCTGTGTGACTTTTTTCTGCAAACTCTTTTCTCTTGGGTTCTGAAAATTAAGTTCTTTTTTTTTTTTTTTTTTTTTTGAGACGGAGTCTCGCTCTGTCACCCTGGCTGTAGTGCAGTGGGGCAATCTCCGCTCACTGCAACTTCCGACTCCTGGGTTCAAGTGATTCTCCTGCCTCAGCCTCCTGAGTAGCTGGGATTACAGGCATGTGCCACGATACCCAGCTAATTTTTGCATTTTAAGTAGAGACAAGGTTTCACCATGTTAGGCTGGTCTCGAACTCCAGACCTCAGGTGACCCACCTGCCTTGGTCCCCCAGAGTGCTGGGATTACAGGCGTGAGCCGCCATACCCTGCCTGAGTTCCTTGTTTTATTTCAGTTTGGTTTGGTTCAGTTCGGGGGCTATCTGTTACAGGTCTGCGAGTCGGTGGGTTTGTGTTCCACCACTTCCTCCACGTTCACATGGGAAGTTGTCCTGCACAGAGCTGGCTGGGCTGTTGCGTTGGGTTCAGTTACCGTTCAACAGGCCCACGCTAGGTTGGTGCCACAGGACCAGTGGCCATGACGATGAGGAAGGGGCAGCAGTGGGGCTCCTCTGGGGTCATAGGTGGGGTGACTGACGTGGGCTGGAAGCCTCTTCCTCCGAGGATGTGGGGAAGGACTAAGAGGTGGGTGGTCAGGCAAGAAATACTTCAGTGCCTTACAAAGTGATGACTCAGGCCTGGCATGGTCCGTGCTGTGGTGCCAGCCACGCAGGAGGCCAAGGTGGGAGCACCACTGTGAGGCGTTTACTCGAGAGAAGTCAACACTTGCCTACAGGGACACGTGATTGTGACTGGCATGGAGCTGCACAGAGACGGCGCCAGACTGAAAACAGCCCACACATGCCACCATGCCCGCCCCCTGGTTTTTATTCTTTAGGTCACAGGGAACAAAAGTGTTTGGTCCCGGAATATTTTTGTTTTTTTTTGAGATGGAGTTTCGCTGTTGTAGCCCAGGCTGGAGTGCAATGGTGTGATCTTGGCTTGCTGCAACCTCTGCCTCCCAGATTCAAGCGATTCTCCTGCCTCAGCCTCCCAAGTAGCTGGGATTACAGCTACTTGGGAGGCTGTCTCTGTAACTTTCCCAGTTACAGCTGGGATTACAGCCCGCCACCACGCCTGGTTAATTTTGTGTTTTTAGTAGAGATGGGGTTTCACCATGTTAGCCAGGCTGGTTTTGAACTCCTGGCCTCTAGCAATCCACCTGACTCAGCCTCCCAAAGTGCTGAGATTACAGGTGTGAGCCGCTGCACCTGGCAGGTCTGGGAGGATTTTAAGAAAGTCCTGGGTTGAGACTGGGTGCAGTGGCTCATGCCTGTAATCCCAGTACTTTGGGACACTGTGGTGGGAGGATCACTTGAGCCCAGGAGTTTGAGACCAGTCTGGGTAATATAGTGAGACCCTATCTCTACTGAAAAAAGAAAAATTAGCCGGGTGTGGTGGCGAGCGCCTTTAGTTCCAGTTACTTGGGAGGCAGAGGGTG
Source organism: Rhinopithecus roxellana (assembly GCF_007565055.1). Classification (NCBI taxonomy): domain Eukaryota; kingdom Metazoa; phylum Chordata; class Mammalia; order Primates; family Cercopithecidae; genus Rhinopithecus; species Rhinopithecus roxellana. The sequence continues at coordinate 39,005,806 of NC_044567.1, forward strand.
GAAGGATTGCTTGGCCTGGAGCCTGGAATATTGAGGCTGCAATGAGCTGAGATTTTGCCACTGCACCGTAGCCTAGGCAACAGAGTAAGATCCTTTTTACAAAAACAAACAAACAAACAAAAAAAACCTGAGGTGTGTGCAGGACAGACCTTGGTAACTCGCATTTACCATCTGTGGATTTTAACAGCCGTTGCCATTGCTGCGGCCGCACGCTTTACTCCACAATGTCTTTTCCAGGCATCCATTCTGGACTTGCACTCAGGGGCCCTGTCTGTTGGGAAGCACTTTGTGAACCTGTACAGGTGAGCGCTGCAGCATGACCTCAGTGCTGGCTCTGAAAGCTGAGTGAGCGGCTCCGTGCCTCCTAGCCGTGGACATGTGGATACGTGGACACGCGGACATGGGGACACATGAGGTGTGTCCACGTGTCCACGTGAGGGAGAATCTGGCTTGGTGCAGCCTCAGGGCCTCAGTGGCTGTGATGTTGGCCGGGTCCCTCGTGGCTCACTGGGACACAGGAGCTGGGAGGTGTGGGCTCTCTACAGCCTGTGGGCAGGGGGCTTGTTCATGAAGCTTTAGGGGAATCTGGTGTTTTTTGTGGGCCGAGGGACAGAAGGGATGGGAGCAAGAGGCAGCAGAGGTGGGAGGCTCCCAGGAGCAGCTCCAAGAATCCGATGGGGCCTCTGATGCTCCATGAGGGCCCGGGAGAGCAAAGAGACCCTCCCCGCCTGGATCCGTGTCAGCCTCACGCATTAGCCCCAGGTCCCACTCCCAGCTGGCTCCTTCTTTGTTTTCATTATTATTATTATTATTATTATTTTGAGATGGAGTCTCGCACTGTCGCCTAGGCCAGAGTGCAGTGGCACAATCTCGACTCACTGCATCCTTGGCCTCCTGGGTTCAAGCAATTTTCCCATCTCAGCCTCCTGAGTAGCTGGGATTACAGGTGCACACCACCATGCCCAGCTACTTTTTGTATTTGTAGTAGAGATGGGGTTGCGCCATGTTGGCCAGTATGGTCTCGAATTCCTGACCTCAGGTGATCCACCTGCCTTGGCCTCCCAAAGTGCTGGGATTACAGGCAGGAGCCATCGCACCTGGCCCCTTCTTTATAGCAGTTATCATTGTGGAAACGGAGTTGCTATGAGTTGATTTTCAGGGACCTGAGGAATGGCTGAACTGAAAGGAGATGAACAACAGATTAATGAAGTGTGACCTTTGTGAATACTCCTTTTTTCACAGATACTTTGGGGATAAAATACAGAACATCTTCTCAGAGGAGGACTTCCAGTTATACCGGTAAGGAGGAGTGAGGTGTGTGGGGGTTTGCAGGCAGGGTGGCCTGGGGCTGAGGGGTGTGATGGACCTGACCAGTCTGGGGAGGCCCCACAGAGAGGCCCAGGGGCCAGGGCCAGGCCCGCAGAGGCGAGATCTCATGGAGCAAAGGCTGGGGCAGGCCCAGCGTGGCCAGGATGCGCCCAGGTCAGTGAAACAGATCTGGAATCCTGCGGCTGCATCCTGGTCAGGACCTCTTATTTTCTGCTGCGTAAAATCAGACCAGTTTTAAAAATTCTGCCGGATGAGTCTGGGTGCGGTGGCTCGTGCCTGTAATCCCAGCACTTTGGGACGTGAGGCGGGCGGATCACCTGAGGTCAGGAGTTCGAGACTAGCGTGGCCAACATGGTGAAACCCCATCTCTACTAAAAGTACAAAAATTGGTTGGGTGTGGTGGCGGGTGCCTGTAATCTCAGCTTCCTGGGAGACTGAGGCAGGACAACTGCTTGAACCCCAGAGGTGGAGATTGCAGTGAGCCGAGATTGCACCACTTCACTCCAGCATGGGTGACAGAACAAGCCTCATCTCAAAAAAAAAAAAAAAAAAAAAAAAATTCTGCTGGAGGAGCCCAGGTTGAGATGAGGACAGAGGAGCCAAGTGTCACACAACCATCCCAGGACACACGAGTGCCCCCTCATGCCCCGCATGGGCCCATGCCCACCCAGATACCCATTTCAGAGCCACTCTGGCCTGGCACGTGGGGTCTTCTGAGTGAGAGTCCCCTTGTCCCCAGTACAGACACCCCATCCACATTTAGCAGGCTCCCCGCCCACTCCCCACGCCATGTCCACGCACTTCACACACCCATGTCGGGGGACAGCAGCCTCTGCCTTGCTGAATAGAAGGCTGGGCTGCAGGCCCTGCAAATGCAGCCCGGGGGCTCTGGCATCTGGGGCCTGACTCTACACCAGCCTCCCCAGCGTGGGTCCCACAGGCGCCCTTCTCCTTTCCCACAGTCCTGCTGCTGTGGTCTTGCGCCTGCCTCTGGCTGTTCTGCGCCTGGGCTGTGGGCTGCGTCCTTCTCAGGCAGAGCCGGTATCTGTTCCCGGTGTGCTTGGGAGCCCCCGCCCCGTGGGTCCAGAGCGCGCGCGGGCTGGTTCCTCTTCCTGCCGCCCACGGGTTGGGACCCATGGGCGTCCCCTCCTGCCTGGGGCTGCGCTGACGGCTGTCATGTCCTCTGCAGGGAGGTGCGGCAGAAGGTCCAGCTCACCATCGCCGAGGCTTTTGGCATTAGCGCGTCCTCACTGCATCTGACCAAGCCCACCTTCTTCTCCCGCATAAACAGCACGGAGGCGCGGACGGCGCACGACGAGTACTGGCACGCGCACGTGGACAAGGTGAGCGTGCCCACGGACAGGGTGGTGTGAGTGGGCAGGGCGAGCGCGCACGTGGACGAGGTGAGGCCCGTTCTCCTGCATCCTGGGTCTACCACAGGGCTGCCTTTTGCAGCATCCGCCGGCTGTGTGCACAGTGTTAGGACTGATTGGTTGAGACAGAGTCTTGCTCTGTCGCCCAGGCTGGAGTGCAGTGGCGCAATTTCGGCTCAGTGCAACCTCGGCCTCCTGGGTTCAGGGGATTCTCCTGCCTCAGCCTCGCAGGTCGCTGGGACTACAGGCACGCCCCACCAGACCCGGCTAATTTTTGTATTTTTAGTAGAGACGGGGTTACGCCATGTTAGCAAGGCTGGTCTTGAAATCCTGAGCTCAGGCAATCCTCCTTCCTTGGGCCCCCAAAGTGCTGGGATTACAGGTGTGAGTCACCATGCCCGGTGGGTGTAAGCATTTAGATGTCTTCCTCTCTGAGGGTTCAGGGCACACCCGCAATCTCACTGATGGAGTTGGAGAAATAAAATTTCTCATTTGATGATGACAAGAAGTGGAAAACCCAGCCCACACGGCCTGTGGTTACCCCATTGTTATTATTCACAGACTTACGCTCAGCCTATTCCAGCAGATGGCCTCCACTCAGCCACTCATGCTCTCCATGGCCCAGGTCTCTGTGTTGTCTCTGGGAGCTTCCTTCTACCACTTTCTACCTTTCTTTCTTTTATTTCTTTTGAGTTAGGGCTTCACTCTGTCACCCAGGCTGGAGTGCAGGTGTGCAGTCATGGCTCACTGCAACTTTGACCTCCCAGGCTCAAGCCCTCCTGCTGCCTCAGCCTGGGACTAAGACTATAGCTGGGACCACAGGTGCGTGCCCTGATGCCTGGCTCATTTTTCTAATTTTTTGTAGACACAGGGTCTCACTATGCTGCCTAGGCTGGCTTTGACCTCATGGGCTGAAGCAATCCTCCCGCCTCGGCCTCCCAAGGTGCTGGGATTATAGGCGAGAGCCATTGCCCATTCCATTCCTCCCCTCCCCTCCCCTCCCCTCCCCTCCCCTCCTCTATTGATGGAGTTTTGCGCTTGTTGCCCAGGCTGGAGTACAATGGTGCGATTTTGGCTCACTGCAACCTCTGCCTCCTGGGTTCAAGTGATTCTCCTGTCTTAGCCTCCCAAGTAGCTGGGATTATTACAGGTGCGCACCACCACGCTTGGCTAATTTTTGTATTTTTAGTAGAGGCGGGGTTTCATTGTGTTGGTCAGGCTGGTCTTAAACTCCTGACCTCAGGTGATCTTCCCTCCTTGGCCTCCCAAAGTGCTGGGATTACAAGCGTGAGCCACCGTGCCCGGACTTTTCTTTTCTTTCTTTTTTTTTTTTCTTTGAGACAGTCTCGTACTGTCATCCAGGCTGGAGTGCAGTGGATCGATCTTGGCTCACTGCAACCTCCGCCTCCTGGGTTCAAGCAGTTCTCCTGCCTCAGCCTCCCAAGTAGCTGGGATTACAGGGCGTGTGCCACCACGCCCAGCTAATTTTTGTATTTTTATTAGAGACGGGGTTTCACCATGTTGGCCAGGCTGGCCTCAAACTCCTGACCTCAAGCAATCCACCTGCCTCAGCCTCTCAAAGTGCTGGGATTACAGGTGTGAGCCACCGCACCTGGCCCTTAATAAAAGATTTTAGAAGATAAAAGTAAAGCACAGCTAATAAAAAGAATGGTATTATAGCCATTCTTTAAGGTTGATTTTTATGGTGTAGAAGCTGTGAGTTCCCTTTATACAGTCAACCTGGATGGAAGTGGTTGAGTGGCACTGTGTCAGCCCCAGAGCTGAAGCTCAAATACAAGGTTAAAGCCAGAAAGCACGTGGCTGGGAAGATCAAACTCTCACTCCCCCGCTGTGCCTGCTGTGACAGTAAGATAGACGGCCAGCTTTCTGTGCCATGTGACATTTGTTACTAAATTCTTCTTCACGTGCAGCCTTTTTTTTCTTTTTTTTTTTCTTTCTTCTTTTTTCTTCTTTTTTGAGACAGAGTCTCCCTCTGCCACCCAGGTTAAAGTGCCGTGGTGCGATCTCGGCTCACTGCAACCTCTGCCTCCCGGGTTCAAGCCATTCTCCTGCCTCAGCCTCCCGAGTAACTGGGATTACAGGCTCACCACCATACCCGGCTAATTTTTTTTTTTTTTTTGAGACGGAGTCTGGCTCTGTCGCCCAGGCTGGAGTGCGGTGGCCGGATCTCAGCTCACTGCAAGCTCCGCCTCCCAGGTTCATGCCATTCTCCTGCCTCAGCCTCCCGAGTAGCTGGGACTACAGGCGCCCGCCTCGTCGCCCGGCTAGTTTTTTGTATTCTTTAGTAGAGACTGGGTTTCACCGTATTAACCAGGGTGGTCTCGATCTCCTGACCTTGTGATCCGCCCGTCTCGGCCTCCCAAAGTGCTGGGATTACAGGCTTGAGCCACCGCGCCTGGCCTAATTTTTGTATTTTTAATAGAGACGGTTTTTCACCATGTTGGCCAGGCTGATCTCAAACTCCTGACCTCAGATGACCTGCCCACCTCGGCCTCCCAAATGCACTCTGTGCAGTTTCAGTTGTGATCCGGAGAGAGGGATTGCAGTTATAATCTGCAGTCAGCATCTGTCATCTTGGCACTCTGCTACTTGGCATTAAAATGGTAAACCCAGGGCCAGGGATGGTGGCTCACGCCTGTAATCCCAGCACTTTGGGAGGCCGAAGTGGGCGGATCACGAGGTCAGGAGATCGAGACCATCCTGGCTAACATGGTGAAACCCCGTCTCCACTAAGTAAAATACAAAAAATTAGCCGGACGTATTGGTGGGCGCCTGTAGTCCCAGCTACCCAGGAGGCTGAGGCAGGAGAATTGCTTGAACCCAGGAGGTGGAGGTTGCAGTGAGCTGTAGATCGCGCCACAGCACTCCTGTCCGGGTGGCAGAGGGAGACTCCGTCTCAAAAAAAAAAAGGTAAACCCAAGGGAACAAGAACAGTGAAGGAACCCAAAGGCCTGGGATTGCCTTCAATCCTCCTCTCTCCCTCTCGGGCTGCAGTGTTGGGAGCAGCCGGCACCACTGCTTTGCTGTAATCACTTTAACCACTTCCTTTTTCACGACTGTGCGGCACTCACTGGCCTTCCGCCAGCACAGACAGCAGATTCGCCCTGGTCCTGTCGCTCCCGGCTCCTTCCATGGCCGGCGACTGAATTCTGTCTCAGGAAACCAAAGTAGCGTCTGAAGATTAGTGTTTTTCTAATTAGCAGAGATTTTACTTCAGTGAAACAGAACTGTTTAGAAACCTGGGTGATTTCTGTGGTTCTGTGGAGAGCTATTTTGCTATGACTTCTGGCCAGTGTACTTTATTTTATTTTATTTTATTTTTTTATTATTATTATTTTTTTGAGATGGAGTCTCGTTCTGTCGCCCAGGCTGGAGTGCAGTGGCTGGATCTCAGCTCACTGCAAGCTCCGCCTCTCGGATTCACGCCATTCTCCTGCCTCAGCCTCCCGAGTACCTGGGACTACAGGCGCCTGCCACCTCGCCCGGCTAGTTTTTTGTATTTTTAGTAGAGACGGGGTTTCACCGTGTTAGCTAGGATGGTCTCGATCTCCTGACCTCATGATCCTCCCGTCTCGGCCTCCCAAAGTGCTGGGATTACAGGCTTGAGCCACCGCGCCCGGCCCAGTGTACTTTATTTTAAATTTAGTTTTGAATAAATCATGTGTCAAAATTTGAATATTTGAATAAGTGATGCAGCCTACAAGATTTAAAAGTAAAATATATATAAAGGCGAACCAGTAACCCCCTCACCTACAGGTAACCACAGTCCTGAGATCTTAGAGCTCCTTTTTGAATTTCTGTATGTGTATCAAAATGAATGCATAAGAATACCACATTCTGTCCGTTGTAAACAATCACATTTCAAACAGTTTTGGCAGTTGTTCTTTCTTCCGATTGCATACCATAAGGCAGCTGTGTCTGTCAGATCATGGACCCTGGTGTGGTTTCCTTCTTATAGATGGCAGGTGCGGTCTGCACGTGGCTTTGCTCACTTGACGTCTGTCTTACTCTGGTCTCCCTAGAATCAGAGCCTGGCACGGACTTGTGTTTGGGAGGCTTTTAAGGGGAGACTCCAGGGGGCAGCCATGAGGCCTGGAGGGGCAAAGCCCACGGGAGCTGAGCCCAAGGGGCCTCCTGGCAGCTGGGTGAGGCGGGGAGAGGGAGCTTGACCCACCCCCCCAGGGTACCACCTGAGACTGGGCATCCTTGCAGCGGATTATGTGAGGTGGATACTGGCAGGTCGGACTGGGGATCAGGCCTCAGCGCCATCCTGCTCTCCTTCCCAGGAGGACTCAGAGGAGGCCACCTTGCCCGGGGGAGGGTCCGGAGTCTGCCTTCCAGCCTGGGCTGTCTCCACTGCACACGAGGCTCTGTTGTGTGTGGTGTGCCCAGCTCAGCGCCCGCACCGTGGGAGCCCCGTTCCGCGCTGGGGCAGCCGCATCCCCCTTCCCTCCCCAGAGTGTCTCTTTCCCGCCACACTCTGGATGTGCTCACGACAGCTGAGCTGGGTGAGACGCGCCCTCCCCTTTGCAGCCAGTCTCCTGGCGGCTGCCCCTTTCACCCTCAGGGTGTGGTCCTCAGCACCCTTCATCCCCAGGGCGTGGCCCCGGCTGGGTTCTGGAACCGAAGCTGAGTGCTGCGACCCCTGAGTGAAGTGAGCCAGTCACGGAGGGACAGATCCTGCCTGATCCCACGTCTGTGGGGACCCTAGAGTTGCCAAGTTCACAGAGACAGAAAGCAGAATGGAGAGGGCAGGGCTGGGGGCGTGGGGAGTCAGTGCTTCCTGGGGACAGAGCTTCGGCCTGGGAGGATGAGACGTTCTGGAGAGGATGGTGTGGTGGCTGTGTAGCGCTGGGAATGTGCTTAACGTCACTGAACTGTGCTTCAAAACAGTGAAGAAGCAGTTAAGCTGGTAAATCTTAGGTTCTCCATTTTATTACAAGTTTTTAAAAGTTTGGGATTGCTCCACTTCTGAAGAAAGGAGAAAAGCCTGTCCACCACTGCCTCCGGTTCCCGCATGTGGACAGCGAGGCCGGCACCGGGGGACCAGCCCAGCGTGTGCACCCTGCTGGCTGGCCTGCTGCCTGCAGCCTTTGCTGGAACACGGCTGCTCCAACATTTGAGCTTACGGGAAATCCTGGGCAAGAATGCATGAGGCGAGAAACTCCACAGAGGGGTTTTAAAGTTGCAAAGGAACGAATGGCCTCATTAATGGGGCCGACACATGTTGTGAATTTACCTTCTGGAAAATAAGAAGCACAGATGTTGGTGACTCACGCCTGTAATCCCAGCACCCAGGAGGCTGAGGCGGGAGGACCACTTGGGGTCCAGAGTTTGAGACCAGCCTGGGCATTATAGTGAGACCCCCAACCTCTACAAAAAATACAAAAATTAGCCAGGCATAGTGGCTCATGCCTCTAATCCCAGCACCCGGGAGGCCAAGGTAGGTGAGTTGAAAAAATTAACTGGGTGTAGTGGCGTGTGCCTGTGGTCTTTGCTACCCAGGATGCTGGGGCAGGAGGATTGTTTAAAGCCAGGAGTTCAGGGTTATGGTAAGCGATGACAGTGCTGTGACTGCACTATAGCCTGAGTGATGCTGTCTGTAAAAGAAGTGAGACCCTGTCTATTTAAAAAAAAAAAAAAAAAAAGAGGTCATGTGCAGTGGCTCATGCCCGTAATCCCAGCACTTTGGGAGGCCAAGGCAGGTGGATCACCTGAGGTCAAGAATTCGAGACCAGCCTGACCAACAAGGTGAAACCCTGTCTCTACTAAAAATACAAAACTAGCTGGGCGAGGTGGCGGCGCCTGTAGTCCCAGCTACTCGGGAAGCTGAGGCAGGAGAATTGCTTGAACCTGGGAGGTGGAGGTTGCAGTGAGCCGAGATCGCGCCACTGCACTCCAGCCTGGGCAATGGAACGAGACTGTGTCTCAAAAAATAAATAAATAAAAAATAAGAGAGAGAAGCAGCACCTGCCCTGGCCTCATGCTGAGAGCCCATTCTGCCCCCTCCTCCCGACTCTGCCCTCAGGTGACCTATGGCTCCTTCGACTTACACCTCGCTGCTGTACCTCTCCGACTACCTGGAGGACTTTGGCGGAGGGCGGTTCGTGTTCATGGAGGAGGGCGCCAACAAGACGGTGGAGCCGAGAGCCGGTAGGAGGCGTGGGCGGGGCCTGGGCGTGGGGCCCCTGGCTCAGGCAAGCACCACAGATGTGAGGGGCATGTCCCTGGGAGTGAGCCTGCATTCACAGAGCACCTACTGTGTGTCAGGCCGGTGCTGAGTGATTCCCAGGTCCAGCGCCAGTCCCAGCACCCAGGAGGACCGTGTCTACAGGGCCACGTGTCTGAGGTCACCGTCAGTCAGGGGCAGAGCTCCCCTCCATGCCCTGGTGCCCATCACCTTGACAGGTGCCGTGCCCTCCCTCCCTGGTGTGTGTCCCCTTGACGGGCGCTGTCCCTCTCCCTCTCTGGTGCCCATCACTTCGGCGGGTGCCGTCCCCTCCCTCCCTGGTGTGTGTCCCCTGGATGGGCGCTGTCCCTCTCCCTCTCTGGTGCCCATCACTTTGGCGGGTGCCGTGCCCTCCGTCCCTGGTGTGTGTCCCCTTGACGGGCGCTGTCCCTCTCCCTCTCTGGTGCCCATCACTTTGGCGGGTGCCATCCCCTCCCTCCCTGGTGTGTGTCCCCTTGACGGGCGCTGTCCCTCTCCCTCTCTGGTGCCCATCACTTTGGCGGGCGCTGTCCCCTCCCTCCCTGGTGTGTGTCACCTTAGCGGTCAGGGTCCCCCTCCCTCCCTTCTGGAGTGCATTCACCTCTGTACGCTTCTCAAAAGGATTCGGGATCTAAGATTAGACAAGGCCCCAGCCCAGTGTCGGTGACCAAGTGCCCTCCTTGCTGGTGGCTGGAAATCTCACCAGGTGTCTCTGCGGTGCTGGCTTCAGAGCCCATCACACTGGACCTTGCAGTCCCAGAGTCCCAGAGCCCCAGCCATGCCCAGCCTGGTGCAGACACAGCAGTGCCAGGGAGCATTTGCCGAGCGGATAGTTGTCTGCTCCTTGAACTTGTGGGTGACACAAGCCCAGGTCCTGGGGTGGGAGGGTGTGGGGAGGGGGGAGCCACTGTTAGGGGCCTCCTCAGGTAGAGTCCACGGCCCTGACCCCAGATGCAGCTGAAACTCGCACAGGCCTGGGAGCCCTCTGGACTTTGCCAGCGCCATCCACCCACCGCTGCCTCACCCGTCCCCAGGGCACTGCCCTCACCTATGGCGTGGCCTCTCAGCATGCGTGTTCCTCCTGCCTGGCTGCTCAGTCAGACCAGGGACCATGTGATAGTCAGGACTTCTTTCTTTTATCTCTTTTGAGATCTCCAGCTTGTTTATTTTGAGATTCCTGTTATTTGTACTTGCCTTTCTCAGGTTAGCTTAGGACTTTAGTTTGCGAGCTCAGTTTGAGGGACTCTCTCTTCCACGACCACCTGTGGCAGGTGGCCTGAGCTGCCCGGCCACTTCCTGCCATCCTGCCTCCCTCAGCTGCTCCCCGGCCACAGGCTGGACAGTTCCTGCTGCAGCCAGTGGCTGGCCAAGCCCACTCCCTGCAGCCGGCTTCAGGCCATGTGTGCCACAGCCCTGGGCGCAGTTTCCCCTGGCGTGGACTGGGGGCATTTGGCCTGACTGCAACCTGGCCTCGCTCTGCCTTCATGTCAGTTGTTCTGAGTCATCTCTGCATTAAGAGAAGGGTTTGGACGTCCAGCCTCTGTAAGCAGGAGCCCAGCCTGTCTGCCCTCACCCCAGAAGTCCCAGTCACGGCAGTTTTGTGGAAAATGAAAAGCTCACAGGCGCAAGACAGACGTTTTCTTGAGAAGTCAAGCAGCTGAAGCCTCCTGGGACTCGAAATTACACAACTTTTTAGCATTTTTTGATCTTAGTCATTTTAAGCATGATAAATACTTGAGTCAAACATTTTGTATCACCATCTTCTTCCAGATAATTAAAACAACCTGTCTCCTGCATGTGCCTCCGTCTAATTGTGTATATCTATGTGTTTACCTGTGATTTGATGTTGTACACATATAGATCTATGTATATGGAGGGATATTTAGGTAGTAATTATATAATTGTCAGCTAGGTGCGGTGGCTCACGCCTGTAATCCCAGCACTTTGGGAGGCCGAGATGGGCGGATCATGGGGTTGGGAGATCGAGACCATCCTGGCTAACACGGTGAAACCCCGTCTCTACTAAAAATACAAAAAAACAGCCGGGCGAGGTGGCGGGCGCCTGCAGTCCCAGTTACTTGGGAGGCTGAGGCAGGAGAATGGCGTGAACCCGGGAGGCGGAGCTTGCAGTGAGCTGAGATCCGGCCACTGCACTCCAGCCTGGGCGACAAAGCGAGACTCCGTCTCAAAGAAAAAAAAATTATATAATTATCTCTTCTGTAGCCTCGAGTGAGGTCACACAGATCAGTGTGTCCGCAGTTCTTCTCTTTTTTTTTTTTTTTTTGGGAAAAAAAGCATTCACCAGCGGTGAACGCTTACGGCAAAAACTCTACAGTGGGGTAGGCAGTGCCACTCCAGTATTAAGGCAGATGAACTGGCATCTCTTGAGACAGGCCCCGCCTCCAGCACCTCTCGGGGCCCTGGGCCCTGGTTGCTGCTGTGGAAGCTGCCGGTTCAGGCGTCTTCTCTATCACCCCTTGAAGGGAGCCAGAGAGGTTTTCGCAAGTTGGATGTTTTATCTTGACTTGTCTTTCCTGACTCTTTGTTAGAACACCCCCAGGGCTTGGTTTTTGTTCTCAACCTGTGAGTAGAAATAAGATCCTGAAGTGTCAGACCTGGAAGGCCCATGAGAGCTGAGGAGACCAAATGGCCTGGGGTGCCCGGAGCCAGTGGTGGCCTCATCTTCTGCTCCTTCCTCTGTCCTGCCCACCACAGAGCGTCCCTGCTGGCCCTGTGGGGGCCCCTCCTCTGCCACAGGTGCCCTGAGCATTGCTGGGTGTGTTTCTCCAGCGCCTCCTGCTTCCTGCAGAAGCAGCTCCCAGAGGGGCGATTTCTCCAGCCTGCTTGGTGGGTCGTGTTGGTTGGTTGCTCTTTGGGGCTGACCGCAGACCGTCTGAAGGCCGTGGGTGTGGGTGTGGCCCTGTGGTCACTTCTCTGTCTTCTCCTCTCCCAGGCCGCGTCTCCTTCTTCACCTCGGGGTCCGAGAACCTGCACCGAGTGGAGAAGGTCCACTGGGGCACCCGCTATGCCATCACCATCGCCTTCAGCTGCAACCCCGACCACGGCATCGAGGACCCAGCGTTCCCGTAGCCGGCAGCCGGACCAAGATAACTTCAGGAGGGCCCGTGTGGAGGCAGCCACGCCACGGGCGGCACTCCTGGGCCACGCCAGTCGTGCGCCCACCCCACGTCCACCCATTCCCATTGCACAGAGTGCCTTAGGAATTCCCTGATTTTGATTTGCTGATATGTTAATCTTTTCCTCCGTGAGTAAATGGAGGGAACCAGCTCTTCACTTCTCCAGCATCGTGTGTGCTTGGGCTGTAGGCCTGGGAGCCTGAGCTGGAGGCCAGCCCCTCCCTCGGAGAGGGACCCAGCAGGAGGGGGCACGAGTCCCCATCTGTGAACGGACAGGACTCATCCACCTGTGTGGCCTCGTCCAAGCTGAGCAACCCCCGGCCCATCAAAGACTGGCAAAAGCATCAGCTGTAAATGGGGACAAACGTCGGTCCAGCAGCTTCTGTTCGGGGTCTCGGGATCAGCGAACCGCGGCAGCTTTGGAGAAGGGTCGTGAGTGGCGGCTCTGGAGGCAGCAGTGGCGGCTTTGGGGTGGGTGGGGGTTCTGCTGGATTCAGGTGGAGGTGAACATCAGCCGTTCCCACAGCCCTGCGTGTACCCCCAGTGCTCCTGGCTCACGAATCACCATGGGCACCACGGCCCCACACGCCAGGCGTGGCCCTGTCAGCGGCCAGCATCCCGAGGGCCTGGGTCCCAGTGTCCTCACCAAGGAGGCTCTTGGCGTCGCTGTGCCGGCTCCCGTGGGCCTTCTCCTGGGCTGAGGCTAGGTCTCCTCCTCCCCCTTTGCCCTGGCATTAAACTGATGGCCAGGCTGGGCGCAGTGGCTCACACCTGTAATCTCAGCACTGTGGGAGGCCGAGGCGGGAGGATCACTTGAGGTCAGGAGTTCAAGACCAGCCTGGCTAACATGGCGAAACCCCGTCTCTACTAAAGAGTGGTGAGGTGGGTACACTGGCTCCTGCCTCTCGTTGGGCCTCTCCCTCCACCCCTGAATCCACACCCCCCCAGGACTGCCTCTTAGCGGCGTGCCAGGGAGAAGGCTCCTGGTCCCCAGCTGCCCGGCCTGGCATGCAGATGGCCGCACACTAGAGGCCAGGGCAAGGCGGAGGGAGGACCGGGGAGAAGAGCCTGGGGACGGAGACAGCTCCTCCCCATCAGGCCCTAGCCCCAGCCCCGGCCTGGCTCCCAGCCCCTGGGAGGAAGTTTGGCTCCCGTGGCCAGGTCTGGCTGAAGTGCAGGGGGCAGCACCTCCGGTTTCCCGCCGACTCCTATTTCTGGGGTGAGACACAGCTCTGTGTTTTTAATCACGCTGTGGGACGTTGGAGGCCACCTGGACGGATGGAGCCCAGCCCGACGTCCTCTGAGGACCTGTCAGTCCCAGGCAGCTGCATGTGTCCACTCCTGGGATTCTCAGCACTGGGTCCCAGGCACGGCCTGGGTGGTCCCTCAAGCCAAGGTCCCTTAGCTGTGAAATAGGACAGGTCTCCGTTGGAGAGCAGCCCAGTGGTGGGCTCTGCCAAGGGGGCTGCCGTCGGGGCCATGAAATGTACAACAGCCCCGCCCAGGCCGCATGGCCTGTGGGTTACGGGGGGCTTCAGGGAAGCGGGGGTGGGGGGCTTGCCAGGAGGTCCCCTTGGGCTGGCTGGAGGTGACAGGAAGATCCCACGCCTAGCTGGCAGTGGGATCTGCAGGGGCCCCATGCGGGGAGGGCACAGAGGGGGCTGGGGCTTGGACCGTAGTCTCCAGGCTGCAGATCGCCGAGGCTGTGTCCTGCTCTGACCTCACTCACCCCCAGGCCCTCCCAGCCTGGATCTCCTTGGCTGCAGGCGGGCAACAGTGACAGGACAGAGGTACCCAGCCTTGGGCCAGTGCCAGCCTGTGCACCTGTCCCGGTGGCTTGGGGCACACGATGCCTCTGGGGCCTGGGTCAGTCCCAGGAGAACTGGCCTCCCCTGACCCCTGCATGGGGCTGGGCACTCGGCCTGGGAAAAGCTGGAGTCTGGAACAGCCTGGCTGTTGGCCTTGGCAGCCTCGCTTCCGGCTGGGACTGTCATCTGTCTGGAATTCAGATGGAAAAACCTGCCCTTGTGAGTGATGAGGGAAGGTGCCAGACAGCATGGGTTGCCCCGAGCTCTTTCCTAGGGTCAGAAAGGGGCCCGTGTGCCCCGGCACCTCCCGGGGCTGACCCTCCAGGTGGTCAAGAGTGCACCTGTGACGCTGTGCAGGTTTGGGCAGGAAGAGTGCAAGTCTTTGCCAAGCAGCTCCAACCGTCCTCCCTGGCCAGGGCCGCCTTACCCCACAAGCGCAGTCACTGCTGCCACCCACAGCGGCAGGCCTCCTTGAGGTCCATTCTACGGGGACGGACTCCCAAAGCAGAGAGCACCCGGGCAGGTAAACAGCGGAGCCTGCTGGCTGGAGGTGCGACCCACTCCCTGAAGCACACTGTTCCTGGAATGCCTGGGAGTTCAGCAGCCCTAAATGGCAAGTGCTTCTTTGTTGAGGAATAACTCATGTGAAGTGTGACTTGGGGCCTTGAGACACCTGCGTCCACGCGCCGGTGCACCCCACCCTCCCCACCATGGACCTCAGAAGACCTCGTCCTCCATGCTCACTATTGGGAAGGTGGGAGGGTGGGACCTGGGGGTGTCTGAAAAAGCCCCTTTGGACTTGAGGCCAGTTTGGGGGACGTGGCGTCCACCCCCACTGCCCTGCAGCAGCTCTGGTCAGGGAGCGGCGATTGGAAACCAAACCCCAGCCATGCCAGAGCCGCCTGGAGACAGACCAGATGTGGGGCAGTCTGTGAGGGCGCCTGGCAAACCAATCACCCACCGCCAGGCATCCACCCCCAGCGGGGACACCGTTCATTCGTGCATTCCTTCACCCCCCAGGCATGGGCCGTCCAGTGCCTTGTTCGCGGGGCCGAGGCCTGCCCAGGACACCTTCTCCGTCGCCATTTTTGCTCTGGGCTGAAGCAGCTGGGGGTGTGGGTTGGGGGATATGCCAGTGCTGGAACCCAGCCCCTCTCCTGATGCGGGCGGGGGCCCCATCCCGGCTGCTCCACTGCCCAGGGCCTTCCAGGGGAGCTGCACACTCTACACAGCAAAGGCCTCTCCAGCATAGGCCTTACCATTTACCACATAGCCCAAACCCAAATTTACAAAACCTTTGATCCCAGCACAGTTGGTGTCTCACAAAGGGATTTTCGGTAGCCTTTTCATGAAAAGAAATTCCTTCCCCAAGTGCACCTAACAGCCAGTAAATTCCAGGTGCTTGCGGGGAGGACAACAGGAGGGCCTGTCCCTTGCTGGTGAGCGTCCACGGCACAGCTGAAGCTGCTTTGCGGAACAGGGAGACGGCGAGATAGCGAGACAGCTTCCACCTGCTCAGCGATTCTGCCCCTGGGCTCTACCCAGGACAAACGAAAGCAGAGGTTGAGGCAGCAGCATTCACAGCAACTTCCTTAGCAACTGCCCACCCAGGGCTGGACCCAAACAGCCGCCCCTCAGCAGCAGCAGCAACCCCTCAGCCAGGCCCCAGCAGCAGAAGGGAGGGATCTGTGCTGCAAACCGCTGGAGTCCGGACATGCAAAGACTGCAGGCTGTAGGCTCCCATTTGTAAGGAGTTCTGGAACCAGCAACACCTGCCAAGGGCCTGCAGCAGGGACACAGCCTCGCGGGGAGGGTCCAGGGGGCCTTGCAGGGAAGTGGGGGGCATTGTGGGGAGGGTCCAGGGGGCATTACAGGGGTTAGGGGGCATTGTGGGGATTGTGGGGAGGGTCTGGGGGCATTGCAAGGGGTGGGGAGCATTGTGGGGATTGTGGGGAGGGTCCAGGGGGCATTATGGGGGGTAGGGGGCATTGTGGGGATTGTGGGGAGGGTCTGGGGGCATTGCAGGGGCTGGAGGGACATTGCAGGGAGGGTCCACGGGAGCCTGGCAGTGGTCGGGGCTGTGGGCACAGCAGAGCTGTGGTGCTGGGGGCAGCCAGCCATGGACAACTTCAACTAGGACTTGTTAGAGCCGGGGTCTTACTTTTGCTTTCAAGGCAGAAAGGATTTTTGCTGAAATCCCAGGCAGAGCACTCGATTCCTTTAGTGGGTTGTGCTACGCACTCCATTGTCGCTGCCCCTGAACGGCCCCTGGTGCTATGTCCCTCCTACCTGAGCAGACTCTGGCTCCAGCCCCGGACACAGCTGGGATGGCCACGGGGACTCCTGAGGAAAGGGGCTGTCCACACAGCCTGGTGGCTTGGAGCCCCGGGATCCCCACGCTTGGGCTCAGGGTGGGGCTGGATGAGGTCTGAATAAGGGAGTTGGGTGCCAGGAAAGGGCAAGGCCTGGGGAGGGAGGGGAGAGGAGGAGAAGGGCCTCCAGGGGTGGCGCAGAGGGCAGGGGCCATGGGTAGATGGACACGCAGGCCTGGGCCCAGCTCTGACCTCCCCAGCTGCCACACTCTTGCACGCCACATCCTCCTCCTCCTCCAAGGAAGGCGCCCGACAGCCCCATGTGCAGGAGACGCACAACACTCACCACCCTAGGCCTGGCTATGTTTGAGGCAACCATGAAGGCATGAGACATTCAAACTTTTTAGTAGACTGGGAGTGGTGGCTCATGCCTGGAATCTCAGCACTTTGGGACACTGAAGTGGGGGGATCATTTGAGCCCAGGAGTTTGAGACCAGCCTGGGCAACATAGGGAGACCCTTGTCTCTACAAAAAATACAAAAATTAGCTGGGTGTGGTGGCACGTGCCTGTAATTCCAGCTACTTAGAAGGCTGAGGTGGAAGGATCACCTGAACCCAGGAGGTGGAGGCTGCAGTGAGCCAAGATCACACCACTGCACTCCAGCCTGGGCAATGGAGCAAGACCCCATCTTTAAAAAATTTAGTAACCATCCTGATTTTAAAGCTGTGTATACCTTTTAGGAGAAATCTGGAAACGACTCAAAAGTATAAAAAGTAAAAAAACAAAAAACAAAAAAACTACCTAAAATTTCCTACCAAGGGCTAACGCTGTTGCTTTTTTCTTTTCTTTTTTTGAGATGGAGTCTCGCTCTGTCTCGCAGGCTGGAGTGCAGTGATGTGATCTCAGCTCACTGCAACCTCTGCCTCCTGGGTTCAAGTGATTCTCCTGCCTCAGCCTCCCGAGTAACTGGGATTACAGGCATGTGCCACCACACCTGGCCAATTTTTGTGTTTTTAGTAGAGATGGGGTTTCACCATGTTGTCTAGGCTGGTCTTGAACTCCTGACCTCGTGATCCACCCACCTTGGCCTCCCAATGTGCTGAGATTACAGGCGTGAGCCACCGTGACCGGCCCACTGTTGCTATTTTAAAGTGTCCCTGTCAAGCTTGGATGCATACCTGCACACACATGCACCCACACATGCCTACACAGCCATGTGTGCATACAACACAGGGTCCCAGTCACACAGCCACACGCCTACACAGCCATGTGCACACACGACACAGGGTCCCAGTCACACACAGCCACACGCCTACACAGCCATGTGCACACACGACACAGGGTCACAGTCTCACACAGCCACACACCTACACAGCCATGTGCACACACGACACAGGGTCAGTCTCACACGCCACACTCAAAATGCCATACTTTCACCACACATCCACACACACACTCACATGGTGTGAGTGTGACTGGGTATGAGCCTGCGGTGGTGTGTGGGTGTATGCGGTGGTGTGAGTGTGAGTGGGTGTGAGTCTGCGGTGGTGTGAGTGTGACTGGGTGTGAGCCTGCGGTGGTGTGTGGGTATATGCGGTGGTGTGAGTGTGAGTGGGTGTGAGTCTGCGGTGGTGTGAGTGTGACTGGGTGTGAGCCTGCGGTGGTGTGTGGGTGTATGCGGTGGTGTGAGTGTGAGTGGGTGTGAGTCTGCGGTGGTGTGAGTGTGACTGGGTGTGAGCCTGCGGTGGTGTGTGGGTGTATGCGGTGGTGTGAGTGTGAGTGGGTGTGAGTCTGCGGTGGTGTGAGTGTGACTGGGTGTGAGCCTGCGGTGGTGTGTGGGTGTGAGTCTGCGGCGGTGTGTGAGTGGGTGTTTCAAATGAAACATGGATTAAGTCACTCGGTTTCACTTTCCAGCTTCCCTCATTGGCCGTCATGCCTTGGATCTGTCCCGTTAAGGACACTTCGGAACGGAGCTTTGCTCTTCTCTGAAGATACACAAAATCCTCCACCGCTCATGTCATAATCTTTTTACCAACTGTGGAAAATTCCACGGTGCCTGTGGTTTTCAAAGTGATGCTGAAGTGAGCACCTTTGTGCACACATCTTGATGCACGTCTGATTTTCAAATTTCAGATAAAACCCTAGAAGTGAAATGGCTGGAGAGAGCTACAGCAGAGCCAGGGCGCCCCGTCCAGCGCGGTTTCTGCTTTGGTGTTGAGTCGTCCTTTCTGCGTCGGAATTCTGACTCTTGAAGTCACATTTCTCTCTGTGTCTCTGACGGTTCTCGGTGCCAGGTCAGACTTTCAATAATCGTTCAATAACCTTTCTGCTTCTCTTTTTTTTTCAAGGCAGAGTCTCTCTCTGTCGCCCAGGCTGGAGTGCAGTGGCGCGATCTCAGCTCACTGCAACCTCCGCCTCCCGGGTTCAAGCGATTCTCCTCCCTCAGCCTCCCGAGTAGCTGGGATTACAGGCGCCACCACCACGCCCGGCTAATTTTTGTATTTTGATAGAGACGGGGTTTCACCATGTTGGCCAGGCTGGTCTCAAACTCCTGACCTCAGGTGATCTGCCCGCCTCAGCCTCCCAAAGTGCTGGGATTACAGGCGTGAGTCACTGCACCTGGCCCCTGCTTCTTAGTTTAGAATATATTCACTGCTACTTCCTCTTCACTCATTGTGACTTTATACCCGGCATTTACATATGAAATTCCATCTGGGTTTGAGGGTGCTGTCCTCAGTGCATTTTCCCCGGGACAGAACTCCACCTGGGCTGCACCCCCTGCTGGAGGGTTCCTGGTAGAGCCTTTTGGTGCCTAGGAAATGTGCAAAAGAGAACGCAGAGCGAGAGTGCGAAGCAGCTGCCAGGCCTGACGGGCTCCGGGGACCCTGAAACAATGGAGGCTTGGAGGGGCAGGGCTGTGGGTGAAGGTGCGGGTGGGAGTCTGTGGTGGTGTGTGAGCGGGTGAGTCTGCAGTGGTGTGAGTGTGAGTGGGTGTGAATCTGCAGTGGTGTGAGTCTGCGGTGGTGTGAGTGTGAGCAGGTGTGAGCCTGTGGTGGTGTGTGAGTGGGTGCGAGCCTGCGGTGGTGTGAGTGTGACTGTGAGTCTGTAGTGGTGTGAGTCTGCGGTGGTGTGAGTGTGACTGGGTGTGAGCCTGCAGTGGTGTGTGAGTGGGTGTGAGTCTGCGGTGGTGTGAGTGTGAGTGGGTGTGAGCCTGAGGTGGTGTGAGTGTGAGCAGGTGCAAGTCTGCTTTGGTGTGTAAGTAGGAGTCTGGTGGTGTGTGAGCGGGTGTGAGCCTGCGGTGGTGTGAGTGTGACTGAGTGTATGTGGTCGTGTGAGTGTGAGCGGGTGTGAGTCTGCAGTGGTGTGAGTGTGAGTGGGTGTGAGTATGCAGTGGTGTGAGTGTGACTGGGTATGAGCCTGCGGTGGTGTGTGGGTGTATGCGGTGGTGTGAGTGTGAGTGGGTGTGAGCCTGCGGTGGTGTGTGGGTGTGAGTCTGCAGTGGTGTGAGTGTGAGTGGGTGTGAGTCTGCAGGGGTGTGTGGGACCATGTGTGTTCTGGCAGGCAGGGGGCCGGTGCTGCTGCTTACAGAGCTACTTGTCACTGACGTCATTGCTATGGAGGCCCCCAGGGTGGAAGGCAGGTGCGCTGCGGGGTCGCCAGCGGGCGGGGTGATGCGCAGCCAAGGCGCATGGTGACTGGATGATGTGTTGAGGATGGGGCTGGGGCTGGGGGCTGCACAGGGGCGCCCACTGCTGCCCCGTCCACACCCAGGTGGGGGAAGCAGGCACCGAAGAGAACGCTTGCCTTGTGATCTGGGGTCCACTGTGCTGTGTGTGCCCACCTCTGCATCTTCGTGGTTCTTTAACAAGAACCGCGAGGCATTGAAAACCAGAGTAGGGCTCAGGGCTGGGGGACTCCCTCCCAGAACCAGGCGCTCCTCCGGGAGGAACTGCGGTTCCACCTGCCAGCCTTCCAGTGAGTGCTTGTTTTAGCGCCCAGGTCTTCAGGTCTCCCTTCCTGGCCTCTGCCTGCTCCTTGTTTTATGATGGCTTTCCCTGGTTTCCTGAGAGCCTTGCTGCTCTGGTTTCTCAAAATCCATTACTTAGATTTTTTGTTTTTTTGGTTTTTTTTGAGATGGAGTCTCGCTCTGTCGCCCAGGCTGGAGTGCGGTGGTACCATCTCGGCTCGCTGCAAGCTCTGCCTCCCGGGTTCACACCATTCTCCTGCCTCAGTCTCCCCAGAAGCTGGGACTACAGGCGCCCGCCACCACGCCCGGCTAATTTTTTGTATTTTTTAGTAGAGACGGGGTTTCACCGTGTTAGCCAGGATGGTCTCGATCTCCTGACCTCGTGATCCACCCGTCTTGGCCTCCCAAAGTGCTGGGATCACAGGCGTGAGCCACCGTGCCCGGCTGTCCCCCCCGTTACTTAGGTTTTATTTCTTTTCTTTCCTGGCCCTGAGTCATTCACCCCTTGTTTTGTTTTCTCTTTTATCCAGGTGTTTCCCTCAGCCCATGCTCACATGCACACGCGTGCCTGTGCCACCCTTTTCTTCATGTTACCCAGCCCTGCCCTGAAGCTCTGCCTTTCAGGGGAACTCTGTCCGCATTGGCCCCATGGTGACATCTGTGGAGGACACACGTGGTTGTAGGCGCTTGTGTGGTCACCTCCAGCAACTGTGTCTCACATCATGGGGACCAGCCCCCTCTCCAAACACAGGTGGGAGGAGGGGACCCACTTCCTGCCCCTTGGGGACAGCAGGTGGCCGGCTGAGTTGGGTGGAGGGTGGCACTGGGGTGGTCTTCTCTGGGGCGTGGGGCTGCAGGGCCCCTCCTGGGACCCGAGTCTTCAGCTGTGTTCTAACATGGAATCCAGGGGGTCATGGATGGGACCATGTTGCTCCAGAAATTCCTTCCTCTGGAGGAATTTGGCTCTGAAGACGTGGGGGGCCTTCTACAGAAGTGGGGGGTCTCCTGGAAAAGTGGGGGGCCAGGAGCAGTGAGCAGCTGCCATGATACAGCCGCTGCCGGTCACCACCCTGGGCCCCACGCCGCAGGCAGGTGCTCAGCGCAGAAGCTGTGTTGGTGCGGGCAGACCAGAAGGCGGTAGCAAGAAGTTAAGCGTGGAGTCTCCCCACGTCCTGTGCCCCGCTGTCTGGGCTGCTGCTGAGAGTCTGCGTGTCAGGTGAGGACAGTGCCAGCTGGAACTGCCAGGGACCAGCTCTGGCTGTCAGATGTTTAATTTTAATTTTGCTTCTCTACAAAGATAGCAGCTTTAGGAATCAGGCTTGGGTTGAGAAAGAGAAAGCACCTCCAACCCCCAAAACTCTCCTTCTGATCAGAGATGCTGTGAGGATGCGAGGCTGGGGTGCCTCCTCGGAGCCTCTGGAAGGGGCGTCATCAGCCCTGTCCCACCTCCGCGGAGTTACCTGCTCCCCGGGTGATTTTAGCAGCAAATCGCTGTTTCTTTTCTTTTCTTTTCTTTTAGACAGGGTCTCACTCTGTCGCCCAGGCTGGAGTGCAATGGCGCAATCTCAGCTCACTGCAACCTCTGCTGCTCAGGTTCAAGCGATTCTCCTGCTTCAGCCTCCTGAGTAGCTGGGATTACAGGCGCCCGCCACTGCACCCAGCTAGTTTTGTTGTATTTTTAGTACAGAAGGGGTTTCACCATCTTGGACGGGCGGGTCTTGTACTCCTGACCTCGTGATACACCTGCCTCAGCCTCCCAAAGTGCTGGAATTACAGGCGTGAGCCACCGCGCCCAGCCTTCTTTTATTTTTCTTTTGAATTTTAAAGATCAGATTTATTTGGAGAAAGCAAAAAACCCACAACCCAAAGATGGGATTTTACATCTAAGACATCTCCCAGATTACAATCTACAGATTACAAATCCCAGATTACAATCTACAGATTATGAACCATTTTCATAGAAGATATTTTTGTACACATTTTACATGTATTCAGGAGTGGGACGTACATCCGTCTCTATTTCAATTTTAACAGAGGGACAAGGTCGGGGAGTGGGATCTTTTTGTTTTTAAGGTAAAACACTCACGACAGAACTCGCACATTCAGGGACACAGTTCTGTGGCACTGGCTCGTTCAGTGTTGCCCAGCCACCGGCGTCTAGTTCCAGAGCACTTTCGTCACTCCAGGGGAGACCTGCAGGCATTGCCCCTCTTCCGGGAGGCCCTGGGGACAGGGCTGCATGCTTATTCCCGACGCCTGTGACAGTCCTGCCAGCAGAGCTGTGCTCACTCCACTGACGGGCGGGCGCTGGAGGGACCGAGTGGGCATGACCCCTGCCCCAGTGTTCAGATGGAGCCCCAAGGGGCTGGTAGTCTGGGCATGGGGTGGGGAGGGGAGGGGAGGCTGGGGGAGGCTGTGCAGGGTCCGGGGCCTGGGCTGGGGGCTGGAGGGGGACAGTCGCCAGAGAGAGGATGGTTGGCCAAGCTGACAGCAGTGGCAGGAAGTCTGTCCAGGAGGCAGCGGGGGTGAGTGGGGCAGAGACTGCCAAGGGTACTGCGAGGCGGGACCTGGATTCTGTTCCTGATCAGACCCAAGCCAGACGTGGATGAGA
The DNA here is from genome assembly GCF_007565055.1 of Rhinopithecus roxellana. Classification (NCBI taxonomy): domain Eukaryota; kingdom Metazoa; phylum Chordata; class Mammalia; order Primates; family Cercopithecidae; genus Rhinopithecus; species Rhinopithecus roxellana. The sequence continues at coordinate 39,028,573 of NC_044567.1, forward strand.
GGCCAGGGGGCCTGTAGGTGCGGTCAGTGACCCTGGCCTCTTGCGTTCTGCACCTGAAGCCTCAGGCCTCTGCTGGGCAGTGCCTTCTGCCTGCTCCCCCCTCAGCCCACGCTGCCAGAGCCTCCCCTCCTGGCCACCTTCCCTGCCCCACATCAAGTGCCAGACCAGCCGCCTGCACAGACCTCAAAGGCAGGTGCACCCCCCACCCCAGCCAGACCCACAGGCTCCTCCTTGAGCTGCCGGTGTCATCCTGGGGGTCCTGCCCAAGGATGCTCCCACCTGATCCTCCCACCCCTCAGACGTGGCATCCCCCACCCTGAGGCAGGACACGGAAGCCAGTTGAGGGTTGATTGTTCCAGTGGCAAAGCCATAAGGGATGGAGCCGCACAGGCAGGGACGGGAGCAGCGGGGACGCTGGCTGAGTGGAGGAGGGTCCCCGGGGGCGGCAGCCGCGCCATGGTCTCCACACGGGCCGGGCACTGGTGCCTGCTGCCCTCGGTGATGAAACCGTGGTCTCCAGAAGCCGGGACTGGACTGGAGCCTCCTGGAGACCCTCAGGGAGGCGGGTGGGCGCTTCTGGGCATCACTGGGAGGGCACTGAGGGGAAGCAAGCAGGACCTTTCCGGAAGGGGACTGAGGAGGAGGGGCAGGACCTGTGATCTCGGAGTGGGGGGCTCTGTGGAGGGGCTCCCGGTGGTGGCTGAGGTTTTGGGGCCCGTCCCCGCCTGGACTCCAGCCGCCCCTCCGCTTGCTCACGCCGGGTCCCTGGGACTCTCCAGCGCAGGTCCGGCCGGGGCCGCCGGGGCCAGCACGAGGCTCTCCGTGGGCTGTGGGCTGCAGGAAGACAGGGAGCGGCCGGAACCGCGCTGGAAGCGGGCGCGGGGCTGCAGGGAGGGAACGCGCCCCCGGACTCCGCCGCTGCCCGGGCTCCGCACGCGGCCGCGTAGGTGGTCGCGGTAGTTCCTGGTGAGCAGCGTGTAGAGGAAGGGGTTGGCGCAGCTGTTGCCGTAGGTGAGGCAGGTGGTCAGGTAGTTGACGATGCGCGCCGTCCGCGGCGCCAGCGGGGCCTCGCGGTACTGGGCGAGCAGCTGCCACAGCCAGAAGGGCAGGAAGCAGGCCCAGAAGAGCAGCACGATGCCCAGCACCAGGCGCAGCGCGCGCGCCCCCGGCCGCCGGGCCCGCTTGAAGGAGGCGCGCTGCGAGCGGCGGTAGGCGCGGGCCAGACGCGCGTAGAGTAGCCCGATGAGCAGCCCGGGCCCCGCGATGCTGGTGGCGAAGAGCAGCGTCAGGTAGGCGCGGTGGGCGCGCGGGCCCCAGGCGGGCAGGCACAGGCTCTTGGGGCCCCGGCGCACCAACCGCATGGCCAGCATCACGGGCAGCGTCAGCAGCAGTGCCAGCAGCCAGGTGCCCAGCGCCAGCAGCTTGCGGTAGCCCTTGGGGCGCTGCACGGTGTCCAGCGGCCGCAGCACCGCGGCGTAGCGCTCGCTGCTCATGACGGTCAGCGTGAAGATGCTGGCGTGCATGGTCAGGAAGTCCAGGCTGAAGAGCACGCGGCAGCCCACATCCCCGAAGTGCCACTCCTTGGTGATGTAGGTGGCCACGATGAAGGGGATGCTGAGCAGGTACAGCAGGTCAGCCAGCGCCAGGTTGACCACGTAGATGTACATGGAGGCCACCGCGCGCAGGGAGCGGCAGGTGACCACCAGCGTGTAGGCGTTGCCCACCACGCCCACCACGCCCATGGCTGACAGCAGAGTCCCAATGGCACCCGTGGCCACCAGGTCCTCCAGGGAGCTGGGCTCCGTCGGGCTGGCCCAGGAGCTGTTGAGGGTTGCGTTGGGGCTGCCAGGCGGCTCCGGCACAGAGCTGCCGGTGGCGGCCAGCCCAGGGAAGCTGCTCCGGGACTCAGGGGTCAGTGCCATCTCTGACCCCTCAGGATCGGCTCAGGGCTGGGCGGCCACGCCCTGAGATGGGGCGGGGGCACCTGTGGGCAACCAGCTCAGCCTGGGGGGAAAGAAGCCTGTTAAAGATGCAAGTCAGGCAACCCCATCTGCTCCCACGAGGCCACTGTGAGAGCCGTTCCCAGAGTCACGTGGGCCCCCCACTGCCCTCCGACTCCTGAGGACTCTCTGGAAGTCACCAGCTCTGCAGGAGGACTCCAGTGCCACCAGACGAGCTGCCCCAACCCCCTCCCCCACCCCCACATGCCCCAGCAGGACCCCTGCCCCCACCTCACTGTAGGTCCTGTGGCCTCTGGGATGGACTGGGCTTTTCTGAAAGCTGGAACACAGGAGGGCAGCCCCTGGGGCAGAGGTCAGCAGTGGACAGAGCTGGGAGTCCTGGGCTCTGCCTGCCCGCCCAGAGCACCCCCCAGGCCTCACTTTCTTATCTGTGCACAAGTGGGGCCCACTTACCCCTGAGTCCTTTCTCGTTTTTTATTTCACTTGTACATTTTTAAAAAGTTTTCTTCAGATTGCAAAACTAGTAGCTACTGACTTTAAAAGTGCAAATAGAAAAACATGTAAGGTAAGGAAAGAGGGCTGTGCAATCTCCATTTCTCATACAGGGAAATGAATTCGAGATGGATTGCAGGCCTAAGTGTGAAAGGTTAAATCAATCAGTCAAGGTTCTGGAAGAAAACGGGAATACTGGTATGACCTTGGATGGGAAAAGATTTCTTAAAAATGAACAAAAAATACTTGCAATAAAAGATTGAGCAAATGGGTTTCATTAAAATTAAGAACTTTACCGGCCGGGCGCGGTGGCTCAAGCCTGTAATCCCAGCACTTTGGGAGGCCGAGACGGGCGGATCACGAGGTCAGGAGATCGAGACCATCCTGGCTAACCCAGTGAAACCCCGTCTCTACTAAAAAATACAAAAAACTAGCCGGGCAACGTGGCGGGCGCCTGTAGTCCCAGCTACTGGGGAGGCTGAGGCAGGAGAATGGCGTAAACCCGGGAGGCGGAGCTTGCAGTGAGCTGAGATCTGGCCACTGCACTCCAGCCTGGGCAACAGAGCGAGACTCCGTCTCAAAAAAAAAAAAAAAAAGAACTTTACCAAGAAAGTGAAATCATAAGTCACAGGCTAGGAGATCTTCAGAAAACATATATCAGGCAGGTTGCAGTGGCTCACGCCTGTAATTCCAGCACTTTGGGAGGCCAAAGCAAGTGGATCACCTGAGGTCAGAAGTTCAAAGCCAGCCTGGTCAACATCTCGAAACTCCGTCTCTACTGAAAATACAATAATTAGTCGGGCATGGTGGCACATGCCTGTAATCCCAGCTACTCGGGATGCTGAGGCAGAAGAATTGTTTGAACTCGAGAGGTGAAGGTTGCAGTGATCCAAGATTGAGATTGCGCCACTGCACTCCAGCTTGGGCAACAAAGCGAGACTTTGTCTCAGAAAAAAAAAAAAAAAAAAAGACAAAAAGCTGGTAAGAAAAATATAGGGGGCCGGGCGCGGTGGCTCAAGCCTGTAATCCCAGCACTTTGGGAGGCCGAGACCGGCGGATCACGAGGTCAGGAGATCGAGACCATCCTGGCTAACCTGGTGAAACCCCGTCTCTACTCAAAAATAAAAAAAAAAAAAAACTAGCCGGGTGTTGTGGCGGCGCCTGTAGTCCCAGCTACTCGGGAGGCTGAGGCAGGAGAATGGCGTAAACCTGGGAGGCAGAGCTTGCAGTGAGCTGAGATCCCACCACTGCACTCCAGCCTGGGCGACAGAGCGAGACTCCGTCTCAAAAAAAAAAAAAAAAAAAAAGAAAGAAAGAAAAATATAGGGAAGAACCGCAAATTAGTAAGGAAAAGACAACCCATCTGAAAAAAAGAGACCAAAACCGTGACTGAGGACTCCCCGAAAAGGACACCCACGCGGCCAACAAGCAGGGAAATGCCAGTCATGGCCACAGAAGCCCCTGCGTGCTGACAAGGATGAAGGTGTGAAAAGGCAGACATCGTTGTCAACAGGCATGGGGGCTGCGGGGGAGCTGGCCCCACCGTTTGCTGTTGCTGGGAACCTGGACTGCGCTGCCGCTTTGGAAAACCATCTGCAAGACTTGCAGAGTTGACAGCCTATACCTTCTCACCCAGCAATTCCACTCTTAGGTTTGTACCTTAGATAAAGGACTGCCAATGTCCAGAAAATGACAAGTGTGCGAAAGTTCACGGCAGCTTGACTCCTGAGAAGCTGGAAACAGCTGGAATGTCCCCAGTGGAGGGGGCAGGCAAACTGTGACATGAAGCCAGTGAAGAAGGAGTCACGCTGAGGTCAGCAGCCTGGAGGAAGCTCACAGAACTGTGGTGGGCAGAAGAAACACAGGAGGCTGCCTGATTCCACGAGCCACGCTGAATTTAGGCCGAACACTCATGGCCGCACAGGGAGCAGTCTTGGCTGGGATGGGGCGGCATCAACAGGTGGGAGCGCTGGGGGCCTTCCAGGGCCTGGAAATGTGCCCTGCCCCCGCTTTCCCACTAGGCTGGGTAGCTCCCCTCCCAGCTCCATCTGTCCAGAGGACCCTCAACCCATTGCTGCCCCCACCCGGGGCGTTTCCAGAGCCCTCACCCAGGGGATGGCGCAGAAGCCGAGGGGGCACCGGGCTCCCCAGTTATGTGCGAGCCCGAGTCACGGGCAGGGGGACAGTGGAGGCCAGGCCGCGCTCCAGGGTCGCCAGGAGGGAAGGGGAGGGGCCCAAAGTTCCCTGGCTCGGGAGAAGCCGCCTCGCTGGACCCCGCTCCCAGTGCCCAGGGTGGGTCCCACCGCGAAGCCCCGGCCCAGCCCCGCGGAGGGCCCCGGAGGGCACAGGCCCCGCAGTCCCCGCGCGCTTCCGGGCACCCACGGAGGACCCACCTGCCTCCGGTCACGGAGCCGCCAGACCTGCCCGCCGAGCCTGGGGTCGCGCGTCCGGGCGGCCGCTCCCGCAGCGGGGCCGCGGGGAGCTTTGAGAGACGCGCTCCCCTGTCCCGGAGCAGAGGGGCCGCGAGGGGCTCCGCGGTGGCCTCGGCTCCCGGAGCGCACGGCAGGGGCGCCCGCCAGTCCCGCCGCCAAAGCCGCTCCCCGAGCCCCGCGCCGGGTCCCTGCGCCGCCGCCACCTGCCCGCCGCCAGCTGGGAATGCGCCGCGGCCTCGCGCCAGCGCCCGGTATTAAAGTAACGCCGGCGGGCAGCAGGCGCGGGGAGGACGGCGCTGGGGCCCTGGGGGGCGGCGCTGCCCGCGCGGGGCGGGGAAGACGCGGGGGGCGCGGGGCGCAGCCGGGTCCGCGAAGGGTCCCAGGAGGGTCTCACGTCCGCGGCGCGAAGCTGCCTCCAGCCCCTCTTGGGTTCTCCGCCTCCAGCCTTCGCCCCTGCGCCCCTCACGCCCGTGTTTTCAGGGCACGGAGCCCGGAATTCTCCGTGTCCACCAAGCCCTGCACCCGCCCGCGCGCAGGTGGGGGGCGGGAACACCCCTAAACCCCGAGAGGGTCATAGAAAGGAGGTAGGGGAGGGATGGAGTCACCCACGCAGGGGGGGACGGGCTCTTTGGGGGCCCCGACGACCCCCGCCCCCATTGCGGGTCTCCCACAGATGCTCTTAAAAGCCCACGCAGGCCGGGCGCGGTGGCTCACGCCTGTAATCCCAGCACTTTGGGAGGCCGAGACGGGCGGATCACGAGGTCAGGAGATCGAGACCATCCTGGCTAACACAGTGAAACCCCGTCTCTACTAAAATAATACAAAAAACTAGCCGGGCGAGGTGGCGGGCGCCTGTAGTCCCAGCTACTCGGGAGGCTGAGGCAGGAGAATGGCGTAAACCCGGGAGGCGGAGCTTGCAGTGAGCTGAGATCCGGTCACTGGACTCCAGCCTGGGAGACAAAGTGAGACTCCGTCTCAAAAAAAAAAAAAAAAAAAAAAAAGCCCACGCAGCCTCTCCAGGCCCCGGCAGGGACTCGTGGCGGCCACATCCACGGAAGTGACACTGGGAGCTGCAGGGCCCCGCAGGGTAGGAGGAAGGACCCCACGGCCTCACCCTTGAGCCCCTGAACTGGGTGCTGGCCCCCACTCGGTTTCACTCGCTGCTAGGAGGTAGGATGTGGGCCGCCACTCATGCCGGACCACTGAAAGAAAGACGCAGAACATTGATCAAATTAGACTAGAGGAGACGCTGGAGAGCTGTGAACACAGGGGTCTAAGGGACCCCCAGCCAGGAGCTGGCCTCGCCCACTCCACTCCGCCCGGGGCTCATCTGCTGCCTGAGGACGGGGACCGGCCCCTGCAGCTGAAGGGGTTCTGCTGGGGGAGAGGAGGTGGCCAAGTGTGAATGGCAGAGAGGCTCCTGCAATGAGCTGGATCCGGGGGAGCCCCAGATGCCCACCAGTCCCCTGCGTGGGATGTTTGCCACGTGCTGGGGAGGCGAGGCTGGGCTGGAGAGGGCGGCAAAAGTCCCTCTGGTCTCCCAGCGTCCGCTGGGCAGAGCCAGGGTCAAGCAGTAAGAGTTGATTCTCTGTGGGCTGAAAACAGCCGAACCGAAACCAACCACAGCTGCAGCTTCTGACCCGACAGGGGAGCAGCTCATCCTGCCTGTGCGCCGAGGAAAGGAGATGGGAGGCTGCCTCCGACGTGATGGTTCTGTGAGAGCTGATTACTAAGCTGGGGTCCAGGGGCTGGGGCTGGGGAAAAGCACTCAGGACCCAGAACGCCTGCTCCAAGAATTAAATTTCCAAAAGCCAGCTGCCGAAATGATCTGCTGTCACCTCAACCAGTTCACCGAGTAGCTGCTGAAATGACCTGCCCTGACCCTAACGCCGGTTTTTTGTTTTATGTTTGTTTTTGGTTTTTTTTTCTTAGATGGAGTCTCGCTCTTTCACCCAGGCTGGAGTCGCAGTGGTGTGATCTTGGCTCACTGCAACCTCCACCTCCCAGGTTCAAGCGATTCTTCTGCCTCAGCCTCCCGAGCAGCTGGGATTACAGGCACCTGCCACCACACCCAGCTAATTTTTGTATTTTTAGTAGAGATGGGGTTTCACCATGTTGGACAGGCTGGTCTCAAACTCCTGAGCTCAGGTGATCTGCCCGCCTCAGCCTCCCAAAGTGCTGGGATCACGGGCGTGAGCCACCGCGCCTGGCCTCCAATGCTGGTTTTACCACCGAGGCCACTTGCCAGAGTTTGCTGGTTCCCCAGAACTACCAGGGCCAATGGGCTTTCTTTCAAAGCAATAGAAAACATTTCTCTTTCCAATAGAATTCCAATTTTCTTTTGTTCTTGAACATACCAAATTGAAATTCTTCCTAAAATTAAACATTAAAGATTTGTCTATATATTTTATTTTGACTTTGACAGTTGCTATGTATAAAATGCTTCAGCAAGGAAATAATAATCTGATTATTATTTATGTCACATCTCATGTCAGTAGAAGCAGGTCCATATGTGACACAAGTACTGGAATTAGCAGACCAGGAGTTTCTATTTTACAAAAACGATTATAAATATAGTAAAGCAAGCAGAAGAACCTGGGCGACATGGATGAAAAGATGGAAATTTTCATCAGAAAATGGGGGCCTATTTATTTATTTGAGACAGGGTCTTGCCCTAAAGTCTAGCCTAGGCTTGCCCAGGCTGGAGTGCGGTGGCATGATCATGGCTCACCACAGCTTTCTTTGACTTCCTATCCTCAAGCAATTCGCCTACCTCAGCCTCCCGAGTAGCTGGGACTACAGAGGTGCACTGCTACAGTACACTCAGCTAATTTTTGTATTTTTTGTAGAGATGAGTTTCACCATGTTGCCCAGCCACTATGCCCAACCCCATTTGACTGTTTTATTAGAAATTCCAGGCTGGGCACTGTGGCTCACCCTGTAATCTCAGCACTTTTTTTTTTTTTTTTTTTTGAGATGGAGTCTCACTCTGTCACCCAGGCTGGAGTGCAGTGGCATGATCTTGGCTCACTGCAACCTCTGCCTCCCGGGTTCAAGCAATTCTCTGCCTCAGCCGCCCGCGTAGCTGGGATTACAGGTGCGAACCACCACACCTGACTAATTCTTTAATTTTTAGTAGAGATAGGCTTTCACTATCTTGGCCAGGCTGGTCTTGAACTACTGACCTTGTGATCTGCCCACCTCGGCCTCCCAAAGTGCTGGATTACAGGCATGAGCCACCAGGCCCGGCCAATCCTAGTACTTTTGAAAACTGAGGCAGGAGGATCGCTCGAGTCTAGAAGTTTGAGACCAGCCTGGGCAACAAAGTGAGATCCCCCATTTCTATTTATAAAGAAAAATTTTAAATGGTGAAGGAACTAATGTATACAGTGGTCCATTGCCAAGACAAAGTGCCTTGAATCGGCTTAGGTCAGCAAACTACAGAAGAACAGAATATACTAGGCCCCAGCTTGGATAGTGGATGCCTGCTTGTCGGCCTCACCCACTCCCCTCTTAAGCCCCTCTTAGTTGCCCTCACCCAAATCAAAGAAGTTTAAGGTGAAAGTTTACTAGCCTGCAAAATAGCTTGTTTGGTATATTCTTATCAGCCTGCCCAGCTACTTGGGTCATAAGTCAGATACTTAAAGAGCCCCTGAGCTGACTAGGATTGCAATGCATTGTGGGCTGCAACAAAATGCAGCAGGACAACCCTAAAGAAAACACCTACAGCACCTGCCCAACAACCAATAGGCACATCTGGTGGATTGTGACCCCCCCCCCCCAGAGTACCCAGCCTATGAGGAACCTGGGGAGGGACCTGCCCCTCCAGCCCCTGCCCAACAACCAATAGGCGACAGGTGAGAAGACTGTGACCTCATAGTACTCAGCCTATGAGGAACCCGGGGAGGGACCTGCCCCTACAGCCCCTACCCAACAACCAATCAGCGATGTCTGGGAAGACTGACCCCTGCAGTACTCAGCCTATGAGGAAACAGGGGAGGGATCTGCACACTAGGGGATAAATTGCTTGTTGAAACTTCTGGGTGTGCCTGCCCACCAGACACCCGATCTTGCAAGACCGTCATTAAAAGTCTCGCTTTCGCTGTTCTCCAGGTCCCTGAGTCCATTCTTTGGATTTGAATGGATGAGTTTGTTTCTCACACGGGTCAAATGGACATTTTATAACTTTAAAAGTATAGTATCTAAAATTCAGAAATCACAGCAGAAGAAAGAATCAGTTAACTTAAAGGTAGGTCAATAGAAATTATCCAGATGAAGAAAGAGAAAAGAATGAAAAACAGAAAAGCATGTGGAACCACACCATCAAATGATCTGATCTACATGTCACTGGAGTCCCCAGAACAATGACAGAGGAAAACGGGGCAGGAGCAATATCTGAAAAGGCAGTGGCTGAAATTTTCAAAATTGATAAGCAGTGTCAACTTATAGACATTAGAATTTTAGTAAATCACAAGCAGGAAAAAACTAAAAGCAAACCACTCCAGCACAGTACAGTAAAAAATTCTGAAAACCAAAGGAAAAAATTCTGAAACCAGAAACTGCAAAAATTATTGAGATTTAAAAAAAAAAAAGACAATACATTCAGGGAATAACAATAGGAGAGATGGCTAGATCTCCTCAGAAAACCATGGAAACCAGAAGAGAATGACCTCTTTAAAGTACCAAAATAAAGGATTTTAACCAACAATTTATGTACAATAAAATAAAGATATTTTCAGACAAAGCTAAGAACATTTGTGGCAGCACAAAATATACTAAAGGAGCTCTCCAGGCTTTCCTTCTGCTGACAGAAAATGACTCCAGATAGAAACTCGGAAGTGCGTGGAAAAATGAAGTGCACCAGGAAAGTAAATACGTTTGTAAATTAAAAATATGAGGACTGTCACTTTGGGAGGCCGAGGTGGGCAGATCACGCGGTCAGGAGATCGAGACCATCCTGGCTAACACAGTGAAAGCCCGTCTCTACTAAAAATACAAAAATATTAGCCAAGCGAGGTGGCAGGCGCCTGTAGTCCCAGCTACTCAGGAGGCTGAGGCAGGAGAATGGCGTGAACCCGGGAAGCGGAGCTTGTAGTGAGCTGAGATTGCGCCACTGTACTCCAGCCTGGGTGACAGAACGAGACTCCGTCTCAAAAACAAACAAACAAAAAAATATGAGGACTGTGCAGCAACAGCTCTGGTGGCACACGATGATGATGACACGTGGAGATGAATATCCACGACAACAATAGCACCAGGTCTCTGGAGAAGGGTGAGTGAAATTACACAGTTGGAAAGTTCTTTGTTATTGTGTAAGGCCAGGTGCGGTGGCTCACACCTGTAATGCCAGCGCTTTAGTGTAAACTGGCTCTGCCTGCCTATGATTCACTTTATGGACCATTAAATCATAAATCATAATCATAAAGCTCCCATTTTCCACAAATGTGACTTCTGAAGCTTTACTCTGCACTTAATGGGTTCATTATGTTTTGCAATGATAATTTTTCTGAAATAACTACTTTCCAACTGGATTACTAAATTCTGTAGAAAATGAGGTTCCACAGACGGAGGTGGTTTCATGGCGCTCTTTTCAGGTGCCCATCCAGCCTGATGTTTGTGTTTTTCAGACTTGAAGAGGGTGCTTTGTTCAGAACCCACTCCACCTCCCAGGTGCTCAGAGACCAGAGGCCCATTCTGCCACAGACACTGGGGTGGAGATGCTTGATGAAAATAAGGGAACGTGGCGGGGCGCAGTGGCTCATACCTGTAATCCTAACACTTTGGGAGGCTGAGGTGGGAGGATCGCTTGAGCCCAGGAGTTTAAGGCCAGCCCGAGCAACATAGTGAGACCCTGTCTCTATAAAAAGAAAATAAAAATAAAAATAAATAAGGGAATAAAAGTGAGGGTTGGGGGCAGCTAGGCTGAGTGCAGCCCAGATGGAGTTAGGGAACCTCATGAGGGGCAAAGACTGGGCCGTGCAGAAATGGCCAGGCCCTTAAAGCCCCAACTAGAGCTCAGCCATCGGCCATCAGCAGCCTGGGATCCTGCCCAGGGGGCGTGGGCCCACTTCATTACCCAGAGCTGAGGACTCTTTCTTTTGGAAGGAGGTCCCAGGGGGACACCCCTGCAGGGCCTCCCACCTCTCCCAGAGCACCTCTGCAGTTGGTGGTTTCACTTTACTCTTCCAGGAGACACTTCCCTTGATGCTGCTGTTGGTATTTTCCCTTAATTTCGACCTCAGGCACCACAATTTCCCCAACCTTGGTCTCAGACACCGCCAGATATAAGACACAGCTGGAGAGATGCTAACATAAATCAAACCAATTAGAACCTGCACGGGTCTCCAGCTGGCGGCGGCCCTATTAATTAATGGAGAGCCTCAGACATCTGAGCAATCACAGGTGATGGAAGGGCTGAAGCTGGCAGGAGACAATGTGGAACTCAGAGCCCTTCCCCTGACTTAAAATGTCCAAGCTCGGGAAAGCTCAAACGTAGGGAGAGTGAGAACCGTCCAGTGCACATAATAGTCTTTTCTCAGAATCAACTTTTGGGGGCCACCTGGGGGTGCCAACCCTACAGCCTCCCTGGCCCCATGAGGCCACTTGAAAGCTGGCTGACCTTTGGGAAAAGGCTCCAGTTTAGGATTCAAGAAACCTCACATCCTGAGTGAAGAGGCTGGATGCAGAGCTCTAGAAAGCCCTTCCAGGGATTCCAAAGATTGGAGTCAGGGCTGGGGTGAGGGCAGAAACCCCAGGGGCCCCAGATTTTTCTTGCAAGCATACAACCAAAGGCACATGTGTGTACCACGCCATGGGACCAAACTCCTAACCCCGTGTCATGTAACAGAGTGTGGGGGTTCCTCCCCCCTCAGCATGGTCATTCCCCTTCTTCCTGCCTTCCTGGCAGACAAGGAGGTCAGGGGTCCCACCTCCTTCTTGAAGGACTATCATCCCCATCCATGTCTGACAGCAGCAGAGGCCCCCGATGCTGAAACTATGGAGGGGCCTCAGCAGCAGCCAAATCCAAGAAGGCAGAGCCGTTTATCCTTCAGGTCTCTTCCTGTGGGCCTTTACCATCTTCACTATCTCCATCACCATCATCATCACCGCCACTAGAACCATCACCACCATCATAGCCATCATCATCGTTGGCATCATCTGTCTCCTGAACATTAGCGAACTTTTTTTTTTTTTTGAGATGGCGTCTCACTCTCTCACCCAGGCTGGAGTTCAATGGCACGATCTTGGCTCACTGCAACCTCCGCCTCCCGGATTCAAGCGATTCTCCTGCCTCAGCCTCCCAAGTGGCTAGGATTACAGGTACGCACCACCACGCCTGGCTAATTTTTGTATTTTTAGTAGAGACGGGATTTCACCATGTTGACCAGGATGGTCTCAATTTCTGGACCTCATGATCCGCCCACCTCAGCCTCCCAAAGTGCTGGGATTACAGGCGTGAGCCACCACACCCGGCCAACATTAGCAACCTTTACACGTGGTTTGGTCTATAGACTTAAAAAAAAATTTGGGGGCACGTATCTATATTAAATTACATGTTTGACAACACACTCTTTTTTTTTTTTTTTTTTTTTTTGAGACGGAGTCTCGCTCTGTCTCCCAGGCTGGAGTGCAGTGGCCGGATCTCAGCTCACTGCAAGCTCCGCCTCCCGGGTTTACGCCATTCTCCCGCCTCAGCCTCCCGAGTAGCTGGGACTACAGGCGCCCGCCACCTCGCCCGGCTAGTTTTTTGTATTTTTTAGTAGAGACGAGGTTTCACCATGTTCGCCAGGATGGTCTCGATCTCCTGACCTCGTGATCCGCCCGTCTCGGCCTCCCAAAGTGCTGGGATTACAGGCTTGAGCCACCGCGCCCGGCCAACAACACACTCTTATTGTTCAAAACATGGTCCTTCTTTATTTTAAGTATATATTTTTATTTATTTTTATTTTATTTTATTTTATTTTTTTATTATTATTATTATTTTGTTTTGAGATGGAGCCTCGCCTGTCGCCCAGGCTGGAGTGCAGTGGCGCAATCTCAGCTCACTGCAAGCTCCGCCTCCCGGGTTCACGCCATTCTCCTGCCTCAGCCTCCTGAATAACTGGGACTACAGGCACCCGCCACCACACCCAGCTAATTTTTTGTATTTTTGGTAGAGACGGGGTTTCACTGTGTTAGCCAGGATGGTCTCGATCTCCTGACCTTGTGATCTGCCTGCCTCGGCCTCCCAAAGTGCTGGGATTACAGGCGTGAGCCACCATGCCTGGCCTGTTTTTATTTTTTGAGATAGGGTCTCACTCTGTTGCCAGGCTGGAGTGTAGTGGCACGATCTTGGCTCACTGAAGCCTGAACTCCCAGGCTCAAGTAATCCTTCCACCTCAGCCTTCCAAGTAGCTGGGACTCCAGGCACACACCACCATGCCTGGCTAATTTTTGTATTTTTTATAGAGACAGTGTTTTGCCACGTTGCCCAGGTTGGTCTCAAACTCCTGAGCTCAAGTGATCCACCTGCCTTGGCCTCCCAAAGTGCTGGGATTACAGGCATGTGCCACCTTGCCTGGCCTATTTTACTTTTTGATACAGGGTCTTGCTCTGTCGCCCAGGCTGAAGTGCAGTGGCACAGTCATAGCTCACTGCGGTCTTGACCTCCTGGACTCAAGCAATCCTCTTGCCTCAGCCTCCTGAGTAGATGGGACTAGAGGTGTGTGCCACCACGCCCAGCTAACTTTTTTTATTGTTAGTAGAGATGAAATCTCACTACGATGCCGAGGCTGGTTTCGAATTCCTGGGCTGAAGCAGTCCCAAAGTGCTGGAGTTACAGGCATGAGCCACTGTGCCTGGCCCTGTATTTATAAATAATGTGAGGCCGGCTGCGGTGGCTCACGCCTGTAATCCCAACACTATGGGAGGCTGAGGCAGACGGATCAGGAAGTCAGGAGATCGAGACCATTCTGGCTAACACGGAGGTGAAACTCCGTCTCTACTAAAGATACAAAAAATTAGCCGGGCGTGGTGGCAGGTGCCTGTAGTCCCAGCTACTCGGGCGGCTGAAGCAAGAGAATGGCATGAATCTGGGAGGCGGAGCTTGCAGTGAGCCGAGTGCACACCACTGCACTCCAGCCTGGGCAACAGAGCGAGACTCCGTCTCAAAATAATAAATAAATAAATAAATAAATAAAGTGAAACAAACTCCCATGATGAGCCTGAAAACCGACCAGAACCCTCATCTCTCCCGTGCTCCTCTTCCCTTCTGTCCTCTGTTCCCACTACCTAGTGGGATTTTAAGCCAGCAAAGGTGGCTTAGCCCAGATCCTGAGAGGACAAGAATAAGGCCAATCAACAAAACGTGCTGAGGAATGACTTACACAGGAACGTGATTGAAAGCTTTTATGACTTTTTAAAATTAAAAACAACATATAGAGCAACAGGAATTAAATGGTTAAATTGCGTCAATGGCCAATGTTTGAAACCAGCTCTCCCTCCACTGTAGACCAGAGACCCTAGTGCTGCTGATGGGGTCTTGTGGCACCCCGAGATTGTCCTGGCAAAGTCGAGAACACGTCCAGGTCACATAGATTCTGGAGTGTTCTGCAGAGCGTGTGTTTTACAAGAAATGTCCCTCCCCATGGCCAAGGTGAAATAGGCACAAGTTCTGTGCCCTGCACCCCATGTCACAAGCAGCACAACAGCCATTCAGGCCAACACATCCAGAACTATATGACAATCAACTGATAAGAACTTGTTTCCAGGTTATGAATATTTGTAATGCTTCCCTCTGAGGCCACAGCAGGCCCTATGTCCCAGCCCCTAAAGTTGCTCCCCTTGTTTCCACGGGCAAAGGGCCTATCCTTTGCCAACTGCTCCCCTGGCTGTAGTGGAAGAGCAATTGCTGGTCCTTCCCAGTCTCTGATGTCCTGGTGTACCCAGGACAATGGCAGCTACATGAGTCTTAGTCTCTCAGTTCTGGAGCGCTGGACTGAGGCTGGAAACAGGGCAGCTCCCCATGGCCGAGGCTCCTGCAACAGCCAGGCTTTCTTCAGGACCCCTGCTCTGTGTCTCAGGGGTGCTGGGATCCTATTCTTGGCTAGAGGACTGTGGCTTACAGGCCGAGTCCCCCTTCTTTCTCTCCCTGTTGGTCCAGGGTGAATAACAGACTATGATGAATCCTCTTCTGCAGGGCTGAGGCTGCAGGGGCCAGCTCTGCTCTGTGTCCTGTTGAGGATGTTTCTAGAAAGCTCAGTGTCCACCGGTGCAGGTCCTGCTCTTGGGGAGCATCTTGGAGTCTCACCACCCACACTTCACCAGGCTCCAGCAGCAATTTCCAGTGCTGCCCTGGGGTCCTCAGGGCCCTGTTTGGGGTCATCTTCTGCAGGTAGGTGGCATCATAGCAGCCCACCATGGAGACAAGCTGCAGGGCCAGTAACCAGGCCTCATCCTCGGCAGGGTCCACTGCCCAGGTAATGCCCAGCCCCAATGCCATGGGCTCCCCTTGGGGCAGGTCCACTTTGAGAAATCCCTGCTATGAAGGAAAGAAGCTTGGCCAGTGTGAGCAGGTAAGAAGCCCCTCAAATCTCCAGGGCAGACCCTGGGTCCAGTCAGCATCCTCAAGGCCCAGGACCAGGGGTACAGCCTCCTGAGGCCCTAGTTCAGTGGGCACAACGTGGGGGTCCAGACCTGCATCTTCCGACCCTTCTGGGGCTGATGCCAGGGTCCCTAGCCCCCATGCCTCAGAACCCTCCTGCGCAGGCTGTCCTGGACTCTGCCCCCAGCTCAGCTCCATCCCTGAGGACCCCTCCTGCTCCGACTCTGCGTCAGTATGCTCCATCAGCTCAGGGTCCCAGTTGTCTTCTTCCCAGTCCTCTGACTCCAGCAAGTCTTTAAGGTCTAGAAAGGCAGCCTTGAAGCAAGTGAAGCAAATGCTTAGCTGATCTCCATGTTGAAGCTGATACATCCAGAAGGCGTAGAGGTAGGACATGCCCTCTTCCTCATACCGCACGCTGACCGGAGGGCACATGGCCAGGCTGTCTGCCTCCTACTGGGGTGGACAGCAAGAGTCTGGCCTGCAGAGGATCTCAGACAGTCTGGCCTCAGGTGCTGGGGCCAGTAGGATGCTGGGGGGCAGGGATGAAGGGGACAAAGAGCAGGAGGAGAAAGGGGTTTCCTATCCAGGGATTTGGGGTGGGGTGGATGACCTGGGTCCCAGCTCAGTGGGGACCTGCAGAGGGTGGAAGCTTGAACTTCTGGAAATGTCTTCAGCTTCTGCAGTTGCTGTGGTCTCGGGGAGCTGGAAAGGCAAAGGAAGGGAGGTTAGGCACCCCCAGCAGGCAGGGCAGAGTGAACTGTGGGGACCAGCAGGGGCAGGGACGTCAGGGTTCAGACTGGCCCTTTGGTGGGGACCCTACTCAGTTTGAACAGCACCGGGGCTCAGAACCTTCAGTTCCTCCATCCGACCTCCTCGGGCTCATCATCCACCCCCTACACCTCAGGGACCCCAACACCCCGTCAGCCTCGCCTGACAGAACCTGGGGGAACCGGAGGGAAACTGGCAGAGCCTGAGGGGACCTCATGGAAATTGAGGGAACCTGAAGGAAACTGAGGGAACTTGAGGGAACCTGAGAGAACCTGAGGGAAACTAAGGGAAACTGAGGGAAACTGGGGGAACCTGAGGGAAACTGGCAGAGCTTGAGGGCACCTGAAAGAAACTGAGGGAACCTGAGAGAAACTGAGGGAACCTGGGGGAACCTGAAGAAACCTGACACAAACTGGGGGAACCTGAGAGAAACTGGGGGAAACTGAGGGAACTTGAGGGAACCTGAGGGAAACTGGGGGAACCTGAGGGAAAGTGGCAGAGCTTGAGGGTACTTGAGGGAACCTGGGGGGACCTGAGAGAACCTGAGGGAAACTGGGGGAACCTGAAGAAACCTGACACAAACTGGGGGAACCCGGGGGAACCTGAGAGAAACTGGGGGAAACTGGGGGAACCTGAAGGAAACTGGGGGAAACTGAGGGAAACTGGAGGAACCTGAGGGAAACTGAGGGAACCTGAGGGGAACCTGAGGGAAACTGGGGGAAACTGAGGGGAACTTGAGGGAAACTGGGGGAACCTGAAGGAAACTGAGAGAATCTGAGGGAAACTTGAAGGAAACTGAGGGAAACTGGGGGAACCTGAGGGAAACTGAGGGAACCTGAGGGGAACTTGAAGGAAACTGAGGGAAACTGAGGGAAACTGCGGGAACCTGAGGGAAACTGAGGGAATCTGAGGGAAACTGAGGGAATCTGAGGGGAACTTGAAGGAAACTGAGGGAAACTGAAGGAAACTGGGGGAACCTGAGGGAACCTGAGGGAAACTGAGGAAACCTGAGGGGAACTTGAGGGAAACTGGGGGAACCTGAGGGAAACTGAGGGAATCTGAGGGGAACTGGGGGAACCTGAGGGAAACTGAGGGAATCTGAGGGAAACTGAGGGAATCTGAGGGGAACTTGAAGGAAACTGAGGGGAACTGAGGGAAACTGGGGGAACCTGAGGGAAACTGAGGGAACCTGAGGGGAACTTGAGGGAAAGTGGGGGAACCTAAGGCAAACTGAGGGAACCTGAGGGGAACTGGAGGAACCTGAGGGAAACTGAGGGAACCTGAGGGAAACTGGAGGAACCTGAGGGAACCTGAGGGAAACTGAGGGAACCTGAGGGAAACTGAGGAAACCTGAGGGGAACTTGAGGGAAACTGGGGGAACCTGAGGGAAACTGGGGGAACCTGAGGGAAACTGAGGGAACCTGAGGGGAACTGAGGGAACCTGAGGGGAACTGGGGGAACCTGAGGGAAACTGAGGGAATCTGAGGGAAACTGAGGGAATCTGAGGGGAACTTGAAGGAAACTGAGGGTAACTGAGGGAAACTGGGGGAACCTGAGGGAAACTGAGGGAACCTGAGGGGAACTTGAAGGAAACTGAGGGGGAACTGAGGGAAACTGGGGGAACCTGAGGGGAAACTGGAGGAACCTGAGGGGAACTGGGGGAATCTGAGGGAAACTGGGGGAACCTGAGGGAAACTGGGGGAACCTGAGGGAAACTGAGGGAACCTGAGGGGAACTGGGGGAACCTGAAGGAAATTGAGGTAATCTGAGGGGAACCTGAAGGAAACTGAGGGGAACTGAGGGAAACTGGGGGAACCTGAGGGAAACTGAGGGAACCTGAGGGGAACTTGAGGGAAACTGGGGGAACCTAAGGGAAACTGAGGGAACCTGAGGGGAACTGGGGGAACCTGAGGGGAACTGGGGGAACCTGAGGGAAACTGGGGGAACCTGAGGGGAACTGGGGAAACCTGAGGGAAACTGAGGGAACCTGAGGGAAACTGAGGGGAACTGAGGGAACCTGAGGGGAACTGGGGGAACCTGAGGGAAACTGGGGGAACCTGAGGGGAACTGGTGGAACCTGAGGGAAACTGAGGGAACCTGAGGGAAACTGGGGGAACCTGAGGGAAACTGGGGGAAACTGAGGGAACCTGAGGGGAACTGGGGGAACCTGAGGGAAACTGAGGGAATCTGAAGGAAACTGAGGGAATCTGAGGGGAACTTGAAGGAAACTGAGGGGAACTGAGGGAAACTGGGGGAACCTGAGGGAAACTGAGGGAACCTGAGGGGAACTTGAGGGAAACTGGGGGAACCTAAGGAAAACTGAGGGAACCTGAGGGGAACTGGAGGAACCTGAGGGGAACTGGGGGAATCTGAGGGAAACTGGGGGAACCTGAGGGAAACTGAGGGAACCTGAGGGGAACTGGGGGAACCTGAAGGAAATTGAGGTAATCTGAGGGGAACTTGAAGGAAACTGAGGGGAACTGAGGGAAACTGGGGGAACCTGAGGGAAACTGAGGGAACCTGAGGGGAACTTGAGGGAAACTGGGGGAACCTGAGGGAAACTGAGGGAACCTGAGGGGAACTGAGGGAACCTGAGGGGAACTGGGGGAACCTGAGGGAAACTGGGGGAACCTGAGGGGAACTGGGGAAACCTGAGGGAAACTGAGGGAATCTGAGGGAAACTGAGGCAATGAGGGGAACTTGAAGGAAACTGAGGGGAACTGAGGGAAACTGGGGGAACCTGAGGGAACCTGAGGGGAACTGGGGGAACTTGAGGGAACCTGAGGGGAACTTGAGGGAAACTAGGGGAACCTGAGGGAAACTGAGGGAACCTGAGGGGAACCTGAGGGAAACTGGGGGAACCTGAGGGGAACTGGGGGAACCTGAGGGAAACTGAGGGAACCTGAGGGGAACTGGGGGAACCTGAGGGAACCTGAGGGGAACCTGAGGGAAACTGGGGGAACCTGAGGGGAACTGGGGGAATCTGAGGGAAACTGAAGGAACCTGAGGGGAACTTGAGGGAAACTGGGGGAACCTGAGGGAAACTGAGGGAACCTGAGGGGAACTTGAGGGAAACTGGGGGAACCTGAGGGAAACTGAGGGAACCTGAGGGGAACTGGGGGAACCTGAAGGAAACTGAGGGAATCTGAGGGGAACTTGAAGGAAACTGAGGGGAACTGAGGGAAACTAGGGGAACCTGAGGGAAACTGGGGGAACCTGAGGGAAACTGAGGGAACCTGAGGGGAACTGGGGCAACCTGAGGGGAACTTGAAGGAAACTGGGGGAAACTGAGGGAAACTGAGGGAATCTGAGGGGAACTTGAAGGAAACTGAGGGAACCTGAGGAATCCTGGCCCCTCTTCAGCCTCCCAATCCCACCCAAGACCCTCCTCGGGAGACCTCACCGTCCCGGTGTCTCCACTCATGTGGGCACCCGGGGAAAGGAGGAGGCAGAGCCCATCTGGGTATATAAAGGGCCATTTCCCATGGTGCTCTGGGTTCATCTGCATATCTCCCATGAGCCTCAGTTTCCAGGAAATGAAAATGCTGAGTCACTAGCTCCCCCTAAGGAGGGCCATGTGCAGCCCCTGGGCGCCTGCAGGAAGGCCCTGAGGAGGCAGCTCCTCTGGGGGCTGGAGGTCGGGGTGGGTGCTCTCCGTCCACAGACTGGCATGGGGTGAGCATCCAGCCTGTGGTTGCTGTCCCGTCGTGGGCACGATGTCCTGGTCCTGTCGTGTTTGTAAAACATGATCCCTGCTTTGCTGTCTCTTTCTTAAAAGTTCTCTGAATTTTAGGAACGAGCCAATTATCAATTCGTTATTGTTTAAACACATTTTCCCCTTTGTGGTTCATCTCTTCGCTCTTTAAACAGAGACACTTGTAAATTAACACTTGTTGTTTCAATAGATTTTATTTTTTACAGTAGTTTTAGGTTCATAGCAAAATTGAGCCAAAAGCATGGAGCTCTCCCACCATGGAGCTCCTGTAGGTGCACGGCCTTCCCCAGTCCCACCGTCCCAGCCATTTGTTATACATTGTTATTATTGTCATCACCCTCTGCGGTTTCCATTAGGCTTTCCTCTGGTGCTGTGCATTCTGTAGGTTTGGACACACATATAATCATGCAGACCCACCACTCTAATATCGTACAGACAGGTTTCTCCACCCCAAGATTCATCTGCGTTCTGCATGTTCATCACTCCCTCTCCCAGCCCCTGGCCACCAGGGATCTTTTGACTGTCTCCTGAATTTTGCCTTTTCCAAATGTCATAGAGCTGGACTCACACATTACGTAGTCTTTTCAACTTCTTTTTTAGTATTATGCACTTTGGTTCTTCCATGTCTTTTGTGGTTTGATAGTTCACTTCTCTCTCTTTTTTTTTTTTTTTTTTTTTTTTTTTTTTTTTTTTGAGACAGAGTCTTGCTGCTGTCACCCAGGCTGGAGTGTGGTGGCAAAATCACAGTTCCTGCAGCCTCAACCTCCTGGGCTCATGCAATCTTCTCACCTCAGCCTCCCAAATAGCTGGGACTACAGGTGCGCACCAGCATGCCCCGATAAGTTTTGTATTTTTTGTGAGACAGGATCTCGCCATGTTGCCCACACTGGTCTTGAACACTTGGGCTCAAGTGATCCACCTGCCTCTGCCTCCCAAAGTGCTGGGATTACAGATGGGAGCCACTTTGCCTGGCCAGCTCACTTATTTTTTAACACTGAATGATATTCCATTGTCTGGATGTACTATGCTTTATTTATCCTTTCATCTATGATGGAAGGACATCTTGGTTGCTCCCAGGTTTGGGCAATTATGAATAAAGCCACTACAAATATTTGTGTGCAGATTTCTGTAGACGTAAGTTTTCAACTCATTTTGATAAACTCTGAGGAGCGGGATTGCTGGATGCTGCGGTCAGAGTGTGTTTCGTTTTGTAAGAAAGTGACAAATTGTCTCCCACTGTGGCCCTGCAGGAGGAGCCCCCAAACCCTTTCCCTACATCCCCATGACCTCTGCTCCTCCCCACCTGGGGGCTATCTGTGCCTGGCTCGGGTCATCCACGCACCTGGGGCTGCCTGCCACCCCCGCCAGGTTAGGGCTCGGATCAGGGCTACCCCTCACCCTGGGGCTTCCTCATCCCAGCCCTGGGGTAGGGGCAGGTGTGGAGCTTTGGCTGCCAGGTGTCCTGCTGTGGGTGGAGAGGGCGGTGAGCTCATTCCCCAAAGACTCAGGTGCCTGAGCCGCCTGGCTGGTCCCCTCAGGCGAGAGGAAAGTATTAGTTGGGGGACCCCACAGAGAAGCCTGTTAATGGGTTTGGTGGTCAGAGGCTCCCGGGAGGAGCCCCCAGGTCCTGGTTTTCTCTGAAAAGGCCACTCAAGGCCTCGGGGCTAAGCTGTGGCTGCCCTGGCCAGGAGGGGGCCAGAGGGGGCATTGCACCTGTCGTGAACACTGAGGGCTGGGCCAGCGGGCATCTGAAGGATGAGGACCCTCCCACCTGACCCCTCCCAGCCCCAGTTCGCAGGCCCAGCCGGCCACCAGCAGAGTCACTGCCTAAAGGAGGTTTTGACAGGGGAGCGGCAGAGCCTTTTGAGGGCCCCTGTGGCGAGCAGGCTCCTTGCTGGTTTGCGTGGCTTTTTCACACAGTAGTTGCATCGAGAATTTAATATGCTGTGACCTCGTTGCCCAGCAGGAGCGGTGCGGGACTGGCAAGTTGATGGGGAAGTGTTGGCGGGTGCATGGCAACGTCCTCTCTGGGAAGCTGTGGCCAGCGCGTCCTGGCCAACCAGGGCCTGGGCAGGGACTTGCCTCTCGGGCCCCAGCCTCACCCTGGTCTGAGAGTGTAGGGCCCTCTCAAGGTCCTCGGTCACCTCAGCAACCTGGGACGGAAACTTTGGATCGCTCCCTGGGCAGCTGGGTACAGGAGAGGCCACTCGAGGCAGAAGCTGGGATGGACAGCTGGATTTGGGGCCCAGAGGGAAACCGTGGCAAGACTTGGTGGGTGGATGGTACCAGAGGAACAGGACATGGCCAGCATCAGGGAATCCAGCACTCCTGTATCTCCAGAAGGACCAGGCATTTCCCCAGCTGCAGAGACCACCAATGGAGCAACACAGCCATTGTTGGACCAAGGCCATGACCCAGAGCCACTGGGGCCCTGAGCCTGACACCCAGATTGCCCACAAGGCAAAACTCCATCCCCACCATCCTCGGGTGCACAAGCTCTCGTTAGGAACAAGTGAAGAGGCGGAGCCCAGGAAACTGAACGCAACCCAGAGGGGGTGGGCGAGCAGGGACAAGGCTGCCAGATGGGCCTGGCCAAGCTCAGGGGCCCCCAGCTACCTTGGGGGTGCAGATGCCAGCTGAGCCCTGCAGCAGAATGGTGTGAGGCCACATCACGCCCTTCAAGCGCCGGCTTCCGAGCAAGGGGCTTTGTCTCTGTCTCACCCACAATGCCTCGCACAGGTCCGGGGCCCAGAGAACATTCCAGAGACGCTTGTGGAGTGGAGCAGCTTTAATGTCTTATGACACATTCTTGCTTCGCTGTTGGCTTCTTACCTGTGTCCTTGGGATGGCTGCCAAGGCGCTACCAACCTGCTGCCTCCCTGGCCGAGGCTCAGAGCCTCCTGGGCTGGTGCCTTCCCGGACACAGGATCTCCAGCAAGTCCAGGAATCTGACCTGAGCTCATCAATCGTGCCCAGGGAAACCAGCCAGCCCCCAAAGCCTCCAAGACCCAAGTGGGCTTGGTTCTGTTGGCAGATGACCCAGCTGGAGTCAAACCCTAACAAGAAAGAAAAGTGTGTTTAGATAATCAGGTGACTCACCAAATAGAACTTTCTTGAAAACTGTTTTAATAATCAAGACCAGGAAAGGATTATGGAATATTCTAGCAAAGTCCAAGTACTTGGATTTTAAAGTCAACATTTATCTTCTTGCTCTTATATTACAAAGTTCCACCCTCACCTCCAGTCTCAACGTTTGCACAAAGCATTTCAGCAGCACATGCAATGGCGTTGATTGGCTTTTCCCTCTCACTCCTCTGCACAGACACTAAAGAAGGAGAGGAGCAGTTTCCTTTGTTTCTTGCATGAATTGACTACTGAGGCTCGTCAGAAATGCTGCCTGTGGGAGTGATGCACGGCCTCTGCTTCCACGGAGAAAAGCCACACGGTGGTGGCCGGGGTGGGACGCGCCTGTGGATGCGGAGGACAGATGTGTTCTGAGAAGCTGCCTGTTTCTTTCTTTCTTTTGTTTGTTTTTGAGACGGAGTTTCACTTTTGTTGCCCAGGCTGGAGTGCAATGGCGCGATCTTGGGTCACTCCAACCTCCACCTCCCGGGTTCAAGCAATTCTCCTGCCTCAGCCTCCCAAGTAGCTGAGATTACAGGCACCCGTCACCACGCCCAGCTAATTTTTGTATTTTTAGTAGAGACGGGGTTTCACCATGTTGGCCAGGATGGTCTCGATCTCTTGACCTCATGATCCGCCCTTGGTCTCCCAAAGTGCTGGGATTACAGACGTGAGCCACCGCACCTGCCCGAGTGGCTTCCTCACAACAGACTCTGTCCAGGGGACCACAGTCACCTCCCCTCACTCCCAGCCCACCCTTCCTCCTCATTTGCTTTGTCCACCTACTCAGCTCCATGACCCGCTGGTGGCCTCCGTCCTCCTGAAGGACCAAGAAACCACTGCCGTGTGGAAGCACCTCCATGTGCCCTGGTCAGGTCTGTCACCAGTGCTGTGGGAGGATCGGAACACCCTCGATCACCCTGGGCCATCATCCAAATTGTAATCACGGACTTAGAGGCTGTCCTTTTAAAAATAACTTTTGGTATTGTTTGCTTATTTCAAAGTAAACAAATTCATTGTCAAACATTTAGAAAAGAGGCAAGCAAGTAAGAGGAAAGAACATCACCGGTCACACGTTCTCCAGAGAGTGCAAAAAGCAAGGTCTCTGCATCTTACTCTCAAGTAGGAAGAACGGTTGCAGGAGAGGAAGGAAGGAGAGA
This sequence comes from Rhinopithecus roxellana, assembly GCF_007565055.1. Taxonomy (NCBI): domain Eukaryota; kingdom Metazoa; phylum Chordata; class Mammalia; order Primates; family Cercopithecidae; genus Rhinopithecus; species Rhinopithecus roxellana. Next base: position 39,052,806 of record NC_044567.1, read on the forward strand.
GGGCCTAGGCGCTGTACCCAGCTGTGGCCATCTGTGTCCTGAACCCTCCTGGGGTCTGTCTTGAACCCTCCTGGGGTGGGATTTCCATTATTATCTTCCCTGGGCTGGGCCAGAGCCTGGTTGGGGCCTGGGGCCCCATCCTGAGTCCAGAGTCTGTGACTCCTCCATAGGCCCCAGGGCCTGTGCAGTGACAGTCTCTGAGCAGCAAAAGAGCAAATGAGTGCTGGGAATTGTGGGCCCTTCCCTAAAAAGGCAGGGTGGTGATCCCGCCGAGCCTAGTGTCTTCGAAACCACAGGTACATCCTTGCTGTTCTGTCAGACACAGCTGTGGATAACTTGAGTCCATCTAGGGGTAGGTTTCCAGGCAGCTGGGGACCAAGCGAGAGGGTGGAGGTGGCCACGTGAGACCCCAGGAAGCAGAGCCCCCACCACCCCAGGGGATTTCTCCATCCACAATGGCAAGGGTGGGGGCTGCCCTGAGAGGTCAGCAAAGACCACCACTGGGGAAGGCCTTGGACATGACTCTGAGCGGTCCCACAGGGAAAGGGGACTGGTGTCTCCTGGGGGGAGGTGCTGGAAGAAGGCCAGAGAGGAAGGGTGGCCAGGAGTCCCCGTTTCCATACCCCAGACCTGTGGAAACACTGCCCCTGGGCAGCTCTGTGCCCTGCCAACCTCCCGGCCTGATGCAGCTTAGAAAGAAGCTGCCCGTGAAGGAGGCACCCCCACCTCCGTCCGTCCATTGCCAGGCTTTTCTGGAAGTCCAGGTGCCTTCAGGTTTGAGGATACAGAAATATCCCCCCAACATCCCAGGGCTCCGGGCCTTTGAACACCCACACGGGACGAGGCAGCAGGGGTCACGTTCCCTCAGACTTTCCCCTCTTGGCTTCCCCCCATCACCCAGGGCCAGGGAGGCCGGGGCAGGTGCAAACCCAATCCTGGCAGTTGGCAGCGGCTTCCAGGCGCCTGCATGACCCTGTCTGTAGCCTGCAGGAGCAGGTGCTGCTTGTGAGGTGGGCCCTGGGTTCCAGAAGATGCAGGAGGGTATGAGAGTGCAGCCACCCTCCTACCCGCTCTCTCCCTGAGGCCTCCATAGTAGATTTAGGGTTCATGCTTCTGGGTGAGATGGAGTTGAGGGCCCGCGATTCTAAAGGTCTGGGTCACACCTGGGCAATGGAGGGCCAGGCTCCTTGGCTATGGGGCCCTGTTAGCCATAGACTCCTTCATCAAATAAACCAAATGTAGAAGACGTATACCGGGGGTCCTGGTGCTCGATTTTGTTTTTTGCTCTCATCACCCTACAAAATGGCATCTCCATAAAGACATTAAATAGCTGGGCACGGTGGCTCGCGCCTGTAATCCCAGCACTTTGGGAGAAGAAGGCAGGGGGATCACCAGAGGTCAGGAGTTCGAGACCATACTGGCTAACATGGTGAAACCTCGTCTCTACTAAAAACACAAAAATTAACTGGGCGTGGTGGCAGGTGCCTGTAATCCCAGCTACTCCAGAGGCTGAGGCAGGAGAATTGCTTGAACCCGGGAGGTGGAGGTTGCAGTTAGCCGAGATCGCACCACTGCACTCTAGCCTGGGCAACAGAGTGAGACTCTTTCTTAAAAAAAAAAAAAAAAAAAAAAGCCAGGTGCGGTGGTTCACACCTGTAATCCCAGCACTTTGGGAGGCCGAGGCGGGCGGATCACGAGGTCAGGAGTTCGAGACCATCCTGGCTAACACGGTGAAACCCCGTCTCTACTAAAAATACAAAAAATGAGCTGGGTGTGGTGGCGGGCGCCTGTAGTCCCAGCTACTTGGGAGGCTGAGGCAGGAGAATGGCGTGAACCCGGGAGGTGGAGCTTGCAGTGAGCCGAGATTGCGCCACTGCACTCCAGCCTGGGCGACAGAGCGAGACTCCGTCTCAAAAAAAAAAAAAAAAAGACATTAAAAGAAAACTAAGGAGAAAAATGGCACGTATTAAACATTCTGGGTAAATCAGAGCCATGTCACGCTGACCTCACCCTTAGCCACCAGCTGCCTGCCCCTTGGAGCCAGGCTCATCACTGTCTGTCATCTGAGCGAGGGCACCGAGCATAATGAATAACACATTTTTGTTTTTTTGGTTAAAAACAGCTTGAAATATTTACTTCAGTTTAATCTGTTCATTTTTAAACCAGAGCAAAACCAAAGTTGTGCAGAGAGAGTGAGCTGGGAGGTTAGGAGGCCTCAATCCTACTTCATAGGACCCTGTCCACATGTGGCTCAATCCTGCTCCATAAAGACCCTGGCCACAGGCCGTGGCCCACCCCACATGGCCTAGAAACACAGAACAACCCTCAAATCAGCCCAGAAGCTCCTGGTACTGGGTGTGCCCCCCGCAGCCGTTGGCACCACCATAAACCCCACTTGGAGATACAATGGGGACCACCGCCAGGCACACAAATGGTCCCAAAGGAGCATGGCCTCCCCCTCCTCTGCCCTCTGGTCTGGATCCCACCTCCCAGGGGAGGGCACCGGGGGTTCTGTCCAAGGGAGGGGGCACAGCGCCCACACACAAGAAGCGGTGTGGCAGCGACAGCCCCTGGGTGTGAGGCCCCCCATGCCCCTGGTGTCCTTGCTGAGATCTCAGACTGGAGAAGCAGGTACTGGAAGCGGACTTAGCCAGCCCACACACCTCCCGGCAGGGAGGGAAGATTATGGAAATCGAGGCCTTCCGGGTGCACCTGTGCCACCCCCACGCGGCTTGGGGTAGGCTCCTGGCATCCGTGGGCACCTCTGGGTGTGGCAAAGCAGCCCAAAGGCAGCAGGATCAATTTCTAGGCCCTGGATTTGGGCGCCAACTTGCTGTATGCCAATAGCACCCCCTGGTGATCACTTCAGTCTGCACAGACGCTCGTGCTTTTGTGCCACCAGATCAGCCAGGCCGGCAAAGGGGCCCTGCCACTGGCCTGGTCTCTGGACTGGTTTCTGGGAAGAACTGAGAACCCATGGCTGGCCCTTTAGCGATTCCTGAGACCTCCTGACCCTCTTCCTCCAACCTGCTCTGCCTTCATCTTCAGATCTGTGAAGCTGGGATGTTGCACATGGTGTCCGAACGGCAACCCGCGTCCTCTTTCAGCTGAGAGTCTGGCAGGTGGGCTGAGGCCGGGCCAGGGGCTGTACCTGGGCCACCCCCGCAAGCTCCCTCCCTCCCTCAGTCCAGCTTCACGGCCGGCCCCAGCCCTGGAGGCCCATTGTGAGTGTACATGTTTGTGTGTGACAGCATGTACTCACGCGTGTGCAGGGGTGTGTGGGGGTGTGGTATGTGCATGCACAGGTGTGTCTGTGTGTATGTGGGAGTGGGCGGGTGCACACACGTGCACCTGTGGGCAGGAGTGACCTCAGAGACTCCTTCCAGGACATGCCTTGGTCACAGGGTCCCAGCCCGGTGTGGTTGCTGCTCTACACACATCTGCTGGATTGAAGTAAACAGGAAGAGTCCGTTAATAATAGAACTTGGGGTGTGGAGCAGCTGGCCCCAAAGGCAGGAGCTACAAAGTGAGAGGACCTAAAAGCAGATGCTGACTGAAGTCGGGTTTGGGGTGGATAACAGGGGACAGGACATTCATGTTCTCTGCTTGCCTGTGTTTTCCACAGCTTCTAAAATGAACTTGAGTCACCTGGAAATAAGAAGCTCAACAACTGTAATGTTCTCGGGCTGCCAGCAACTCCGGCCTGGACTGAGACCTGGAGAAGCCTCGAGGGTGGGCCGAGGAGGTCGCCCGTCCGGTCCTCCTGGGCAGGCCCAGTGGCTGGGGCAGAGGCGTCTGAGGTGCCGGGTGTGCCGGGCCCCATGACGGTGCACCTGCCACCAGCGCCGGTGAGATGGGCATCACCCAAGGAGGTGCAGAGAAGCGGGCAGGGCCCAGGCAGTGCAGCCAGGACTGACACACAGCCCCGACACCTGGCCCTCATCAGGAACTGTCAGCCTACTTGACCTCTTTTTGTGACAAATAAGATCCTCCCCCAAGAACAGATCAGTGTCTGGAGGCATCGACCCCTACAGACATCCCTGCTGGTGGGGAGGTGACCTTGCCACCGTGGGGCCCCAAGTCAGGCGGCAAGTCTCTGTAACAAACAGCTCCAGGGGCAGTCACGCTAGTGTGGGGCTCAGTCTGTGCAGGGCCTGGGACCCGGGTAAACTCGAGGTGCAGCATCAGAGTCCAGGGGCCCCTGCACCCCAGGCCAAAGGTCGCCCTTGTCCCACAGACGGTTCAGACCCCGAGGGCGGCTGGCTCGCAGCTGGGCATCTTGCCCTGAAAACCACAGGCTCTGTGCAGAGAGGAACCTGAGAAAGGCCTGTAGACGCCACACATGATGCTGGTGTCACATTGAAATAGTTTCAGCAGGAGGCAGTGGCGCACACCTGTAATCCCGGCACTTATGGGGGCTGAGGCGGACAGATCACCTGAGGCTAGGAGTTCGAGACCAGCCTGGCCAACACGGTGAAACCCTGTCTCTACTAAAAATATAAAAATTAGCTGGGCGTGGTGGCAGGTGCCTGTAATCCCAGCTACTCCAGAGGCTGAGGCAGGAGAATCGCTTGAGCATGGGAGGTGGAGGTTGCAGTGAGCCGAGATCGCGCCACTGCACTCCAGCCTGGTTGAAGAGCGAGACTCTGTCTCAAAAACAAAAAAAGACAGAAATAGTTTGACCCCAGAGTCATTCTGGCACAACCTAAAAAGCCGACTCTTTAACATTTGAGCTTTTAAAAATACCAAGTAACGTGGGAAAGTGACATGCTGTCCCTGTGGTCCTGGGGCCGTGTGGAGGGCAACGCGTCCTGCACAGATGCCATGTGTGTGGCCCTTACTGAAGCTGCAGAGTCTGCTCCCGCTCAAAGCTCTGGGCTGCAGACGTCTGCCTCTCGGGACACTTGGGACAGCTCCAGACAACCCAGGAAACCTGAAGGTGACATCAACACTGTTCGTTCTCTCAGTAACGCATATAATTAATAAAGTAAAAACTCCTTTAAAGCGAGGCTTTGGGGAAACGGAACTGTTGTGTCTCAGAAGGCATTAACCAAGTTCCAATCACTTTACAATTGGGAAACCTTCTAAGAAAATTATCTACACATCTGCTTACAAATCAAAGCCAGAGTGTTTTCCACTGTCAGGAAACCGGGAGAGGCTCAGGAACGAGGGGGAGGCAGTCACGAAATCGCTAATTAAAACCAGCGCTTTCCCACCCTTCTGGCTGGGAGGGGCCGAGGAAGACAGAGGAAGCGGAAGAGGCCAGGAGAAGGCAGCAATTGAATGGATTATTGTCCCAGTCTCCTCCTTTGTGTTTATGTTTGTACTTTTCCAATGATAACAGCTTTGTTTTGAACATCAGCCTACCGCGGGCTGTGCAGAGCTCTGCGGTCCTGGCTGCCCCAGCGGCTCCAGCGGCCAACAGGGTTGACTCTACTCACCTGAGCAGGCGAGCCTCCCCTGAGTCACCTGGCATCGCTCTGGCGGGTGTGAAAGGGGGGTCAGGATCCCAGGACATGCACCAGAGCTGGGGTCACGGGGGCAACTGAGGCACCCCTCACGGACATTTTTAAATTCCAAAATCAGAGGCTTTTGTTTAGTTGTTCAGTGTGAGGATTCCATGCCCCCGAACGTGCGTCTCCAGTTCAGAATGTATGTTCCACTAGGAGGTCCCCGGGGCTCCACGCAGAAATCAGTGGAAGAATTGGCTCAGGTCAACCTCAAGTCCTGAGGAGCGATCGTATTTCAGGGACGGCTGGTTTATTTCATGTATTATCATTCTCGTTTACTATTCAATTCCAACACAGCAGGTTTCCAAATGTGAGAAGAAAACATTTACATCGTGGGGACTGTGGCTCTAAGTTCACCGCTATGGCAGGTTTCTCTTTGAAAAATACAAGCATTGGTTGAATCACTGACAAGGAAGACAGATTTAGAAATGTGTGTCAGATGTGGAGCTGGGTAAGTCTGTGAAGGAGGGAGAGGTGAAGGAAAGCGATGAGGTGAGTAGCAGGGCAGGGTGGCAGCTGGCCAGCCCAGGGGGTCTCGTGGGTGTGTACGCCGGGGCCTTGGCCCAGGGCCCCGCCTGGCAGCCTCTCCTCCCCAGCAGGGCCAGCCCCCTGCAGCCCAGGCCCTGGGGGGCAGCCTTGGAGGGGGCTCTGGCTCTGATGTCTTCCCTCCCTCCAATGCGGGCCCCAGCACTCAAATGGAAACTCAAATCCTGTTTTCTGCGGGTAGAGACAGGATGACAAGAGGCCTCCCTTCTAGAAAGGAAAATGAGAGATCAGAAAAATCGGAAAGCATTGGCTGGGTGCGGTGGCTCACGCTTGTAATCCCAGAACTTTGGGAAGTCGAGATGGGCGGATCACCCGAGGTCAGGAGTTTAAGAGCAGCCTCACCAACACAGCAACACAGCGAAACCTTGTCCCTACTAAAATACAAAAATTAGCCGGGCATGGTGGCAGGCACCTGTAATCCCAACTACTCAGGAGGCTGAGTCAGGAGAATCACCTGAGCCTGGGAGGCGGAGGTTGCAGTGAGCTGAGATCGCGCCATTGCACTCCAGCCTGGGTGACAAGAGCAAAACCCCATCTCAAAAGACCAGACAAGAAAATCAGAAGGTCTCAGCTCTGATGGACGAGCCCGCAGAGAGGGCGTTCAGGCTGGGGACCCCTCAGTCCCTGTCTCCAGTCGGAGAGAGGGCGTTCTGCTGGGCGTCCTGTTGTAGCAGGACGAGCCGCAGACAAAACTCCTCAGACACCGAATTAAAGAAGGAAGAGGTTTTTTATTCGGCCGGGAGCGTTGGCAGACTCACATCTTAAGAGCCGAGCTCCCCGAGAAAGAAATACTTGGCCTTTTTAAAGGCTTACAACTTTAAGGGGTCCACGTGAAAGGGTCGTGATAAATTGAGCAAGTGTGGGAAACGTGACTGGGGGCTACATACATCAGCTAACGGAACAAAAAGTTTTACAATGCTTTTTTCATACAGTGTCTGGAATCTACAGATAACATAAGTAGTTTAGGCCAGGGGTTGATGTTATTATTGTTACTTTGTTTAACTCCTAGGACCGGGTGGTGGTGCCAAGGTTGTCTGGCTATTTATCTTATTTTTGTTTCTTTCTCTTTACTCCTGTCTTGTGAACTAGGCAAGGTGGGGGGACGAGGGCAGCAGGAGTAGTAGTGGTCTCCGTCCTGACTGTGCAAACAGGAAGCCCAGGTGCCTGAGGGTCCTCGGCACAAGCAGGACAGGGACTGGGTCGGGGTCGCCCACATGGGCGCTATCCTGAAATCTTGTGCTCTCTCATGTATTTGCAGAGTGGTTCTTCCAACCCCACTGTGGTGGCTACTTTATTTGGTTAAGTTCTGCATCTTTAAACCTGAACCTGCCGCGGAGCAGGCAGAGGTTTGCAGCTTCACACTGGAGTGTGCAGGAAACAGCTTCTTGACTTCTCCTTTGGAGCCCTCCTGGGGAGGGGCAGCCCCTCCTCGACTGCTGCTCCCTCAGACACACGCTCCCTTCTGTCAAGCCTCTGAACCGAAGCTCGGCCATTGTGACCCCTGTGACCTGCACATATATGTCCAGATGACCTGCAAGAGCCAAGAAGTCTGGGGCAACCCAAATCTACAAAAGAAGTGAAGCAGGCAGCTCCTGTCTTAACTGATGGACCGACCTCAGGACATTCCATTATGACTTGTTCCTGCCCTGCCTCCACCTGATCGATTGACCTCGTGACATCCTTCTTCTGGACAATGAGTCTTATGATCTCCCCACTGTGTACCTTGTGCCCCCCTCTGCTGACAACAGGTAACCACCTTTAATTGTAACTTTCCCGTGTTTACCTCATTGCTATAAAACGGCCCCACCCCTACCTCCCTCTGCTGACTCTCTTCTCGGACTCAGCCCACTTGCACCCACTTGCACCCACAGCCTTGTTGCTCACACAAAGCCTGTTGGCGTCTCTTCACACGGAGGCACGTGACACAAAGTGCTGGGTTTACAGGCGTGAGCCGCCACGCCCGGCCCTCTTTGCTGTTTCGTGTGAACTTTAGAACCAGTTTTTCCAATTTTATAAACAATTATCTGAGGAACGGCACTGGATTATACTCATTTCAGAAAAACGTTATCTTGGGGTCCCACCTACACGCAGGGAGTGGGAAACAGTCACGCGGCGTGTGCGGCACAGAACACAGAGACCAGGCACCGGCCGGCGGCCCTGCCGAGCAAGGCTTCGTCCCGGAGACTCAGCGTGTGGCCTCCGCGTCACAGAGACGGTCTTCGTAGCTGTTTGAGGTCACACCAACGAGACTTCACTTGTGTTAGCAGAACTCTGGGGACAATGTGACCCTGCACGACAGCCGGGAGCCAGATGTGGGGAGAGCGGCGAGCTGGCAGCCTGGACAGAAAGGCGGACGGAGCTGTGGCCATGACCAGGAGCAGCAGCAGGTCCTGGGATGAGAGGGAGCCCTCGTTCCTGGACCAAACTGAGGGTCGGGCCCCATAACAAGGTGCAGTTGAACTAGGGAGGAACCACGTGTTTATTTCCCCAACTGGTCACAGAAAGAAGGCCTGGACATTATCTCCAGACCAACTCAGAATGACAAAGTCCTCCAGAGCTTATCTACCCTTTAAGCTCTATGTCCACGTGTAAGAGTGTCATCTAAAGCCGTAAGTGATGAACTTCTCATCTGTAACTGAGGTCTGAGTCCTGAAGCCCTTCCTCTGGGCCCTCAGTACATTTACTTCATCTAGATGGGTCCAGGTGCTGGGGTCATGACCTTATCTTGTCTCCTGCTCAGTCACGAGGTTGGAGAAGTTCCTTCCCGTCCCCAGTAAGCTTGTTTGTGGAGGCCTGGGGAGTTTCTTCAGACCGGCAATAAAATGTGTTTAATCCTAAATGGGTCCTATTAAGAATTCCTTTGTTATTTTTTCATGCTTTAAAGCCCAGGAGAGGGCTAGGCAAAACTCTTGGTGGGCTTTTGTTACATTCCAGCCTTGGTATAAGGGTGCTGGCTTTTAACTCCCTCAGTACTGAAACTGGTCATGGAGGCCCACATGACAGGAAAGGGCAGTAACATCTGGGTGTTGCCATGGCAATGGTAAAGCGTCACAAACTCCTGGACCTGTAGGTGCCAGGGGTCTGCAGGTGGCTGTGCTGACAGAACTGGAACCCACTCACTTGGCTAACCCTTGTCACCCAATAGGTCATTCAAGGAGAGCCTAAACCAAAATTTGGGTAAAGCAATCTCTGTGGCAGTTTGTTTTTTTTTTTTTTTGTTTTGTTTTTTTTGTTTGTTTGTTTGTTTTTTGAGACGGAGTCTTGCTCTGTCGCCCGGGCTGGAGTTCAGTGGCCGGATCTCAGCTCACTGCAAGCTCTGCCTCCCGGGTTTACGCCATTCTGCTGCCTCAGCCTCCTGAGTAGCTGGGACTACAGGCGCCCGCCACCTCGCCCGGCTAGTTTTTTGTATTTTTTAGTAGAGACGGGGTTTCACCGTGTTAGCCAGGATGGTCTCGATCTCCTGACCTCATGATCCGCCCGTCTCGGCCTCCCAAAGTACTGGAATTACAGGCTTGAGCCACTGCGCCCGGCCCAGTGGTTTGGTTTTAAAAAACAAGACAAAACGAAACAAAAAAAAATTGTTTTGTCCTCTTTCTCTTTAATTTCAAATGAGTTTCCAACGTTTACATTCTAGTTAGACCACAAATAATGAGTCTTCACACCAGCAGCTTCGTAACAGCTGGTTTAAAGCAGAAAAGAAAAGAGAGGACGAGAGAGTACCTTAGAAGACTGTACTTAACTACAGTGCAGGTTCACCGTTGGAGGTCTGAATTTTTCTCACTGTCATTTGCCCATCAGCTTAAAACATGCACACAAATGGGCTGTCATATGTAACCAGCTGGAGTCCCTAAGAGGACGACAAAATCCGGGGCCAGGATGTTGGAAACTGTCTTTCCCTTTTTGGGCCAGACCCCTGGATTGAACAGGAAAATAGCAAAAAAAGGAAAGTGGAGGAGAAAGGTTTGCAGGAGGGAAGAGGAACGAGAAAGGAAGGAGGGAGGCCAGGGAGCCTCCAGCTACCGCATGGTGCAGAGCCAGCACCCCTTCACCCTCAATCATCTCCCATCAGGGAGAGCCTCAGCACCCCAGACCTGTGCGGTGTGGGACGAATCCCTCCCACCTCTGCAGGTTGCCTGTCAAGGTCAACCGTTTGCAGCCACAGGGAGCTAAGGGTGCTTTTGACCAAGAGGAATAAGGCTTTGGTGGCGGACAGGAGGAGGACATTGGAGGAAGGAGAGAGAGGTCAGGGTGCACACACTCACACGCACAAACCAACAGCTGTGTCCAAACAAATCCCCTTCAAGGGGTTTGGTAGAGTCCCACATCCCTGGCCTCAGTTTCAAACGGCCCCTCGGGCGACTGAGCCCTCACTGAGCAGAGCCCCGAGGGTGCCACAAACACAAACACATTCAAATGCATCAAATGCCCAACTGGTGTCACTCACAGCCAAGTCTAAACAGAGCAGGGCCCCAGCCACATCCCAGAGAGGCAGAGGGTCCCTAGGTAACTCCGACTAATGCACCCAGTTCCAAAGTTCCCAAGTTCCAAAGTTTATTAACTTCTCCAAAGATCACTTCCTTTGTACCAGCAAAGCATTGAAGGCAGCAGGAAGAGAAAGACAGGATTCCCGGACGAAAGCATCTCAGTGGCTGCAGGGCAGCTCCTCCCATTCCAGCCACAGGCTCAGCGGCCACGAGCAGCTGGAACTCACAGGTGAACCTACGCCCCGTCCAACAGAAACCAGATGGGTGGGCTTGGGCCCCCCAAAGCACACAAGTTCCCACATGGGCCACCAAAATTGTAACCAAACACAAGTTCCGTTCCTCACCACTTGCAGAGTCCAGTGATCAAGAGGGAGGCCTGGTGGAAAGAAAGTGACTTTATTAACCAAAACTAGTCATGGGCAAGGGGACCGCACTCCCATCCAAAACAACCACTTCAAATTCCTAGGGAGAAGGCAGGGGTTTGTAAAGGGCAAGCTGGCATGGGAGGCAGGTGCTGTGCTGGGTACAAGGTCTGTGTGTCTGTCCGCAGTGGCCATCTTGGGTCCCAGTCCACCTGGAGCGTGGGCTGGGGTCATCTAATTAATGACTGGGTGGCTGACTCGCTGCCTGGGGGAAACCTCTGGAATTTTGCCACTGAGTTTCCAGGGTTGGTCTGTTTATCTCAAGATTAGGCCCTGGAACTTTTTTGAGACAGAGTCTCGCCCTGTTGCACAGGCTGGAGTGCAGTGGAACAGTCACAGCTCACTGCAGCCTCCTGGGTTGAAGTGATTCTCCTGCCTCAGTCTTCTGAGTAGCTGGGATTACAGGTGTGCACCACCACACCTGGCTAATTTTTGTATTTTTAGTAGAGATGGGGTTTTACCATGTTGACCAGGCTGGTCTTGAACTCCTAATTTCAAGTGATCTGCCCTCCTTGGCCTCCCAAAGTGCTGGGATTACAGATGTGAGCCACCGTGCCTGGCCTTTTTGTTTTTGTTTTTCTTTTCTTTTTTTTTTGGAGTAGAGGGAAAACTTACAGGACTCACAAAGAACTGAAATGTTCACAAATGTCAAGCAAAACAAGAGTTGACTAAATGGATGGCACTCAGACAGCAACCTTTTTGACTTTTGCTTGGAATATTGCTGATCCTTATCTTGTTTTTCAGAGTCAAGGAAACTTGAACTATTCACGGCCTTTAATAATTGAGCAAAGCAAACTCCTGTGAACGAAATTTGGAGCATGTTTATTTCTCTGCCGGGTTCCTCTAGAATTTGGAAACTATCTGTGAGTACTCTGATGGCAATACAGTTGTCTGCATCAGTGCAATAAGAATCCATTTTTCTTTTTAACAGGATGCAGTTGGAGAAACTGGTTATTTTATCAAGGCTTTGACTGGAAAAGTATTGACTGGAAGCCCTTTAAGGACTCAGTCTTGACTTGCAGAGCCGATAAAAGCCCCATGGTGAGAACTGGCCTCATACCTGTCTACACAGTCCCTGTACAGGATTCCTAACCTGTGGTCAGTAAAGAATGTCACTTTCAGGCCGGGCGCGGTGGCTCAAGCCTGTAATCCCAGCACTTTGGGAGGCCAAGACGGGTGGATCACGACGTCAGGAGATTGAGACCATCCTGGCTAACACGGTGAAACCCCGTCTCTACTAAAAAATACAAAAAACTAGCCGGGCGAGGTGGCGGGCACCTGTAGTCCCAGCTACTCGAGAGGCTGAGGCAGGAGAATGGCGTGAATCCGGGAGGCGGAGCTTGCAGTGAGCTGAGATCCGGCCACTGCACTCCAGCCCGGGCGGCAGAGCGAGATTCTGTCTCAAAAAAAAAAAAAAAAAAAAAAAAAAAAAGACTAAAGCTTATTCTACAAACAACATGGTCCTATCGTAATTTGTTTTTACCAAAAATGAGGACTGGAGAGATAAATTGTGCCCCAAAACTTATTTGCCATTAAATCCTAGTCTCATGAATTGTTTTTCAGCTTTTTGCCGACATTTTAGATGAACCCTGCTTACTCCCGTGAACCAAGTGGTGATCTCCTGCAGCTTGGAAGAAACAGAAAGGGATGGGTAACGTAAAAACCGGGATCAGTATGCTAGTTCCGGGCAATTCTCCTGCAAATTCTGCCAGGTAAGGAAAGTGAGTAGGGTACCCATAACCCAGGGGTTTCTCTGTTTGGAAAAATAAAACCACAGAACTTTGGGGCCGGGCGCGGTGGCTCACGCCTGTAATCCCAGCACTTTGGGAGGCCGAGGCGGGTGGATCACAAGGTCAGGAGATGGAGACCATCCTGGCTAACATGGTAAAACGCCGTTTGTACTAAAAATACAAAAATATTAGCTAGGCGTGGTGGCGGGTGCCTGTAGTCCCAGTTACTCACTCAGGAGGCTGAGGCAGGATAATGGCGTGAACCCGGCAGGTGGAGCTTGCAGTGAACCGAGATAGCACCACTGCACTCCAACCTGGGTGACAGAGTGAGACTCCATCTCAAATAAATAAATAAATAAAAATAAAACCAAGGAACTCCATAGATCCCCCCAAAGGGAAATGCTATGTCTTGGCCAGTCAGATTTTAGACGGAAATAATCCACTACATCACCCTTGCAGGAATTGCTACAGTCACTCTACTATTCACAGTAGGGTTTTGCATGTGGTGGCTCATGCCTGTAATCCCAGCACTTTGGGAGGCCGACGTGGGCAGATTGCGAGGTCAGGAGATCAAGACCATCCTGGCTAACACGGTGAAACCCCGTCTCCACTAAAAATACAAAAAATTAGCCAGGCGTGGTGGCAGACGCCTGTAGTCCCAGCTAGTCGGGAGGCTGAGGCAGGAGAATGGCGTGAACCTGGGAGGCGGAGCTTGCAGTGAGCCGAGATAGCACCACTGCACTCCGCCTGGGTGACAGAGCAAGACTCCATCTCAAAAAAAAAAAAGTATTTTCTCTCTCTCTCTCTCTGTCTCTGAGACAGGGTCTTGCTCTGTTGCTCAGGCTGCAGTGCAGTGACCTGATCTCGGTTCAATGCTGCCTCGACCTCCCAGGCTCAAGAGATCCTCCTACCTCAGTCTCCCAAGTAGCTGGGGCTACAGGCACGGCTACCACGCCCAGCTCATTATTTTATTTTTGTGAAGATGGGTCTCACTGTGTTGTCCAAGCTGATCTCAAATTCCTGGCCTCAAGGGATTCTCTCACTTCAACCTCCCAGAGTGCTAGGATTACAGGCATGAGCCACCGCACCCAGCCCTAACAATGCCATTCTTTCTAAAATTAAGCTATAACGTCTGGGCTTCGTGGCTCACGCCTGTAATCCCAGCACTTTGAGAAGCCAAGGTGGGTAGATCATGAGGTCAGGAGTTAGAGACCAGCGTGGCAAACATGGCGAAATCCTGTCTCTACTAAAAATACAAAAATTAGCCAGGTGTGGTGGTGCATGCCTGTCATCCCAGCTACTAGGGAGGCTGATGCAGGAGAATCACTTGAACCTGGGAGGCGGAGGTTGCAGTGAGGTGAGATCATGCCACTGCATTCCAGCCTGGGCAACATAGTGAGACTCCATCCCCAGAAAATAAATAAATAAATAGAATTAAAATAAAGTTAAGCTATAAAGACAGTAAGATCCCAACAGAAATACCAAGAAGATTGGCAAGTGAGAGGGGGCTCAGGGCAACATAACTGGATGTTCGAGGAGCACAGCCTTTTCAGGTGGAAAATAACAAGCTGATTTGTGGATTCCATCAAAAGCAGAAACACGTGCTGGGTAAGAATTTAAAATTAGCCTCACATTTTACAACTTCCAAATATTATAAAATAGATAGAATTAGGTTAGCACAAGACAAGAACAAGAGGAACAAAATGACAAAGACCCAAAAGCAAACATTTGAGATAAGATTTTTTATCTGTGGTGTCTGCCTGTGGTCCCAGCTACTCAGAAAGCTGAGGCCGGAGGATTGCTTGAGCCCAGGAGGTCAGGGCATACTAAGCTACGATCCTGCCGGTGAACAGCCACTGCAAGCCAGCCTGGTCAACTACAGGAGACCCCATCTCTTAAAAAAAAAAAAAAAGCCTCCAAATATATGATTAAAAATTCCTAGAACAGGCCAGGCGCAGTGGTTCACGCCTGTAATTCCAGCACTTTGGGAGGCCGAGGTGGGCGGATCACAAGGTCAGGAGATCAAGACCATCCTGGCTAACACGGTGAAACCCCATATCTACTAAAAATACAAAAAATTAGCCAGGCGCGGTGGCGGGCGCCTGTAGTCCCAGCTACTCAGGAGGCTGAGGCAGGAGAATGGCGTGAACCCGGGAGGCGGAGCTTGCAGTGAGCCGAGATGGCGCCACTGCACTCCATCCAGCCTAGGCAACAGAGTGAGACTCTGTCTCAAAAAAAAGAAAAAATTGACAAGTATATAAAAGACCTAACCTACCCCACTGACGCCTTGACAGCAGGGACACCTGCAGAGACCCCTGCTCTCAACAGTCAGAGAATATTACATGTCGCAAGGACCCGTGAGACCCTTCCAGTCAGTGAGCAGTGGGTATGACTGAGTCATGCACAAAACTGCAGGGCTGGTTGGCTCATCTCCCAAGAGGCTGCAAGTCTGTGCGTGGGCCGAGGGCTGGAGAGGCGGCCCCCAGGTGGCCAGGGGTGCGCGGGCAGAATGAGCGGGACAGCGGGAGGGTCAGAGACCCTTCCATAAAAGCGCTCAGAGCAGAGGAGCGATCCCCCTAGATCCCCTGCAGAGGGTCCTGCACCTGCAGCCCCCGCCTTCAGGCATCCTGTGGCCCCTGCGGAGGTGCTGGCCTGGCCAGTCTGGGAGGAGGGGCCCAGCCTGTTGGGGCAGGAGATGGGGTGCGGGTGGAAGGCTCCAAGATGCATCTGGGCTGGGAACGCACAGATATCCCAGGTGGGTTGGAGGTGGGTTGAGGAGGCCTGGAGGACCCGGTGACTGGGTGGGTGGCAGGTGGGCCACGTCCTCCACTAGAACCCGAGGTGGTGGCAGGGTCAAGGATGAGGAGGTCTCTTCGGGACATTAGGAGGAGGCCCCACAGGCTGCAGTCATGTGGGCAGGCAGGGCTGAAAGGCAGGGAACCCAGAGAATCAAGTTACAAGTTGATAACACAAAGAAAAGCAAATGTGGCCTGCGGGGTGGCTCACGCCTCTAATCCCAGCACTTTGGGAGGTTGAGGCGGGCGGATTGCCTGAGTTCAGGAGTTCAAGAGCAGCCTGGCCAACATAGTGAAACCAGTCTCTACCAAAAATACAAAAAAAAAAAAAAAATTAGTCGGGGGTGGCGACAGGCGCCTGTAGTCCCAATTACTCAGGCGACTGAGGTAGGAGAAACGTTTGAACTAGGGAGGCAGAGGTTGCAGTGAGCACTACTGCACTCCAGCCTGGGCGACAGAGCAAGACTCCGTCTCCAAAAAAAAGGAAAGCAAATGCTCCAGGACCTTGGGGATTTTAATTATATGCTGCTGAATAATTTGGAGAGTTAAATAGGAAATCACAACTGAAATCTACAAATTCCTAGAACAGAAAGGAAATGAAACTCCACATGTCACCTGGCACAGCAGAGGCTGTGATTCAAGGCCAGGCCAAGGGTGAAGGAATGAGCCACGTACCCACCCTAAGATGCCTGATCCCAGCATTGTGTAGAAATGGAAAGATATGGCCCAGCGCGGTGGCTCACGCCTGTAATCCCAGCACTTTGGGAGGCCAAGACAGGTGGATCATGAGGTCAGGAGATCGAGACCATCCTGGCTAACACGGTGAAACCCCATCTCTACTTAAAATACAGAACAATTAGCCAGGTGTGGTGGTGGGTGCCTGTAGTCCCAGCTACTCAGGAGGCTGAGGCAGGAGAATGGCACGAACCTGGGAGGCGGAGCTTGCGGTGAGCCGAGATCACGCAACTGCACTCCAGCCTGGGCGACAGAGCGGGACTCTGTCTCAAAAAGAAAGAAAGAAAGAAAGAAAGATACTGCCCAGACGTAGTGGCTCACACCTGTAACCCCAGCACTTTGGGAGGCCAAGGCAGGTGGATCACCTGAGGTCAGGAGTTCGAGACCAGCCTGGCCAACATGGTGAAACCCCATTTCTACTAAAACTACAAAAATTAGCCGGGCGTGGTGACACATGCCTGCAATGCCAACTACTCAGAAGGCTGAGGCGGGAGAATCAGTTGAACCCAAGAGTTGGAGGTTGCAGTAATTGAGATCACAGCACTGCACTCCAGCCTGGGCAACAGAGCGAGACTGTCTAAAAAAAAAAGAAAGAAATGAAGAAACATGAGTGGATGACTGTGCTGTTTGTATGGACCAGGAAAACTTCTAGAAGGATAAGTGAGGCAGTGTCCATAACTCAGCCCTGGGAATTGAAGCCAGGGTGGGGAGGAAAAGGCAACAGTTGGTTTCATTCTATTTTGTTTCTGTGCCTGTATTACTTTCAAAGTAAACAAAATAAACTAGTTTCACTTTCACAACAGGATTGCTTTATCAGGATATGCATTTTCCTCCAACTCGCAAAGGTGTCCCATCACGGGACAAAAGTCTGCCAGCCTTCAGCTGCCCTCCAGGTCCTCACGGTGCAGGTGCTCCTACCTAAGCAGCCGGAACCCCCGCCCCGAGGAACTGGAGCCCCCTCTGAGTTTAGAGACCTAGCGGGCAGGAAAAGAGGAGAAGGAAGCTGTGGCTGCCGGGGCATGTGGCCTCAGAGACAAGCCCCTCTGTGCAGGGGATGTGGGCAGGTGGGATTTCAGCCCCTTCTCCAGCATCTCACTGGCAGCCAGGGTGGCTGGGGGTTCCCCGAGGGCGGGAGCTGGGGAATCTGACCTCTGTGCCCCGGCCATGGTGCCATCTTGCTGGGAGGATGACAGGCTGTGTTTCAGCTGCCAATTTGGTGACACCCTGGGGACTTTGTTGGGTGCTATCCACCTCTGGACCCTGGGTCTGATGGCCGGGCTGCAGGCCCCAAGGTTCAGCGTCCAGTCTGGCCCTGCTCTGTCCATTCCCCAGATTTGAGGGTTTCACAGAATTTGGTTCTGCTTCTTCCTCTCTTCCACGAAACTGGGGGCATTGCCCACACCCCGGTGTCCCCCACCATCTCTCGGGTGGGGACTTGCCCGCTCACGTGACTGCAGCCTGTGGGGCCTCCTCCTAGTGTCCTGAAGATACCACCTCATCCTTGACCCCGCCCGCACCTGCCCGCATGCCCCCTCGGGTTCTAGTGGAGGATGTGGCCCGCCTGCCACCCCGCCATGCACCGGGTCCTCCAGGCCTCCTCAACCCACCTTCAACCCACCTGGGATGTCTGTGCGTTCCCAGCCCAGATGCATCTTGGAGCCTTCCCCCCGCACCCCATCTCCTGCCCCAACAGGCTGGGCCCCTCCTCCTGGACTGGCCAGGCCAGCGCCTCGGCAGGGGCCTCAGGACGCCCGAAGGCCGGGGCCGCAGGTGCAGGACCCTTGCGCGGGAGCTGGGGGGGTCGCTCCTCTGCTCCGCGCGCTTTTATGAAAGGGCCTCTGACCCTCCCGCTGCCCCGCTCACTCTGCCCCGCTCACTCTGCCCCGCTCACTCTGCCCCGCTCACTCTGCCCGCGCACCCCGGCCATCTGGGGGCAGCCCCGCCGCCCCCGCCGCCCCGTCGCCCCCCGCCGCCCCCCGCCGCCCCCGCCGCCCCCCCCCGCCCCGTCTCCCCCCCGCCCCCCGCCGGCCCCGCCGCCCCCGCCGCCCCCCCCGCCCCCGCCGCCCCCGCCGCCCCCCCGCCCCCCCGCCCCCCCGCCCCCCCGCCCCCCGCCGCCCCCCGCCGCCCCCCGCCTCCCCCCCTCCGCCCGCCCCCCCGCCCCCCCCGCGCCCCCCCTCCCCCCCCCCCCCCCCCCGCCGCCCCCGCCGCCCCCCGCCCCCCCGCCCCCCCGCCTCCCCCCCCGCCCCCCCCCCCCCCCCCCCCCCCCCCCCCCGCCCCCCCGCGCCCCCCCCCCCCCCCCCCCCCCGCCCCCCCCCCCCCCGCCCCCCCCCCCCCGCCCCCCCCCCTTCCCCCCCGCCCCCCCGCCCCCCGCCCCCCGCCCCCCCCCCCCCCCCCCCCCCCTCCCCCCCTCCCCCCTCCGCCCCCCGCCCCCCCGCCCCCGCCGCCCCCCGCCGCCCCCCGCCCCCCCCCCCCCCCTCCCCTCGCGCCCCTCCTCCCCCCTCCTCCCCGCCGCCCCCCGCCTCCCCCCCCCCCCCCCCCCGCCCCCCCCCCCCCCCCCGCCCCCCCCCCCCCCCGCCCCCCTCCCCGCCCCCGCCCCCCGCCCCTCCTCCCCCCTCCTCCCCCTCCTCCCCCCCCCCCCCTCCCCCCCGCCTCCCCCCGCCCCCCCCTCCCCCCTCCCCCCCCCCTCCCCCCCCCCCCCGCCTCCCCCCGCCTCCCGCCGCCCCCTCCTCCCCCCCTCCCCCTGCCCCCCCGCCTCCCCTCCCCCCGCCCTCTCGCCCCCTCACCCCCCCTCCCCCTTTCCCCTCCCCCCGCCCTCCTCCGCCCCCCTCCCCCGCCCCCCGCCGCCCCCCGCCTCCCCGCCTCCGCCCCCGCGCCCCCCGCAGCGCCCCCGCGCCCCCGCCGCCCCCTGGACCCGCCCCGCGCACAGACTCGCGGCAGCTGCGAGCGGAGCCAACCTGCGCCGCGGGGAACGCGCGCCGCCCCCTGGACCCGCCCAGGCGCGAACTCTCCGGGAGAAACGCCCCTGGCCGTTTTCCTGCTGCCTTTAGCGTGAACCGCGGGTGCAGTGCCTCGCGTGAAAACAATAAATTCCCTGTCACGCTTGCTGCGAACGCGGGGTGTTCCCGAAACTCGGCGGCTTCCCGTAAACCCCGCTCCTTCCTCCTCGGGGAGGTGGGTCCGGCGCGGGTCCGCCGCCTCCTCCCCGGCCCCTCCCTCCCGTCTGTTTCATTTTCCTGGGGCTCCGGGGCGCGGAGAAGCTGCATCCCGGAGGAGCGCGTCCAGCAGCGGACCCGGTGAGGCGCGCAGAGGGACGGGCCGGGGAACCAGAGCGGCGGTGCTGGGGGCTCGGTGCTGAGGACTCGGTGCTGGGGGCTCGGTGCTGGGTGCTCTGTGCTGAGGGCCCGGTGCTGAGGACCCGGTGCTGAGGACCCAGTGCTGGGGGCTCTGTGCTGAGGACTCGGTGCTGGGGACTCGGTGCTGGGTGCTCTGTGCTGAGGGCCCGGTGCTGAGGGCCCGGTGCTGAGGACCCGGTGCTGAGGACCCAGTGCTGGGGGCTCTGTGCTGAGGACTCGGTGCTGGGGGCTCGGTGCTGAGGACCCGGTGCTGAGGGCCCGGTGCTGAGACCCAGTGCTGGGGGCTCTGTGCTGAGGACTCGGTGCTGGGGACTCGGTGCTGGGTGCTCTGTGCTGAGGACCCGGTGCTGGGTGCTCTGTGCTGAGGACCCGGTGCTGGGGGCTCTGTGCTGAGGACTCGGTGCTGGGGGCTCGGTGCTGAGGACCCGGTGCTGGGGGCTCGGTGCTGGGGGCTCGGTGCTGGGTGCTCTGTGCTGAGGACTCGGTGCTGGGTGCTCTGTGCTGAGGACCCGGTGCTGGGGGCTTGGTGCTGAGGACTCGGTGCTGGGGGCTCAGTGCTGGGTGCTCTGTGCTGAGGACTTGGTGCTGAGGACTCGGTGCTGGGTGCTCTGTGCTGAGGACTCGGTGCTGGGGGGCTCGGTGCTGGGTGCTCTGTGCTGAGGACTCGGTGCTGAGGACTCGGTGCTGGGTGCTCTGTGCTGAGGACCCCGTGCTGGGGGCTCGGTGCTGGGCGCTCTGTGTTAGGGCCTCTCAGTGCACTGGGGTAGCCGGTCCGCGCAGGGATGGGGACTCTGGGGCTGCAGCGCCTCTGCCTCGGGGACCGTCACCCCCCGCTGGCGCTCAGGCCAGGCGGGCGGGGGCGCAGCGGGCGCGCTCCGGGAGGGGCGGGAACGAGCTGCAGGCCGTGTGGGGACCCGCGTCTCTGCCCTGCGCCCCGGGCTTGAGTCTTGAAGGGACAGAGGCGGCGTCTCGGACCCGGGGTTCCCCTAAGTCCAGTGGGTCGGAGCGCCCTCCGCCTTTCCTGGTCCTCAGCCTCACCCGGGGTTCCCTGCGCCGTCGCTGCGACCAAGTTGGGAGCAAAACGCCCTCGTTCACACGAGTGCACACGAGCTGGTGGACACATGCACACATGAGCACACGCAGGCACGCGTGGACTGTTGCACACTCCACAGGCACAGCTTCGTGTGCACTCAGCAAACTCATGAAACAGGAACCGTGAGGCTTCCCCTCACCCAGGCAGGCCCTCAGCTGCCCCTTCTCGCGCTGGTTTTGCTGACTCCGCAGTAATCTCCACATTCAGTTCCTTGCCCACTACTGGTCATTCACCTGCAGCTTGAGAAGCACATTTTCTGCGCGTCGTTGGCAGAAGATCCTTGGCTTCTGGGAGGCCCAGGGTGACTGGCTGCGGGGGCCAGGGCAGGAGGCCTGTCTCCAGCAGGGCAGGGGGTGGTGGCAGGGCCTCTCCAGGGGGCCGCTGCTGAGGCCAGAGCAGGAAGACGAGGCCACCAACGGAGGGGACAGGTGAGCAAATGCTGAGGAGGAAGGGTTAGCCCGATCTGGCCCCCAGGCCTGAGGGGACTTTGCTGACCACCTGGGGTCCCCTCTGGGCCTGCCCCAGCAGAGACCAGGTCAGAGACGTCCACACCGTGGGCCTGGGTGGGCTCCATGGCCTCTGTAGGCTGCAGCTGTCTTCTGAGAGGTGTTGGTGTGCTCATTCTCTCTAGAGACGTGGGGTCACCTGTGTTCCCTGAGCCCCTGCAGCAGCTGGGAAAGCACTGTCAGCCACCCCTCAGGTGCTGTGGGGGTAGAGTCTGCTGATCACACAGGAGGACCCCAGTGAACCCAGCCCGAGGGGACCTGAGCTTCCACACACCCAGCACCTGTGGGAGCCGGGACAGGCCGGCGCCCGGGGCACCAAGGAGCGGGAATAGGCGCGCACAGGCGTGCTGGGTGGTGCATGAACTTTCCTAGGCGTGTCACTGGGAGCGACTCCAAGCCTGTGCGTCAATCCTGGTGTGGGAGCTTTCAGACCCTACTGTGTCTGCTGCCAGCTCCTCAGATGGCAACCCCTGTTTTCGTGGTTTGAGAGAATTCTGATTGCTGCCTCCATCTTTTCCCACTCCAGAAGTTTGTTTTTTGTTTTTGTTTTATTTGTTTGTTTGTTTTTTGAGACAGAGTTTCGCTCTTGTTACCCAAGCTGGAGTGCAGTGGCACGATCTCAGCTCACCACAACTTCCGCCTCCTGGGTTCAAGCAATTCTTCTGCCTCAGCCTCCCGAGTAGCTGGGATTACAGGTGCCCACCACCGCGTCCGGCTAATTTTTTTGTATTTTTAGTAGAGACTTGGTTTCACCATGTTATCCAGGCTGGTCTCAAACTCCCGACCTCAGGTGATCCACCTGCCTCAGTCTCCCAAAGTGCTGGGATTACAAGCATGAGCCACCGTGCCCGGCCCACTCTAGAAGTTTTGAGGCTCCGTGCGCCTAGTCTCCCTGAGCCTGGTCTCCTTGTAGCATAAATGGAGCTGCTGGGCCGGTCCCCGCCTACCTGGCCACTTTCCCTGTGGCTGCACCCTGCCGCTTGCGCTGTCTCTGATTTTTAGCCACTGCACGGTTTTCAACTCGAGCCCATGCCTCTGGTCAGGAGGATGGCAGGAGATAACTCAGGCAGACAGGGGCAGAGTGACAGGGCTGACACAGGATACCCAGCAACATCTGAGTTTGAGATCATTAATCGTGTTTTAATATAAGTGTGTCCCAAGTGTCCCACGGGACAAGCTTTTACGAGGACATCGTTGGTTGTTTCTCTGAGACTCAGATGTGACCAGATGTGCAGGTACACTGATGCCTGATGACCTGAGCGGGGCTTGTGTCGCCAGGGTGCGTTTTCTTCTAATAAACGGAGCAAATTCCCTGCAGCAACCCAATGTCGCTGACACCTGCTGCCCAGACAGAGCTGGGGCCACGCACAGTCCGCAGCCTGAAGCCTCAGAGTAGAGCCAGATTGCCACTCTCCATCCTGTCTCCCCTCAACTCCCTTCCCCCTGAGCCCTTCAAAGTCATTCTCAAGCCAGACAGGGGTCTTCCAGGCCTGGGGCACCCCTCCACGGCTGACTCATTCCACACCTTTCCCGCCACCTGCCGGGTGTGGACCGATGGGGAGGGCACCACCACCTGCTCCTAGTACCCTCCAGCCCAGCCCTTCTGCCCTTCACCCCTGGCTGGGCAAGGGTCAGGGCTGCCAACATCGGAGGGCGCTCAGTGGGGAGCTGGTGAAGGTGCTGGGAGGAAGGGAGGACCCAGGAGAGGCAGTGAGAGGATCCACGTGTGAGAAGCAGCAGCCACCACCATAGCTGGACTGAAGGGACTTGGCGGGGAGGCAGCATCTCCAGAACGGTGCAGTCCAGGCCGCCAGGGGCTGAGACCATGGAGGGGATGAGGCCAGAAAGAGGGACAGTGCCAGCTTCTCACTCCCACCCCCTTCTCCCCAACGAGGGCAGCCCAGGACCCTGGGTCTTCGGGAAGCAATCGGGCAGGGAGGCTGGGAGATGGAGCTGCAGGGTCCACCCGCGGCGGCAGAGGCATCTAGGAGCCGCTGTAGCCCCCGAGAGCAGAGGTTCCACCGCACTGCTGGCCCCATGGAATGCAGAGCGGGCAGACTTGGGACACTCAGGGTGGAGGGGAGGCAGACACAGCCACTGCTAGGTGGGAGGAGCTTGGCATGAAGCCAGGTGCATGCAGCTGGCCCTCGGGGGCCTTCAGGACCCAGCTGCTGAGGTCTGGCTCAGGGTGTAGCTCTTTTCTGAGTCAAGGCTGACTCAGGACACAGACAGGTGGCAGAGTTAGCACCTGGGTGGGCAGGTGGGGTGGATGCAGCACTCTCGGGGCTCTGGGGATCTGTGACCTTTGGCTGTGTGCCCAGAGTTCCCACCCTTAGCACAGTGGCAGGGGCAGTCCCTGGAAGCATTTATGAAACAGACTCAGATGGCCTCCGGGCTCTAGGTGAGGACAGGACCCCCCAGAGCAGCCTGGGGAGAACAGCAGGGCACCCCTCCCGGACACGGTCAACGGGGTGGTGCGAAGAGCAGTGGGAGAGCCCCCAGCAGCCCCAACCCTCCCTGCTGTCCATCTGCATGGCTCCAAGGTGGGCCGGCATCGTGGAGCATGGGGTGAGGGGAGCCGGACCCAAGCCCAACTGCGGTCTCCTTGTGTGAATCTAACCTCCATGCGGGGATCTCCAGGTGGCCTGGGTCTCCCACTGCATTGGGGATGGGGGTTCTGTGGTCGGCTGTCAGTCCCCAAGGATGTCATGTCCTCATCCCAGAACCTGACATGGCAAAGGGACTGTGCAGATGGGATGAAGTCTCAGGTGCTGACCTGGGGCGTGTGTCCTGGGTCACCCAGGGGGGCCCTTGATGCCACCACAGGGTCTCCAGGAGAGGGAGGGAGGAGGGGGAGTCAGGGAGACAAGGAAAGCAGCTGGGGGGAGGTGGTGGGGAGGTGGCAGAGGGGCCGTGAGCTGAGGGATGCGGATGCCTCTGGGTGCTGGAGACTGAGGGACAGATTCTGCCTGGAGCCTACAGAAGGGACCACCCTGGGCCACCCCTTGATTTTAGCCCAGGGAGACCCCATCGGGCTTCCAGCTAATCCAGAATGCTGGATGCATGACGGGAGATGGGGCCCTAGCCTGTCTCCAAGCCCATCTGAGCAGCCCTGAGGGGTCACAGCAGGAAAGGGGGTGTTAGTGAGAGGCCACAAAAGGTCTCAGGTGTGGGTTCCCTCCCCTTGAACCCAGGCCCTGGCAGGGTGGGGTGGGGTTTCTGACAGAAGGGACTGGACTCATCCTGAGCGCAGTAGCTGCCTGGAGTGGGGAACCCAGACCTCGGGACACCCCCACCCTGCGCCAACGTGGGACCATCCCTGAGCCTCAGCAGCACCTCAGGGTTGGTGACGTGCCCACCTGCAGGGACAGTGTCCGCACACCTGCACTCCGCGGCTGGCAGGGGTTTCCGTGTGGAGGCAGGACTATGGTGAGAGTGTGGGAATGACCGGGCGGCTGCCTGTGGCTGTGCAGGGCCCAGAGATGACTAGAGGTAGGCTCAGAGGGGGCTGGGACACTTGGGGCAATGGGACAAGAAGGCCGGAGCCCATCTGCAAGCCTGGTCCTCAGCAGGCCCAGACTCCAGCCTCTGGGAGGACCCCGGTGACATGGGGTCCCCAGGGTTGGTGACGTGTCCTGCTGTGACACTTTCTGGTGGTTTGTTTGTTTGGAGAAACGCACATCTAAAAACTACAGACATCTATAAATAGCTCGTCTGAAGGTCGCTTTACACAGTTCCCTCATGGGAATTCCCTGCAGGTCACCTGCACTCTGGTGTGTGGGGTGCACTGGGAGCTGGGAGAGGCAGGGCTGGAGTCACCACCCTACCGAGGGACTTTTCCCAGCAGAGGTGCAGGGACCCGAGAGGCAGGGCAGCCTGGCCAGGAACCCTTGCCCCAGCCTCCTTTGAAGGCGGTGTTCTCTTGGCTGAAGGGCAAGTCCTGCCAGGGCTCCTGCTGGGCCTTGCCCGCTGCCCTACCTGGAACAGACCCAGGCTGCCTCCCCTCATTTTCCCTTCCCTGGTGCCTTTCAAAGTCCAGCAGGCATGTCAGCAGGTTCATGCAAAAGCACGTCACCTGGTCCAGGTGAGGGCCTGACCTTTGACCAGCGCGGGCATTGGCCCAGACCCCACCAGAGGGACTGATTGAGTTAGGGTTAGGGCACTTTCCTGTGCAAAGCTGAGCTCCTGCGTGGGGGCAGGTGGGGCTTTGTGGAGCGTCCACACAGGGACCTTCATCCCCCAGCTGCTCTCAGGGGACCCAGATCCACATATATCCAGCACCTACTGTATACAGGGCTTGAGTGGGGCCCCATGGGAAGCACAGAAGCTGGGACCTCGCTGGGGCCCTTAGAGGCTCATCCCTGCCTCTCTGACCCTGCCCCTGGCGTGTGTGCACTGCAGCTGCCTCTGCCTGGCGGGAGAGGAGACACACAGCTAGGCGGCCCCTAGCCTTTGCAGGCCCAAGGCAAGATAGCAAAAGGAGGCTCGCATGCTGGAAGCTGCCCAGCAGCCTGCCTTGCCAGTGAGAGCAGCAGAGGTAAAGCTGACTTGTGTGTTAGGAACGCACAGAGGTGTAAACGATGGATTCGAAAGGAACGCAACTGAGCGTTGCCCCGGGAGGGGAGCCGGTGGACGGGCGGGGGGTGGGGTGCCTGTGGACTGGCAGGGGGGGCCAGTGGATGGGCGGGGAGCCGGTGGACAGGCAGGGGGTGCCGGTGGACGGGCAGGGGGGGCCAGTGGACAAGCAGGGGGGCGGTGGATGGGCAGGGGGCCGATGAACAGGCGGGGGGGGCCAGTGGACAGGCAGGGGGGCCAGTGGACAGGCAGGGGGGCCAGTGGACAGGCAGCGGGGGCCAGTGGACAGGCAGGGGGGACTGGTAGATGGGCTGGGGGGTGCTGACTATAGGCTGTGGCCAGCACTGGGCTTGGCTGGGGGAGGCGGACGGTGGGTGCTGGTCATGTGAGGCTCTCTGTGAGTGACTGGAGGTCTGGACAGCACCAAAGAGGAGACAGACACCCGAGGATTGTAATGACGAAGCTCTGTGCTCTGGGCGTGCAGCGATATCACACACGTGCTCCTAAGTAGACGGATAAGTAGGCGGAGGAGCATTGGTGAGGGGCTGGGGTTGTGCCCTGGGCGTGCAGTGATGTTACACACGTGCTCCAAAGTAGACGGAGAATCGATTTCGTGCTTCACGTTGGTGAGGGGCTGGGGCTGGAAGCTGGTCTTCGTACAGTGTTAGGTAGAGGTGGCCACCAAAGCTTCCACCTGTCCTGACCCATTTCTACAGGAAACACCCTCAGGCACAGTCATGAGTAATTTATTGTAAAACAAAAGGACTGACCCACAAGTCAGATGTCCCGGTCGTGCTTCGGGCGACTCTGTCTCCTGCCCCCAGCTCCCAGTGCACCCCACACACCAGAGTGCAGGTGACCTGCAGGGAACTCCCATGAGGGAACTGTGTTTTCGCGCGCAGCCAGCATCGTACACCCTCTACAGTCACAGGGAAGGGAAGGAGGGTAGAGGCTCTGGCATCCCAGGCACAGCCGCTCAGGAAAGAAGTGGGGACCCCCAGCCTCCCAGCCCCCGCCAGGCGACAGCCGCTCCCACTGTCCCCTTTGGCAGCCACAGAGGGCTCTGACCCACGGGCTTTCCTTCCTCCAGGGAGTGTCCCGAGAGCCAGTGACAAGGACCAGGGGCCCCTGAGGCTGCCGAAGTCCCACCAGCCATGCAGACCTGCCCCCTGGTGTTCCCTGGCCCCATTTCCTGGCCCTTTGGGGCCCTCCTGCTCCTGGCTGCCTCCTTGAGTGCTCAGAATGAAGGTAAGTCTCAGGGTCCTGCCTCTCTGCTGGGGAAAGGGGAGCCCGGTGGGGACGTGGCAGGGGTGGGAGGGTTGGACTGAGGTTGGGTCCAGATGCCACCAGGCCCCCGATAATGACTGACTCTGCAGACCCAGGGCCCAACCATGCGGAGCTGGGCTGCTCCAGGTGGTGGTGAGCGGGCCGTGTCCCGCCGTGGATGGAGGGCAGTGGTGGGTGGGCTGTGTCTTGCCATGATGACGGGAGGCGGTGGCCACTGTGGTACCTGGTGGTCACTGTCAGAGCAATTGTGGGGAAGGACCAAGATCATGACCAGTTTCTAAGCGAGAGGGTCTGGGTCAGTTACGACCTGTGCTGTGGCCGGGAAACGGACAGCAGCCCTGGCCTGGGGGTTCCTTAGGCGCATCTCAGGCCTGCCAGGAGTGGATCGGCATTTGAACAAGGTCCCCCAGTGAGATCCTCCCCAGCTCTCTAGACCCCCAACCTGTGCAGCAAAGTCACCTGAGGGGCTTTTCTTTTCTTTTTGAGACAGGGTCTACCTCTATCACCCAGGCTGGACACCCAGGCTGGGGTGCGGTGGTGCAATCATGGCTCATTGCGGCCTTGACCTCCTGGGCTCAGGTGATCCTCCCACCTCAGCCTCCCGAGTAGCTGGGACCACACATATGCACACCCTACCTGGCTAAATTGTGTATTTTTTGCAGAGACAGGGTTTTGCCACATTGCTCAGGCTGGTGTCAAACTCCTGAGCTCAAGTGATCCTCCCACTCGGCCTCCCAAAATGCTAGGATTACAGGTGTGAGCCACTGAGCCACCCGAGGGGCTTTTAAAAGGTGTCAGAGCTCAGCCACATCCCAAACCACATCCCAAAGCAGTTCAGTCAGAATCCTAAGAACAAACAAAAAACAAAACAAAACTGAAACAGAGGAATCCCAGATGGAGGAACCCAGGTTTCGGGAGATTCTGGCCCCACCCCGCAAGAGTGGCTCCAAAGTGCAACTGGCGGCCGGGCGCGGTGGCTCAAGCCTGTAATCCCAGCACTTTGGGAGGCCGAGACGGGCGGATCACGAGGTCAGGAGATCGAGACCATCCTGGCTAACACGGTGAAACCCCGTCTCTACTAAAAAATACAAAAAACTAGCCGGGCGAGGTGGCGGGCGCCTGTAGTCCCAGCTACTCGGGAGGCGGAGGCAGGAGAATGGCGTAAACCCGGGAGGCGGAGCTTGCAGTGAGCTGAGATCCGGCCACTGCACTCCAGCCCGGGCGACAGAGCGAGACTCCGTCTCAAAGTGCAACTGGCTGGGGCCCCCCCGACAGCCGCACGCTGCCCTCTGGACAGTGCGAATTTTTGCAATGGCCTGTAGAGGCCCTGCGGTCCCTGAACACTCAGAGCACCCAGACAGGCAGCCAGCCTGCTCGTCTGAGGAAACTCAGTCTAGCCTGAAGGCCAGGTGCCCCTGAAGCCCACCCCCTCCCATGGGTACCAAGGCCCCTGGCACTTGCCAGCATGTGGCACCTGCCATGTGGTTTTGTATTTAGTGAAATGTGGCCAAATGGTGGCTCCACCCAGCATGCTGTGTGCTCCCCAAGAGCTCACCCTGCCGTCCATCCGTCCGTCCGTGTCCAGTCACAGTGGATGCTGGTGCAGCAGGGACAGTGGCAGCACCAAGACCCCAGGCTGGTACCATGCTCAGGGCCACACAACCTGAATCTCAGGCATCCTTGAGCTGGCTGCTGGGGCAAAGGCCCTGGACCTCTGAGGGAAGCAGCTGCACGGGTTGCTATTGGGCAGGGTGCACCCAAGAGGCGGGAGAGAGAGACTGACACACTGGCTTGTTACAAGAACTTGACCTCCCAGGACTGTGGAGCTGTGTGTGGAGCTGGCCCAGCCGCCTGGAGCTGAGTGGGTGCCCGGGAGGGGAAAGGGGATGTTGGGGACGGCGCAGGCGGGGTCCCACAAGGACAGACTGGAACCTGTGTCTGCTCTGCTGGCCTCTGAGGCTGGCCTGTGGGTGTCTGCAGAAGTCCTGCCCTTTCTCACACAGCCAAGCACCTGCACCTGGCCTAGGCCTTGGAGAAACTGAGGGAGGAGCTGAGGGAGGTGGGGCTTGGTCACTGCTTCCCATGAAGAGGGTGATTCGGCAGGTCAGCAGCAGCACTCCTGCCACAGCGCAGTCGCCCGGCACACCCCGGAGGGTCTGGCTTCGCCCACCCCAGTGGAAATGTACAGGGGAGGGAGTTGATAGGAAATGTCTTCATCCAAGCTGACACACCCCAAGGAACAGACATGGGTATGAGTGCACACACAAACACGCGCACGCGCACACACACATACGCGTGCACACACACACATACGCGTGTGCACACACAAACACGCGCACGCGCACACACACATACGCGTGCACACACACACATACGCGTGTGCACACACATGCACACACACACACAAACACACACAGAGAGCCACCCTTCTTTTTTGCTGCGATTTTATTCTTCCCACACAAGACACATGTGCTGATTGGGTCGGATGGATGTATACATAGTTCATCGTGTCCCTTAGAGGCCCTGTCTCCTGCCCCGGCCCTGGCCCTGGGCACAGCAGCCAGCCAGTGCCCTGAGGCCCAGCCCTGATCTGTGCGTGCCCCTATCCGGCCCCACAGGTTGGGACAGCCCCGTCTGCACAGAGGGGGTGGTCTCTGTGTCTCGGGGCGAGAACGCCATCATGTCCTGCAACATCTCCAATGCCTTCTCCCGTGTCAACATCAAGCTGCGTGCCCACGGGCAGGAGAGCACCATCTTCAATGAGGTGGCCCCAGGCTACTTCTCCCGGGACGGCTGGCAGCTCCAAGTTCAGGGAGGCGTGGCCCAGCTGGTGATCAAAGGCACCCGGGACTCCCACGCTGGGCTGTACACCTGGCACCTCGTGGGACGCCAGAGAAATAACAGACAAGTCACACTGGAGGTTTCAGGTGAGGGGAGGCTCGGGGAAGCAAGGGGGAGGGGAGTGAGAGGGGACACAGGGAGGGGAGGGGGCCTGGGCAGGGGGAGGGCTGAGACTGAGAGAGAAGGAGGAGGAGGAAGAGCAGGCATAAGCGGGGCTGCCAGGAGACGGGGTGCCGGGGTGGAGAGTCGGGGTGGAGGCCTCTTGACCTCCTGGGACAGTTCTCCCTTTGGGAGGGGCAGGAGTCAGGCCGGAGGCTCAGGGGGCACAGACCCACAAAGGGCAGCCAGAGCCCCACCAACAACACAGAACACAAAGCCTCTGCTCCTCAAAGGAGCCTGTCAGGGGTGAGGGCTGCACCCTGCAGCCAGGAAGCCCAGGAACCCCTCGCCTCCCCGTCACTCCTACCCCGGCTGTGTGGGGAAGCTGCATCCCAAATGCCTGTGCTCTGAGAGGCCCTCCAGACCCGCAGCGCCCGGCTTTGAGGCACCTGCCCTCCCTTTACTGGGGTCACCCAGAGGTGCTCAAGATCACCCGCCCACCACCCTTGTGACCATGAACAGGGGCCTCCCAGGCTGCCACGGTCCTGCCCTGCATCTCCCACTCCCATGCTGTCCACCTCAAAAGCGCCTAGACCACACCTGCCCTCGCCCCTCCTGTCTTCAGGGCTGGGACCATCCCCACCCTTCCCTGTCCCCACCCCTCTCCTCCTGCCCTCAGGGGATGCTGACTGCCCCACTCTCTGCCTCAGCTCCCCCAACACAGGCATGACCACCCCCCACCCATGTCCCCGCTCGCCCAGCGCACTGCTCCCTCTGCCTCTTCTCCCCCAACTCAGGGCCCACAGCCGCCACCACCAGCTACTTATTTGGTTCAACCAGAAAGCAGTGATGGCCAGCAGAGCACCCCCCGGCCTCCGTGCTGCCCTCCAAGCCCCTCCCACCTGCTCCCTAGGCCCTGAGCAGCCACACCACTGTGCAGGGCCACAGACCCCTCCAGTCCCCAGACCCACTCCCCACCCCTCCCCTTCCTTTCCTGCAAAGTTCAGGAGCCTCCATGGCCCCTCCCAGCCCTCCCACCTTCACCACACCCGGCTCTGACTCACCCGGGTCACCCAAATTGGGTTCTGCTTTGCTCCCCACCCCCAGGGCATCTGGTGAGCCCTTCCTGGACTCAGGTATGGGGCTTCTCAGATACCTGGCCCTGTGGGGGCCGCATCAGGGCAGGCCCCTCACCTGCCCTTGCATCTCTTCCCCAGAGCCCCAAGGCCTAAAGGACGAGGCCAGCGCACGTCCAGGGGTAGATGTTTCCCTCCCTGCCCCAAGGCACCTGTGCCCCGGGTGTCCTCCCACCTCTGTGGTCCTGCGCCTCCTCTCCTCCTGGCTCCCTCCCACTCCTGTACCTCCTGGGCAAGGGCGGTGCAGTCCTCCGGGGCTCATTCTCACCCCCGGGGAGTGTGCAGGAGGAGGAGGTTGGGGGTGGGGGATGCCCAACCCACCTGTCCACCGCTGAATTGCCTCCTTCAGGTGCAGAACCCCAGTCCGCCCCTGACGCTGGGTCCTGGACTGTGCCTGTGGTGGTCACTGCTATCTTCATCCTCTTGGCTCTTACGGTCATGTTTGCCTGGTACAGGTGCCACTGTTCCCAGCAACGCCGGGAGGTAGGAGGCCCTGCACCCCAGTATGTGCAGGTGGGGAGTCTTGGGTGGGGCTGCCCCAGGTTGAGCTCAGCCTTACTGTCCTGCACCTGCCGGGGCTCCAGGAGAGGGTGGGGGGAGCACCAGTCCCAGAGAGCCCGTCCCCGCCAGGGGCCCAGCCAGCTGTGGTCAAGAATACAGAGCCAGGTTTCCCAGACCCACCCTGCCCTCCCTGCAAGCCCTCGCTGTCCCCAGGACTCCCTGGAGGGCAGCATGGCAGGGCATGTGGTCTCCATCAGGAACAGAACCTGGAGTTTCTGAGCCAAGGGAACCTCTTGCTTAGGGTGCTGTGGGAAGTGGGTTCGACCTCCAGCAGGCTCAAAACCAAAGTGAGGGCTGGGGGTGTGTGGAAGGGGGGTGTGTGTTGTGAGGGCACGTGGTGTACCTGGGGGTGGGAGTGTGCATGTGCATGCAAGCATGCCCATGAGTGTGAGCGCACGCCTGAGGGCAGAGCTGTGGGCACAGGGGATGCAGCTCACACAGGCACCTCCTTCCTCCCCCCGCAGATGAAGGCCTTCCTAGAACCCCAGCCCTCAGACTGGGAGTACAGCAGGGCCTGAGGAGAGCCTCCCCTGGCCTGTGGACCCCAGACCCCAAGCCTACTCCGAGGCCGCCGGCACTGGTGGTCAAATCCTCAGCACTTGGAGCCCTGGAGCTGCTGTCTCCCGAACCCTTGTTTCCAGATGCCGTAGACCCATAACTACCTATAAGGCAGAGAGGACACAGGAGAGCCGGCCCCGAGTGCCGACCTTGGGGGGCAGGGCCTGGGTCTCTAGTCCCACCCAGAGGGCACAGACACCGGCTTGCTTGGGAGGGTCTGGGAGAGCTGGTGGCAGGCTGGGCCTCTGTGTCACCCACTCCAGGGCAGGTGCAGACCCTTCCCCTCCACCCCCCCAGGTCTTCCAAGCTCTGCTTCCTCAGTTTCCAAAATGGGAACACCTCACCTCTGCAGCATGCGACCTACCAGGACCCATGCCCCTCCCTCCGCCCTCATCAAACCCAGAGACCCGGGCTCCCTTTCTGCCACCCCAGCCTGAGTCCAGCCCTAGGTATGGGGTCTGCTCTCTCCACTCCCGGGGCTCCGCACCCAAGTGAGGGGGCCGCTGCTGGAACCTCAGACACACTGCATTTCAGGGCTGTAGAGGCCTTGGCCGCATACGCCTATGACCAATGGCAGGCTTTGGGGGCCCCTCTGCAGGAGCCCCAGGGGCCAAGGTGGGGTGCGGGGGTTAGAGGCTGGGATGGCTCCTGGCCCCACCGCCAGGGGGCAGTGCAGGCCGGGCCAGGAGGAGGCGGTGGCCGCTCGGGCTGGGGGTCAGGTGGACGCTGCCCTCCGGGGCTTGACATGCATCCCTCAGTCTCTTGGTCGCCCGGGAATCGCTCCCTCGTGCCCACCCCACCTGCCAGGCCTCCTTGGACCCAGATCTGTTCCTGCTTTTGTCTTCGTCACTGCGGCGGAGCCCTCTGACGTCTTGATATGTATCGGGTGAAAAAATAACTTCGGGAATCCCCCTTCAGTTCTTTGAAAAAGTTCCATGACTTGAATCTCTGAAATGAAGAAAACAAACTGACTCACAAACCTGCAAGTAGCTGGGAAATGCAATTTTTAAAATGAAAAACAAAAATCTGAAAGAAACGTCTTCAGTGGCTTTAAGCCCCCAAACGTCCCTAAGGTGTCCTCAAGATGAAGACACGGGGAGCCCCCAGCCAGCTGGAGACCCCGCAGGGACACCGCGTCGCCCGGTGACCAAGACCTCGCGGAGCCGGCCGCCCGGAGGGTCAGGGCTGTAGCCAGGGTCCAGAAGATGCACGTTTGTGTCTCAGGTTAAAATAAAGTTCCCGTCCGCGTGCTGGGTTCGGGACTCTGCTGGGTCAGATCATGTCCTGTGGGCACAGTGCCCGGGATCCCCATGCGGCAGGGACCCCCGTGCACCCGGGACCCCTGTACGGGGATCACACCTGCCTACACAGGCTGAAGAGCATTGGCGTGTCTTCAGGTCAATCAAAGTTTTCTTTCTCTTTTTTCTTTTTTTTTTTTGGAGATAGGGTCTAGATCTGCCGCGTAGGCTGGAGTGCAGGGGCGTGATCACGGCTCGACCTCCTGGGCTCAAGCGATTCTCCAACTCTGGCCTCCCAGAGTGTTGGGATTATAGGCATGAGCCCCTGTGCCCAGCCTCAAGGTCATTTTGAAATCGGTGGTCTGGGTGGGGCACACGGTGGTCGCCATGTCCCCTGCATACCCAGGCAGGAAACCCAGGAGGAGAGCCTGGGGCTGGAGTCCCTGAGGATCTTCATCTTTTCCTGGTGGCTTATCTCTGTGTCTGTTTTCCCTACTGGGATTTACTGCTGGTCCTCACGCTGCCTTCCCCCGCGGTGTGTGGGGGTCTGTGTCTCCCTCTGCACCCCCCAACCCTACCCGGCCCCATGCTGTCCTCAGACACCGGGCACGTTCTGGCCTCAGGGATTCTGCCCTGCTGATCCCTCTGCCTGGAATGCTGTTCTCCGGGGCCCCGGTTGGTTTCACCCACGACCCCTTCTTGGCTTGGCCTTTGAGGGCTACACCCACGTCCCGTGTCCTGCTGGCTGTCCACCTGGCCTCCCTGAGGTCAGCTCCAGGCGGGAGGGCCCCTGGTCCACACTGTCCCCTGCTCCTGGCACAGAGGCTGGCATAAAGACGCTCGGTGAACACTGGTGACCCAATGCATGCATGGAGCAGAGGCCAGAGGAGGGGCTGCTCTGTAAAGCGCAGTTACCCACCGCCTCGCGCCACCGCCTCACACCACCGCCTCGCGCCACCGCCTCACACCACCGCCTCGCGCCACCGCCTCACACCACCGCCTCGCACCACCGCCTCACGCCACCGCCTCGCTAGGGTGCTCCAGGGCCTCTGGGCAAGATTCTGTCCCCCAAATCCTCTGTCTCTTGTTTATGGAGAGCCTGGGGGTAGGAAACCGGCTCCTGCAGGACCCTCAGCCCAGCAGAAAACCTGCACCACCCCGCAGCCCCACCAGTGTCTCCACACCAACTGCTGTGGCTGGGACCTCCGGGGAAGCAGCTCAGGGCTGCAAGTCCATGTGTGAGTCATGGGCACGTGTCTGCACACATGCGTGAGTCACGCACACCCGTCTCTGCACACACACGTGTCCACACGCACCCATCTGCACACATGCGTGGAGTCACGTGCACCCGTCTCTGCACACACACGTGTCCACATGCACCCGTCTCTGCACACACACGTGTCGACACGCACCCGTCTCTGCACACACGTGTGTCCACACGCTCCTGTCTCTGCACACACGTGTGTCCACACGCACCTGTCTCTGCACACACGCGTGTCCACACGCTCCTGCTCATGTGCTGCACCTGCTGGCTTGGGCACCGACGTCAATGCTTTGTCATTGAGGCTGTCAGGACAGAGAAGTGCCCTGTCCCAGAGGACTCAGTCCCCTTGGGGTTAGAGGCCAGGCACAGGTCTCCCTCAGCCCCTGAAGCTGGGCACTATGGCCTGATACACTCCTCCCAGGGAGGTGGGGGAACCTCAGGCCTGGACCACGGCTCAGCCCTCTCGTCCCCAGGACATGGAACACAGAGCCACGGTTGGCTGGTCGGCTGCAGTGTTGGGCAGGGGCACAGGCCCAGCCTCCTTCCCCACGGCTAAACCGGGGGGTGCTAATTCTGGCCTACCCTGCACTCCTGTGCACTGTGTGGGTGACTCATGGGTGACTCCAGATTTCTGGGCATAAATTGGGTTCCAGCAGAAAGTACCCCAGAGGACCAGGCAGGCTGAGGGGGGGCAGCCCTGCCCCTCACCTCCAGACCCTGTCGCCCGTCCCCAGCCAGGGGGTCCCTTCTCTGTCCTTTCGTCTGCCCAGCCCCAGGCCTTGACCTCCTCCCTGTGGATTTGCAGGGGCGGGGAGGGACAGGGACACCCTGATCTCAGGGCAGCTCTCGGGGAAGCAGTGCTGGGGAGGGGTAGGTGAGGCCGCCCCTCCCACCGGGCCCACATCACTACCCTGGTCTGAGGCACCGCCTCCAGGAAGCCCTCTCTAAGCTCTGAGCGCCTGCGGTCTCCTGTGTGCTGCTCTCTGTGGGGTCCTGCAGACCCAGAGGGGCTCAGGTGCACTCATCAGGCTGGGAGAGCTGGGTGTGGGGAACATGGCCAGGCCCCCGAGGCTCCTGCTGCTGCCCCTCCTCCTGGCACTGGCTCATGGCCTGCCTGGGGCCCTGGTCGCCCAAGGTAAGAGCTTCCCAGACCCTCCATGGCCACAGCTCCGGAGCTCTCCCTGCCCCGTGAGCTCAGTGACCCCAACCTGGGCCACAGCACAGCCCCCAGGAAGCGGGTGGGGTGCCGAGCGGCCTCTAGTGTCTGGGGACTTGTTTAAGAGAAGGAAAAAGGGTGGGCCCCGTTGGGGAGTGGCCGGGGCTGTCCAGGCAGGGCCGCTGCTTTGGGAGGAAGAAGCCTCTCAGTGCCTGAGCACAACACCGCTGCGGGTGCCCAGGTCTGCTCCACGCCCCTGAAAGGCACCGACCGTGTCTGTGGCGACATGTCATCCCTGGGCTGTCCCACGGCCCCACCGTCCCCACCACTGTCCCCTGCAGGAAGGACATTCTCTGTCCTTCTGGCCAGACTGGTGGTGACAGCCCAGGTCCTCCCTAGAGGTGCGGCAGTCTCCCCACTGCACGATTGCCCCCGCGGGAGGCTCCGTCAACATCACCTGCTCCACCAGTGGGGACCTGCATGGGATCTACCTAAAGCAACTCGGGCCACAGCCCCAAGACATCATTTACTACGAGGACAGGGTGGTGCCCACTACGGACAAACGGTTCCGGGGCCGCATTGACTTCTCGGGGTCCCAGGACAACCTGACTATTACCATGCACCGCCTGCAGCCGTCGGACACTGGCACCTACACCTGCCAGGCCATCACGGAGGTCAATATCTACGGCTCTGGTACCCTGGTCCTGGTAACAGGTAGGGAATGCGCCTATCCCAGACCACCCCCCCCAACCCAGGCTGCTGGCTAGGCTCTGCTCCCCCAGCCCTTGTTGGGGGACCCTCCCTCCTACACGTGCCTGAACTGTTCCAGCTCCCAGCCCACCGCCCCCAGCCGCCTCCTAGATAGCTGCCCCTCCTCTGCTCCACAGCTTTCCCTGCCCTGAACCCCAAACCCCGGGGGCTCTAACAGGTTCTCCATTGGGAGGATCCCTTCCTTCCTTCTTCCTTCCCAGAGGAACAGTCCCAAGGATTGCACAGATGCTCGGACGCCCTGTCGACAGGCTCTGCCCTCCCTGCCCCGCCGACAGCCTCTGCCCTCCCTGCCCTGCCGACAGCCTCTGCCCTCCCTGCCCTGCCGACAGCCTGTGCCCTCCCTGTGGCCCTTGTGGTGATCTGCTTCCTCCTCGGGCTGGGCCTGGGGGTGGCATGTGTGCTGGCGAGGACGCAGGTCAGTGTGAGCCCCAGCTGCCACTGCACCCCCACAGATGGTTCCCTCTCCTGAGAGCAGTGTGGAGAGCGCCAAAGCCCCAGAGGAAAGCCCCAGTACCCGCTGCCTCCTTTGCAGGCCCTGGAGCTCTCAGGGTGGAAGTGGCCTTGGCAGGGAGGGAGGGAAACCAGCACCAAAGCGACCCGAGGGGGAGGGAGAGGCCCAGGTGCTGGTCCCGCATGTGCACGTGTGCGCATGTGCCTGTGTGAGTGTGGGGGGGGTTCTCTGAGGACTGTGTGTGCTTGTTGGAGTGCGTGGGTGGAGAAGGGAGCGCCCAGGCTCTGGGCCCACACGTGCACGTGTGCGCATACGCAGGTGTGAGTGTGTGGGGGCTGGTCTCTGAGGACTGTGTGTGCACACTGGAGTGTGCGGGCGTGCTGTGTGGCTGTGGGAAGGGAAGGGAGCCTCAGACAGACACAGAGTCTAGGCCGTGGCCCCTGCCCTCGGTCCCTGCTGTTTGTCTGGGGCTGGAGTAGGGGCCCCACTTGGCCTGGCTGCGGGGGCCAGTCCAAGCTGCTTCCACTGTCCTTCTTCAGAGGCGCCCTGGGGTCTGACCCAGCCCTGTCCGGGGAAGGCTCTGCTGGGAGGCCCTGGGGCTCAGGAA
Organism: Rhinopithecus roxellana; assembly: GCF_007565055.1. Lineage (NCBI taxonomy): Eukaryota > Metazoa > Chordata > Mammalia > Primates > Cercopithecidae > Rhinopithecus > Rhinopithecus roxellana. The sequence continues at coordinate 39,090,524 of NC_044567.1, forward strand.
ACCTGGGGGCCGGCCCAGAGGAGTCCCATGGGGGTCTCGCGTTAAAATGAGAAAGCTGACCCGAGTGGGGTGGGGTCCAGGACACCACGCTGGCCACTGGTTGGAAACAGCAGGTCCTGTCTTTCAGATGAAGAAACTGTGCTCGTCGCGGGATAAGAATTCGGCGGCGTGTGTGGTGTACGAGGACATGTCCCACAGCCGCTGCAACACGCTGTCCTCCCCCAACCAGTACCAGTGACCCAGTGGGCCCGGCCACGCCCCACCCATGGTTCCCCAGCATCTTCACTGCCCCACCATGCCCCCCACCCTGCCGCGCCCCCCCCACCCCACCACACCCCCACCCAGCCACACCCCTTACCCCGCCACGTCCCCCACCCCGCTGTCCTCCCATGGCTGCAGCAGAGTTTGAAGGGCCCAGCCCTGCCCAGCTCTGAGCAGACACACAGGCAGTGGCCGGGCCCCACAGTGCTTCTCAGTGGACAATGACACCTCCTCCGGGAAGCCTTCCCTGCCCAGCCCCGCTGTCACGAGAAGGAAGCCTGACTGTCCTTTGGCTGCATCTCCCAGCCATGGCCAAGGAGGGCTTCTCTGTGGGATGGGCCTGGGCACGCAGCCCTCTCCTGTCAGTGCCGGCCCACCCACCAACAGGCCCCCAAGCCCCGGCAGCCCGGCAGAGGACTGGAGAGCAGTCCGCCACCCAACCGTACCAGAAATAAAGGCTTCTATGCTTCCTTTTCTGACTTCTGCATTTATTTCTTATCCAGCAGGAGCCAGGGAGGGCAGGTGGCTGAGACTGCAGACCCTCCCCAGGCCTCCGCCTGGGGCTCTGCAGCTGCAGCCTTGAAGGTGGGGAAGGGAGCACTTTCCCACCCCAGCCCTGAAAGGAGCCCTGGGGGCCCCTGACCCTTGAGAAGAAGCACATCCACCAGTCCAGGTGGAGGCCAGACCCAGGGGCCCTTCAGGAGCCTCAGAACAGCCTCCCCATCCCCCCATCCCCCCCACCTCCACTCCAGCAACACAGCCTCTGAGGCCAACCCCAGGGCACACTGGGACCAGCAAGCTGAGCACAAGGCCTGCCTCACTGGAGCAGCCTGGTCGCTTCACCTCTCTGCCCCGAGGTGCAAGGTGCCTCCTCCTCGTTCTCAGAGGCATGGGGGAGATGCAGCCCGACTCTCCGGACCTTCCCTGGCCAGCGCAGCTCCCATGCTGCACGTGAGGATGGGAGCCACCATTCGCCCATTCCTGGGGGAGACAGAAGCACTGGCCCTCAGCCACTGCCGGGGAGCTGCTAGGGCCCCAAACACTGCACTTCACTGCCGCCTGTGACACAGGCGGAGAGCAAAGGTGGGGCCTTTGTGCAGGCCCCTCACCCACCCCTCACACCGGCCCCTCACCCACCCTTCACCCACCCCTCACAACTGCCCCCACCCACCCCTAACACCTGCCCCTCACCCACCCCACACCCACCCCTCACCCACCCCTCACCCTCCCCACACCCGCCCCTCACCCACCCCTCACACCTGCCCCTCACCCACCCCTCACACCTGCCCCTCACCCGCCCCTCACCCACCCCTCACACCTGCCCCTCACCCAACCCTCACCCACCCCTCACACCTGCCCCTTACCCACCCCACACCCACACCTCAAGCCCATCCTCCTGCCACACTGGCACGTTAACCCGGGGTCCTCCTTGTGCAGGACACCCCCACAGCCTTGTCCAGCTGCCTCTGTGCAGGCTCTACGCCACTGTCCTGGTGTCCAGGACTCATGTGCAGGAGCTGGCCTCTGGTCAGCATCCCCAGCCTCACATAGGCAGCCCGGGCCGACCTCCAACCTTGAATGTGGTCTCTGTGACACCTGGAATACCTTCTGGGCCGAGGACCAAGTCCTCTCCAGCCCATCCAGGCCCACCATCAGGAGAAATCAGAGTCCCCTCCCTCCCTAGGCTGCCTCATCCCAGGCCTGCAGGGTTGGGGCCTGCTAGCATCCCAGCCAAGCTCAACTGGTGGTCCACCTTGGCCGCGGTGGTCTCCTCGGTCCTGCACACAGAGGACCTCCATCAGTACGAGAGAGTGCCTGGCTGAGAAGACAGCTGCAGACCCAGACGCTCCTGAGCCTCTGACTGCAGTCACCATCAAACCATCCATCGAGGTCACAAAGACAAAAAACTAATACAATCAGCTGCACGGTGGGAAACTATGAAACCCTCTATAAAAACACTGCAAACAGAAATAAACAACAAACGTTTACAAACCAGGGTGAAATATTTGACAAGTAAATTACAGATCAAAGGTTAGTATGTTTAATCCATACAGAGCCGTATCAATCCATGGGAAGAAAACACCAACTAAAAATACGCAAATACCAACAATGAGCAACAAATACAGACAGCCATTCCCATTGCTACGCGTCAACGCAACACCAGCTGAAATGAGGTAACCTTTCGCCAGCTGGGTTTGCAAAGATGTAAATGTTATTAAAATATAGTACGGCCAGGTGCGTGGCTCACGCCTCTAATCCTAGCACTTTGGGAGGCCGAGGCGGGTGGATTGCCTGAGCTCAGGAGTTGGAGACCAGCCTGGGCAACATGGTAAAACCCGGTCTCTACTAAAATACAAAAAAAAAAAAAAAAAAAAAAGCCAGGTGTGGCAGCGTGCACCTATAGTCCCAGCTACTTGGGAAGCTGGGGCAGGAGAATTGCTTGAACTAGGGAGGTGGAGCTTGCAGTGAGCCAAGATGGTGCCTCTACACACCAGCCTGGCGACAGAGCGAGACTCCGTCTCAAAAAAAAAAAAAAAAAAAAAAAAAAAAAAAAAAAAACAATAAAATATAATGCCCGTTTTACCTGGAAATTCCACTTCTATAAAAGTTTCTTTGGGAAATTATCTTTAGGCACAGAAGCAAGTTTAGAGGTATAGTGATATTCATTGCAATGTAACTTTCAATAAAAAAATTTAACAACTGAAGCTGGGTACTGTGGTGTGCACCTGTGGTCCCAGCTACTTGGGAGGCCAAGTTGGGAGGATCACTTGAGCCCAGGAGTTTGAGGCTGCAGTGAGCTGTGACTGTACCACTGCACTCCAGCCTGGGTGGCAAAGCGAGACCCCATCTTTATCTTTATCTTTTGTGTGCGTGTGTTTTTTTTTTTTTTGAGATGGAGTCTTGCTCTGTCACCGGGCTGGAGGGCAGTGGCGCAATCTCAGCTCACTGCAACCTCCGACTCCCTGGTTCAAGTGATTCTCCTGCCTCAGCCTCCTTAGTAGCTGGGACTACAGGAACCCGCCACCACGCCTGGCTGATTTTTTGTATGTTTAGTAGAGACAGGGTTTCACCATGTTGACCAGGATGGTCTCGATCTCCTCACCTCGTGAGTATTTTTATGTTTCATTTTTTAATATTTATTTTAATTTTTAAATAGAGACAGGGTTTTGCCATGTTGCTCAGGCTGGTCTCAAACTCCTGGGCTCAAGCAATCTGCCCGCCTTGGCCTCCCAAAGTGCTGCTGGGATTACAGATGTGAGCCACTGTACCCAGCTGAGACCCCATCTTAAAAATAGATATAACAACTAAGGAAGGATGTAAGTCTCCAAGCAGGAGAGTTTTGCTATAGTGATTATGGCACATGCAGCATGTGTTAAAAAGGCACCATGGGCCAGGCGCAGTGGCTCACGCCTGTTATCCCAGCACTTTGGGAGGCCAAGGCGGGTGGATCACTTGAGGTCAGGAGTTCGAGACCAGTCTGGCAACAAGGTGAAACCCCATCTCTACTAAAAACACAAAAACTAGCCAGGTGTGGTGGTGGGCGCCTGTAATCCCAGTTACTTGGGTGGCTGAGGCAGGAGAATCGCTTGAATCCGGGAGGCGGAGGTTGTACTGAGCTGAGATCGCACCACTGCACTCCAGCCTGGGGGACAGAGAGACTGCATCTCAAAATAATAAAAATAATAATAATAAAGTAATAATAGTAATATTAAAAAAGTAAAAGGGCACCATGGAAAAATCTGTGACTTCACCCTAGGACCTCACATGACCCAGTGAAGCCACACAGACGGTTGTAGAATAGACGTATGAGGCACATTTATTACTGTATGGATGGTGTACGTGCTGCTTACAGGGACACATTCTGAGAAACGCATCACCAGGCAGTGTCATCACTGTGCGGCCGTCACCGACTGTGCTCACATGACCTAGACGTAGAGCCCAGGCCGCGCCCAGGCTTCCTGGTGGAGTTGCTGTCCTCGTATGGGACCACCAGGGCATGTGCGGCCTGTCGTTGACCAAAACGTCTTTATGCTGAGCATGGCGACGCGTGTATGCATGTTTATTTCTGCATGACTAAAATAATGGAATAGTCTTACAAAGTGCTAACAAAGGTTCTCTCTGGGTGATGAGCTGTGGGTTTAGTTTCTTCTTTCTCAGCACTTTCTCAGTACTTGCATTTGACAACGGTGTGTTAGCCGGGGCAGGGAGTCACCAGACATGATGGACTTGGCATTCCAGGATACACTCCCCAAGTTCTCACGGGTTCCCAGGGCTGCAGCCAGTAGTGTCACACTGTCCCAAGGCCTTCATGGTGGCCTCTGTGGTGTCCCCGGCCACTGCTGCTGCCTCTGCACCTGACGCTCAGACCCTCAGCGCCAGGAGACCACCAAACTCTTCTGTAAACATGGATAAGTCACTAAGGTACCCGCATTTGGGGAGCTCCTGGACCCGTTCACCAGCAGCTGTGTGCCTGCCCGGCTCATGCTGGCTCCTGTGCGTCCAGCACTGACGGCTGGAACCCAGACAGTGACCAGGGAAAAGCTTAGGGGATCCAGGGATAAGGGGTTAGGGCTTGAAGTTCCAAGGACCCAGGCACTCCACACAGGGGACCTCTGTCAATTCGAGAGGGAGCCCGATGGCATTGAACAAGTCACTGCCCCTCTGGGCCTTAACTTGCCATCTGTAAGTGAGGGAGGTAGGTTTGCACTCTCCTCAACGGCAGGACTCTGGTTTCCAGGCCATGCCGGCCGGCCTGCCCACACCCTCACCCTCAGTTCCCACCAGGGTGCTGTCTCCACGTCCCCTGTCCTCTCATCCCAGATAAGCAGAGAGCACCACGAGGCCGTCAGCAGAGCTCCTGTCATCTGAGGCATCCCCCGCAGCCTGACCTCACCCCAGGGACCAGAGGTCATGCAGGGACAGGTCATGCTCCCCAAGGTCCTCCTCTGCTCCTCATTCCCCCCGTGCTCCCCAAGGTCCTTCTCCTCTCCCTTAATCTCCTCCAGGCTCAGGGCCATGCTCCCCGAGGTCCTCCTCCCCTCCTCATCCCCTCCATGCTCAGGGCCGTGCTCCCCAAGGTCCTCCTCCCCTCCTCATCCCCTCCATGCTCAGGGCCATGCTCCCCAAGGTCCTCCTCCCCTCCTCATCCCCTCCATGCCTCCACCACTCATTTCGGTGCCCATAATCATCTCTCCACTTCTCTGTCCACAGCCAGACTGCAAGGACCTGGAGGACAGGGAGGGTCCCTCATGGTGTGTCCCCCACCGCCACCCAGGTCAGGTGTAGAGGGCCTCTGACAGCACTCTGTGTCCTGTGCACACCTGTCAAATTCTCTCTGCCTGAGTCCTGCTTCCCCCACCGTCTATTTCTGGGACTGAGCCTCTCGGAGCTTGGTTTTCTCATTTGTAAAATGGGGACAAGACAATGCTTGTGAGAGCAAACGCTCCCCAACTGTACAGGCTTGGCAGGACGCCGCAGGAGACGGGAAGAAAAGCCCTTGACCATGAGGGGAAACCTTTCCGACTTGGAGAAACACAGTGAGCATCGGCCCAAGGCAGCCCTGTGCTTTGAGGAGTGGTGGAAGCCCCCCCAGTGTGGAGCACTTATCCCTCACCCCAAAGCCCAAGGATGGCCATGGAGCCCCCACTTCAAGGTCTTAAAGCCAAGCTCCCGGCCGGGCACGGTGGCTCACGCCTGTCATCCCAGCACTTCGGGAGGCCAAGGTGGGCAGATCACAAGGCCAGGAGATCGAGACCATCCTGGCTAACATGGTGAAACCCCATCTCTACTAAAAATACAAAAAATTAGCTGGGCGTGGTGACTCATGCCTGTAATCCCAGCTACTCAGGAGGCTGAGGCGGAAGGATCACTTGAACCCGGGAGGCGGAGGCTGCAGTGAGCCAAGATCACACCACTGTACTCCAGCCTGGGTGACAGAGCAAGACTCTGTCTCAGAAAAAAAAACTAGGTTCCCAACACAAGGTACTGGCCAAGGAACCGTGGCTGACAGGAAGGGGTTGGCAAGGCGGGCAGAGGGCTCTGAGGGGCAGGGTCTGTGCCACCCAGGGGCTCACCCCTCCGACTCCAAGCTTGGCCCAGCCCCAAAGCCTGGAGCAGGCCTGGGTGCCCTTGAGGCTCATGGCCTGATAGCTGGCATCCTGAGCCGGGTGCTCTGTCCAGGAAGGAGACGGCCACATGGGCCACACGCGTCTCAGGGAGTGAGGGCAGAACCATACCCGTCACGGCCAGCAAAAGGCACACCCTCAAAGGACAGGAGCAGGAAGAAAAAGCTGTCAACACCCACGCGGCATGCCGGGGACGAAAGCCAGATCCCGGACCCAGTGAAACCGCGGACAGAATGAGCAACAGGAAAGCCGCGTTAGGGAGGGGCAAGATCCAGCTGAGAAAGTCTCCCAGAAGGGAAAAATCGAGAGAGAAAAAAAATAAAAAGCTAAGAGACACAGATAACAGAAGAGAAAACATATCCAATAAAGGGATGAGAAAGAGAGGGAGAATGATGCTAAATCTCCCAGAAGCAGAGAAGAGAGAGCACTCACATCCCAGCAGCACGTAGAGGGCCACACAGGAGAGAGAAGGAAAACCCGCTAGACACATTCAGGGGACTAGAACGTCAAAAGCAGAGAGAATCCTCAAACGCAGATGATCTCAGAATTCTCCGTGACAACTCTGGGTTCAAGGAGACAATGGAAGGAATATTCTTCGGTACTGAAAGAAAAGAAGTGTGTACCTGGAATGTCACCTCTGACTAAATTATCATAAAATTTAAGTATATAATAAAGATATTCTCAGGCATAGAAGGGTTTTTGTTTTTTGTTTTGTTTTGTTTTGTTTTTTGAGACAGAGTCTCACTCTGTCACCCAAGCTGGAGTGCAGGGGTACAATCTTGGCTCACGGCAACCTCCACCTCCTCGATTCAAGTTATTCTCCTGCCTCAGCCTCCTGGGTAGCTGGAATGACAGGTATGTGCTAATGCGCTGGGCTAATTTTTCTATTTTTATTTTTAGTAGAGACGGGGTTTCACCATGTTGGCCAGACTAGCCTCAAACTCCTGACCTCAGGTGATCTGTCTGCCTCCCACAGTGCTGGGATTACAGGCCTGAGCCACCGCGCCCAGCTGCATATAAGGTCTTAAGACACATCAGAGAAGTTGACTTTGAAACCCCTCTTGGATGCAGGATCCAAGTAAGAAGAAACCGAAACAAGATCCTTACAAGAGAAATAAGAAGCAATCAGATAGAGTTTATTTTGTCCAAAATAGAAAAAGCAATGACCAAAAAAAAAAAAAAAAAAAAAAAAAAGCACAGGCCCTACAATGTATGTTCAATCTATGTAATAATCTAGAATCAAAATTCTAGATAGTACCAACGTCATGGAGAGAGGGAGGCGGAGTCCGAGGAATGTGGCAACATGTGAAGACACTTCTTCTGTCACAAACAGGATGTAGATGAAGATGAGATTTAGAAATCAAGCTGGGCGGCCGGGTGCCGTGGCTCACACCTGTAATCCCAGCACTTTGGGAGGCCGAGGTGGGCGGATCACTTGAGGTCAGAAGTTGGAGACCAGCCTAAACAACGTGGTGAAACCCTGTCTCTACTAAAAAATACAAAAATTAGCCGGGCGTGGTAGAAGGTGCCTGTAATCCCAGCCACTCGAGGGACTGAGGTGGGAGAATCACTTGAACCCAGGAGGCGGAGGTTGCAGTGAACCAAGATCGTGCCATTGCACTCCAGCCTGGGCGACAGAGTGAGACCCTGTCTCTAAATAAATAAACAAATAAATGTAAAGATTCAACAATTTGTTGTCTACAGAAGATATCTATTTTTTTCTTTTCTTTCTTTCTTTCTTTCTTTCTTTCTTTCTTTCTTTCTTTCTTTCTTTCTTTCTTTCTTTCTTTCTTTTTTTTGAGACAAGTTCTCACTGTCGCCCAGGCTGGTGTGCAGGGGCTCAATCATGGCTCTGTGTAGCCTCAACCTCCCAGTCTTAAGCAATCCTCCTCCCTCAGCCTCCTGAATAGCTGAGACTACAGGTGTGCACCACCACGCCCAACTATTTTTTTTTTTTGAAGTATTTGTAGAGACTGGTCTCACTGTGTTGCCCAGGCTGATCTCAAACTCCTGGCCTCAAGCGATCCTCCCACCTCAGCCTCCCAAAGTGCTGTGATTACAAGCATGAGCCACCAAGCCTGTAAACACACTTTAAACAAGAGGACACCAATGGGTTGGAAATAAAAGGATAGGAAACTTATGAGGCAGATGGGAACCAGAAGAAAACAAAAGTTATCAATCTTATGTTCTGACAAAATGGAACAATAGAATAAGATACGACCAACATGAGCACAGGTGAAACTAAAGATCAAGACAAAACATGCAAACCAGGAATGACGGAACTACAGAGAAAAACAGATGCGCCACCCATTTAAGCCCAAGCTTTCAAGTGCTCCTTCAGATCTAAGTCATGAAATTAGTTAACATGGACCTCTACGCTTGTGAAACAGAAAACAGACACTAGCATCAGTGTATGTGAAACTTTGTTTAAATGCTCATTTACTGTCATCAGGAGCTAAGGAAGACGATGAGAACCAGGCTGGGCGCGGTGGCTCACACCTGTCATCCCAGCACTTTGGGAGGCCAGTCGAGTCCAGGAGTTCCAGACCAGCCTGGGCAACGTGGCGAAACCCAGTCTCTACAAAAAATACAAAAACGAACCAGGCTTGGTGACGCGTGCCTGTAATCCCAGCTACTCGGGAGGCTGAGGTGGGAGGATCCCTTGAGCCCAGGGTTTGAAGTTGCAGTGAGCTGAGATTGCACCACTGCACTCCAGCCTGGGTGACAGAGCAAGGCCCTGTCTGAAGGAGGAGGAGGAGGAGGAGGAGGAGAGAATAAAACTTCTTAATTCCTCCACACCCTAAGATAACCATACTTGACCACACAGACAGGCAGGAAGCTGCCTCTGGGGTCTCGCACACAGTGTGGTAACGGAAGCCTGCACGCAGGGCAGTGCAGAGGGTCGGGGGGAGCAGCCGCTCAGCAAAGCCGAGCCTCAGCTTCTACAAATTGAGGGGGCTAAGAAAATAAAAAATTAGAAATAAACAATTATGTACACAAGCGAATGTTTATTTAGAATGAGAAAATCTCAAATTTTTAAAAAGCATCAACAATATCCAGGAAATAACAATATTTTTAAGTTAACGGGCGCCACAAATTGTATTTTTGCTGCTTCATTTTGCTGCCTGCTCTCTGGCCGCCTCTTCAGATGGCCACGGTGTCGTGACATTTGTTCCCCTCCAGAGGCTCTGAGGGAGGACGGGCTCCAGGCCTCTCCCAGCTCCTGGGGCTGCTGGCGGCCCTGGAGTTCCCGGCTTGTGGCTGTGCCACTCCAGTGGCTGCCTCCGTCGTCACGTGGCCTTCTCCCGGGCCTGTGGTTTCTCTCTTCACATCAGGACACCAGCCGTGTGGGATTCAGGGCCATCCAGTAACCTCAACGGGATGACAACTGCCAAGACCCTGTTTCCAAATAAGGCCCCATTCGGAGGTTCCAGGTGGACCCGAATCTCGGGGGACACTATTCAATCCAGGGCGACATCCCTCTCTCGGACAGCTGGAAAGAATATCCTCAGTCTTGGAGCAACTGCACAGCCATCAACAGACCCCACTAAGCTAAGCCCAGCTAAACACCTAGCTCAGCGTCCCTCAGCCGGGCCCCAGAAATGCTCTGGGCACCTGATGCCAGAGGAGATGGCAGTCTGGACCAAGCGCTGTCAAAACAGCTTGAGCAAATTGTATACAACCCCTTGCCAGGCCCCCTCCAGGGCCTTCAGAGGGCTGAGGTCTGCGGTCAGGTGTTTCAGGGTGAAAGGGCCCCAGCCAGGTCCAGCCAGACAGGCTGCCTCGTGGAGCCGGGGGGTGTGCACAGCGTCAAAGGCCCTGAAGGTGGGGTTGTTATTTCTGTGTGCTGTGTTGCAGGAGAGGAGGGCGCCAGCAACAATCCCATGTCAGAGACCCCATCTGCTGCAGCTTCTCCAAGGGTCGACCGGAACTCAGGGGCAGGCCTAAAACCTCCCTCAAGCCCCATGGCAGGAATTTCCAGCCCCCAGCCTTCCACATGCACCATTTGCCCTGGAGCCAGTGCTGGGCCTCCCCAGGCATGAGGACCTCCAGTTGAGTGGTAATGGGAGCTTGGGGCCTGAGTAACATCCTCAAAACCAAATGCCAGGTTAGGAGCAAAGCTGGAGCCAGGAGTAGGTTCTTGTTCCTCGGAATAAGTGACTTTTACACTCATTCAACTTTTTTGTTGTTTTTTTTTTTTTTGAGACAAGGTCTCTCTCTGTCGCCTGGGCTGGAGTGCAATGGCGCGATCACAGGTCACTGCAGCCTCCACCTCCTGGGCTCAAGTGATCCTCCTGCCTCAGCCTCCCAAACAGCTAGAACTACAGGTGCACATCACCACATCAGGCTAATTTTTTTTCTGTGGTGGTGATATGGTCTCTCCATGTTGCCCAGGCTGATCTCAAACTCCTGTGCTCAAGCAATCCACCCACCTCAGCCTCCCAAAGTGCTGGGATTATGGGTGTGAGTGATTGCACCCAGCCTCATTTCCAAAGTGCTGGGATTACGGGTGTGAGCCACCGCGCCCAGCCTCATTCAACAAATACTGACTCAGTGGCTCCTTTGCCCAGGGTGGTGGTCTAGGTGCTGGGGATACAGCAGAGAATAAACAAACTCGGGCTCTTGTCCCAGGGCCCTGGGGGAGGCAGGGCGATAAGTGACATTCGTAAGGCAGCATCTGAGATGCTAGGCAGCAAGGGAGCTGATGAGAAGACAGCAGGAGAGCTATGAGGGGTTGGGAGGAGGGGAGGGCGCAATGCCAGGGCCCAAGCCAGGGGCCAGCCTGGGAGTACCAGGGCTGTGTCCAGGAGAGGGACAGGAGGGCCGAGGTACTGGGGCGGGAGCTCACAGTGTGTTTGCTGAACTGGCTGGAGGCACAAGTGCAAGAAGGGGAGGTGGGACAGGTGGATGAGTTGGGACAGGTGGGTCGGGTGGATGAGGTGGGTCAGGTGGGTCAGGCGGGTTGGGTGGATGAAATGGGTCAGGTGTGTCAGGTGGGTCAGGTGGATGAGATGGGTCAGGTGTGTCAGGTGGGTCAGGTGGATGAGATGGGTCAGGTGTGTCAGGTGGGTCGGGTGGATGAGGTGGGACAGGTGGGTTGGGTGGGTCAGGTGGATGAGGTGGGTCAGGTGGGTTGGGGTGGGTTGGGTGGGTTGGGTGGATGAGGTGAGTCAGGTGGGTTGGGTGGGTTGGGTGGATGAGATGGGTCGGGTGGGTTGGGTGGGTTGGGTGGATGAGGTGGGACAGGTGGGTCAGGTGGGTCGGGTGGATGAGGTGGGACAGATGGGTGAGGTGGGTCGGGTAGATAAGGTGGGTCAGCTGGTACAGGTGAGACACGTAGGTGAGGTGGGAAGCTGGGCCACATGTTCTCTCTGGGAGAGGTGAGAGAAAGCTTCAGGTCTGTGCACTCCTGAGGGCTTGGAGTACAGCCAGGGCCCTGCTCGTCATTTTCTGGGCACTGGGTTCCAGGGTCCTGGGCCCAGAGAATGGGTTTCATCCCGGATGAGGTTAGCAGGGCAAGGTTGGGGAAGCACCTGCTCGGGCCGTCGTACTCCTGAATCAAGTACCTGGGGGTGAGCAAAATGTTCCCTTCCCTGCTACCACCACCACACAAAGGCAAAGAGACAGATGTCCGGGGCTGCCTGAAGGCCAGGACCCGGGGGCCGCACCATGCAGGCAGGGGCCTCCCAAGGCAGGGGTTACAGACAGGGGTCACAGGTGGGAAGTCACAGGCGGGGGGGGCTCAACAGTGGTAGTCACAGGCGGGGGGTCACAGGTGAGGGGGTCACAGGCGGGAGTCACAGGCGGGGGGTCACAGGTGGGGGGGGTCACAGGTGAGGGGGTCACAGGCAGGGGTCACAGGTGGGGGTGCCAAAGATGGGGGGTCACAGTGGGGGTCACAGGTGGAAGTCACAGGTGGGGGTCACTGATGGGGGTTATAGGTGGGGGTCACAGGCCAGGGTTACAGGTGGTGGGTCACAGATGGGTTACAGGTGGGGAGGTCACAGGCAAGGGTTACAGGTGGGGGTCACAGATGGGGGGTAACAGGTGGCGGGTCACTGGTGGAGGGGTTACAGGTAGGGGTCACAAGTGGGGTCACAGGTCAGGGGTCACAGGTGGGAGTCACAGATGGAGGGTCACAGGCAAGGGGACCACAAGTGGGGGATAACAGATGGGGTCACAGGTGGGGGTCAGAGGTGGGGGGTCTCAGGTGGGGGTCAAAGGCAGGGGGTCACAGGTGGGGGTCACAGGCGGGGGTATCACAGGTGGGGGGTCACAGGTCGGGGTCACAGCTGGGGGTTACAGGCGGGGGAATCACAGGTGGGGGGGTCACCCATTCTCTCCATTTTCCACTTGTCTACTGTCAGCCTCTGCCTGGTGGAAAGGGGTTACCAACGCTGTTGGGAAAATAGCCTCAGAGGACAGGACAGGCAATCACATTGTGGCCTGGGCAGCTGGAGTGGGGACCGGGAGCTGGTGGTGGACGTGGGGAAGACAGGAACGGAGGAGGGAGAAGGAAGGGGATAAGGGGGCAAGGAGCAGAGGGGCGGGGAGCAGGGGGAAGGGAGGGGATGGATGGGGCCGGGCCACCCCTGGGCTCGCAGAGTCAGCAGGGAGAACACACATCGGCTCGGCTCCCACCGGCGTGGGTCGGCCACCGGGGAGCCTGGGGCTCTTGGTGCTCAGAGGCCAGGGGGCTCAGAGGGCAGCTGGAAGAAGGGCAGGAGCTACGCAGAGGGGCACTAGCCTCCCTGTGACCGGGCCGGGTCGCATCTGCTCCTCTCTCTTCCCTTCCTCCCCTCCCCTCCCCTTCCCTCCCCTGACAAGCCCCCCTCCCCCAGGGCTCCTTCTCCTTCCCACCCCCAGCCCCAGGGGCTCCTTAGCTCCCCCACTCGCTTGAATGGTGAAGGACGGTGGGCTGGGCTGACGGATGGACGGCTGCCGGGCCGGGAGCTGCTGTCCGGCTGAGACTCTCAGTCTGCCCTGCGTCCAGCGGGCAGCCTCCAAGACCCCCAAGCCTCCCGGTCTCCAGGCTGTGGCAGGTGGCTGGCCTGCTCGGAGACACCCTGGGTCTGGGGCTCCTCATGTGCCCCCGAGCACATCTGCCTCTCTCTCAGGTTCAAGCCAGCAGCTTCACCCCATTGTTCAATGCATTTAATCTTCATGGGCCTGCAGGGAGCCAGGGAGACCCTGCCTCTCTTTTAACGAAACCAGGCCTGAGCCAGGAAGAGGTGGCCCAGGCCAGGACAGCGAGGTCTGAGGGGCAACCGCCTGCCCCAGGTAACAATGATGGGGAAGGAGAGTTCCCCTCAGGAGAGACCTCACCTCCCCGACCCTGCAGAAATGGGGAGTCGCCACCAGGGCCTGTGGCCACAGTTGGATGAGCTCTTCAGGAGCTGTGCAGGTTGGAGGAGGGGCACAGTGCAGTGCAAAGACCCACAGGACATGGTGCCCCCGACACAGGGACACCGCAAATGGCCAGGGCTGTTCCCATACTCAGCCTGCCTGCCCCAGGTGCCCCACACCTTGAGACCACACAGTGGGTATCCCACCCCTAGCTGGGGGAACAGCCTGCACCATCCTGTGCATGAACTCTTGGTGCTTCCTGAGTTGAAGATCAAAGTCTGCCGTAGACCACGGAGGAAGATGCCAGAAACCGGGGGAGGGTGAGGACGCTGTGGGCGCTGGCCACACAACTGCCCCTCTCCTTCCTCACCCACAGACTGGGCTGCTGTGGGATGTGGGAAATGGCTCCCAGAGGCCTGAGCAGAAGGCCAGACACCAAGGCTGGAGTGCCTGGCCATCCGTGGCCACAGAGGGAAAGCCATGGTGCAGAGGCGTGGAGCCGGCCAGACCCACGCCCCCGGCTGCTCAGTATGGTCAAGCTGAGGCTCGGGCCGGGGCTGACCCCGCTGGGGGCTGAGCTTCCTGTTTCTCACGTGGGCGCGGAGGCGGCATCCTGCCTCTCTCTCTCTTCTGCCACAGCATTCACCCCTGGAGCAGGGCTCCAAACCACCACCTGCCCCTGGCCTGGGGCCTCCAGCAGGCGCCCATGCTACCTGGGACACCTCCCACTGCAGGACTCCCCGTCCTAATAAGACCCCTGCCCGGGTTTCTACCCCAGCAGCCCCTGACGGCCCCTGTCATGAAGGATGGCACTTCCCAGCCCTGCTAAAGGCTCAGCACCCAAAAGACCACCTTCAGCTTTGGGCCCAGCCGCTCCCAGTCCCACGGTGCAGGCCAGGAGAGGGCGACCCAGACAGAGGACACCCGGCCTGCCTCAGGCCTCCTGGATCACGATGCCGGTGGGTGACTTGGAAGAGGGCTTCTCTGGGGAGGGGCCCCAAGCCCCATGGAAGTGGTTTTGCTTGGGTGAGGGGCTGCATCCCCTCACCCTCCCCAGTCTCCCTCCCAGGAGCAGGAGCTGGGAGCCAGGTCCTGGGACGGCACCAGGAGAGGGTCACTGCCAGTACTGGCTGGCTCTGGGACCAGGCTGCCCGGCTCCCTGCATCTGCCCTCACCCCGGGCTTCAGAAACCTCAGTACAAGGGAGTGATCTGTAAAGGGATCGGGGCTTTTCCAACTCCCTCTCCCTGTGGCAGGCCCTAATTTCACATTTTCTGGTCTTCAAAGTCCCAGCCTGGGAAGCTGAAGAGACCCACTTCTCATGAAGGCCTTGGGCCTGGCCACTCGGCCACCGGCCTCTCTGAGCACACCTCACACTCGGAGAAGCGGCTGAGCAGCCTTTGTGGACGGGTAAACCGCGTTCCCACCAGTGCAGACACCACTTCCTACCCTGCGCGGAGGCCCCTGTGCCAGCTGCTGCTTAGCTTCCCAGAGAGCCAGCCCCACCCAACCCCTCCTTGAAGACAAGAGGGGTCCGAGAAGAGCAGTGGCGGGGAGCCCCAGAAATTGGGGTCCCTGCGGGGGAGACAGGGTGTGTGCGAAGTGGAGTACAGGGCGTGTGGGGTAGCCCCCTTCTCACCGAGATGTGAGAAGGTCCAGGCCCTCCCTGGCACTCTCAGGAGAGACCACCTTGACCCTCAGAGTCCTCTACCGTTCCTTCCCACATCCTCAGTGGTGCAGGACCGAGATCTCAGACTCCCCAGGCCCCAGGCGCCTGCCTTTCCCACACCTGGGGGTGGTGGCTAGGGACCGGGCTAGTCTGCACAGGCTCCCTACTGCTCTCCCAGCTCCATGGGCCCCAACCTCCCTGCTGAGGGCTGTCACTTGCTGGGGGAACATGGGCCAGAGAGCAGGGGTCCACCCCGGAAGCCCCGGCACTCCTGCCATCTCTGGGACCAGCTATGGGGCCCCAGCACGGACATGCACCCCCTGGTCCTGGTCACCAAGCTCTGTGCGGGGGACCTTGAGACAGCACAGTGGGGGGCCTTGAGACAGACAAAGTGGCCAGTCACATTGTTCCCAGAGCTGCCAGGAAGGCCATTGTGTGCACCCCAGGGCTGGCTGTCAAGCATGCCGGGACCCCTGCCCGGGCCCTCTCTCCACACCAACCCAGGGCTCCAAGGCCCCTGCCCCTTTCCCACCATCATGAGCCACCCCTTCCACTGCCCTCAACACCCTGATAAGAAAGCCTGTGTCACTTTCTCCCCCCTCCCCGGGAAAGCCCTGAGCTCAGCCTGCGCTGATGTGACCCCCGGCCCTGCTCCCTGGTGTCTGGGCTGAACCTGACTGCCCACCCAGCCGTCTAGTGCACTGTGGCCGGAGGTCCCCAGGGATGCACTTCAGCGGTGCCCCTCCTGCCCAGCCCACCCGTCCTGGTCGTTCCCCGCCTGGGTCCATCAGCCTGGTCACCTCAGTGCCCCCCGATCTCCTTGCTGGGCACGTCTGGGTTTGTGGGACCTGAGGCTTCTCCACGTCCAGGGGGTAAGGGAGAGGCCCAGGAGGCAGCTTCCGTCACACGCGCCCTGCACACCTCCCCCCGGCCTGCCTGGAACCCCTTCCTCTCTGCTGAAATCGTCTGGGCCAGCCCCAGCCTGCCCTGACCCAGGATGGGCCTGCCTCTGAGGCCTCTACTGCTGGAAGGGCAGCCTCAGCAGGTGGCCTCCTAGCACCATGGGCCGAGCACCCTGCAGGAGCAATGCCAGCTGCGCCAGGCCGGCCCCGGGCCGAGAAGGGCTGCTTGCCCTCTGGTGGCGGGACAGGGCATGGGCGGGAGACTGCCTGCCAGAGCTTCCTGGCCTGCAAGGGAGTTGGGCTAACAGGTGGGGAAACTGAGACCCAGAGGTAGCAGAGACTTTTGACAAGAGATGGAGCCCTCCTCCCCGCCCTCAAGGTGAACTCCCAGTGGGCTGGGCGGTCATGGACCAACAGGAAGGTCCCCCCAGGGCTGTTGCCCTCTCACAGAGAAACTTGCATCCCACACATTCTGCATGATTTGGGGAGAGTCCAGAGTATGGGATTTATTTATTTATTTATTTATTTATTTATTTATTTATTTATTTTGAGACAGAGTCTCGCACTCTCGCCCAGGCTGGAGTGCAGTGGCACCATCTCAGCTCACTGCAACCTTTGACTCCCTGGTTCAAGCGATTCTCCTGCCTCAGCCTCCCGACTAGCTGGAACTACAGGCGCCTGCCACCACACCCAGCTAAATTTTGTATTTTTAGTAGAGACGGGGTTTCACCATGTTGGCCAGGATGATCTCAATCTCCTGACCTCGTGATTCGCCTGCCTCGGCCTCCCAAAGTGCTGGGATTACAGGTGTGAGTCACTGCGTCCAGCCCAGAGTATGGGACTTTAAGAGCCAGCCTGAGAGCTGGGTTTTGTTGGCAGCAGCAAGGCTCACACCCCAAAGTCAGCGGTGTGTGGAACTTCATGGGACAGCAGGTAAGCAGCCCATCTTCTCAGCACACAGAGAGCTCCCGAAGCCACTAAGGAAGAGAAGAAGGCATGGTCCGGTCTCAAACAAGGTAACAGCTTAGATACATGTGAAAATGCCTGACTGCACTCATCGTCACAGAAAGGCAAAGTGCAATTTTCACCCATGAAATTGTAAGCTTCAAAAATCCGTAGTCCAGTATTGATGACAGCGTGGGAACGTGGACAGTCTCCTACACCAGGTTCTGGTCACAGAATAGAAGAGGAATGCAAACAATACAGGAAGAGAATAGCAACCCGGCCAGCGCAGGACTCAGCCTGTAACCCCAGCACTGTGGGGGGCCAAGGCAGGAGGATCCCTTGAGCCCGGAAGTTCCAATCCAGCCTGGCCAACATGGCGGAACCCCGTCTCTACTAAAAACACAAAAATTCACTGGGCATGGTGGCAGGTGCCTATACTCCCAGCTACTCACTGGGGGCTGAGGCAGGAGGTTCACTTGGGCTCCAGGAAGTTGAGGCTGCAATGAGCTATGATTCTGCCACTGCACTCCAGCCTGGGTGACAGAGTGAGACCCTGCCTTAAAAAAATAAAGAAAAGGGCCGGGCGAAGTGGCTCAAGCCTGTAATCCCAGCACTTTGGGAGGCCGAGGCGGGTGGATCACGAGGTCAGGAGATCGAGACCATCCTGGCTAACATGGTGAAACCCCGTCTCTACTAAAAATACAAAAAACTAGCCGGGCGAGGTGGCGGGTGCCTGTAGTCCCAGCTACTCAGAGGCTGAGGCGGGAGAATTGCTTGAACCCAGGAGGCAGAGGTTGCAGCGAGCTGAGATCGCACCACTGCATTCTAGCCTATGCGGCAGAGTGAGACTCTGTCTCAAAAAAAAAAAAAAGAAAGGAAAGGAAAATAGCAACCCACCAGAAAAGTGGGAGGCGCCTGAGGAGATGCAGAGGCCGGGACGTGCCCCTCACAGTGTCGGGGACCTCGCGGCCTCAGAGCCTGGCCACCCATTGGTCCCGTGAGGGAGAAAGACCCGACCTTGGCAGATGCTGTCCAGGTTTGGGGGCACTGAGTTCTGCTGCCCGGTGGAGGGGACAGAGGTCACTTTTCCGGCTTTGGAGAGGAAGACCCACGAGGTCATCAACCTGCATCCTGCTGTCCGTGTCTCAGAGGGGAAAGCACTGAGAAGGCGCTGAGAAGGAGTCTGTGCGCTGTGGGAGACCCGTCATCCCAGACACTTGAAGGATGGCTGCAGACATGTCTGAGGAAATGGCCCCATCAACCTCCATGGTCAGTGACTCAGCAGAGGGGCCGGCGCAGGCCCCAAGACGCTGTCAGTGCTGAATTTGTAAGGAACAAACACCATAAGAAAGAACAAGCCTTGGTGAGTGCGTGGCCAGCAGCCTCCAGCCTGTGCAGGGTATTAACGTGTCAGGGCTGAGTGTTCTGGGATTGCTCTAGAGGCTGGCAAGGGCTCCTGAACCAGTGGTTTCTGTCCTGCCAGTCTGTCAGGGTTGGAAAGTCCAAGCCGTGGGACCCAGTTTCCTTTCTTAGCTGTTGTTTTCCTGTCAGAACACTGTGGGCGATGACTTGTCTTGAGTTGGAAATGGTTTGTATTTACACCTGTAAATGAATTCATCCTTTTAATTTAATTTGTTTGTTTGTTTTGTTTTGTTTTTTGAGACAGAGTCTTGCTCTGTTGTCCAGGCTGGAGTCCAGTGGCGCAATCTCAGTTCACTGCAACCTCTGCTTCCCGAGTTCAAGTGATTCTCCTGCCTCAGCCTCCTGAGTAGCTGGGATTACAGGTGCCCGCCATCACACCCAGCTAATTTTTGTATTTTTAGTAGAGACAGGGTTTCACCATGTTGGCCAGGCTGGTCTCAAACTCCTGATCTCAAGCGATCTGCCTGCCTCGGCCCCCCAAAGTGCTAGGATTACAGGCGTGAGCTGCTGCACCTGGCCAAATTTTGGTTTTCTAATGTTAGGTGAGAACATTAGGCCCCAGTAACGTATCATTGTGTAAGGAAAAATAGAAGTGCTGCCGTAACCAAAAAATAAATAAAAAATTAAAACAAGAACAAGCCGGCCTGAGTGTTGATGCTGTGAGTTCTTAGTGATAGCCACGTATGTGAGGATTATTCTCCTCTCCACCCTCCCCTGTGCGTCTCAACCTTCCTGAAGTTAAGAACAGAGGGTAGGGGTGAGGGGTCTCTCCGCAGTGACCGCGAGAACAAGGTGGAGCCCCAGGCGGGACAGGGACTGGCTCCGAGTGAAGAAGCAGGGGGCGTCATGTCGCCCATTTGGGCGAAAAGAATACAGATGGTTCCAAGGAGGGGCACGCACCTGTGCTGGCCTCGGAGGTCGCAGCAGGAGCCGGAGCCAGGGCTGCTTCTGGGCAGGAAGCGGAGCTGGAATTCCCATCGTCCAGCCCCTTCCACCTCTTGAATTTTTACCATGAACCTAGGGCCTTTTCTGGGTTTGTTGGTTGGTTGGTTGGTTTTGTTTTACTGAGTTACTCCTGGAAGGCTGGCAGGAACTTAGGCATTCACTTGGTTCTTTCCACAGCAATTGTGGGGACTTTATTTGCCTGGCCCAGGCTCAGTGTTGGAGACGGGACCCAAATCCCTGCCCCGCTGCCCTCCCGCCGGCCTGCCCTGTGACCTCCAGCTCCCACGTGGTTTCCCAGAGACTCCTCAGCCAGCCCCACAGTCGCATCAGGCCAAGGCCCCTTAACAAATCCCCCATTTTATAGAAACCTGCAGGTGCCCCCTAGAGCTTCTGCTGCTCTGAACCGACCCTGGTGCATGGCATCTCTCTGCACCACGTGTGCCCACCTGCTCCTCAGACGGACTTCTGCGATCTTCATGACCCCACATTCAATCCCCTGCAGGGCCCAAGGGCACTGTCCGGTGAGGGGCGTGCCCTGGGTCCCGTCCTCAGGGACTTTACCAACATTTGGTCACTGTGGACACTGGGGTTCCGGGGTTTTTGCTGACAGAGTGGAGAGCTCCTCTTTTTGAACCCGGTTTCCAGTCCCATCTCCCAGACCTCCGGCTTGTCACCCCAGGCCCTTCAGGAGTGAAAATCATGACCCCGCCCACTGGGTCCATCTGCAAGCCCGGAGCCAGTGTTCCGCAGGTAGACAGTGGCTGTCCTGTTTCCCAGAACTCCCTGGGCCCGCCTGCCGCCCCCCGGAGCCCTACTCTGCCTGCTGGCAGCCTCCCCCTCTCCTCTGCTGTCTGGAAGGTGTGGGAGCCTCTGCGGGGTCCCGCCTCTCCCTCATGCCACACTCTCCCCTCTGTGCCCTTGCTCAGCCCCAGTCCCCTGGTCACATCGCAGGCGGCAGGCACTCACATTGCCTCTGCCAGCCCCAGAGCCCGGCCCTGGGCACCTCCGCCACCTACGGGGTCCTCAACTGTAGCTCTGCCCCTTGAGGGCTGTGGAAGGCCGCTCTGGCTGGAGTGAGCCGCCAGGTCCAGGGATGCCCTGCTGGGGCAGGGAGGAGCTTGGGGAATGGGCGTCCTCAGGAAGGTTGCCCAGTCGCTCACTGCAGCCCTGGGGTTTGGCAAAATTTCCACTCTGCCGGGCTGGTGTTTGTGTGATCATTTCCTTGCAATGACGTGGTTTCCACTGCTCACGGTCCCTGGGGCATGTCATCTCTCCCAGCCCATGACTTCCGGGTAGATGTGCCAGGAACTTACTGAAGGAGACAATCAGGGTGTTTGATGGAAACCTGTCCCTCAGGGCAAGCATCTGGGGTGAGGACACAGTACATGCAGCCTCCAGCAAACACGAGGGGCCCGGAAGGGGCTCAGGCCCAAGTGAACCCTCCCCAGACCCGCTCCCTGCACGCACACACACAAGCTTCCTACACACACACGCTCCCGCACCGCACGCCCGCCCCAGCCCTGCGTGACTGTCCCCCAGCCTCGCCCCTCCTGGCCGGCCGTTCCTGCTCCAGCACCTCCTCCTCCTCCCCAGCCTCACTGGTTCAGCCTTGCTGAGCAATCAGCCCTTCTGGCCTCTGTCCAGGAGGAACCTGGGGCCAGGCGCTTCCCGCACCCGGCACAGCAGCTCTCACCTCACTGTACCGGGAACCGGAGATGAGTCTCTGTTTTTATATTTCGTCAACGTATGAATAATTTACAAATATAAACACAAGGACAATAAGAAAAACCTTTATTAAAATGTTTAATATGACTGTAAGCATAGAAAACCTTCTTGTACCTGGAGCCAGTAAGCACAGACGTCTTAAGCAAAGAAGAAAGCCCTTCTGCTCACGTGAGTTGTGGTCCAGGGGCTGGTCACGAAATGGTGTGTGATGACGTCCTTCCTGCCACCAACTGCAGGAGAAATCCACCGTCCGCTCACTCACAGATCACTTCCAGGACGTTGTGTGTCCCCACCGCTGCCGTCACCGGCCATGGGCTCCTGGCTCCGTCTGACTCGTCTTCTCCCAGCAGGTTTCTTCTCTTTGCCACTGTGGGCAGCAGTCGGAAGATCCTGAGCTCTCGGCTGTGTCCTCGTTCCACCTCGAAGAGGATGCAGGACCCAGGGCAGCTTGTGGCAAAGCTGCAGGGTGGCACGGTGTTGGGTCATCCTTCCAGAATGCTCTCATTTCGTAGGATTCCAGTCATTGTGGCATAGCCAGGAGCCACGGATGCGTGATAATTCCTAGGATGATGGACTATAGCAGACATCTCATGATAGGAAAGCTAAGACCACTGGGATGCCTGAGTCATATGTTTCACAGGTTTATGAGGTGTTTTTCTGCCTGACAAGATTCGTGCTTCTTAGGTCAGGATAGGATGCGTTTTACTCTATTAGAAAAGCAAAAGTAACTTTGTGTTCTCTTTGCACTTTGGAAGACCCGTAAGAATATTAAACTCGTAAGGTTAACAATCCGTACAAAAGAACTGCTCCAAAAAGCCATTCCAAAACTAGCTTCATGGGGCGCTGGGGAAAGGGGGAAGGGAAGGAAGGATGGGAGGACGAAGGGGAGGCTGAGGGGGGTGGAGAGGAGGGAGGCGGGGGGGCCAGCAGCTGGCAGGCAGTTGGGAGCTCAGGGTCGGGGGCTTCCAGGCATCGTGCAAGCTAATGTTTACATCCCCAGGCAGAAATCGAAATATAGGTTCTTTTCATATGTAACATTTCATTTGGCCTACTTGACAGATGGTTAAATAAAATGTCCATTAAACCTCATCACTACTGAGTTGCTAACACTCTCCTTGCAACATGGCTAAAACCAGCAGTGGAGGGAGCTGCCCAGAACCAGGAGACCGGAAAGCCATCCTTAGCAACGTCATCTGCAACACAATTTAAGTGGTGCCTTTAGGCCAACTGCACTGTTGGTATTTTACCCAAGGTTTTGGGGCAGAGAGGCACTGGAAGATTCATTTTCCAGATCATAAGCCACTTCAAACACCCTCCTGTAATAGTTCATTACCAATAAAATGCCACTAGGGCAGCATGAGTCACTGCAGTCAAGGTATGGAACCCGCCTAAGTGTCCGTCAACGAATGAATGGATAACGAAAAATGCCAGGTCTGTCCTGCAGACCCTGGCCGATGGGTGAAATGAGTACTCAGACACAGGTATGCAGTGTAAGAGCAGCTAGGGGGCTGCCTGGCTCTAGTGGCCAGAGAGCAGCTCGGAGAAGGTGGAACTGCTTGCTTTTTTTTTTTTTTTTTTTTTTTGAGACGGAGCCTTGCTCTGTTGCCCAGGCTGGAGTGCAGTGGCACGATCTTGGCTCACCGCAAGCTCTGCCTCCCGGGTTCATGCCACTCTCCTGCCTCAGCCTACTGAGTAGCTGGGACTACAGGTGCCTGCCACCACGTCCACCTAATTTTTTGTATTTTAGGTAGAGATGGGGGTTTCACCATGTTAGCCAGGATAGTCTCAAACTCCTGACCTTGTGATCCGCCTGCCTTGGCCTCCCAAAGTGCTGGGATTACAGGCGTGAGCCACTGTGCCCGGCCACTGTCTGCTTTTATTCAGTGCAGGCGCAATGCCAAAAACCTAGAGTGCACACAACCTGTAGGTAATTAACATTTATTATACCCCTTTCAGGGAACATTGCACACATGATCAAAGGTTAACATAAGTAACCTGGTTAACATAAGTAAACAAGCCTGTTTAAGATAAATTCCCCCACACTCCTTTGTACCAACTACTTGCCCTCTGCCTCAGAGTTCTAGGACAGCTGCCTTCAGCTATTCTCCCCCAGGGCTCTGCAGAACCTTCCACCCTTTCAGAAGGTTTGCATCCTTTCCCTACAGTTTTTCCCACCACTCTGACCCATGCCCCACAGAAAAAGCACATTTACACCTTAGAATACACCTTTAAAAGAAGGAAATCTTGTCATTGTTGACAACATGGATGAACCTGAAGGACATCACTAAGTGAGCCAGGCACAGAAAGACAAATCTGCATGATCCACTGAAATACATGTGGAGTGCAAAAAAGCAGAATTTGTAGGAGACACTAGAATGGTGGTTACCAGGCTGGGCATGGGGGTTGACGTCTATAATCCCAGCATTTTGGGAGGCCGAGGCAGGTGGATCACCTGAGGTCAGGAGCTCGAGACCATCCTGGCTAACATGGTGAAACCCCATCTCTACTAAAAATACAAAAATTGGCCGGACACAGTGGCTCACACCTGTAGTCCCAGGACTTTGGGAGGCCAAGGCAGGTGGATTACCTGAGGTCAGGAGTTTGAGACCAGCCTGATCAACATGGTGAAACCCCATCTCTACTAAAAATACAAAAATTAGCCAGGTGTGCTAGTGCATGACTGTAATCCCAGCTATACAGGAAGCTGAGGCAGGAGAATCACTGGAACCCCGGAGGTGGAGGTTGCAGTGAGCTGAGATTGCGCCATTGCACTCCAGCCTGGGCGACGGAGCGAGACTCCATTTCAAAAAAATAAATAAAACGGCTACAACACACACACACACACATGCTGGCATTACCAAGTGCTGTGAGGATGTGGAGGAAATGGAAGGTTCAGACTCCACTAGTAACATGGAAACAGCCATGTGGGAAAATCTGGCAACTTCTTATAAAACTTAACATACTCCTTTCCTTTGACCCACGCCTCAGTATCTGCCCGGAGAAATAAGAACATGTCCACACAAAGACTTCAAAAAGAAAGTCACCAGCAACTTTATTCATGATCGCCAATAGCTAGAGACAGCTACAAGTGTCCATGAATTCAGCAGGTAAACACACTGGTGTGTTTACACTGGACTACTCGGTGATCAAAAGAACAAACTCCTGAGACGTGAAACAACACAGATGAATCTCCAGAAACATGACGCTAAGGGAAAGACGCCTTACACAAGGACATGCACCCAAAAGGACACGATCCGTTGGCAGGAACTCTTAGAACAGGGGAACCATAGTGGAGAAATCAGAATAGGTGGCATGGTAGCAGTGGACATAGAATGGAAACGGGCATAAGAGAATTTTCTGGGGTGAGGGAAGTGTTCTATTTGTCTTGATAGTATCTTCGGTTACACAACTGTATTTGTTAAAACTCAGCAAATGGGCCGGGCACGGTGGCTCAAGTCTGTAAATCCAGCACTTTGGGAGGCCGAGGTGGGTGGATCACGAGGTCAGGAGATCGAGACCATCCTGGCTAACACAGTGAAACCCCGTCTCTACTAAAAAATACAAAAAACTAGCCGGGCGAGGTGGCGGCCACCTGTAGTCCCAGCTACTCGGGAGGCTGAGGCAGGAGAATGGCGTAAACCCGGGAGGCGGAGCTTGCGAGCTGAGATGCGGCCACTGCACTCCAGCCTGGGCAACAGAGCAAGACTCCGTCTCAAAAAAAAAATAAATAAATAAAATAAAACTCAGCAAATGGAGGCTGGGCATGGTGGCTCGCCTGTAATCCCAGTCCTGTCAGGAGGGTGAGGCAGGAGGATCGCTTGAAGCCAGGAATTTGAGGTTACTGTGAGCCATGATCACGCACTGCACTCCAGCCTGGGCCATAGAGCAAGACTGTCTTTAAAACAAAGAACCTCAGCGAATGTACAATTAAGTTTGTGCACTTGTTACAAACTTAACATTAAAAAACTACAAAAATTATATGCTAGTGGTATGCACGCTGTTCTGGCAGTGAAGGATACTGACATTTGCAATTTAATACTGCAACTAACATTGTTTTACTACAACAGCATAATAACAACGACCGTAATAACGAGCACCTGCAAACCCACCTCCAGCAGCAAACCAGGTATTTCCACTGACTTAGATCTACTCGTGTGCTTCTCCTGTCCCAGTCCCCGGAATGTGCAGCACGTTCTGGCTTCACGAGGATTCCCCCCATGTGTGCGTACCTAAGTCATATGTTTTACTCATACATTTATTTATTCAGAGACGGAGTCTTGCTCTGTCACCCAGGCGGGAGTGCAGTGGCACAATCGCGCTCTCCGCAACCCCTGCCTCCCAGGTTCAAGCGATTTTCCTGCTCAGCCTCCCGCGTCGCTGGGATTACAGGTGCCCGCCACCACGCCCGGCCTAAGTCATCCGTTTTACCGGGTGATGTTGATCTGCCTGACACGCTGGGCGGATGCACCGGGCAGGTGAGGCCGCGACCGCGCAAACAGTCGCGGTCACCGCAGAACCCAGGCGGTGCTCATCGCAGAAATCATTTCGACCTTGCCAGATGTTTCGGCGTTCCTCATCCAACACAATCCCCCGAGCGGAACGCCCGTGGCCGGCGCGAAGGCGGGGTCAGCGGAGCTGTTTGGGTCTTTTTTATTTTCCATCCTGGGGGACCCGCAGTCTGGTCCGCAGTGGCCAAGTTCTCCGCAGTCGGCCCCAGGCCTGACCCAGGCGCTGCCCCGGGCGGGGTCCGCAGCCCTAAACCCGCCCCTCCCTCCCCGCAGCCCCGAAGCCCCGCCCTCCCCTCGCCCTCCCCTCCCCTCCCCGCACCAGCGCGCCCTCCCCTCTCCCACCCTTCTCCAACGCCCGCCTCAGCAGGGATGCGGCCCTAAGACTGGCAGGGAGCGCGGGTTCGACCCCTGCGCCCTAGGAAGCCCTGCCCTCGCCGCTCTAGAGCGCGGGTCTCCGCACCCAGGACCGCCAGACCCTGCGAGCCGAAGCGCCCAGCCCCGCCCACTCCGGGCACATGACCCGGTCCTGGCCATTCACAGCGCAGCATCATCCAGCCTTAGTGATTGGGCCATCGGAGAGCACGTGACCCCAGCTAGGCCAATTAGAGCCCAGCCGTGTCTATTTATGGTGGAGCCGACGCTCGGCTCGCAGCTGGACGTGGTGGGCTGTGCTGTGTGTGTGCGGTAGGTTGTGGCCCTCCGAGGCACCTGCCCGCCTCTTTACTGCGCCTCCGCAACCTCTGCTGCGAATGAGTCTCCCGAAGGACATCCGGGAGGATCGGAAATCTCAGCCCAGTCCCGGCGCGGGCAGTGCCCTGCGCTCCTACCCGCGGTCTGGCTGGGGTGGGCCCGAGGCCCCCGGGTCCCCGGTTACCGCCGCGGGCGCGTCTGCGTCCTGACCCGGAGGGACCCACGGTCCGGGCTGTACCAGGTGGCGCTGGGATTGGGGTTGCCGCCACGGAAGCCCAGCTCTGTGGACTCCTGCGGGGCCCCCGCATCGCCCAGGACGGGGGACGCAGCCCAGCCGCAGGGGAAGGACTGGGGCTCTCGGGGCGGAGGGCTGTTAGGATTGCTGGATACAACACGGAACGCCCAGGTTAACGTTTTTGTTTAACGTGTTTTTTGTAGAGTTGGGGTCTCGCTATATTGCCCAGGCTGGTCTTGAACTCCTGGCCTCAAGCAATCCTCCTGCCTCGGTCTCCTGAGTAGCTGGGACTAGAGGCCTGAGACAGCAAGCCCGACTCAGTTAAGATTTTAAAACAGATTTGTTGAAATATAATGCACTTACTATGAAATTCACTTCTTGAAAGCTTACAGTTTTGCTGTATATTCGGAGATGTGCAGCCATCCTCACTATCTCATGTGACACCGTTTGTGTTGCCCCAGAAAGAAACCCCATGCCCATGAGCGGTCCCTCCCCACCCTGCCCACAGCCCCGCAAATCTGCTTCAGCCCATATAGATTTACCTCTACCGCGTTGGGCATGTACTAAAAAGTATTTTTTGTTTATCTGAAGTGCAGATTTATCGGCATCCCATATTTTTATTTGCTAATTCTGGCCAAGATTATTTGCTAATCTTGGCATCACTGGCTCTGACCAAGGAACCCTCAAGGAAGCAGGCAGGCACCAGAGCCCATCCCTAGCCCTGCCTGGCCCCTCAGAGCCCATCCCTGGCCCTGCCTGTCTCCTCAGAGCTATCCCTGGCAGACACTGTCCCCCTCAGGTGCGCTGCCAGGAGGGGGACAGTGAGGGCTGTTTTAGGTATAACAGTCCTGAATATTTCCTGAGTATATTGTCTGAATGGTTCCTCTTTCCGTATTTTCCAGCTTCTGTATATTTAAAAATAGTCTTATTGGTGTGTTTTTTCATGACATTTCAATTTGTTATTTTTCATCATTTCCCACAATTTGAGTGATGCAAGATGGTCCTTTCTGAGCAGAGCTTCCCTCGCTCGTGCTCCTTTGTTTCGCATAGATCTTCTTGAGGGGGTTGTGTGGCCAGTGCAGAGCCGCGCAAGGCCTCCCCACCCTGCACCATTCAGCAGAAGAGCAGCTGGTGCGGGGGCCCTCAACACGCTCACCCAAAAGTCAGCGAGATGCTGCACGGGTCCACTAGCCTTCCAATTGTAAACAAAATAAAATCTTGGCCAGGCATGGTGGTTCATGCCTGTAATCCTCGCACTTTGGGAGGTGGAGGCAGGTGGATCACCTGAGGTCAGGAGTTTGAGACCAGCCTGGCCAACATGGCAAAACCCCGTCTCTACTAAAAATACATAAAAATTAGCCAGGGGTGGTGGCACACACCTGTAATTCCAGCTTCTTGGGAGGCTGAGGCAGGAGAATTGCTTGAACCTGGGAGGCGGAGGTTGCAGTGAGCTGAGATCATGCCACTGCACTGCAGCCTGGGTGATAGTGAGACTCCATTAAAAAAAAAAAAATTCCTAACCCCCCCAAACTACTGAAAAGACCCCTCTCGGCCAAGGGGTCCCGGAGACACCTTAGAAATTTGAGTTTCCAGCCGGGCACGGTGCCTCACGCCTGTAATCCCAGCACTTTGGGAGGCCAAGGCGGGTGGATCACCTGAGGTCAGGAGTTTGACACCAGCCTGGCCAACTTGGCAAAACCCCATCTCTACTAAAAATACAAAAAAATTAGCCGGGCATGGTGGTGGACGCCTGTAATTTCAGCTACTCCGGAGGCTGAGGCAGGAGAATTGCTTGAATCCGTTGCAGTGACCTGAGATCACACCACTGCACTCCAGCCTGGGCAACAGAGTGAGACTCCATCTCAAAAAATAAAACCAAAAAACTTGAGTTTCCAGCCATGCTGGGATGGTAGGTCAGAGGCACCTCATTCTACCCGCTTCCTTGTGTGGTTTAGACAGAATTGACCAGCGTTCATGTTAAAATAGAGATCATAAGACTAAGAATAGGCTCTGTGGCAATAAAATACCAAATTATAAACAGGACCTAAGGGCCAGGCCTGGCAAAAGTAAGTCGTGCATCCCTGCATGTGAAGAACCAACTCTGTTCTAAAGGCCGCAGATTTCTCTTTTCCTCTAGCAGCTAAACAAGCACTAGCCTCAAGATAAGCAGCGTTGAGGCCGGGCACGGTGGCTCATGCCTGTAATCCCAGCACTTTGGGAGGCCGAGGCGGGCAGATCACGAGGTCAGGAGATCGAGACCATCCTGGCTAACACGGTGAAACCCCGTCTCTACTACAAAAAAAAAAAAAAAAAAAAAAAATTAGCCGGGCACGGTGGCTCAAGCCTGTAATCCCAGCACTTTGGAAGGCCGAAGCGGGTGGATCACAAGGTCAGGAGATAGAGACCATCTTGGCTAACACAGTGAAACCCCGTCTCTACTAAAAATGGAAAAATTAGCCGGGCGTGATGGCTGGCGCCTGTAGTCCCAGCTACTCAGGAGGCTGAGGCAGGAGAATGGCGTGAACCTGGGGGACGGAGCTTGCAGTGAGCTGAGATAGCACCATTTCACTCCAGCCTGGGCAACAGAGCGAGACTCTGTCTCAAAAAAAAAAAAAAAAAAAAAATCAGCATTGAAACAACTGCAGCTCCTCCACCAGCCGACCCTGACTCCACACCACTGCTCCGCCAGCCATAGCTAGAGCTTTCCTTGGACAAGAGAGTCATTTCAGTAGCTTTTCCCTGATAAGAGACCCTGACCATAGATGGGTTCTGGCTGGTTTACAGAGATTCTGCCCTCATATGCCTTCATGTCCTGAAAAGACCTTTCAAGGTATACGACCTAATTGTAATACGTTTACATGTTGCCTCCACCCCAAGGCGAACATGGGTCATATGTAACATGCATGTTTATCCAGCACACGTGTCTAGATAAACATGCATGCATATTCACGATGCCTCCTGTAACCTGTTGAGTATGTATACCTGACCAACCCATTCGGCTTACATTCCTGTCTCACCCCACTCTCCCTCCAAGTGTCTCTGGCCTTAGGCTGGAGGCCACACTTCCCAGCCTGTCAGAATGGCCACCTTACAGGCTATAAACCTTTATAAGAAGTAAAGTCTCCTTTCTGAATGTATAGATCTTGTGATTTTTAACTTAACACAATCCACAGCCGGTTTCCTTCTTTTATTATTATTATTATTTATTTTTTTGAGATGGAGTCTTGCTCTGTCCCCCAGGCTGGAGTGCAGTGGTGTGATCTCTCTCACCACAACCTTCGCTTCCCGGGTTCAAGCAATTCTCCTGCCTCAAATTCCCAAGCAGCTGGGATTACAGCCAGTTAATTTTTGTATTTTTAGTAGAGGTGGAGTTTCACCACGTTGGCCAGGCTGGTCTTGAACTCCTGACCTCAGGTGATCCACCTGCCTTGGCCTCCCAGAGTGCTGGGATTATGAGCGTCAGCCACTGCACCTGGCCTTGCTTTCGTGCTTTGGCTGGGCCTCCCGAAGGGGTCCCAGGTGTAGAATATGATCAGAACAGACAAGACCTCTCTGATTTCATCTGTTTCTTTGTTACTCAGCCATCCTTGCTCTCATTCCTCTGACTCGTAGGCAGTCCTTCCACTGCGTTTTGTGTACATGTGTTTTTTCCATCTCGAGACGATAGATTTAAATGCTCATTCTTGTTACCACTATTAGCAAGCTAGGAACGACAGCGGAGAGCCTTAACCTGCTATGGGAACAATCAGGAACCTAGAGCAACTTTTTCCGTTTTTAGATACACGTTTTATTTTAGAATAAATCTGGATTTCCAGATAAGATGTGAAGATAGATATGAGGGCACTCTTGTTAGCATCTGACATTAGTTTGGTGTTTGTGTGCAATTAATGAGCCAATACTGACACATCGTTATAGACTAAGGCTCGCACTTGATTCCTATTGCCTCAGTTTCACTTGCTGTCCTTTTCCTGTCCCAGGAGCCCATCCCGGACCCCACAGAACACTCAGTCCTCAGGTCTCAGGCTCCTCTCGGCTTCTCTCGTGTTCGATGACCTTGGCAGTTTTGAGGAGCCCTGGCAGGTGTTTTGGAGCGTGTCTCTCTGTTGGGATTGGTCTGATATCTTTCTCTTGGTTAGACAGGGGATGTGGGTTTTGGGAGGAAGACCGCAGTGTTGAAGTCCCCTCCTCATCCCGGCCTGTCAAGGACATATGCTCTCCACCTGCCAGGTCATGGGTGGGGCTGGCCTGGGCCACCTGGCCGATGCGGAGCCTGTCAGCTTTCTCCACCACGACGTCCCCCTTTCCACACGGTGCTCTTGGCGGGGAAGTCACTATTTGCAGCACCCAAGGAAGGCGTGGGGGGGTTAGGCTCCCCCTTGTTAGGGGCATAGTGTCCACATGAATTACTTGGAATTCCTTTGTGATTCATCTCTCCTCCCCACTTATTTATTTACTCAGTCTTTTCCTTATATCGGTATGGACTTGTGGAGATTTATGCTACAAGTTATGAGCTAACACGGTGCTGGTTTTGTTTTTTGATCACTTCTTCACCTTCTCACTATATTACCAGGGCTGCCACAGCTAAATGCCACAGCCTGGGCGGCTTAAACAACAGATGTTTTTCTTCTCACAGTTACGGAGCCTGGATGTCCAAGATCAGGCTGCCGGCAGGGTGGGTTCCTACTGAGCCTCTACTGTGATGGCGCCCCTCCGTGCTCACGTGGCCTCTCCCTGCATCCTCACGTGGCCTGTCTGCATGCTCACAGGGCCTCTCCCTGAGTCCTCACGTGGCCTCTCTGCGTGCTAACGTGGCCTCTCCCTGTGTCCTCACATGGCCCCTCCCTGCGTCCTCACGTGGCCTGTCTGCATGCTCACATGGCCTCTGCCTGAGTCCTCATGTGGCCTCTCCTCTGCATGCTCACATGGCCTCTGCCTGAGTCCTCATGTGGCCTCTCCTCTGCATGCTCACATGGCCTCGCCCTGCATCCTCACGTGGCCTCCCCTGCGTGCTAACGTGGCCTCTCCTCTGTGCTTATGTAACCTCCCCTGTGTGCTCATGTGGCCTCTCCCTGCATGCTCGCATAGCCTCTCCCCTGCATGCTCACTCCTGGTGTTTCTTCCACTTCTCATAAGGACAACAGTCTTGGCTGGGCACGGTGGCTCACACCCATAATCCCAGCACTTTGGGAGGCCAAACTGGGAAGATCACTTGAGTCCAGGAGTTCAAGACCAGCCTGGGCAATATAGTGAGACCCTACCTCTACCAAAAAAAAAAAAAAAGACGCCCATCTAATCATGACCCTCATGACCTAATTGAACCTTAATCATTTCTTCAAAGGCTCCATCTCCAAATGCAGTTACATCAGGGGTTAGGGTTTCAACTTGTGATTTGGGGGCAAAGAAATTCAGTCCGTAACACTAGCACTGCAAGGCACTCCAGGATCATCTTGTGTATTTGCTGTTCCAGTCCTAGAATCAGCCACTTAGCCAAAGACCTGTGGTTCTTTTCACTGGAGAAGGATCTTAGAGACCAAGATCTGAAGGCTAAGTGTGCTCATTGCTTCTCAGCTGACAGAACAAAGAGACAGATGTGTGTATATGAAGCTGTGTATATGCACATCTATTTGTACACATATCCACAAGTGGTTACATTAAGCATAAGATTATACCAGTGTCTCTAATTCTTTACCACATGGATCATTCTAGCCTTTCCCCTTGTTTATCTGTAAGCTCCCATTCCCATAGTGAGAAACCTGACCCCTACCACCTGCCACCACATACTCAATTGTTCACTTCCAGAATGTATGTATAGTGGTTTCAGAATTATTAGCTGGCATCCCCGTGGGAAATGCCTTTATCAACTAGACAACAGTGTTGACATCCTCTGTCTTTCGTCCTACAGACTCCACCCGTGTCCAAAGTTATTTAGGTCAGCACCCTTCCACGAGGTTGTCCCATGCATCTGTAATGCAGTGAGAGTCTCTTGTCACAGTATGAATTCCATCCCGGGATCCTCCATCTCCCAAGTGATTAAATTTGCATACATTAAGGCCAACTCTGTCTCCTATACAGTCTATGGATTTTGACATGTGTAGTTTTGTGTATTCCACATTATAGTAGCATACTACGCTAGCATGTAGAATCGTTTCACTGTCCTAAAATCCTCTGTGTTCCACCTGTTCATCCCTCCCTCTCTCCTCTTTTTTTTTTTTTTTTGAGACAATGTCCCACTCTGTCACCGAGGCTGGAGTGCAATGGTGCGATCTCAGTTCACTGCAACCTCTGCCTCAGGGGTTCAAGCAATTTTCTTCCCTCAGCCTCCCGAGTAGCTGGGATTACAGGTGCCCAGCACCACGCCCGGCTAATTTTTTTTTTTTTTTTTTTTTTAGTAGAGACAGGGTTTCATCATGTTGGCCAGGCTGGTCTCGAACTCCCGACCTCAGGTGATCCGCCCACCTCGGCCTCCCAAACTGCTGGGAGCACAGACGCGAGCTGCCGTGCCCGGCCTCCGACTGGTTTCTTTCACCCTCATTCACAATTCACGCGTGCCTTGGTGTGGCGCGCTGGCACCTTCTATCTTATGTCACTGGATGGAGGTACTGATACCAAAGAAAGGATATCTTGGTTGCTTCCAGTTTGGACAGTTTTGGACGATTATGAATAAAGATGCTATAAACATTCACATGAAGATTTTTGTATAGGCATAAGTTTTCAACCCAGGTAACACCAAAGAGCACGGTTGCTGGATTGTGCGTCTCTGAGGCCGCGGGAAGCAGGAGCACATCATTGGGCATTTTGTCCTGGTCATGGGCTCAGCCACTGAAGTGTCTCCATCACATGCATGGTTGCTGTGGACACGGGTGTCTAACCTGTACCACTGAAAAGTATGTCTATTTGCTAAGAGCTTTTAAATCATCAACACAGTAGGTGAAATCAATTATAATCCATCTAATGCTTTTCTATGCCTGAGTTGGTCAGAGTTTTTCTTCTGTAGCATATCGATGGAACAAATTGCACTGATATTGTCTGATATTAAACTAAAGAAACCCAGACCATGAGGTCCAGCTAGCCAATATTTTATTTCAAATTTTTTTTTCTTTTTTTTTTTTTTTTTTTTTTTTAGAGAGAGGAGCTCACTCTGTCACCCAGGCTGGAGTACAGTGGCACGATCACCGCTCAGTGCAGCCTCGAACTCCTGGGCTCCAGTGATGCTCCTGAAATCAGCAGCTCAAGTAGCTGGGACTGCAGGTGCACGCAAACACGTTGGCTAATTTTTTTATTTTTTCATGGCAACAAAGTCTCACTATGTTTTTGCCCAGGCTTAATTTTTAATTTATTTTTTTTTTGGGGGGGGGGACGGAGTCTTGCTCTGTCACCCAGGCTGGAGTGCAGTGGCCGGAACTCAGCTCACTGCAAGCTCTGCCTCCCGGGTTTATGCCATTCTCCTGCCTCAGCCTCCCGAGTAGCTGGGACTACAGGCGCCCGCCACCTTGCCCGGCTAGTTTTTGTATTTTTAGTAGAGACGGGGTTTCACCGTGTTAGCCAGGATGGTCTCGATCTCCTGACCTTGTGATCCGCCCGTCTCGGCCTCCCAAAGTGCTGGGATTACAGGCTTGAGCCACCGCGCCCGGCCACAGTTTTTTTTTTTTTTAAGTAGAGACAGGATCTCACTATGTGGCGCAGGCTAGTCTTGAACTCCTGGGCTCAAGTGATCCCCTGCTTTCAGCCTCCCAGAGGGCTGAGATTACAGGCATGAGCCACTTCACCTGGCCCCTAATATTTTATTTCTTTTTTTTTGCACCTAAAATCTGGAGTGAGACAGGCCTCTCATGTTCTGTTTTTGTCTATTCTTGTTGGTTTGGAGTTGCTATCGTCCTAGCCTCATAAAGTGGGCTGGACACATCCCACTCTTTTGACTTTCTGGAACATTTTGTCCAAGACAGGAATTAACTGGCCCCAGAAGCTGAGTGGAACTCACTCATACAGCAGCCTAGGCCCCGTGCTATGGGAGGGGAGGGCCCCAACAAACACTTTTAATCTATTCGGTTTTTTGCCTTTTTTGTTTTGTTTTGTTTTTCTCGTTTTACAGTTTTCTAGGAATTTAGCGACTTCATGTCGGTTTTCAGTGTTACTGGTTTTTAAGTGTTTCTAATTGTATTATTTAAAACTCTGCAGTCACTTCCTTTCTTGCGTTTTGTCTGTGCTGTCTTGAGTTTTCCTTTCTTGCGTTTTGTCTGTGCTGTCTTGAGTTTTCCTTTCTTGCGTTTTGTCTGTGCTGTCTTGAGTTCTCCTTTCTTCATTCCTGCAGGGCGCTTTCACGGGGTCATTCCTCCCATGCCCCAGCTTTTGGGGGTTTTGTCGTTTTCTGAGACAGAGTCTCACTCTGTTGCCCAGGCTGGAGGGCAGTGGCACAATCTCGGCTCACTGCAACCTCTGCCTCCTGGGTTCAAGCAATTCTCCTGCCTCATCCTCCCGAGTAGCTGGGACTACAGGTCCAGCTAAGTTTGTATTTATTTATTTATTTGAGACAGAGTTTCGCTCCTGTTGCCCAGGCTGGAGTGCAGTGGCACAATCTTGGCTCACCACGATCTCCGCCCCCACCCCCCGCCCCCACTCAAGTGATTCTCCTGCCTTAGCCTCCTGAGTAGCTGGGATTACAGGCATGTATCACCATGGCCGGCTAATTTTATATTTTTAGTAGAGACGGGGTTTCTCTGTGTTGGCCAGGCTAGTCTTGAACTCCTGACCTCAGGTGATCCACCTGCGTCAGTCTCACAAAGTGCTAGGATTACAGGCGTGAGCCACCGAGCCCGGCCTAATTTTTGTATTTTTAGTAGAGATGGGGTTTCTCCATGTTGGCCAGGCTGGTCTCAAACTCCTGACCTCAGGAGTTCAGGAGTTCACCTGCCCACACCTCCAGTGATCCGCCTGCCTCAGCCTCCCAAAATGCTGGGATTACAGGCGTGAGCCACCATGGCCCAGCTTTTGGGTTTTTTAATCCTCATTCTTCCCCTCTCTCTCTTCCCTTCCTGCCCCACTGCTTTCTGTCGTTTTAATTTTTCTCTCTTTGTTCCTTTGGGTCTGCTCTGACTTGAGTTGCCTGCCTCGACTGGATGCCTCAGTGCTGCATTGGAGCAAAGAGAGCTGGTCTGGAGTCAGCTGCCTTCAATGCCTCCCCAGTCCTCGACGTCATCGCAACTCCCAGTTGTGCAGCTGTCCCTCCTTGAGCATCCCGCATCCTGCATCCCGTGCTGTGCTGGGCGCTCCCAGCAGCTCTTCTACCCGCCCCCAACTTCCCAGCATGTGCTCAGAGCTCTGTTTCGGAGGTCCCAAATCTTGCGTTAATTTGACCCAGAATGCCCTCAGCCTGCTCCAGCACCAGGGACATACCTCCCAGTGGCCTCCTCAGGGAACATGCTTGGGACTGGCGAGGGCTACCCCATGTTACCTGGTCACTTAGCCTGACCTCTAGAGCTCTGCCAGCTAAGTTGGGTGGGATGTCCTGCCTGGAGGAGGCAGCAGAGAAAAGAGGTGGCCTGGGTGGACACTCTGGGGAGGAGGTGCTAGGGAAGTTCCCATGGCTGCCGATTCACTGGGTGGCCCCTACAGAGGCTGTGCTCACCTGGGGCAGGTGGGAGGCCTCAGTGGCTGATGACTCATGCCCAGTCACCCCACACAGCTGTGAGATGCAGAGAACAGGGATGTCGAGGGCATCTGGGCACAGATGCTCCCCAGCTGGCCGGGATGGTGCCTGGGGTGCTGAAGAGCACGCAGGCTGGGCCTCTCTGCTGGTTCTGTGCCAGCCACGAGAGAGGAGCGAGACCTCTGGGAGCTGGGGACAGGCATGACCCTTCCAGTTGTGCCCTGACCAGCCAGCAGCAGGACTTATTGGTGGGACGGGGATGGGGCAGCAGCCCCAGCCCTGGTGGGGACCCCTCTGACTTCCTGCAGGCTGGGCCACGGCCGCATCCACTGCACTCCTGTGGGCATCACCCCATCACCTGCCCACACCTCCAGTGGCAGAGGCGGCCGAGGAACAGCTCTCTGCGACCTGGGTGAGGCAGGTACCACCCGGACGCCAGGCCTCACTCCTCCCTGGCTCTGGAGGAAAGGACTCCATCCTGCTGGGAGCGGCTGTCCAAGTCACAAATGAGGGCAGTGGCAAGGACACATCGTTCCTCCTGCGTGGAGCGCTGGCTTCTCGGCCATTGCAGACAGTGCACTGATGGCGCCCTGTGTGCCCAGCCCTGCACAGCGAGGGTGGAACAGGGAACAGGGACTTCAGTCACTGCCGGTCACCCTGGAGAAACTGACTAGAGGATACACAGTTTGCCCAGGGCTGCCAGGCTAAGGATGGGCCCCAGGACTGAGGGAGGGTGCTCCTGAGCAGGCATGCAGGGCTGGGCCTGGGAACCCTGGACGACCTCTGAACACAAAAACTGGAGCAGCACCCAGCCCAGGCAGTCCATCACCTTGTGGGCCATGTGGGGGAAGGTGTGAGGGTCCAGGTATGGGGCAGGTTCCACCCCCAATAGGTTCCCAGCTCAGGACTCAAAATGTCTGATGGGAACCAACTCCATCAGGGGCATGCAGCCCCCACCGTGCGATGACCACAGACGTGGGCCACCCTTAGCCCTACCAAGGGCCAGTACAACCAAACCCCTCCTCCCACCTGGCTTCTTCAAGGCTCACACCCTCACCTGACCAGGTAAACCAGCTGTGGAAGGAGCCACGTGCATGGAAAGCTCTCCCTCGTAGCCAGCCGTTACCCTGGATGCTGCCAGGGGCATGAATCAGGGCTGGGTCTGGGGCAGGGGATAGGGGGTCTCTGCCTTAGCCCTACTGACTCAGGGCCAGGCCATTCTCTCTGGCAGCAGCCACATCCCCCCTAGAGAATGAAATCACCTCTGGTCCAGACCACTGGTCTCCAGCAGCCCTGACCACTCCGAGTATCACTGAGCACTTGAAATGTGGCTTAGGAGCCTGAAGAACTGCTTTTCACTTTTATTTAATTAATTTAAATAACCACATGTGGTTGACGGCTGCCACGTTGCACAGGGCATCTCTAGGGCAACCTCATTACAGTCCCAGCCTTCATGGTGGCCTCATCGGTGCCTGGGCTAAGTCGTGGGAGGTGGAACATGAACTCCCTTCCATTCCTGCCTGGCGTGGGCTGGGCATTGCTCGCCTCTGCCCAATTAGTCACCAGGGCTGGCTAGGAGCCTCGGGAACATGAAGGGCTGCTTTCCTCAGCTCTACCCATGCCTCCGTCTAACCTGAGCCCTGGGTGATTCCCGCACTTCCTGGAGTTACCCTTGGCCAGCAGGTGGGTGATAGATAGGTTTGCCCAACACTCACGCACACACACATACTTGTGCACACACATGCATGCACACACGTGAACACACATGCAAACACGGACATGTGCACACATCACACACACATGCACATGCGTGCACAGGTACACACAGGCACACATGCACACACAAAGACGTGCACACACACGGACACACATGCACACGTGCACACACACGCACACTTGTATGCACACACTCAGGAACACATACTGCCTCTAGCTCCTGGAATACCACCCCCAGGTCCCATCTGGGAACCTCCATGCTGGCATCCTTTATCGGGCTGAAGTCCCGTCCCCCTGAAAGCTGCTGGAAGCTGCAAACCGCAGCCCCCCTTGTGCAGCTGTCAGTGGCCTTTATCTGTGCAGGGCTGGCTTGTCCATCTTCATCACCCCCAGGCTCAGGGGCGGGGCAACATTGATGCCTTCAGGAAACTGCAAGTGGGATGGGAGGGGAGGACCTGTAACCCAGCAAGGGAGTTGGCTCTGGACTCAGGGCTGCTTCGTGGGTTTTGGTGGTTTTTGTTTCCGGGTTTTTTTTTTTTTTTTTTTTTTTTTTTTTTTTTTTTTTTTTTGAGACAGAGTCTCACTCTGCACTCTGTCGCCCAGGCTGGAGTGCAGTGGCCTGAACTCAGTTCAATGCAACCTCTGCCTCTTAGGTTCAAGGAATTCTCCTGCCTCTGCCTCCCAAGGAGCTGGGATTGCAGGCATGAGCCACTGTGCCCAGCCTCTTGTTTTGCTGTTGTTGAGACAGCGTCTTGCTGTGGCCTAGGCTGGGGTGCAGTGATGCAGTCTCAGCTCACTGAAGCCTCTAACTCCGGGGCTCAAGCAATCCTCTCACTTCAGCCTCCAGAGCAGCTGGGATCACAGGTGCGCACCACCATGCTGGGCTAAGTGTTATATTCTTTGTAGAGACGGGGTTTCGCCATGTTGCCCAGGCTGGTCTCCAACTCCTGCAGTCAAGCCATCCTCCTGCCTCAGCCTCCTGGGTAGCTTGAACTACAGGTGTGAGCCACCACACCTGGCTAATTTTTTATTTTTTTGTAGAGACAAGGTCTCACTAGTTGTCTAGGTTGGGTTTTTTAAAATATAATTTAATTAATTATTTTTTTTTGAGATGGAGTCTCACTCTGTCGCCTGGGCTGGAGTGCAGCGGCACGATCTCGGCTCACTGCAACCTCTGCCTCCCAGGTTCCAGCGATTCTCCTGCCTCAGCCTCCCGAGAGCTGGGACTACAGGTGCGCACCACCACACCGGGCTAATTTTTATATTTTTTAGTAAAGACGGGGTTTCACCTTTTTGCCCAGGCTGGTCTCGAACTCCTGACCTTGTGATCCACCCACCTCGGCCTCCCAAAGTGCTGGGATTACAGGCGTGAGCCACTGCGCCTGGACTTTTTTTTTTTTAAATGTAGGTAAAATTTACATAACAAAATTCATCATTTTAACTATCTAAAAGTGTACATTTCCGTTAATTTTAGTACATTTGCAATATTATGTAACACTCACCTCTGTCTAGTTCTGAAACATTTTCACCATCCCGAAAGGGAAGGCAAGCCCCTCCCGATGAGCAGTCACTGCCCATATCCCACCAGCCCCTGACGACCACCGATGCACAGTCTATGTGGATGAATCTGCCTATTTTGGACATTCCATGTAAATGGACTCATACAGTATAGAGTCTTTTGAGACTTCTGCTGCTGAGCATCGTGGGTTTTCAAGGTTTGTCTGTGTTGTAGCACGTTACTGCCTCCTTCTTTTTTTGGTTAGTGCCTCCTTTTTTTTTTTGAGACAGAGTCTCACTGTCACCCAGGCTGGAGTGCAGTGGTGCAATCTCAGCTCACTGCAACCTCCACTCCCAGGTTCAAGTGATTCTCCCACCTCAGTCTTCCAAGTGGCTGGAATTACAGGCACCTGCCACCACACCCAGCTATTTTCATATTTTTAGTAGAGACAGGTTTTCACCTTGTTGGCCAGGCTGTTCTCGAACTCCTGACCTCAAGAGATCCACCTGCCTTGGCCCCCTAAAGTACTGGGACTACAGTGTGAGCCACCGTGCCTGGCCATCATTCGTTTTTGTTTTTTTTTGAAACAGGGTCTCACTCTGTCTTCCAGGCTGGAGTACAGTGGTGCGGTCATGGCCACTGAAGCCTAGACCTCCGGGGCTCAAGCAATCCTCCTGCCTCAGCCTCCCAAGTAGCTGGGACTGCAGGTGCGCACCACAATGCTTGGCTAATTGTATTTTTGTAGAAATGGGGATTTGTCATGTTGCCCGGGCTGGTCTCAAACTCCTGGGCTCAAGTGATCCTCCTGCCTTTGCCTCTCAAAGCGTGGGATTACTGGCGTGAGACACCGTATCCAGCCTTCCTCACTTCTGATGAGAGCTCTGGGAAGATTTCCACTCCCCACTGCTCCCTGCCCCCAGCTTCCAATTTTTAGGGCTAGCCTACGGAGGAATTCCTTGCAGCAGCATTTCCTGTCGAAAATCAGTTTAGCACTTCCTTTACCCAGTTCCAGAGAGGTGATCATTATTTATTCTCTACCATATGTTAGCATGCATGCAAGTATAAACACACATGCATGCTGTGTGCATGCACACACAAACACATGCACGTACACACACGCACATATGCAAACATGTATGTACATGATGTGCATGCACCTGTGTACGGTGTGTGCATAAATGCACACACACACATGCAGACACATGCACACATCCATTTCCAACATGTCCATACACACACAATACACGTGTGCATGCAGGTGTGTGCAGGTGCCGACTTACACAGAGAGTGCTGCTTGACATGGTGCCCCCTCCCCTTCCCTGCCCTGTCTGAGATCTGGGTTCTGTTTCATTCGTCGTTCACAGGGAGGCCTTCCTGGCCCCTTCCTGGCTAGGCTCAGGGTGTTAGACTCGGAATCCTCCCACACCCACAGATGTCTTTCTTCGCCCTGCCAGGCAGATGGTGTCTGTGCCAGGCATGAGTCCTGGGAGCCATCTCAGCTGTCTGAAGATGTTTTCTGCAGCTTCTAGTTATGTGTAAGCCGCTATCTCAGTCTGTTCATGCTGCTGTAACAAAACGCCATGACCTCAAGTGAACAGAAATTTATTTCTCACAGTTCTGGGGCTGGGAAGTCCAAGATGAGGGTGCTGGCAGGTTCAGCGTCTGGTCAGGGCCCGGTGTCTCCTCCCGAGATGACAGCTTGTTACTGTGTCCTCCAGAGGGGAGGAACGTGGTGTCCTCACACGGCAGAGAGACAAAAGGGGAAAAGGGACCAAACTCCCTCCATCAAGCCCTTTCACCAGGCACTAAGCCATTCATGAGGGCGGGGCCTCACGATCCGAGACCCCCTCCAAAGCACCCACTCCACTGATGCACTAGGCAGGTCAGTTTCTGATACACGCTTTTGGGAGGTCACGGGCAGGTGACAGCAGAGCCCCAAGCCAGTCTGATTCTTTCACTTTGTTGTTGTTTGTTTGTTTGTTTTTGAGATACAGTCTCGCTCTTGTTGCCTGGGCGGAGTGCAGTGGCAGGATCTCGGCTAACCGCAACCTCCGCCTCACGGATTCGAGGGATTCTCTTGCCTCGGCCTCCTGGGTAGCTGGGACTACAGGTACATGCCACCACACATGGCTAATGTTTGCATGTTTAGTAGAGACAGAGTTTCACATGTTGGCCAGGCTGGTCTCAAACTCCTGACCTCAGATGATCTACCTGCCTCGGTCTCCCAAAGTGCTGGGATTCCAGGTGTGAGCCACCGCGCCCGGCCGATTCTTTCCCTTTCTTAGCAGATTTTTTCTAAATGGGTATCCATAAACTTTCCTTTCCCTGTTGCTATAGTTTGGGTGTTGGTCCCTTCAAACCTCAGGTTGAAATCTGATCCCCAATGTTGGAGGTGTCTGGGTCATGGGGGCGGATTCCTCACAAATGGCTTGGTGCTGTCCTCTTGGTAATGAGTTTTCACTCTTACTAGTTCCAGCAAGAGGTGCTTTTAAAAAGGCCTGCACAGCCAGGTGTGGTGCCTCACGCCTGTAATCCCAGCACTTTGGGAGGCCAAGGCGGGCGAATCACGAAGTCAGGAGTTCGAGACCAGCCTGACCAACATGGTGAAACCCTGTCTCTACTAAAAATACAAAAATTAGCTGGGCGTGGTGGCAGGTGCCTGTAATCCCAGCTACTCAGGAGGCTGAGGCAGAAGAATCGCTTGAACCTGGGAGGTGGAGTTTGCAGCCTCCTTCTTAAAAAAAAAAAAAAAAAGGCCTGTACTTCCCTACTCCTCCAGCTCCCTCTCACACACGGTCTCCACGCACCCCGGCTCCCTCTCGCACACGGTCTCCACGCACCCCGGCTCCCTCTCGCACACGGTCTCCACGCACCCCGGCTCCCTCTCGCACACGGTCTCCACGCACCCCGGCTCCCTCTCGCACACGGTCTCCACGCACCCCGGCTCCCTCTCGCACACGGTCTCCATACACTCCAGCTCCCCTTCACCTTCTGCCATGAGTGGAGGCAGTGAGACCCTCACCAGAGGCAGACGCCAGATCTTGAACTTTCGAGACCTCAGCATCATGAGCTATGTTAGGCTGTGGTTGCCTTGCTATAAATAAATACTTAGGACGGGGCAATTTTAAAAGAAGAGGGCCAGGCGTGGTGGCTCACGCCTGTGATCCCAGCACTTTGGGAGGCCAAGGTGGATGGATCACTTGAGCTTAGGAGTTTGAGACCAGTCTGGGCAACATAGTTTAAGACCCCATGTCTACAAAAAATATGAAAAATTAGCCAGGCATGGTGGCGTGTGCCTGTAGTCCCAGCTACTCAGGAAGCTGAGGCAGGAGAATCGCTTGAACCCGGGAGCCGCAAGTTGCAGTGAGCCGAGACTGCGCCAGTGCACTCTGGCCTGGGTGACAGAGTGAGACCCTGTGTCAAAATAAATACATAAATAAATAATGAGAAGAGGTTTACTTGGCTCATGGTTCTGCAGGCTTGACAGGAAGCATGGTGCTGGCACCTGCTTGGCTTCTGGGGAGGCCTCTGGAAGCTTCGGATCATGGTGAAAGGCAATGGGGGAGCAGGCAGGTCACGTGGCCAGAGCAGGAGCGAGCGAGCGAGTGAGAGAGGTGCCCCACACTTTTAAATAACCAGATCTCGGGAGAACTCACTATCTCAAGGACAGCACCAAGGGGATGGTGCTAAACATTTCTGAGAAATCCACCCCCACGGTCCAGCCACCTCTCAGCCACCACTCAGTGTAAACCCCACCTCCAACCTCGGGGTTTACAATTCAACATGAGGTTTAGTAGGGACAAATATACAAATTACATCATGATTCTTCATAAATTGCCCAGCCTCAGGTATTTCTTGATAGCAACAGTAAAGGAGACACTGTGGTGTTCAGGAGTTGTATCAGGACAGGCCCGGGTGTGGGCTTGCCCTCATACGTCCTGCTGGGAGCTCAGGGGGCTTTCCAGCCTGCAGGTCGGGACGTCCTTCTCGTCTGAAAGATGTCCTAGTATCATCAAACCACCCCACAGACCATGCCTGGAGACTCTGCCTCACACGCCTGTTCCCAGCGGTCACCAACCCCTCATCCCCGCATCTGTGCAAGCGTCTCCCCTGTGATGGAGGCTGTTCCTCGGC
Source organism: Rhinopithecus roxellana (assembly GCF_007565055.1). Lineage (NCBI taxonomy): Eukaryota > Metazoa > Chordata > Mammalia > Primates > Cercopithecidae > Rhinopithecus > Rhinopithecus roxellana. The sequence continues at coordinate 39,134,288 of NC_044567.1, forward strand.
AATGACTATCCTCAGCTTCAGCCCCCTGCCGACAGTTTTCTAGATCAGAACCTGGGGCTCTGGCTGTAGGATGTCCTGTTCATGCCATGTCTGCGTCCTGTCTTTTCGGAAGGCGTGGTGTCATTCACTGGGCTCCACACCTGTTTTGTCCTCCTCTCTCTGACCCCGGGGCTCCAGGGCACCACTGTCCTCTTCCTTTGTCAGTTTGTCGTGGCTGGGGCTGGTGGTGGGGGAGCCACAGCCATCAGCCTCCCTCACCTTGACCAGCCCGCACATTCCCAGGGCTCTGGCCATCCCCACTACACCACAGCCCTCTCTGTGTGCACGGGTTATAGAGTCAAGACACAAACACACAAAAGTCAGGCAGATGGGCACAGTACCTGCTGCAGCTGCATGAAGCTGGGGCACTATGGGTGAGAAGAGCTAGAAATGTTGGGGCCATCAGAGCCCAGGAGGACCAGCTGAGGGAGGTGCCCCTGGTCAGGGAGAGCAGGACTCCCCAGGAAGAAGGATCACAGTCACCCACGGGAGAGCTGGGCTCTGTTCATCAACAGAAAAGCCATGAGCAATTCTGCCAACAAGGTCAGTTGTACTAGTCTGGCAGCCCCCCACCCCAGGCTCCTGTAACTCAGAAACTGGGCAGTTCCGACTGCCTGTGCCTCATTAGTGACTGACGGTGGTCTGGCCGGCGGCATCTCCTGTCCCCAGGCCCTGCTGTGTAACTTCAGGAATGGACGCCTGCCTCCCCGACCCGACCTCCAGCTGTTTGGAGCTGAGGGGTGGAGAGGAAGAACTTGGGGGTGGAGAAAGGCGAGCACCACTGCGGGGCCTGCTTTCCTCTTCTGCAGTGACCTGGACGGGCTGAGGCTGTTGTCTCACTCACGCTGTGGTGCCCACACCAGAGCCCTGGTATGCTACTGCCTCAAAACACACATTTACCTGTTTCACGTTCTTGAGTTTCAGCGAGGATGCGACAGGTCTCGACATACACGGACGTGGGACCATGGGTACGGGTTCTTCAAGGTCCCTACGCACTGCAGCCCAGGGGGCTTGTCTGAAGGGCTTTCTTCCCAGCGATGGGAATCAAAGGCCCCAATCTTTGAAGCTGGCCATCAGCCTGAACGTCCACTCGTTGTTTTCTTTTGCAAGGAGGAACATTCAGAACCAACACAGATAAGAATGTTGACTCAGTCTCCAGGCTGCAGGGACTGGCGGGAGGCAGGTGGTCTGGCCTCGTATTGTGAAAGGTGGTGGCTTTACCCTTGACCTCCGAGCTGGACATGAGGACCTCCGAGGGCGCAGCCCCACTCTTTCTCTGGTCTTAGCTGTCAGGAGGTAAGGCCGCAGACACTGACGTCCTGGGATGCCCCAAGCCCGGGAACTGGTAGCCCAGTGAGGGGGTCTCACCTGTGTCCCCTGAGCCTGGCCTGTCACTCTGTCCAGGTCCCAGCTACCTGTCCCCTCCTGCAAAAGGCACCGCCTGTCGCGAGGAACTCATCTGGCTTCCTCGACATCTTGGGGGACACACGAAGAGCCCCCGCGAGAGCAGCGGGAGACTGCAGGTGGAAGGGGCTGGCGGCCCGAGGTCCGGGGGTAACGGGACAGGGCGGGGCAGAAGGGCTGGGCCCTGCGCAGAGTTGGGAGGAGGCCGGGAGCGCTCGCCCCGCCCGGCCCCGCCCCCGAGGGCCAGGCCTCGCCCGCGGAGCGCCGCGGCCCCGCCCCGCCGGGTTGCTAGGGGAAGTGACGTCACAGCGCGATGGCGGCGGCTCCTTTAGGCAGCTGAAGGGGGATTTAGGCCCGGAAGATCCGAGTCCATCCGCCGCGGGGAGAGGGCAAGCGGGGTCGGCAGGGGCCGGAGCAGCGGCGGCGGCGCTCGGACTGTCCCATCCGCCCCGTATTGAGGCGCTGGGAGCGGCGGGGTGACAGGAAAGCGATGGTGAAAGCGGGGCCGTGAGGGGGGCGGAGCCGGCAGCCGGACCCGCAGTAGCGGCAGCAGCGGCGCCGCCTCCCGGAGTTCAGACCCAGGAAGCGGCCGGGAGGGCAGGAGCGAATCGGGCCGCCGCCGCCGCCGCCGCCATGGAGCTGAGAGTCGGGAACAGGTACCGGCTGGGCCGGAAGATCGGCAGCGGCTCCTTCGGAGACATCTATCTCGGTGAGGCCCCGCCGCCCCCGCCCGCCCGCCGTTCGAGGACCCGGGCCCTGCGGCTGCCAAGACCAATCGCGACCGCGGAAGGAAGTGGCGGCCCCGCAGGGTCTGCGTGCAAGTCTGGGCGCCGCCGGGTCGTGGCCAGAACCCAACGGCCACTAGGCGAGCGCGGCCAGGGGTGGGGGGGGCAGTGGGGAGTGGACGTGGGGGAGGGGCAGGGCCAGGTCGGGGGAGCAGGGTCTGGAGGGAGGAGGGGACAGGCGAGCTGACCCGGGCTGGGGCATGGTCTCGGGGGCGCTGACCCGGGTAGGGGCAGGGTCGCGGGGAGCGGACCCGGGAAGGGCTGGGTGGGGCGTGGGGAGGCGGGCCTGGGGGAGGGGCAGGGCGGGGGTGGGGGCGGCGGGCCGTGGGAGGGGAGGGGGCAAGGCCGGGGCCGCGGAGCGGGCGTCGGCTGCCTCCACGCCTAAGGTCACCGCAGTAAACAAAGGCCACGGTCTTTCTTCCGCAGCCCGGTCCGGGGCTGTCTGGCTCCCCCCAGAGAGGCTGCCCCTGCGTTTTGCACGCGTGGGGGAAAATGTCAGAAAGACCCAAATGCCTTGTGGGAGTGGGGGAGTGGCCCGGCTAGGAGCGGGGCTTGCCCTCCGCCTCGCAGCCGCCCTGGTGACTGACCGCTGGGGGTTCTCTCTCACCTCTGCCCCTTGGCCTTGGAGCGGTGACTGAGTGCACATGAGCAAGGGTTAAGTTTAGGTGACTGTAGAGAAAGTCACCCAGGGTTAAGATGCTGGCGAAGTGAGAGGCAGATGAAGCAGTTGTACTCATGAGCTGTCCTTTAGACTGTAACAGTCTCAAGGTGGATTTCAAAAAAAATGGGATTAGAACGTTCTGGGTTGTGTCATATTTACAATGGAAAAATATGCACGTGAACACAAGTGTAATGAAAGGTTGGCTTAAATCTTCAAGTTTGTAATTTTTTTTTTTTTCTTTTCTGAAACGGAGTTTCGCTCTTGTTGCCCAGGTTGGAGGGCAATGGCGCGATCTCGGCTCACCGCAACCTCCGCCTCCCAGGTTCAAGTGATTCTCCTGCCTCACCCTCCCTAGTAGCTCGGATTACAGGCATGCGCCACCACGCCGGGCTAATTTTGTATATTTAGTAGAGACGGGGTTTCTTCGTGTTGGTCAGGCTGGTCTTGAACGCCTGATCTCAAGTGATCCGCCCACTTCGGCCTCCCAAAGTGCTGGGAAGCCACCGCGCCTGGCGGAAGTTTGTAATTTTAAAGTAACAATTTTCTGCACTTGTCAGTGGGATTGTGCAGTGCACGAGTTATTCCAAGACCCCTTGCATTTGAGGATATGTAGCCTGAGGCGGTGTGCCTGCAGAGGCGCTGCTGCAGACCTTTGAGGGGAGCTGTTTTCTGTTCCAGCAGCCCTAGCTTTGGGGCGTGTTTTGGCTGGGGCATCTGTCAGCCAGGGTCAGGAATCCCATGGGATGTCAGTGATGCCCCTGGTCATACCTTTTAGATGAACCCACATGTGGACAGTCCCCAGTTCTCACTCCCTTCCCACTTTTCACCAGAGAGAGGACTCAGGACCTGGTGGGCTGACAGCGTTAGGCTGAATCCATACATATGAGTGGCTCATACTTTGGGTGCCTGGTTAATCTGCCGGGTAACCCTGTCACATGCCATGTTGTTGCTTTTGAATCTGTACATATGCCTTAGTGGCCTGCTGAGTAAGCAGGCTTTAGACATTTGTGTTTGACTATTTAAACATTTATACCAGGTGGTCAGCTGGATGTGTTCTTGGCAGTGTTTTGGAAGTCAGAGTGCTTGGTAAATGGAAGTCGTTTGGCTTATTTATAGAACAGTAGATTTTGGCGAAAGTTTTAATCCCAGGATCTGAGTTACACTGCAAAGCCAGTCCATTAACCACCTTTAGGCAGGCATCAAAAAGAAGTATTTTGGGCCAGGCATGGTGGCTCACGCCTGTAATCCCAGCACTTTGGGAGGCCAAGGCGAGCGGATCACTTGAGGTCAGGAGTTCGAGACCAGCCTGACCAACGTGGCGAAACCCTGTCTCTACTAAAAATACAAAAATTGGCCAGGCATGGTGGCGGCTGCCTGTAATTCCAGCTACTTGGGAGGCTGAGGCACGAGAATCGCTTGAACCTGGGAGGCGGAGGTTGCAGTGAGCCAAGATCACACCACTGCACTCCAGCCTGGGTGAGGGAGTGAGACTCTGTCTAAAAAAAAAAGAAAGAAGTACTTTGAAACTATCTGTTTTCTTCTCTGAGACCTTGTCAAACAGCTTTTGTGCTTTCCAAAGATAGAGTCAGACAAATTTTGGTGTGGTTGTCACCAACTAATTCCAGAGGTGGAGGGTGGAAGGCTGTCTCCTCACTTAGCGTTCCACCCTCCAGGCCTCACCTCTCGCTGGGCATACAGTCATGCTGGATACGGGATTGCAGTTGGCTGTGGCTGTGACTCCCTGGGGTTGGACTCCCCCAGACAGCCATCCATCAGGGTACACGTCCAGTTACTTGAGTAGGGTTGGGCACGGCTGATTTTTTTTTTTTTTCCGTCAGCATTGGCTCCTGGCCACACTGTGGTCCTTTCAGATGACCCCGCTGAGGAAATGAAAGGCGAGGTGGTCACGTTAGCCGGAGTCAGGCAGTTTGGAAGAAGCGTGAGTCTGAGCAGAATGGCAGTTAGAGTCAAAGACGGCTGATCTGAAGACCTGGAGATGGATTGGTCATCCCCACCATAGTTTTGTTTGGGCAGCCAGTTAGACATAAATTGAGGAACTAGGTCTTCATCTTGACCTCTGCGTGTCGTGTGTATTCTAGTATGAGTATCGTTAAGACCTTTCCTACTGTTGTCACTTTGGTATTCTCCAGGTGGGGTTCACCTTGCTTTGAGCCTGGCTTTGGGGTTTTTGTTTTTCCACTGGGGACTTTCTGTGCTTTCCGATGTTTGAGCCCGGGAAGGGAGGGGGAAGGCTGTGCTTCAGTGGAGTGCCTGTGGCCTAGAAGTGTGGTGTGGGCCTGCCTGCCCCGACCCTGCTGTGATAGTTGGAGGGCAGGGCTGCACTGCAGGATCCCGCCGGGTTGTCGTGTTCCAAAATTGCCCCTTTAAAGGGGGCAGTATTTTGGGGCTATTTCTTGAATGCCCAGGCCTTGGAACGTGGGACCTCAAAAAGAACAATCTCAGTCTTCAGTCTGAGATTGCCAGATCTGGAAGGCCCTTCAGGAGGGCAGGCTGGGAGGCGGCAGAGCCCACACACAACCTGTGGAGCGCACACCTTGGCAGCCTGTCATGTGACCTGGCCCCGGCCCTGTGCTGCCCTCCACATTCGTGTCCGTGTGGTGTGGCCATAAACCAGAAGTCCTTTCATTTTTGCTGGCAGAGTACCACTGAAAAACTTGATAACATTTGAAAACAGACAGTGTCCTTAATGTGGACCATGAGTTCCCAGCCCCAGTACCACAGGGGTGTCTGGGGGAAGGTTCAGCTGGGCCAGGTAGGCGCTGTGTTCACCCCGCAGGGGGCCCATGCAGAGAGGCAGTGAGAGCCCAGCTGGCCTCTGTTCTCGCCCGTAGTGTGTTCTGGAGGTGAGTGGCAGGCCTGGATTACCTGGCTGGTGGGCTGGACAGGTGCATCTGTTGGCATTTGTACTTGATCCCATCGCACCGTCAGCTTGTCAGGGCCTCCATTTGTCCACCTGTTACGTGGATGGACTGACCTCATAATGTACACAAGTATCTTTTGGGAGCTAACTGCTTCTTCATCTCTGAAGCACACATTTTTCCCCTCACTGACTGATTTCTCAAGAGGCAGCCTGCAGGGTGCCTGGCATGCAGCAGGACCCCAAGACGCTGACCAGCCGTGAGAGGAGAGCGGCCACCTGTTCTCACTGTAGCTTCCGGGGTCTCCTCACTGCAGTGTTGAGGGCTGTGGCCTCTGTTGACCTTCGGCTCTGCTTAACTCAAGCGTCTGTAATGAGAAGTCATAGTACTGCTGACCGCTGCCCTGTGAGGTGACCTTTGTCCTGCTGCTCAAGGCGTCTCCCTGTTTCTTTGTTGACAAGACAATCCTTAATGGGAGTTGCCAGTATCCAGGCTGGTAATTCAGAATTACCCTCCTTTGCCAGGACAGGGCCACACTCTGATTAGGTTCACTTAATTCACCATCTGCTTTTTTTTTTTTTTTGAGACAGAGTCTCGCTCTGTCGCCTGGGCTGGAGTGCAGTGGCCCCATCTCAGCTCACTGCAAGCTCCGCCTCCCGGGTTTACGCCATTCTCCTGCCTCAGCCTCCGGAGTAGCTGGGACTACAGGCGCCTGCCTGCTACCTCGCCCGGCTAGTTTTTTGTATTTTTAGTAGAGACGGGGTTTCACCGTGTTAGCCAGGATGGTCTCGATCTCCTGACCTCGTAATCCACCCGTCTCGGCCTCCCAAAGTGCTGGGATTACAGGCTTGAGCCACTGCGCCTGGCCTTTTTTTTTTTTTTTTTTTTTTTTGAGACAAAGTATCATTCTGTCTCCCAGGCTGGGGTGCAGTGGCACGATCTCAGCTCACTGCAACCCCCGCCTTCTGGGTTCAAGCAGTTCTTCCGCCTCAACCTCCTGAGTAGCTGGGGTTACAGGCGCTCACCACCACGCTTGGCTAATTTTTTTGTATTTATAGTAGGGACGGGGTTTCACCATGTTGGCTAGGCTGGTCTTGAATGCCTGACCTCAAGTGATCCGTCAGCCTTAGCCTCCCAAAGTGCTGGGATTACAGGCGTGAACCACCATACCCGGCCACCATCTGCTTTTGTCTGCTGAACTTGAGGGACATCTTTTTGTTTTTGTAGGACTAACATTAACTGACACCCAGACACGGACTGAGGAAAGCCCTGTCTCACAGCAGACCAAGATTGTTGAGCTGCAGGGAAGAGTTGAGGTTGTTCTGCTGGTAGAATGTCCTTTGTGTAAACAGACAACCCAGACAACCTGGTGATCTGTGTGTCGCCAGGTTTTGGTTTGTTTTGATTCTGACACCCAGGGCTCAGGGTCTTTCAAATTCTCATTCCCCTTTTAGTCGTGCTTCTCAGATTTAGCCTGCAGTGAAGGACCAGGCTTGTAATTTTCAATGGGTTGCACACCAAAACTTGTGTATAATAAGGTCAAAGTGCTGCAGCGATGCCAGATTGCCACCACAGTTATTCAGCGCCTCCGTGCTGCCTTGTGGACTGATGGCAGCTGGAGGACCTGACTGAGCAGCACGGCTGGTAGAGTGTGGGGGTGCCCCTGGTGGGTGAGGTGGGACAGGGCTGCAGGCCAGGGGTCTGAGTGGTGCTCAGCGACCTTGAGGCAGGTGGTGCCCAGGAATGCGCAGACCCTGATGCTCTGCTGCCTGATGCTTCTGCATAGCGGGTGATGAGGCGCCTGCTGGAGGCCCCAGAGAGTTGCCGTCCTCACATCTGTGTGCAGGGCCTGCATCCTCTGCTCCCCTGTAGAGACTCGGGGCAACCTTGGTGTCTGGTTCCACAGCAGGGCTGGCTCTGTGTGCTTGCACAGCAAGAGGTCCCAGCCCCATGATAGTGTGTGATTGGTGGTGTGTGCCAGAGTGGCTGGTGATGACTTTGCCCCACGACAGTCAGTGTTGCAGGTGTGACTGGCAGACATTAGCTGTGTCATCTACAGAGAAGTGGAGTGAGAGATGCTAGTCAGCAGGCTGTGTGGCCCCAAGCCATTGATTGGCCCCAGGCCGTGGGGTCACTGGGCTGCCAGCTGGCGAGGGTGGCGGTGCTGTCCGAGGCTGCACTGCGCCTGCTTGGGGGTTCAGGGAGCTGCTGACATAACTAGTGGGATGAGTCACCCTCCCTTCCGGCTGGCGAGTTGAGTTCAGAGTCCAGGTCCTTAAAGGAACTCAGAGTTCGTTTTTCATTTGCACAGTACATTTTTCGATGAAGTCATTTCTCTTGTAATTGGATAGACTGTCCCAACTGTAAGCAGGAAGAACAAAACGTATTACCTTGAGTGCTCCGAAGAGTCTGTGTTGATAGTAAGTGACGTTCTTAAATCTAGAATGGTCACTGGCGATGACCTGATGATGGCGATTCCTGTGGACGCAGCAGTGGCGGTGGGTTTGAGGCCCAGGCTGGAAGTGGCACATCTCATGCCACCATCTGGGCAGACGAGGGGGTTCTTGGGTGTTCAGTGGATGTGTGTGGATATCAACAGACGGCTCTAGTGCTCACTTGACCTTATTCTGCCTTTCATCAGGGAATCTTTTTTTTTTTTTGAGACGGAGTCTCGTTCTGTTGCCCAGGCTGGAGTGCAGTGGCCGGATCTCAGCTCACTGCAAGCTCCGCCTCCCGGGTTCACGCCATTCTCCTGCCTCAGCCTCCTGAGTAGCTGGGACTACAGGCGCCCGCCACCTCGCCTGGCTAGTTTTTTGTATATTTTAGTAGAGACGGGGTTTCACCATGTTAGCCAGGATGGTCTCGATCTCCTGACCTCATGATCCACCCGTCTCGGCCTCCCAAAGTGCTGGGATTACAGGCTTGAGCCACTGCGCCTGGCCTCATCAGGGAATCTTAAAGAGCTGTATGAGAAACTTAACCCATTCATCTCCACAACTCTCATGAAATAGATGTCAGACCTCACCACTGATCTCCATTGACGAGAGAAACTGAGTCACTAAGAACTAGACAGGTCACTTTGCCCAGCACTAGTGTCCCAGGGAAGGAAGTCTCCCAGGGCTCTGTCTGGGCTGCTGAAGCTAGTGTGAAGCTAGTGTGAATTCCTTTGCACATAGCCACGCTGTTGGGAAGGATTCCAGTGTCTTTTTTTTTTTTTTTTTTTTTGAGACAGAGCCTTGCCCTGTCGCCCAGGCTGGAGTGCAGTGACACAATCTTGGCTCACTGCAAGCTCCGCCTCTCGGGTTCCCGCCATTCTCCTGCCTCAGCCTCCCGAGTAGCTGGGACTACAGGCACCCGCCACCACGCCCAGCTAATTTTTTGTATTTTTAGTAGAGACAAGGTTTCACTGTGTTAGCCAGGATGGTCTTGATCTCCTGACCTCGTGATCCGCCCTCCTCGGCCTCCCAAAGTGCTGGGATTACAGGCGTGAGCCACCATGCCCGGCCGATTCCAGTGTCATACTCCGAAGGGATCCGTGATGGAAGAGGAGAGAGCTGAGTATGTGCTGTGTGCAGCTTCTTTTTCTCTCCTCTTTGGTTCAAGCTCCTGGGATACCTCATGCAGTGGATTTGGGGAAGGCTTTGGGCCAGATTCAAACTCAGGAGTATTTGTGGGTGAACCTGAGAGGGATGGTGATTGTCACGTTTGTCATTTATCAGAGTAAAGCAGAGATGGAACATTTCTAGATAAAAAGTTTAATTTTGCCTCCAAACTCATAGTCCAGTCATCAGGGTATTAGATGTGTCATTGGTTTTAGCCACTGACTGACGAAAGATGTGCGACCGGTGTGTGTTGGTAGGTGGTGCGTTTAGGGATTTGAAAACAGGCGATTCTTCTGGCTTTGTGGCCCCAGGAACGGAGAAGGGCCTCCCTCCGCCTGGTGGAGGGTGTTTGCGTGCAGTAGGTTGGCTGGAGATGACTCCCGCTGCCTGTGATTCCGGGCCTGGGTGAACCGGGGCTGTGATTGTTGGGTAAAAACCCAGCCCTTCCTCAGGGGGAATCTGAAACCACCCCCTCCTGGAGGCCTGTCAAGGCAGCGTGGAGAAAAGGGAATGGCACCCTGGAGCTCCACCATGGGCTGTCTGGGGCAGGCGAATGCAGGGGCCCTGGGCAGGGCTGATGGGAGGACGCAGACCAAAAGGGCTACTGTGGAGAGGGAGCTGCAGCACCTGGAGACTGGTAGGCGGGTGATGGAAACCACATAGACTTTCTGTGCAGTTCAGATTTGTCCTGTTGTGAAAATGGGACTAAGGATAACTTCCCCCAGAGATGTGTTAGCTAATGAACCCGCCTTACTACGCTAGAAAGGAGAACACGTCCATCACTTGGTCCTTCCTGGAAAACTCACATAGTGCTTGTCGTTTCTCCAGCACGTTGGGTTATTTGGTGGACACCAGGTAATTCCTGTTGTGGTTTTCTTTCTTTGCCAAGGTACGGACATTGCTGCAGGAGAAGAAGTTGCCATCAAGCTTGAATGTGTCAAAACCAAACACCCTCAGCTCCACATTGAGAGCAAAATCTACAAGATGATGCAGGGAGGAGGTAGGTCCTTTACCAGTCACAGAGGAACACCAGGGTTCTAAGGGAGAACAGCAACTCAGCATTGCTGGTTAAAATAAACCCAAAACTGGCTCCGGGCAAAAGGGAGGGAAGTGTTCCCCACACCCTGACGAAGAGGTCACAGCTTCCTTCAGAGAGTCTCGGGTCCAGAGACCCTCCCTCAACACAAATATATATCTTATGGGCCAGGCGCGGTGGCTTACTCCTGGAATTCCAGCACTTTGGGAGGCCGAGACGGGTGGATCATTTGAGGTCAGCAGTTCGAGACTAGCCTGGCCAACGTAGTGAAACCCCGTCTCTACTAAAAATACAAAAATTAGCCGAGTGTGGTGGCGTGCACCTGTAATCCCAGCTATGCAGGAGGCTGAGGCAGGAGAATTGCCTGAGCTTGGGAGGCGGAGGTTGCAGTGAGCTAAGATCACACCACTGCACTCTAGCCTGGGCGACAGAGTGAGACCCTGTCCCCCCAAAAAAAAGAAAAGAAACATGCCATCTTGTCCTTTTGTTTAAATTTTACTTCATGTCGGGTCATGGTGTCTGAAATAAAGTTTGTGTGAATTTTAATGCATGCTCCCTATGGTGTCTGTGCCCCTCAGTGGTCGCGGGGGCTGTTGCTGGTGGGACCTTCCTGGTGTGTGATCCCTGGGTGAGGCCTCTGCTCCTTCGCATGCTTTGCTTACAGCTTGGGGGATGTCCCTTCACACACTCTGGGCTCATTTTTTCCTGAGCAAAACAAGGGTTTTGAGCTTGGCGACCATCATGACCTCTTCAGCTCAGTTACTGTCCCCGTTCGGCGAGCCCTCAGCCCAGGGCCTTAGGTACCTGGTGTTCCACTGTGGGCTGAGTATGGAGCAGAGTGCTCCTGTCCTGACCTCAGAGTCCAGCTCTTGCGAGTTCCCTGGACTTTGAAACAGTTCGGCTGATGGAGCAGGAGGGCATTCTCTGCGGGGATTTCAGAGTCATGAAGCACGCATCTCAGCAGCAGAGCTTCGGTCTGGCAGGTGCGCTCTTTGGGAACCGGGCTTTCTGTCTGAAGAGTGGCTGTGCCATGTCCGTGGAGCCCTCCCAGTCAGAAGCCTCCGGGGCACATTTGTAGGCGGATGGTTGGGTGAGTCCCCTTGGGCAATCGGCCAAAGGAAAAGCTGTTCAGGGCCTCTGTTAGCCCTTTTGTCACGGGAAAGGGAGGATTGTTGATGGGCTTTTTTGACATCCTTTCTCAGCACAAGCGACGTAATCTGTGCTACTACAAGAAACCGACATTTCTAGGTTTATGTGACACAAAATGTCTTTGGCAGCACCCGTGGTCCTGGGGAGCCCGTTACAGAGAGGGTCATCCAATGTGTCCTACACGGGCCTCACATGACCAGAGGAGGCCACAGGAATGAAAAATCCCATCACCAACCCAAGGAAAGCTCAACAGAGACCCCGCCCTGGGAGCCTGTCTGGTGGCCCTTGGTGGTGGACTGGCTTCTCAAGGGCCTGGAGCCTGCATTGCCTTGGAGGTGTGACGAGCCAAGTAGAGCAGGGTGGTGCAAGGTGTGACCTTGGCCTGCGGGAGCCTGGTGCGGGGGTCGAGTAAAACCTGCAAGCTTAAAAATACCTTAACTTTTTACGAGAGACATCTGCAGGTGAACTTGCAAGCCAGGGGTACACAAGGGCAAAGGGAAGAAAGCCAGTACTTAAAAGCACAGAATAGGCCAGGCACGGTGGCTCACACCTGTAATCCCAGCACTTTGGGAGGCCGAGGCAGGCAAATCATGAGATCAGGAGATCAAGACCATCCTGGCTAACGTGGTGAAACCACGTCTTTACTAAAAAAAATATAAAAAATTAGCCGGGCGAGGTGGCGGGCGCCTGTAGTCTGGAGGCTGAGGCAGGAGAATGGCGTGAACCTGGGAGGCGGAGCCTGCGGTGAGTGGAGATCGCGCCACTGCACTCAGGTCTGGGTGACAGAGTGAGACTCTGTCTCAAAAAAAAGAAAAAAAAAGAAAAAAGCCCAGGATGGTCACTGGGGAAGCCAACCCCGAACCAAAAGGTAGCTACGTGGTTCCTGAGCAGGGCTTCTCCACCTGGCACTAGTGCTGTTTGCAGTGGTGTGCTCTCGTATGCTAGGTGTCGGCAGCCCAGGCCCCAGCTGTGACACTCGAAACTTTCTTCAGACAGTGCTGAAGGTCCCTAGCAGGCAAAGTGCCTTCCCCTGCGGCCACTGGCTTAAGAGAGTAAAGAAGCACCTTCCTGTTCCTGCCTATGCACCTTCCCTAGGATCCTGGAAACCAAACAGGATTTCAGAAACGGATTTTCTCCCATTTGGGCTTCAAGCGCATTGCCATGTCCCTGACCATTCCAAAATGTAGGTCAGGTCTTCTGGGTTAAATGCACACACATCTGGTGGATACTGGCAAAGTTTTGTTGTTTTGTTTGTTTGTTTGTTTGTTGAGACGCAGTCTCACTCTGTTGCCCAGGCTGGAGTGCAGTGGCGGGATCTTGGCCCCCTGCAACCTCTGCCTCCTGGGTTCAGGCCATTCTCCTGCCTCAGCCTCTGCAGTAGCTGGGATTACAGGCGTGAGCCACCTCGCCTGGCTAATTTTTGTATTTTTAGTAGAGACAGGGCTTCACCACGTTGGCTAGGCTGGTTGTGAACTCCTGATCTCAGGCGATCTGCTCACCTCGGCCTCCCAAAGTGCTGGGATTACAGGCGTGAGCCACCGCGCCTGTCCAGATACTGTAAAGATCTAAAGATCTGCATTTTAGAAAACAAATGATGTCCGGGAAGGCAAAAGGCCTCATTCTGGTGGTGGTTCTTGAATTCACTTTGAGACAAAACCAGGGAGTTGACAAATAATGGGAAGAAATTGCTTCATCCAGAAACCACCAGATCTTGCCGCCGCCCATTCTTGTGCAGTGTCTGCTGTGAGTGATGCAGATTGTCCTGTTGTGGGTGGTGCAGATTGTCCCCTTGTGCAGTGTCTGCTGTGGATGGTGCAGATTGTCCTGCTGTCTCTGAAAAAACGGGCAGCAAGCACCTCTCATTTCAGTTTTCCTTCCTTTCACATGAGAGTCAAGCGGTGGTGCCAGGTTCTGATCTTGCTTACGTCTGCTTGATGGAAGCTGCCTTCCAGGAGAAAGCTCCACACTGAGTGCATTCTGTTATCTGCAGCTTGGGAAGAGTGAGCATTAAAAACACACCGGTCACTGCCCACAGCAGCCCTGGGCAGTGGGTACTGAGCTCTTCAGCCTCATGTTGCAAATGAGGAAACTGGGTTTAGAAGGCTGTGTAACTTCACAGAGGACAGACTTGAACTTGGGCGTTCTAGCCCCCCAGACTACTGCTCAAGCAGCTGTCTGCTCCCAGAGAAGGAAATGGCAGCCACCCTATGTGGCCTTCAGCCGTCAGGAATGTGCCCCAGATGCTCCCACCTGTCCCAAATCTGGTTGGGACAGTAGATTCAATACCTGAAATAGTAGAAAGAAACTAAAATTAGCTATGTTGGTGAAAGACTTGGATAGACACCTAGTTTTTGTCAAAACCGACTGGACTGGTGGACAAAACCCAGGGACTGTTGTAAGTGCTCTTTCCGATCCTAACATCCCCCAAAAGCGGCTTTAGGTCACTCCCTCCTTGGGGAACCCCTCAGCAAACGACATTTACTTAGTTCCCAGCTGCTTTTGGTCAAGGCTAAGATGGCAGGCGTGGTTTCTGGGAGGGAGGAGGGAAATGCTTGTGTAGAACTGGGCCAGTGGGTGAAGGTTCTGTGGCTGAGGGTGGGCGACTGCCTACCATCATCTTTATTGTGAAATATTGTACAACACCAAAGAACGTATGTAACATGTATGGTTATCGAGGACATTAAAATCAACAACCAGGACCCTGTCCTGCCCGTCTGAGAGGAACACTCCTCCCTGTGGAGCCCATTTGCCTGTCATGCCCCATACCTGTGCCAGGCCCTCGCTCATCTGTTTGTAAGTTTTTGTTTCTTTGTCATCCTACAAGAAACTTCCAAAATCCAAATAATGAAATTATTTAGAAACATTTTTTTTTTTTTTTGAGACGGAGTCTCGCTCTGTCGCCCAGGCTGGAGTGCAGTGGCCGGATCTCAGCTCACTGCAAGCTCCGCCTCCCGGGTTCACGCCATTCTCCTGCCTCAGCTTCCCGAGTAGCTGGGACTACGGGCGCCCGCCACCACGCCCGGCTAGTTTTTTGTATTTTTTAGTAGAGACGGGGTTTCACCATGTTCGCCAGGATGGTCTCGATCTCCTGACCTTGTGATCTGCCCGTCTCGGCCTCCCAAAGTGCTGGGATTACAGGCCTGAGCCACCGCGCCCGGCCTTCTAGAAACATTTTACAGTTACATAAGTCATTTTAGGGTTGAATTGCTGAAAACTTTATGAAAATTTCTATTTGCATTAATGCTGAGTCCCCACATTTATATTGAAACTTTTCACAGATCAGGGTGGAGCATGTCTTCATGTATCTGGCCTTGTCCTCCCATTTTTTTATCCCCACGCATATATTTAGCTATCTTTGGGCACCATGAGGGAAAAGTGTGGAGGTGACAAATAGCAGCACGAGTGGCTGCTTCCCACCATGACAGCACCTGGACAGGGCAGCAGGGTGGCCCTGGATGACTGGCATACTTAGGCAGCCTTGGGTCTCTGTTTTCAAACCCATTGGCTTCACTTGTTACTGCAAAAACACAGTAGCAGTAAGTCCATTGAGCACAAGTGCATTGGGAGCCAAGAGCATGTTGCTTTTACTGTATTTTATCCATTCTCTAATGCCATGCATGACGGGGCACATTGTTACAGCTACCAAAAGGGGTGATTCTGCTGAGACATTTGGGGGGCAGGGAGGAAAAATAAACAGGCCAGGTGCAGTGGCTTACACCTGTAGTCTCAGCTACTTGGGAGGCTGAGGCAGGAGGATGGCTTGAGCTCGGGAGGTTAAGGCTGCAGTGAGCTGTGATGGTGCCACTGCCCTCCAGCCTGGATGACAGCAGGACCCCTGTTTAAAAAAAGAGAGAAAGAAATTTGGTGTCAGTAAATACACCGTCAGTAACACCATCAGTACACCATCAGTCAGTACACCGTCACTCACATCAGTCAGTAAACCACCAGTCACGTCAGTCAGTACACCATCAGTACACCATCACTCACATCGGTCAGTACACCATCAGTCAGTACACCAGTCATGTCAGTCAGTACACCATCAGTCATGTCAGTCAGTAGACCATCAGTCAGTACACCATCAGTCACATCAGTCAGTACACCGTCAGTCACATCTGTCAGTACACAGTCACATCAGTCAGTACACCGTCAGTTCACCATCAGTCATGTCAGTACACCATCAGTCAGTACACCATCAGTCACATCAGTCAGTACGCCGTCAGTCACATCAGTCACGTCAGTACACCATCAGATGAGTACACCATCAGTCACATCAGTCAGTACACTGTCAGTCACATCAGTCAGTACACTGTCAGTACACCATCAGTCACGTCAGTCAGTATACACTGTCCGTCACATCAGTCAGTACACCGTCAGTCACATCAGTCAGTACGCCGTCAGTCACATCAGTCAGTACGCCGTCAGTCATATCAGTCAGTATGCCGTCAGTCACGTCAGTCAGTACACTGTCCGTCACATCAGTCAGTACGCCGTCAGTCACATCAGTTCAGTACGCTGTCAGTCACACCAGTCAGTATACCATCAGTCACACCAGTCAGTACACCATCAGTCACATCAGTCAGTACACCATCAGTTACATCAGTCAGTACACCATCAGTTCAGATGGATCATGAGTCCATGCCACATATGTCTTTTGAATACATGAAAGTTTTAGTGTTATGCGATGCGGTCTGTATTTTGTAACTTTCTTTGACCCAGAGTATTCCTGAGATTCTTCCCTATGGATTGCAGCTCTAGGTAATTGATTTTCATTGTTTGATTATCTACATAGCTGTATAAAGTAGCTTCCTCTTATTCTGTGTTGAGCCCTGGGGAGCTTCTAGCATTTGCTCTTAGGGACAGTGCTTTTGTGCACATCTTGTCCATGTGTCTGGGGCACACGTGCCAGCACCTACGTGTGAAGGTGCAGTGGCTGTTGCTTGGCACGTGCAAATATCCAGTTCTGCAAGATAACGCAGGCGTCCGCATATTTATATGTATCGATTTTTCCAAGGTGGTTATGCAGATTTCCATTCCCCCCTGCAGAGCAGCAGAGTTTTGTGTAGCCCACATCATCCTCAGCCTCACAACACTGTTTTCAGCAGGGCAGGGGGTGAAAAAGGCAGAAAAAAAACTGCTGGTACTGGCATATTGATGTGATGTCGTTTCCTACATAGGGATCTCAACAGATTAGAGAGTTCAGCAAATTTAAGATCAAAATATAAAATCTATTTATTTTGTTAAACCAACAATAATTAGTTACACAATGTAATTTAAAAAGTACTGCTTACAGTAGCAAAAAGGTATCTAGGGATAAATTTTAAGACAGATAAGTTCTGTATGCAGAAAATATATAAACTTTATTGAAAGACATTTAAGAAAGATTTGCCTAATTCTCCTCTATGTTCAGAGAAAGGAAGATGCCAGTGTCAGGTCTCCCAAAGTTGCTCTTAACATTCAGTGACGTTCCTATTGACATCCAGCCACTTCTCTGACATGACGAGGTGATTAGAATTCACCAAGAAGAGTGCAAGGCCAGGGTTAATTAAAACATCTGTGAAGAAGAGGGCCATTTGCCCTGCAAACACCAGCACTTACTATAAAGCTGTCACGATGAAACTGTGTAGTTCTGGCCACGAGAAGGGCTTAGAAGGAGTGACAGCCTAGAACACTGAGCATGCTGGGCCTCGGTGGGTTGTAAGTATATTTATCGCTCTCTGTTAAGAGGAGTCCTGAGTGCTTGGAGAAGCAGCTGATTCCAGGGCTGGGGCAGAAAGAAGGAAGGTGAATCTGGAACGTGTGGCAGAAAGAAAAGAAGTTCAAAACCGATAGGCATTTGTTGTGAGGGTACAGGAAAAAGCTTGAAAGGTTATCTGTTGCCTAAATTTAGGACAGTGAAAACTTCAAAATGAGTATTAAGAAGAAGGAACTGTGATGCGTTGGAGTGGAGAAAGGGAATTTGGGAATCCATAATGCTGAATATATATAGAGAGAGAATTCACAAATCCGTAGTAAGGTTGAGTATCTGAAACACCCAGAATCAGAAACTTTATGAAAAGTGCTGACATGATGCTCAAAGGAGATGCGAATGGGGGCCGTTTGGATTTTCAGATTAGGGACGGTCAGCTGTGGCGCAGAATGCCACTATTCCAAAATCCGAAAGTACGTATGTATTTGCATGTGTATATCATATATTTTCAGGTTTATATATACGTTTATATGCAACTATTCCAGAATCTGAAAGTAGATATGTATTTGCATATATATGTCTTATATGTATTGAGGTTTATATATACATTTTTTAAAAATATATATACATATATACAAAAGACCAAAGTCAAACATAAACACACGTATATGTATATGCCTCATGCCCGACTTCCTGGGGCTAAGCCATCCTCCCACCTCAGCCTCCCGAGTAGTAGGCACACAGCACCAAGCCTAGCTAATTTTTAAAATTTTTTTGTAGAGACGAGGGTCTCCCTATGTTTCTTTCTGGTCTCAACTCGGGCTTAAGTGATCCTCCCACTTCCACCTCCATCGTGCTGGGATTATAGGCCTGAGCCTGGCCAGTTAAAAAACTTTATGATGTGGAATCCAGTTGAAATCTGTAGTCACGTTTCATGACTTTCTCTGCTGATTTGAACATCCGGGTCTGTTTCAGTTGACCTCTTACTCCAGGTTTGTTTTCCACGGTGGATGCCGGACATCGAGAATGTCACGCATGCTGTGCTCTTCCACGTTCTGCAGGCTCCTCCTCAGCTCTCTTCTGGGATGAGGTTGGATTCCTGGATCTGCTAGGTCTGGCCTTTGTGCTTATGCTCCCAGCAGTACAGGGGGCAGCCCAGGGCGCCCTCTCGCCGCTCCTTCCCGCCCTGAAGCACGGCTGTTATTGGCTGGTACGGCTGTCAGTCATTGGCCGGGCCGGCGCTGAAACCGCCCTGTCATGTGTGCGGCTGTGTGTTTTGTTTTTTCCCTTAGTTACTTAAGGTGTGAGGGCGAATCAGGCCCCATAACTGTTTTTGCTAGAAGTAGAAGTAACTTTTACACTTTTTAAATTTTATTTTATTTTTTGAGACGGAGTCTTGCTCTGTCTGCCGCCCAGGCTGGAGTGCAGTGGCCGGCTCTCAGCTCACTGCAAGCTCCGCCTCCCGGGTTCACGCCATTCTCCTGCCTCCGCCTCCCGAGTAGCTGGGACCACAGGCGCCCGCCTCCTCGCCCGGCTGGTTTTTTGTATTCTTTAGTGGAGACTGGGTTTCACCGTGTTAGCCAGGATGGTCTATAGCATCTCTTTTTGACGCTGAGGGCAGAAATTATTTTTTAATGTAAGATACTGAAAGCACTCATAAGCAAATGATAGGGGCATTCATATTCATGAAAATTAAGTCTTTTCATCAAGAAACTCCAGAAGAAAATTAAAAACCTGCCATTAACTGAGAGATACTTGCCTCACAAAAAGCCTACAATGGTTTAGTATCTAGAATTTATAAAGAACTATTATAAATAGGAAAAAGATACCACGATGGAAAAACTTAGCCAAACAAAAAGACACACCTTCAGAAGAGAGGGGGATACATATGGCCAGTAAAATGAGCCGGGCGTGGTGGCGCCTGCCTGTAATCCCAGCTACTCAGGAGGCTGAGGCAGGAGAATTGCTTGAACCCGGGAGGCGGAGGTTGCTGTGAGCCGAGATGGCGCCCCTGCACTCCAGCCTGGGTGACAGCAAGACCTCACCTCAAAACAATAAAATAATGAAACAACTTTTTTAATGAAGTAAATTTCCCTGATGGTACCAAAACTTGCTGTAAGACTAAACTAAAAATCTGTCTTGCCATGGAAGGACATGAAAGGTTTATCCAGGCCGTTCATAAGCTGTATGTGTGTAGAGCCATGTGTATAGTTAAGGACCTAGTGCTGTAAAAACATACCAAAAAAACATGTTCTTGTGGATATAAGAGAAAAAATAGGACTGAAGGACATATTTTGGGGGTGGTATTTTGAGAAACCCATCTGTTGCTGCAGCGTTCGAATTTGACTCTGGCGTGAGGCTGCGGTGCGCGCTCCTGCGTGTTCCTGCATGCGTCTTTATCAGCATGTGTTTCCATCTCTCAGCATCTTCTTGTGGTCGTCGACTTTTCATACGTAAAGTCTTGGGTGAAGTGTCCAGGTCTTTCACCCATTTTTTTCTAAAGTAGATTTTTTTTGTTTTGTTTTCAGACAGGGTCTTGCTCTGTGGCACAGGCTGGAGTGCAGTGGTGCCGTCATGGCTCACTGCAGCCTTCATTTCCTGGGCTCAAGTGATCCTCCTGCCTCAGCCTCCCAAGTAGATGGGACCACAGAAGCGTGCCACACACCCAGCTAATTCCCAAAGCTTTTTTGTAGAGACATAAGGGTCTCCCTGTGTTATCCAGGCTGGTCTCGAACTGGAGCTCAAGCAGTCCTCCCGCTCCAGCCTCCCAAAGTGCTAGGATTACAGGCATGAGCCACTGCACCTGGCCCGTGTGTCTTTTTAGTGTTGATTATGCCTTCAGCACTGATACTATGCAGCCATCTGTAAATTCTTCCTGTTAGATTTATTGTGTCTGTATTCTCACTTCCCTGATTTGTGTATTTCAAGCCTGGGTTACTGTGTAAATCCCCAAAAAGTTTTCATTGCTTTTGTTTTTCTCTTATCCAGTCAAATACTTCTACCAACATCATAGTCATTGAACATATTTTCTTCTCTCACCTAACCCATGGTAGCTGCTTTCTCTCCTGAACCTCCTCCCCTCTCCCATGTGACGTCTCTGGTGGGCTCTGGTCCTTTCTGCCTGAGCTCTTTCTCTCCCGCATCATGACTGCTTCCTGTGTCTCCTGCCCCCTGCCCTAGAAGGTGAGAGTCAGGGAGGTGGGGCTTCAATCCCCTCCTTGTCTCCTTTGCAGCTCCTGCCCGCTTGGCCCTGGTCCAACGTCTGCCTCAGGCCATTTGCTAACAGATGGGGCCTAATCTCGAAGATGGGTCCCTGAGGACTGGCGTTGCCGGGGTCTTCTGCCTCCGTCACCCCTCCCCCATTCAGGGTTGTCACCAGGACCCCTTGGTGTGCACAGCACAGACGTAGTGTGGAGCTGAGGCAGGGCCTGGACTGAAACGCTGTCTGATTTCCTCACCTAGTGGGCATCCCCACCATCAGATGGTGCGGGGCTGAGGGGGACTACAACGTCATGGTGATGGAGCTGCTGGGGCCGAGCCTGGAGGACCTCTTCAACTTCTGCTCCAGGAAATTCAGCCTCAAAACCGTCCTGCTGCTTGCTGACCAAATGGTAAGGACCGTTTCCTGACACTTGGCACATACTTGCCGTCTGGTGGAATCAGCCGCTCACTTGTGCTGTTCTCGCCATCATTACAGCTGTTAATTCACAGAGGAAATGGAAATGTGCTAAGCCTTAGCCTTGAGGCTCTGGTGGCTCAGCTGACTGGCTTGGAGGCCACCCTCTCGGTACCAGCATAACACGTTTCCATGCAGTGGGCCCCTCCATCTCTCAGGAACACGCATGTGATTCCCAAGCACCTCTGTGCAGTTTCTCTGCTAATCCTGGTGTGTAGCCTGTGCGGAGGACAGTGCTGGGAGAGACCGATGTCTAGTGGCGGGTTGTCCCCTCTCTGTCACCTCACCTCTCTGTTTTGTGGGAGCTGAAGGCAAAGCGCCTAGGCCTGTGGAGGGTGAAGGGTTGCTGAAGGCACCTGGGGGAACAATTTGGTCAGTTGGGCGTCCCGCTCGCTAATTGTTAAACTCACCTGCCGTGGCTGAGGGGCAGGAACAACGCAGCCACTGGCACAGTGTCCTGCAGTTGAGCTGTCCCTCCCTGAGACCGCCCTGGGCTGCCATCTCGCGCCTTGCTCTGCTCACAGATCAGTCGCATCGAATACATTCATTCAAAGAACTTCATCCACCGGGATGTAAAGCCAGACAACTTCCTCATGGGCCTGGGGAAGAAGGGCAACTTGGTGTACATCATCGACTTCGGGCTGGCCAAGAAGTACCGGGACGCACGCACCCACCAGCACATCCCCTATCGCGAGAACAAGAACCTCACAGGGACGGCGCGGTACGCCTCCATCAACACGCACCTTGGAATTGGTGAGCCCTTGGGCGTGGGTCACTGACCTAGGGTGCCTTTGGGCATGTCCATGCCTCAACCCAGGGAGAGGCCAGCCTCTCGGGGAGCTGGGGGTGCGAGTGTGTCATCAGACCTTTGCAGCAGACAGGCTGGCACATGACTGCCAGGTGTATGGGGGCAGGTGGATGCTGAGATGTTGCTGAGTCACCTGTGATGTGTTCGGGAATTTCCTTAGTGTGCATAAGGGGCAGCTCTGGGTGAGAGTGATCCGGGCGTGCGTGTCTGAGGCTCGTCTCCACTGGAAGTGCCAGCTGCGTCTTTTGCTTTGACGTGAGCACGCAAGTGCCGTTCTTCACGCCTTTCCCTTTTCTTTTCAGAACAATCCCGAAGAGATGACTTGGAGTCTCTGGGCTACGTGCTAATGTACTTCAACCTGGGCTCTCTACCCTGGCAGGGGCTGAAGGCCGCCACCAAGAGACAGAAATACGAAAGGATTAGCGAGAAGAAAATGTCCACCCCCATTGAAGTGTTGTGTAAAGGCTACCCTTGTAAGTCTCTGGAGGCCTCTTCTCAGTGGAGCTGCTCACGGGGGTTGCACCTGCGTCGGGCCCGCCTCAGGTGTGCTGAGATGGCTCAGCCTGGGTTTTGTCAGAAGAGTTGCTCCCCTTCCAAAGGGGTGGTGGCAGGAAAGTGGGGTGCTTTTGTGTATGGTGGTAATAGCCTGCCCTCCTGTTCGTCTTGACTTACTTGCCAAGTGCCCATCAGTGTGGAGAGCACTTGGAGGCCCTGGAGAGATGGCAGGTGAGGCAGGCCTGAGCCTTGGGGTCCTAAGTGGCTGGAAAGGGATGGATGGGCAGTGGTGGGGCCTCTCTCCCTTTGCATTTGTAGGACTGCCCCAGGATACACACCTCAGATGAAACTAAATTGTGCTTTATGACTTGAATTCTTTTAAAAGCTTTCTTAAGGCCTAGAGTCTTAGAAATCTGACAGGTGTTTTGCATCTGTCTTTCTCCCCTTGAGTGTGCAGCAGCAGGAGGTAGACAGTGACGTTGGCAGACACCTCGAGTCGCAGTTGGGTTTCACAAGTTAGCTTTGAGTTTGTTGTTTTGCAGCCGAATTTGCCACATACCTGAATTTCTGCCGTTCCTTGCGTTTTGATGACAAGCCTGACTACTCCTACCTGAGGCAGCTTTTCCGGAATCTGTTCCATCGCCAGGGCTTCTCCTACGACTACGTGTTCGACTGGAACATGCTCAAATTTGTAAGTTGTGCTGCCAACATGTTCGCTCAGTGTGGTGTGCAGGGGATGCCTTGTCAGCGAGAGGCCAGTGACCGTCTTGTTGAGGGGCTGTACCATATAGGGAGTGTCTCCGGTGGTGAAGGGCGAGTGTGTAGTGGGCAGGACTTGGACCAAGTGGGTGTCTGCCAGAAAGGGGTGCCAAGAAGTAAGATAGGGCCCAGAGCATGCCCTGGGGGCAGAGGGTGGGGGCTGGGGGTACGTGTTCCCGTTCACTGTGCCAGATGGTTGTGGTGCTCACGAGATGAGTGGGGTTGGGGCCTGTTGAGGTGCTGCCGGTCCAGCCTGACTGACCCTGTCGTGAGCTGGTTTTGCCTGTGGCTTTCTTGATCCGGGTGTGAGCATGCCCTGGAGCCTCTAAAACGCAGCCCAGCCCTGGGTCCATGTCTGAGCTGAATTACTATTCAGACACTGCTGCCAGAATTGAAGCTCCTGTGGAACTGCTGTGTTCTTTCATTAAAAACTTGCTGTTTAGTTGTCAGTTTTAAGTAGAAGTTGGAGTCTTTCCAGGTGACAGTCTGATGGAGGAGCAGAACTGCCTCTTGGGAGGGTACAAAAACGGCGGCCTTGTCCGATAGTCGTGCAGGGGCCAGGGAGGGGCAGTGGTGCCCTGGACCCGGCCTCGGCGCCTCCAGGTGGTGGGAGGGGTGCGCTCTGCAGAGCGGACAGGTCCCTCTGCCGAGGCTGTGCTGCTTCTGGAGGCGGCAGAGCGACCCTCCTGCGGTAGTGGAGTCACCTGGCCCTCAGAGCAGTCTAGGCCAGTGTTTTCCGTAAATGGCAGCCTGAGGAGTCTGGGCGGTGCTGGTTGAATGGTGCTGCAGCTGCAGGCATGTGTCCCGCTATGTGTTGCCTGGTGGACGTGGCTGTGTCCAGTCAGCTGTACTTGCAGGAAGAGGTGGCACCTGGGTTTGGCCCCGGGGCTGTAGTTTTCAGGCCCCTGCCACACAGCATTGGCAGTTAGAATCTGCTCTTTCATAGGCTGCTGTCTAGGCTTAGAATCTGACCTCCCCACCCCTGTGCATCTGGACAGTGCAGCACAAACCCGGCTGCTGGCCGCACCCACCACACCTGCACAGGCTGTCGCAGGCCGTAGGGTCTGGACCCTGAGTGGACTCCTCGTCTGAGCAAACGCTCTCATTCCCACCCTGCTTTCGTCCCCAGCTGTCACCATTTGGGGCCTGTCTCTGGCCTCCGATGGTTCCTGTCTCTCTCCCTGCACGTGTCAGTGAGCATGTTCACAGAGAAGCAGGGGGCCAGCTGTTGCCCATTTTGAAGTTTAAGGAAGTTTTGAGCCCACAGGGAAATGACATGCGAGTGGGGTTTTTTTGATTGTTGGGGTAGCTGAGAGGCCTGACTCTGACCCCTTGTGAGGATAACGCTGGCATCCCGTGGGGAGAAACGCGTGGCCTGTGGGCGGCTTCGCAGACAGTCTGTCCCAGTGCCCTTTGGTAGGGATTTTCTCCCGTGGCCGGGGCAGCCTAGGACCTAGGGTTGCTTTCTGTCAAACCTGGTTCCACTCTGGCCTCATCTCCTGACTCCTCAGGGTGCCAGCCGGGCTGCCGACGACGCCGAGCGGGAGCGCAGGGACCGAGAGGAGCGGCTGAGACACTCACGGAACCCGGCTACCCGCGGCCTCCCTTCCACAGCCTCCGGCCGCCTGCGGGGGACGCAGGAAGTGGCTCCCCCCACACCCCTCACCCCTACCTCACACACGGGTGAGTGCCCCCCTCCCAGCGCTCTGGAGCAGCTCTGGGGTGACTTCCTGTGTCCCAGGGTTGGTGGGGAGGGTACACTTGGTGGTGGATGCTGTAAGTGCCCCATGTCAAGCGATGCTCCTCCTGGGGTGGATGAGCCAGGCTGCCCGGGTGCCTTTAGAAATGAGGACACCTGCCGGTGTACGTGATTCCTCCGACATCTCGCGTTCCTCCCTTATGAGCCCCCTGACCTCGCTCCCATGTCCCTTTGTGTCCCTCCGGCCGGATCTGAATATTGGTGGCCATCGGTTGCTGCCAGCTCCTGACTGTCCAGGCAGCCCGGGGTCCTCTCTGGCCACAGCCTCTCACAGGAAGCCGCAAGCAAGAGGCAGCAGACAGGGGCGACCCACTCCGTTTCTCTCCTGTCCTCAGCCAACACCTCCCCCCGGCCTGTCTCCGGCATGGAGAGAGAGCGGAAAGTGAGTATGCGGTTGCACCGCGGGGCCCCCGTCAACATCTCCTCGTCCGACCTCACGGGCCGACAAGATACCTCTCGCATGTCCACCTCACAGGTAGGTGCAGAGCTCCTGGGCGGGCGCTGGGCCTCGGGCTACCCCGTCTGAGTCAAGAGCGGGCTGTGGTTTCTCCAGGGCTTCTTTCCTTCTTTCCTTTCTTCCCCCCATGTTTGAGAGTTTTTAATCTCGCCAGGGTGTGGTGTCGTGGTTCTGCTGCAGATGAGGCTTCTCGGGAGGGCCTGGGAGACAAGCTGGGCCGTCATGGGGCTTGTCTCCTGGTCGCAGGTGGGCAGTCTCAGGTCTCAGGTGCCCGAGGCCAGCAAACCATGGGGGCTTTCTCCTGCTGTTTGAGTGCCCCACTGCCTGCAGCTGTCCCCAGGCAGCCAACACCACGCGCCCGCTTGCGTCCCGTTGTGGGTGCCCCTGGCCCAAGGGAACCTTCCTCATTCTTCCTCATTCTTGCCGCTGGCCAGGGATGGAGGCCCGTAGGGACCTCCACGGGCTCCCCGCGCGACCCTCCCTGGTGGCGTGCCCTGCGACAAGGCTTCCCTTCTTTTGACGGCCTCGCCCGTCTTCCCTCGGACGAGAAGTACCCTGTTGCGCAGCCCGGGCCTGGCCACGGCCGCCTCCTCTTCAGCATCCTGCAGCAGCCTCTCCTCTCTTTCCTCTGGCTTCTGTTGTCTTCTGCGTTTGCTAACGTGCTCTTTGAACCAGAACAGCTTTCTCCATATGGATCCATTGTATTTCTTCAAATAGTTTTCTGGGTTGTTCGCCAACAGGGACAGGGTTAGTGGGGCAGGGCCGTGGTTCACCAGCAGGCATCCTGGGGGGTGCCCAGATCCCCCACGGGTCTTCCGCATGAGCAGGAACTCGGTTCGGAAATGCCCTGGAGCCTGGCTTTTGGGGAGGTGTCTTTTGGGGTCACAGGATGGAGCCAGGCCTGCTGCCGCAAGTGGGGCTGGGTGTAGCTGGCTAGCCAGGAACACACCAGAGTGGGGAGCATTCTTGACCACTTGCCGTGGTCAAATGATTTTTAATAAAATGATTGGGGTTACTGCACATTTCTAACTCACTAATGATATCACTAGAAGTGGATTTCTTGTGTGATAACTTCCTCCCAAAGAGACCAAAGATGCAGGATTTTGACTTCGTGGTTATTTGAATTGGGCTCAAGGGGTCTGGGCTGCATCACGAGAGTGGGTCCCTTACCTGCGCACAGCCCTGCTCTCACCTCCAGACACGGAGAGGGTTTAACTGGCTTCTTTCCACGAGCCTGGCACTTGCGCATCAGTTACCGTGAGCAGGTCCCAGGAGGGTCTGCCCGTGCCCTTGTGTCTTCTTGACGCACGGCTGGCTCTGTAGCCCTGAACCATGGCACAGGAGCCGAGAGTGCTCCCCTCGATGGGCACTGACTGGACTTGGGCCGCCTTGCCGCAGCACTTGGCCAGCAGGGAAGGGGCCTGAGTGCTGTTTGTTTTAAAGAAAGTAAAGTGTTTAGTGGTTTGGGATCTTTGAGGGCAGTGAAGCCGTCCTGAGCGGGCTGAGCAGCCACAGCCCTGAGTCCAGCTGCCTCTTCTCGGAACACAGCCTTGGCGGCACCTGGGTGTAGCCATCATAGCCGCGAGCCCCCGAGGTGGTCGTGAGCAGTGCCTCCTTCCATGGTGAGCTGTGGCAGGAACCACAGCTGGCTCTTAGGCCCTTGTTTTCCATATGAGGAAATACGACGTGGACTGTTAACAGCAGGGAGGAGTCTCCAGAGAGAGTTGGTTTGGGGGTGTGTTCTTTCCAAAAGAAGCATCTTGGCCTCTGCTCCTGGACACCCTGGGGGGCCTTCTTGAGAGGCATGTTGAGGGCTCCCCACCTCCAGGGCCGGCCCCCTCCGTCACCATCTCACGGGAAGGCTTTGGCTGTGTTTCCTTCCTGCCAGACTCTGCCAACACCGGCACACGTGGTGGCTATGACCGGCAGCCCCCCGTTTTGAGTCCCAAAGGGGATACAGGAGGCTCGATTGCTCTGAACGCCTCACCTGCTTGCTCAGGTGAGCTGGAGAGACAGTCACCATGGGCAGTGACTCATCCCCGGCCAGTCTTCCTCCTCGGGCCGTCGCTCTTCCTGGTTCTTTCTGCTCCTCTCAGGAGTCCTTGCGCCCCGTGGAGATGGGAGGAGGCAGCAGGAAGGTCTCCCAGGGGTTGCTGGCCATGGCTGGGTGTGTGGATGGGTGGAGGACCACATGGCAGCCCTGTCTGCAGGTCACAGAGGCCCCCATAGTTGTAGGACCCCGCCCCAGCCTGGACTCCCCCTGGTCTGTTCCGTCTTCAACCCCTCTCTTCTCGGGCTGTTGGTGTTCGGCCAGGGCTCTTTGGCCACGGTAGCCTGGGCCGTAAAGGCCATCTAGTTGCTGAGTCTGTTTGGGGTTTTTACTTTGTGAGAAGAAGGCCTCCTCACTTCAACATTCGATGACTCGCTTTGATCAACCCCTGTCCAGGACTAGGCCTGAGCCCTGTTGTCATAGTGGCGAGGACGTGCGTCTCCGCTGCCTGCAGGCTGCGCCCTGAGACCCAGTTGTGGGGCTGCCCAGTACCTGCCATCCCGCTGGGAGTCAGGTTTCCTTAGTGCTTGAGAACACTCAGGAGGGCCTGTCCCGTGCCCTCATTGGCCTTAAGAGCAAGTGATTGCAGAAGAGGAGTGGGCGCCACTCCTATCCAGAGGCCCATCCCGAGAGGCAAGTGAGGCTGTGCGCCGTGCCTGGGCTCACCCAGGCGGCATCCGTCAGTCTGTGGACCTGGTTGAGGCAAGGACGCCCATCTGGACATGGGGCCGGCGACACAGGTAGTCAGGGGGCCGGCGGGACGCTTACCAACAGCTGTCTTTTCCCCACCTCAGAATAGCATTCCTTTCGAACACCACGGCAAGTAGCTGCTCGTCTCCCATCGGAAGGCAGCACTGGGTGAGTGTGCGCGCGGCGGGCGCCAGGCAGCAGTGCCAAGTGGGTGGGAGCCACCATGCCCCGCCCGTGGGAGCTTGCAGGTGGGCTGGGCTTGCATGCCAGGTGCTGGAGGTAGAGTGAGGCTTCTTCTGCTCTGTTCTTCTCGTGGGGTGCAGAGCGGGGCAGTCCGCTGCCCAGTCTTGGGGGGGGCTGTCCACAGAGAGCCTTAGAACAGAGTGAGCCCAGGAAACCATCCTGTTGGCCTGTGGCCTCCCCATGACTGCGTTCTGTGTGCCGTTGCTCCCCTCCTGTCCTGGGCGCCCACCCGTGGGGCAGGAGCGGCAAGGCGGGTGCCCTGAGCACTTGAGTTGCCTTGTCTAGGGTGGGCCGTGCCTGGAGGGCGTCTGTGTCCTGCTCCGCTGAGTGGCTCCACGCTTGTGTTGGGGGCTCCTAAGCTCTTGCCGCGCCACACTCCTGGCGGTCTCTGCCATGCCGGCTTTTCCAGTCGCCTCTCTCTTCCTGTCTCATTTATCTCTGTCCTTGTTTTGTGTTTCTTTTCACACTTGGTCTCTGCCCAGCCGTCTTGTCCACGCAGCTTCATCTGTATTAACTCCTCCAACTGCAGCCCACTCACTCCCCGCCGTCGGTGCATGGCCGGCGTCCACGCTGTGCTCCTTCCTTGGCGGCCACGCGCTCGGCAGCTCCTTCCAGCAGGGGCTTGCGCTTCTGTCGGGTCCGTGCCGCTGGGAGACCTGCTGCAGTTTTCACACTGTGCACACTCTGGAAATGTGTTGACAGGAACTGCTTTTCACGTCTTCCCCGAGAGGGGTACCCGTTTTCAAACACCAGGTTCCTTTCCAGGAAGGGAGGCAGGAGCACCCGTCTCCGCTCCACTCTGATCCTCCGACCGTGCCGAGCTCGGCTCTGCGGGCACCTTGCTTGCATGCCTCTTCCTCCTTCCCGTCTTCCTGTCACTCGTTCTGCTGAGCACGTGTCCCGGCCACAGAGGCCCCTGTGCGTGGCGAGGGACGCAGGCGTCTAGACTGGGGCTAGGCAGTGGCGGTGCGTCCCCTCCCTGCCGAGCACCGTCACTGTGGTATCTGTGCCCGGGTGCCTGACTGGCTCCCCCGGCCCCATGCTGACCTTCTCCTGTGCTTTGGCTCCGACAGATTCCTGGTCGGGTGGCTTCCAGTGGTCTTCAGTCTGTCGTGCACCGATGAGAACTCTCCTTATTGCTGTGAAGGGCAGACAATGCATGGCTGATCTACTCTGTTACCAATGGCTTTACTAGTGACGCGTCCCCCGGTCTAGGATCGAAATGTTAACACCGGGAGCTCTCCAGGCCACTCACCCAGCGACGCTCATGGGGGAAACAGACTAAACGGACAGACTCCAAGAGCTGCCACCGCTGGGGCTGCACTGCGGCCCTCCACGTGAACTCGGTTGTAACAGGGCTGGGAAGAAAAGCAGAGAGAGAATTGCAGAGAGTCAGACTCCCTTTCCAGGGCCTCAGCTCCCTCCAGTGGTGGCCGCCCTGTACTCCCTGACGATTCCACTGTAACTACCGATCTTCTACTTGGTTAAGACAGTTTTGTATCATTTTGCTAAAAATTACTGGCTTAAATCTGTGTAAAGAAAATCTGTCTTTTTATTGTTTCTTTCTTGTCTGTTTTTGCGGTCTTACAAAAAAATGTTGATTCTAAGGAATTCTGAGACAGACGCTGGATTGGAGTTTGTGTATGAGGTGGAGTCGGGCAGGGAGAGGGCGCAGGCAGATCTCAAGGGTGTGTGTTGGGTTTGTTTTGTTGTCCACTTTGGAGAGGAGATTTCTCATCAGAAGTCTGTGGTATGTGCCCATGTGTGGTGGGACCTCTTCAGCCTGATTTTGGCGTCTCACGCTCCCTCCTCCTGTAACTGAAATGCCTGCTGTTGGGAGCTCTTGAGGCCCTTGGAGAGGAGTTAGGGACCCGCAGGCTGCCGCGGAGCAGGGGTGCGCGGGGGGTGTTACCAGGCAAAGCACTGCGCTCTTCTTCCCCAGGAGGTGGGCAGGCAGCTGAGAACCTGAAAGCAGAGGCTTTGAGACCCTAGCAGGACAATTGGGAGTCCCAGGATTAAGGTGGAAGATGCGTTTCTGGTCCCTTGGGAGAGGATTGTGACCCGAGAGGCGTGTGGTTACTGCAGTGTTGGTTGCCTTTGCTGCCTTTGCACTCGGTACATTTTCTCAACACTCAGTGCTCCTGTGCGGATTGGCAGTCGGTCTGTGTGAATGCCTGCGCTCAAAACTGGGAGCAGGGCTGTCCTTGTCGGGTGCCAAGACTAGCTCAGAAAAGCCGGCAGGACCGAAGGACCCACCCTGAGGTGCCAAGGAGCAGGTGACTCTCCCAACCCGACCCAGAACCTTCATGGCCAGGAAGTAGGGTCTGCGCTCTGTGACCTTCTGTTGGGCGCGTGTCTCTTGGTCAGAAGTGAAGCAGCGTGCGTGGCGCCGAGTCCCACCAGAAGGCAGGCGGCCTCCGTGAGCTGGTGCTGCCCCAGGCTCCACACTGCTGGGCCCTGAGGTTCCCAGGATGCCTTCTCGCCTCTCACTCCGCAGCAGTTGGCCAGTAGCCAGTGGCCGTGTGCTCCCAACCCCGATGCGCAGTGCAGTCTGTGTTCGTGGGCACTTCTGCTGGACCCCATCACGATGGACAATGTTCCCTTTGGACTCTAGGGCCCCGAAGATGTGCACCTGGGTTCTTCCCTCTCCTCCCCAGAGATCCCCGGACACCGTAACTGGCTGGCGTCCCAGAACACAGTTGTTCATGCTCCCAGCTGGCTGGCTGGCTGAGTCCATGGGTGCTTTCTGAATCCTAGGCTGGTTACTGTGTAAGCATTTTGGAGGACGGGGCCTTGAGCGGGTGGGAGCTGTGTGTCGAAGTACAGAGGGAAGTCGGGGTGGGTCAGAGCCAAGTTAGAGATTTTCTTTGTTGCTGGACGCCTTCCTGAAGGTAGACGTCCCCGACCCGGAGAGACGTTGCGGCTGTGGCCTGAAGTGGCGCAAGCTGGCTTTGTAAATACCCGTGGTCCTGATGTAGTGCCAGGACGTTTGTGCGAGGCAGCTCTGCGCCCGGGTTCCAGCCCGAGCCTTGCCAGGTTGTGTCTTTGGAGTGTGCTTGTGACAGTCCTTGCCCAGTATCTAGTCCCCATCGCCCCGTGCAGGAAATGTAGGTAGGACGTTGTCAGCTGTGCGCTGGCGGCCAGTCTCCAAGCTGTGCGTTTGTGTCGCCACTGTATTTGTGTACTTTAACAATTGTGTAAATAATAAATTCATAATGACTTCTACCTTTCTTCCCTCCCCTTTTCATGTGGTCTTTATTTCATCAGCTTGAGAGTTTTCGATGCATTGAGGTGAACTATGTGAAAATACTTTTTTGAGATGATTGTTCTTTCTCAGGCTGTGGGTGTCTGGGAGCTGGCAGAGCAGGAGGAGAGCTGTGCCTTGGGCCTCCTGCTGGGCAGGGAGGGGTGGCGACTGCTGCTCCTCGCCGTGGCTGCCCCCTTGGGCTCTGGTGTGCACACGGAAGTCCACGCATGTTCTGTGTGATGGTTCTGGAGAGCCCCTGCCCTCTGAGGTGGCACCGGCAGCGGCACTCCAGCCGCCTGGGGTGAGCGCGTGTCCATTCCCACTGCCATAGGGCTGCAGTGTTCAGGGCTTCCCCTGTCACTTGAGCTGTTGAAGCCCAGGTGCTGCCCCAATGGCCCTGCACAGGCACAAGGATGCGGTTCCTCTCTGCCCCTCTCCCAGAGCACACAGCAGTGGCCCCTATCCAAGGCCTTCGGGGGCTGTCGGGCTGCCGGAGCAGGGAGGTCCGCACCTACTCCTGACTTGTGCTCGTGTGTCGGTGAGCTCAGCCAGGCTAGGCCGCCTCCCCTCCCAGCTCCCCTCCCGCCCCTACCTCCACCTCACACTCTCCACTCCAGGCCACTCCTTTGGTCCTTGGCCACAGCCACGCCAGCAGGGTCACACTGCCTAAGATGAGGATATTTTGGTTTGTAGTGAAAGCATAAGGACTTCGGGTCACTTGCGTGGAGGTTGCTCGAACTAAGAACAGTGTAGCTTTCTGAGCCTCACGTGGGTGTGTGCTGAGGGGGTTCCAGGGCTGTCCCGCCGACTCTGCCCGTGACGCACTCCGCCCCGACCCTGGGGAGGCCTGTGGCCTGGAGCTCTGCCAGCCCCTCCTGCCCAGATTTTGCCGTCTACCAGGGCCTTTCCCGTCTCCAGGCCGCCTCACATGGTTCCCTTTTGCTGCCCCAGACTGAGACAGCGTGTGGGGCCTCACTGTGGCCGTGGGTGAGGCTCAGCTCCTGCCCCGTTCACCGGCCCCAACCGGAAAATGGCAAGACCCAAGTTCCATTTCCTGCCTGACCTTCCCAGCCCCACAGCCTCCCTCCTGGGGTTGCCTGCCCTGAGAGGGAGCAGGGGCTGCATGTCCTCAGGGCCTGCTGGGTGGCGGCTCTGCATCTCATCTGTGAGGGCCTGAGCGGACCGGGTTAGAGGGCTTGTTCTCTGCACCTGAGTCTGGCTGGCTCCGTGTCCTCAGACGTGGTTTAGATGGGAAGAGCAGGCCTTCCAGGTACTAGGCAACGCCTCCCGGGAGCTTCACCACAGAGCCCTTGGAAGGCGCAGGGATGGCAGCGTTTGTGGCCACCAGGCCCTTTCTGGGTTCCCTGCGCCTCCCCCGCCACCTCCCCCAGCACGGGCCCTGCACACATCTGTTCCAGGGCTGTTCTCTGGGAAAGCCCAGGCTGGGTGAACACCTCCCTCCTCTGATCTGGGATCGTGTGAAGAAGTCTGTGTGCCCTCTGCCCCGCCCCCCCCCCCCCCCACACACACGTAGCAGTGGTTCTGGATGGATGTGTCTCTGGTCAGGGGGTCTTCACAACATGGTAGACCTGAACCACTTTTGGCCCCAGAATCTGTCACTGGGGTTGGGGGTAGCCCTGCGCAGCCCACACACCAGACCTCTGCGCCCAGCTTCCTCCAGCGGGCCCCGGGCTTCCCTTCCCTTCAAGCCTGCCTGTTGTGTCAGAGCAGACCCGCTGCCCCATGGCTTCTTTCCTCTAAAGGCACCAGCTGAAGGAGGGGCTGGTAGAACTCAACACCCACTCCACGGCACAGGGACCCCAGCCCCCAGACGTCCCGTGTCCCCAGCCAAGCATGGCTGCCTTCCCACATCTGGACCACTCCTGAATCACTGAGCAGGGCCCCTCAGGCATGTCTGTCTAGGAGCAGCACTGCCTGGCTACTTCGTGTTGGGCCTCTTCTGTGTGCTGTGGGTGTGGGGACCAGAGTGGGGCAGATGAGGGGCGACAGTTGAGCTAGAGGGGCCTGCTTCCTGCCTAGGGGAGGGTGAGGGCCCGAGATACCTGGAAACAGAGGGTTCCAGGAGCGAGCACCCCCCACCCGGCCCATGACCTCCCTGCCAGTACCTCTGTAAGCCCGGGTCACTCCTGAGGCCAGCAGAACCAGGCACAGCCAGGTCCAGAGGCGGCAACCCCTGGGTCTGAGCAGCCCCCATGGGGCCCTGATGTGGGGGTGCCGGCCGGGGAAGGCCATGTGTCTTCTGAGGCCCAGGCTGCCTGCTTCCCACCACCTTGCCTGCTCCCACCTCCTCGTCCGACTTCTCCCTTCAGCTGCTGAGTGGGGCTGGTGGACTCTGTCGAGACACATGGGCCTGGCTGTGCAGAGTTGGACCTTGATCCCTGCAGCTGCTGGCATTGCCTGCCAGCCTGAGCCCTGCTAGAGGCCTCCACAGCCCTGAGGCTGCAGGCATGAGCCCGGGCTGAGAGAGCTCCAGCCCAGCTGGGGCAAGGCCAGGGGCAGATGGGGGCACCTGGAGCTGAGATGTGCACTTTTCGCTTGCTTTTCATTGCAGAGGAGCAGGGACATGGCATCTCTCCGGCTGCACGCAGCCCGCCAGGGCACCCGCTGCCGTCCCCAGCGCCCACGACGCACCTACTGAGGGCCCCAGCGGCCTCTGACCGGGCTCCCAGCCACGCAGGCCACTGCTGGCCACGAGGGCAGGTGGGTGTTAGGTGCCCAGGACAAGCCCAAGTGGTGGGCCAGGCTGGATGGAGGACGGCACAAAGACCAGCCCTGGGCACCGGCCACACCGCGCACACTGCCAGCCAGAGGGGCGAAAAAGGGAAGGCAGGAGAGTCCTGTTTCTTAAACATGGCAGTGAATAAAGTGGCCTGTTCCACCTCAGCTCCCATATAACCACCACTTAGGGGCTCCCAGGGAATGTTTCAGAGACCACCCTGGCACAGGCGGCCTCCAGGCGCCTGCCCCGCACCCCCCTCCACGCAGTGCCTGCCCCTGCTACGAATGCTGTGCTGCTGCAGGGAAAGCTGGTGAGGACAGAGCCACTGTAGGAACAGCCAGGCTACCAGCAGATGTGAGATTCGGGACACAGGCCACACGGCAAAACCACACAGTCCTAGGAAACCGTTGTCCTGACGCTCCACCCACATACAGGTTTATTTCCACCTTTCAGGGGTGGAAGGAGCTGTCCCCAAGACACTAGAGGGGTGGGCACAGGCCCCATGTGAGAGTCCAGGGTAGGACAGGCTGGAGAGGGCCCCACGCAGCACCTGCCCTGCCAGCCTGTCTGCGGCCCACCCTCCCATTAAAGTCACGTTGTCTCGCAGCGCGGGTTTCTAGGTCCTTGAGCATAGCAGTGGCCGCAGGCCGCTTGGGACCAGCAGGCGGGGCCCCTGGTGAGGATGCCTTGTAACTTTGTGGCTTGGTTTCACCACAGATCCACTCTGGAATGACATGGTTCCCACCCCGCCACCTTCCCCCGCAAAACACTGATCAGGCGACGATCTGCTGGGCCGGCAGCCGGAGCCCAGCCATGGCCCTGCCTGAGCCAGTCCAGTTTGTAAAATAAATAGCAAGCATTGCCGGGTTCTGTACCTCCTCCCTGTGCCTGCCGGCCCCGCCCAGCCACTCAGACACTCGTTTCCGGGGTGTGAATCACCTCCCCGTTTTTCTCAGGCTCAGCCTTCAGGAAATGCTCCACCTCCCGCAAGTCCACCCCCGAGTCTGCAGGAGGTTTGTGGAGCTTCTCCTCCTCCGCGGCCGCCACCTCGGGCTGTGGCTCCTTGGGCTTCTTCCTAATGCAGAAGAAGTTGCCCAGCAGCAAAATCAGGGAGGAGGTGAGCACCTCGGCCCCCGCCAGGATGAACACGTACTTGTAGACGTGGGTCGCATCCAGGAGCCTGCCTGTAGGAAGACCCCTTTAGTCCCAGCTGCTTCTGCGGGCTGCCCCCAGGGCCCAGAGCTCCCCCCAAGCCTGTGTCTCTATGTCTCAGCACACACGGGTCGCCCTGTCTGCCTCTGAGTTCGTGGGGCTGGGAGGTATTCTCTCTCCTCCATGTGTTCCAGCTGGGGGCATCCTCCCTCCTCAGCTTCTTCTCCCTCCTCCCCAGGGGAACGAAGACTTAAGAGGCTAAAAATAGCAGTGGCTTTGCGGAGAGTTTGGGCTTTGGTTGTTGGCAGGAGTCAGGCTGGTCCCCACGGAATCCCCCTGAGGCTTCCAGTGGGCAGCACCAGAAGCCTTGCTGTGTTCAGCACCAGCCTTGTGTCCTGGCCACCGCGGACTCCAAGACAGGAGTCTGGAGGTGAGACCTTGGCCCTCCCCAAGCCCAGGACCCCCTCGCCAGGCAGCCAGAGCCTGGGCAAGGCTGCTCCAGTCAAACCTAATTTCCCTCACATGTTAGCTCAGTCAGCCTTCAACAAGGAGGCCCCAAAATACAAAAACTGGCTGTGGGGTTGCCCGGAGCTGCCACATGGTGCCCATGTAGAGCCTGGAGGAGCTGCCCACCCCACGGATCCAGCCACTAGCTGCCTTGTCTGGGGTGCACTGTGCCAGACCGAGCCCCCCACTCCTAACAGAGATCCGCTGGCCCCCGCAGAATCAGGGTCGGTTCAGCACAGTGCACCCCCCTTCAGCTCAGTCCCACAGTGCGGACGGCTGCCTAGGGGTGTGCATCCTTGCCTCGCAAAGCAGGCATCTGATGGGAAGGGCAGACATGGGGAACTGCCTGGGGCACAGCGCTCACCTCCCGATGGGGGCCCGATGAGTACCGCCACCGCCTCCATCAGCAGCACCAGGCCGATGGCGCTGGAGAACTTGTGGGTGCCCACGATGGCCATGAGCACCTCGAACTGCAGGGCCCCCACCATCCCGTAGGAGATGCCGAAGAAGATGCAGAAGACCACCAGGCCGCCGTAGTCGCCGGCCGTGGAGCCCGCCAGGTCTGCGAAGCCGTTGAAGAACATGGAGAAGCTGAAGAGGTAGACGGAGTAGGGCCGCACCTTCCCAAGCCCCGCCACAAAGCCCGCAGCCGGCCGCGCGAAGATGTCAATGAAGCCCAGGACAGTGAGCAGGAAGGCGGCCTTGGTGTCGGGCACGCCCAGGTCCTTGGCGTAGCTCACCACGAACACGGGCGGGATGAAGAGCCCCAGCACCATGACCGAGGCGGCCACCGCGTACAGCACGAAGCCGCGGTCCCGGAAGACGCTCAGGTCTAGCAGGCGCCGGGAGGATCGCGGCGGCCCCGAGCCCGGCTGGGCCACGGCCACCAGGGGCCTCATGAGTGCGCCACACACGCAGCAGTTGAGCAGCAGGCCGCCCAGGATGAGGAAGCCGCCCCGCCAGCCGTAGCGGTCCTGCAGCAGCTGCCCCAGTGGGCTCAGGGCACACAGGAAGACGGGGCTGCCTGCTGCCGCCAGCCCGTTGGCCATGGGGCGCCTCTTGCTGAAGTAGCGGTTCAGCATGATGAGCGAGGGCTGGAAGTTGAGCGCCAAACCCAACCCTGGAGCAAAGGGAACGTAATGTGGTGAGAGCGCCCCCCAAGGCTGCCCCCAAAGCCCAAGACCCGCGTCTCTACCCCCAGGTTCCCACGGGCTTAGGCTCCCAGTGTGCAGAGCCCCTGTCACCCACACACTCGAGAGGGGGACAACGAGGTGGGGCCAGGACATCCTGCAGCCACCCGCCCTGCTGTCCTCCAGAGGCCTGGACCCAGGAGCAGAAGTGCACAGCCCCCGCCCCTCCCAGCACCTGCGGCCCACCGGCCGGCCCCACTCACCAGTGATGACCCCAGTGGTGAGGTAGACCTGGATGATGCTCCGGCAAAAGGACGCAGCCACCATGCCCAGGGACGCAAAGAGGCCCCCCACAAGCATGACGGGCCGGCAGCCAAAGCGGTTCACGCACACGCTGCAGAGTGGGCCTGAGGAGGGCAGCAGCTGAGAGGGGCTGGGCCTGCAGCCAGCTCTGCCCCCGCCAGCCCACTGAGCTCAGTCTGCAGCCGGCCTCCCCTTCCCACGCCACCCCTCCCTCCGCGGGGCACCGGGGCACCCTGGGGGCCAGGCCCAGAGCGCAGGCCAGAGTGACACGCGAGCGCCACCTGCTGGGCTCCGTGGGTCCCTGCAGCTCAGGAACAGCCATCTTTTCAGGAACGGCTCTCGGGAGCCCTGTCCTCTGGGACTGTCTATAAATACAGCCGACCCGTTTGGACAGGGGCCAGGATGGACTTCGCGCCCTGCCTGGGTTGGCCCTGTGGAGAACATGTTGCTGCCCAGCAGGATCCCGGCCCCAAGGGCTTCCCTCCAGGGTTCCTGGGGAGCAGGCAGAAGGCCCTGTTGCCGAGCCTGGCCACACGCGGGCTCCTGCGCCTGGCAGAATCTGCCAGCAGAGCCCCGGACGGGGGCCTGGTGTGAGGCCGCCCTCACCTGTCCCGTAGAGCATGGCCAGCAGGATGGAGGAGATCCAGGCTGTGTCGCTGTAGCCGATCCCAAACTCCCGCATGAGCTCCTTGAAGAAGACGCTGACGGCCTTGGGGAAGGCGTAGGAGAAGCCGGTGATGACGAAGCAGCCAAAGAGCACGGCCCAGCCCCAGCCGCCGTCGGGGGCCTTGACGCCTGTGGGGCCCTCGTCCACCACGGCCCCTCCCATGGCCAAGAGGGTTGGTTACGCCTCACCTGAGAGAGAACGAGAGAGAACGCAGGCTGACTCAGGCTGCCCGGGGTGATCATCCCAGCTGCAGCCTGTCGGGGAGCGACACGAGCTGGGTGGCACACACACCTGGGCTGGATGGCCCCGCAGCTCAGCTGAGGGGCAGCTGCCCAGCGCCCACACGGGTGGCCCCCTGACCTGGTGCTTGGTGGAGGCAGGAGGATTTGGAGGGAGGCTAGCAGCTGGGGGTCCCACTCCCTCTGCACTGCCTCCTGCACCCACACAGCTGGCTCTAAAGGGCAGTGGCTTTTTTGGGCTCGGCCAGGACTCAGATTACCTCCTGGGAGGAGCAGCCCCCGGCAGGAACATCGGCCTGGCCGTCATTTCTGTCCTGGCTCGCTCTGGCTGACCCGTGCTGGGCAGGGCCACACTCACTATGATTCTGGTAACAGCCTGCACCTCCGGTCCCCAGCACTGAGCTCACCCCGGGGCCTCTGGGGGTGGCGTCCGCCAGGTCTCTCCCTGTCTAAATCTAGGTGGAGCGTGCCTTGCTCTGGCTCTCCTGCCCCCAAGGGCCCACTTTGGCTTCAGTGGAGCCCGCCAGGAGCTTGCACAAGAGGAGGCGGGCAGTCGCTGGTGGTGAGGGGCTGGGCACCAGGCTGGAGGGGGCAGTTGGAAGCACAGGGGCTGCAGTATTAGAGTGGGTGAGGTGGGGAAGGGGGGGCAGAGCTGGCCCCTTATCCCTGGATGCCCCCTTGCCTCCCACCGGCCCTTTTGCTCAGCAACTTCTCCAGTGAGAAGAGACTCACCCCACCTGTGCCTGGAGTGACCCACAGGCTGCGGCCTAAAATCAGGAGGGTCTGGAGCCTCCTGGGGAGGGGAGAGGCTGGGGAGGCTCCCACCCAGCCCACCAGAGCAAACCACGCCAGCCCCCACAATGTCTGAAGCTGGTGTCCCTTTTGTAAACTCCAGGAGCTCAGTTCGTTTGAGTCAAGTTGGAACCCGAGGCCTGACTTCCATCTTCATGCCCCAACCCACCCAGAAGTCACCTTGTCCTCTCCTCACCAGGGAGCTGCAACCTGAGACGTTGGGTGGTCTGGTCCAGCCGGCTAAGCTTCTCCAGACTGTGCTGTGAACCAGCGCCCTGGGAGGCAGCAGCAGGCCTGCTGCGCACGCTCCACGCCATCTGTGGGGCTCCACCCTGCCCCCTTTCCTTGGGCTTCTCCTGCAAGTGTGTCCGCAGACCCCATCCTGGTGGGTCCGCCGTGACGGCCCAACTTTGCCTCTAAGGCAAACACGTGACTAGAGGCAGGACCCGCACAAGGGCAAGGACCTTTGCTGGGAGTCTGAGGGGTTCCGTGCGTGGCTCCTCACTCTTTCCAAACCCTCCCCACATCCAGCCTGCCTGACCATCCCCACCACAGGTGCTGTGCCTCCTGGAGTCCCTGCCTTAGAGGTCCAAGGATGGTTTGTAAGGGCTTTGTAAGTGTTCCACGAAGTCACTGTTACTGGGAAATGCCGCTTGACGAGGGGACCCAGGAGCCAGCTGTGGCTGTCTGGATGATGACAAGGCAGATGCGGTCCCCTGGAGCAGAACAGACCCCCGCCACAGGGCCAGAGGTCCACTCCCCAATCTGTGCTGGCTCCCTGGGGCCAAGGCCTCGGGACCATTTCTGTGAAACCCGGGAGCAGCTTTTGGTTCTGCACCTGGACACCGGATGCCCCCACCACAGTGCCTGGGACAGGACAGAGGAGGACTGTGGCACCTCCTCAGGACACAGCACTTCAGGACATGCTGTCTGGGGTCACTAAGCGGCAGGGTAGGTCCTGCTCATACTGGTATTAAGTTTAAAAGGTTCCTAAGATGACAGTATACAGCAGGGTAACTACAAGATAGATATTAAAAATATATGCACTTGAGGAATGAAACTGAGAAAGGATGCAGACTGCGGGTCACAGGGAAGACTGGAGGAGTTGATGGCCTCAGGACCCCAGCTTGTTTGGGGTTGCGGGTTGACACTTTTTAAAATAAACAGGCCATGCAAGGCCAAGGAAAGAAAGGTGTATACAAGAAACAGAAGAGCCAGATTTCGCGTACCCCAGGCTCCCCTCCAAAACACAGAGGCACCAGGGCCTCTCAGTCTTCCTGGCTGCACCAGCGGGGGCAGGGGATGCAGGCAAACCCAGCATCTGGAGCTTGCCAGGGTCCTCCGGAGACAGACGAGGGCTCGCGAGGAGGCAGGGGCTGGGGGCCACCCTCAGGAGACGCGGTGCCCCTGAACTAGGGTCAAGGAGGGCTGGCAGAGGGTTGGGGCAGTGCCAGGACTCACTGGCCAGGAGGGCACAGCATGTTCTGAGACCTGAGGTGCTTGTGGCTTCCACGTGAAGCTCACATGGGGAGGGCCATTTTCTGTGTCAAGATGAGGCATTTGGACAAGCCCCCAGACCACAGCCTGGCACCATCGTCTGTCCTCACCCAGCCTGGGGTGCCAGCCATGCTGAAATGGCTCCAGGAGTTCCCACTCCAGCCTGGTGTCCAGGGGCTGACTTGGAGCCAGCAGTCTGCCCACATGGCTTGGGGCAGGGGATTCCACAGGAGGCGGAGTACGGGGAAGGGGCACGAAACAACGGCGCAGGCAACCCATCTCCAGGATAACCCCGGCGCTGCGATGGGCAAAGGCACAGGTCGCCTGGTGTTCCGAGGACCACCCTGGGGCTGTCCTGCCTGGAGCACACGCCACAGTCACCAAGCACTGGCCTCTCCGTGGGCAAACGCCATAGGCTGGCCTTCCCCTGACATTTACTGCCCCCCCGCCCCCCAGGAAGCATGCCAACCCGCCCAGAAATAACCTGGCCTCTGGGATGAGAAAGCTGATCTCCCAGGTGGGGGCTGCCGGAGAGCGGGTCCCCCAAAGACTCCAGGCCCCCAGGCTGCTGGAAGCTGAGCAGGAGGCCTGGGGCAGGGGTGGGTGGGAAGGGCCCTTGCAGGAGATCCTGCATCCCACAGCCGTGTGCCCTCCCAAGCCAGGGGCTGCTGGCAGCAGTTCCCTCAAGGGTGCAGGGCACAGGGGTCTGTAAGGACTCCTGGCTTTAGGCCAGGACTCAACCATGAAGCCCTCAGGACCTGGGTGCTTGCCAGTCAGACCCCTGCACTGCCCCGTCACAGGCTTGGAGCACCATGCCAGGTGGCTCGAAATGCCGACCTGCAGAGCCAACGTGGACTCACGCACAGAGGGTCCGGAACCTGACCCCTGCTGCCCACGCCTGCTCCTCCTGGGCCTCTCTCCAGTAACCTTGCTGACCTCCTTGGGGGGCAGTGGGCACCCTGGCATGCTTCCCCTCAGGCGTCTGGACCTGCAGACCCCTCACCCGCCTACGTCCTCAGGTTTATGCACAGTGCCACCGCCTTGCTGAGGCCTCCACTGGACTGTCAGCCTGTTCCCTGGGTCCGTGCAGTGGCCTGAGCCCCGAGCCCGAGGTCTGTTACCTAACTGACTCCAGCCCTTGAAGGATGGGCCTCGGCCCTGCCTTTGTGGCCCAGGCAGGAGGCGGAGCAGGAAAAGGGCAATTCCTTTCCTTCCTGGATCCCAGGGAGCTGCCTGAGGACCAAGGAAGCGGCCCCTCTGTGGCTAGCGCCTGGCTGCTAAGGGGTGCTGAGGGCGGGAGGGCGCGGCACCCGGGGGAGGGGCCCCCTTGAGTTCCCTTCTTCCCCCGCCGTCCCTGTTGTGCAAACAAGGAAGGAGCGTGAGTAACCCCCGGCAGCCCCGCCCCAGCCGCCTGCAAAGGTGTCCGGGCCGAGCTGGCAGGGGGTGGACGCTGCGCAAGGGGCTGCCCCAGGCCTGGGCTCTGCACCCCACCTCTGACCCCCGCAGACCCCCGCGCACGCCCGTGCCCTGCCGCTGTGTCCGCTTACATCATGAAGGCAGGGGCTGGCGGGGCAGACGCACAGGCCGGATTGGCCACTTACACCCAGGGCCAGGAGCCCCCACTGGTGCCCCAAGAGGGACTGGGCTCAAGTCCCACGTGGGAAAGGGAGGCTGCATGTGCCGCCGCCGCCGGCTTCAGGCCTGAGCTGGCACTGCGGGGTCTCAGAGCTTGAAGACCCCTTCTCAAGGCTGAGGTCACCGCCCTGGGGCCGGGAGGCGGTGGGGGCCGGAGCTGGTCCAGAGCCGCCTTCCCCCACCTCCCAGGCCTCCTGGACCCTGCCAGGCCGCCCCTCCACGAGGCCACCTCGCCCCATTCCTGGATTCCCATGCACCCCTCCACCCTAAAGCCAGTGCCCGAAGGCCAAGACCAGAGGGGGACTCGGGTCAGGAGGCGCCCCCACCCCACCGCCGCCCAGCGGGCGTCGTGGGGACCCGGGAGGAAGTAGTGACCCGGAGGAGGCAGGAAGGCGGGAGGTGGGGGGCGGAGGGGGGAACCCCAAACTCCACCCTCGCCAGGAGAGGTCCCTCCTCGGCGCACCCCGGCCCGGGCTGGAGGGAGGGCGCCTGCGGGTTCCGGCTTCCCGGCTCTGCCGGCGGGGGTCGGCGCGGGTGGGCGAGGTTGGGCGGGGCCCACCTGGGGGAGGGGGAGGGAAGGATGCTCCGCCCGGTCCCGCCCCGCCGGCCGCGGGACGTGGGGGACGTGACCGCGCCATGGGAGGAGCCCCCGTATTGCCCGCAGTAGGCGCCCTACCGGACGCTACCGTAATTGCCGGCGCGCGGGTCCACCGGGGTCAGCGGAGCCCGGGAGCCAGCCAGGCGTCGGGGCCTCGAAGCCAC
Organism: Rhinopithecus roxellana; assembly: GCF_007565055.1. NCBI lineage: Eukaryota > Metazoa > Chordata > Mammalia > Primates > Cercopithecidae > Rhinopithecus > Rhinopithecus roxellana. Next base: position 39,177,137 of record NC_044567.1, read on the forward strand.
AGGGCGGGGCCGGCTCCACTTGCTGCAGAGGTGGGTCGAGTGGGCGCAGCTCGGGGACGTCAACTCGTGAACCGCGGGTCTCGGGGCAGGGCCCCGCGGTTCTGTGCGTGCGGCTGCCCGGCGTGGCCCATTTCACAGATGGGACTGACTGGGGCAGGTGATGCTGGGAGGACTCCCCGAGCCCTGTCTGCTCCCGCCCCGCCCCTGCGCCAGGGCCTGGGCACCTCCAATGGCTCTGCGCCACCGCCCAGAAGGCCCCCGCTGGGGCCCAGAGTGTAGCCCACATTTGGCTCCTCACTGGAGGGGGCGGCACTGGCCCTTCTGTCCCACGTGGTCAGGTCACCCCAGGACCCACCACTGAGCCTGCCAAGCCTGGCATAAGGGTCACTGCAGGCCAGTGGGGGGGACCCGTCCGGCCTGACGGCTGGGCTGGGATCCATAGAGCCCTCTGGTAGCTGCACCTCCAAAGTAAAGTGCCCTGCTTCAGTCAGTGGGGGCTGGCCTGACCATGCAGGCCACATGGCTTTCTGGGTGGCCTGGATGGTGGGCCCTGCCCAAGGTCACATGGGGTCGTTACCAAGTCTGCCTTGAGATCAGGCCTCCAGATGCCCACCCCAGACTCTGTCCACACCACGGAGCCCTGGGGGAAAGACTGCACCTGCCAAGGTAGTGCCCCCGTGCACTCAAAGCCTTTCTGGGGGCAGACACCCCCCATGGCCTCCTAGCACCTCCTCAGTTCCTGCTCGCCATGAGGGAGTCCAGCCCAGCCTCCTCCACACCACGCTGGAGAACAGTTCCTCTCCCAGCATGGTCAGGCCAGCCCCCACCTGACTCCCAGGCCTGTGAAGTGAAGCTGGGACCCTGGACTCCCCAGCCCCAGTAGACACAAGACCACCCACCCTTGTGCTCAGCATGGACAAGCCCTTGGGCCTTGGGGTGGGCCAACTGCCATTTCCCGCCCAACAGGCCTAACTCTGGCCATCACCAGGAGAGGGACCCTTTCAGCCCAGGCCTCCTGGCCAGGAAGCTTGGTGCCTCTGGGACAGAGAGGAGGACAGTGGCCCCTCCGCTCCCCGCCTCGTCTCTCACCGACTCCAGCCACCCCTGGTGGCCCCCACCAGAGCTAAGGACTTCCCTTCCACTCTGCAGCCCCTGTCTCTTGGCTGGCCCAACACCCAGGGAGGCTCCTGATCAACCCACTTTGCAGATGGGGAAACAGGCGTGGGTTAGGAAGTGGGAGGCTACCAAAGTCTGTGCCTGGTTTTCCCAGCCTGGGGCCCGGGGTAGAGGTAGGGCGAACCCAGGGAGCCCAGCCTGGCCCTGGAGGGGATCCCACATTTCCCTGCACGGGCTGTTAGTCATTGCCCAAGGGCGGGTGTGGGTCGGGGAGTGTTTAGGGTGGTGTGAACAGGGGAAAGCGCCTCGGCCAGAGCGCACGTGCTCCCCACTCCCTCGGGGAGGCCACCCATACAGGGAGGGCTGCAGCAGCCCCACCAAATATAGCCCGCGCCCCCCGCCGCCGCGGACCGAGCTATTTATACCCGGACCGGGCTTGGCCGCCAGCGCAGCCACCTCCTGGCCGGAGCCCAGCCCCTGAGGGCAGCCCGACGGGTGGGCGCCCGGCCGGACCGGGGGAGACGAGACTGGGCAGCCAGGGATGCGAGGGCGCGGAGGGGCGCGGCTGCCTCTCGGGAGCCCTCGGTGGGGGCCGCGCGGGGGGCGAGAGGGCTAGTCCGTGCCCCCGGCGCCCCCGGCCCTGATGGACAAAGTGGGCGGGGTGGGGGCGAGAGTGCGGACCCAGAGGCCGCCCCCTTGCCGGGCACGGGGAAGCTCTTGGGCCCCGGCCGGCGCGCGAGCGTCGCGGCCGCGCCTACCTGCCGCCGCTGGGCCGCCTCCGCCCGCCTCTCGCCGCCTCTGCCCGCCTCTGCCGCCCGGCGCCGCGCCGGGGGCGACTTTAAGTGCTCGGGTCGCTGGCGCGGCACGTCCCCCGCGCACGTCACCGCCTGGCGCCGCCCCTGCGCGCCCCGCCCGGACCCCGCGCCGCCTCCGGACGGGCTCCCGGGCCGCAGCTCCCCGACGGCGCGTCCCACAGCCCCGCCGGGCCCAGGGACCCCCCAACCGGAACCGTCCCCGTGGCGCCCCCGGTCTGGAGCTCGCCTGCCCGCTCCGCGCCCCGGGACTGGGGCCACCCTGCCTCGCCTCCCGGGAGTCCAGGCTCGCTGCTCCCCGCCAACCCCCATTCCCCCGTCCCCCGTTTCCCCGGCTCGCGGGGAACGCAGCGCGGCAGGTCCCAGCGTCCTCCAGGGCAGCGACCCCTCGCCCCAACGCCGGGGCCCCTTTGGCGGGGAGGGGCGCGCGGGCCCCGTGGGGTTCCGGCCGCCTGGCTCAGCTCCGGGGCCCGCATCCTCCCTCTCTGAGGCCACATCCGACCTGTCCCTCTTCAGACCTCCGCTTCCTCGTCGGTCCCGGTGCGGACGGCGGCCCCTCCGGGCTCGGGGAGCGGCCCGCTGCCTGCGCTGCCTGGATTTGGGGCACGGCCTCGCCCTCCCTGAACTTCCGTTTCCCCAGGTGGCTCCGCGCCCTGCGGGGCCCTGCAAAGCCACCCACTCCAGCACTGCGCCCCTGCCCCGCCCCGCTCGCGGCTGAGAACCCGGACGTCTCCACCTTCGGGGAGGCAAGGCCTGTCCACCCGCTGGACCTCGCGAGGCGCTTCTCCCAGCCTGTTTGCAACATGGAAATAACGGGGCACTCTGGGTGCCGAGGTTTGAGGCAGCTCCAGGGAGTAAGGCCTTTGTTGGCCTGGACCAAGGAGTCTAGTTGTCAGGGCCACAGGGACGCTTTAACTGGCCCCTCACAGACCCTGGGGCTTCAGAGGCCCAGGCACCAGTAAGCCGGTACCTTCCCACAAAAGAGGCAGTGGGTATCAATGGAGGACCCCTCCAGAGGGCAAGGGGAGGCCCATCCCTGGCAATGAGGCCATGTGGGCCTTCGCTCTCCACCTGGAGCCCAGCCTTCCAGGATGCCAAGTCCGGTGAGGCCACCTGTTCTTTCTGTGTAATGTAATGAGCCCACCCTCCCACTGGCACTCACAGAGGCTGAGTCTGGCCCTCACTCCTACCTGGGGCCCAACCACCCCCATCCCCAGACATCAAGATGAGAGCCTGTGAACAGAACCCAGGCGGCCGGGCGCGGTGGCTCAAGCCTGTAATCCCAGCACTTTGGGAGGCCGAGACGGGCGGATCATGAGGTCCGGAGATCGAGACCATCCTGGCTAACTCGGTGAAACCCCGTCTCTACTAAAAAAAATACAAAAAACTAGCCGGGCGAGGTGGCGGGCGCCTGTAGTCCCAGCTACTCGGGAGGCTGAGGCAGGAGAATGGCGTGAACCCGGGAGGCGGAGCTTGCAGTGAGCTGAGATCCGGCCACTGCACTCCAGCCCGGGCGACAGAGCGAGACTCCGTCTCAAAAAAAAAAAAAAAAAAAAAAAAGAACCCAGGCTTGTGGCAAGTGGTGAGGGGGCCTCGGACTTCGTGGATGAAGACCCCACGTAGCTGGGCCGTGCTACTGCCTAGGGCAGGTGGTGGAGCCATCTTGGGTGATGCAGGTGGTGCTCCCGTCTTCCTGTACCAGGCAATTCATCAGTTTCTGGTGAGGGAGAGCAGCAGAGGGGGTGTGGGGCACCGTGGACAGCCGTGGGAATGGATCCTCCACAAGGTATTGCCTGCTGGGGAGGCGGGGGCACCGTGCTCCCCATCCCGGATTGTTGAGTCACCAGGCCTGCCGGCTGGGCTTGGGGCCCCCACTGAAGCCATCAAGACACCTTCCACGTCTGCCTACAGCTTGGCCCTGATCCCTGAACCCTGAACCCACCGTAGAGCAGCAACAGGGGGAGGAAGACAGAGCCGGAGAGCCTGGGGTCTCACTGCCCCCTCCTGCCTCTTGAAGCACAAAGGGGTGCCCCTTCCAGAGCCAGGTCTTCTCCCAGCTGGGAAGATGCCCACTCATCCCTCCAGGGGTCCCAGGGAGCACCTGGGGTTTGGCTCGGACCCCCAGGCCTGGCCCCCTCCTAGGCATGGCTTCTCGTGAGTGTGGACCCCAGGACTGCCCACCCAGAGCTGGGGTGGAGCCTCCCTGCCCTCAGAGGGGAGGGAGCAGGCAGACTGATGAGCACTGGCTCCCAGCAGAGAGGTCAAGTCTGTGGGCTTTGACTGGGGGGACTGGAAGACCACAGAGTGCTCACAGTGATATGATGGCTGCTGGGGGCTGGGGTTGGGGGCTGGCCAGGTTGTTACCCAGAGGAAAGGCTCAGCACGGCTAGCAAGCAGGCCACCTGGGACAGCTCACCCCGGGCCTGGACAGGACAGGGCGCTGTGGGGTTGGGCCAGAGCCTCCGTGACCCTGGGCCCCTCTCTAAGGATTCTGGCACTCTGGTAGCATGAGGCACCCCTGACCTCCAAGTGCTCAGCTTGTAGAAAGGCCTAGCAGTTGGAGGCGGGGGGCATTCCAGGCCTGGCACCAGGGCCCAGGTGGCCAGGCTCCATCTGACACAGGACTCCATGGGCACCTGGGCACTGAATACCACTCAGGTTTTGGGTAAGGTGCCTTCCGGGGGACATGCCCCTCCCTCAACAATCATGGATGTGTCAGAGACAGCAATGGTGCAGCAGAGGAGAGGCACCTCTGGGTGTGGTGTGATCCCCTCGCCTGCTAGTGGCCTGGAGGTGCGGGAAGGGGTGGGAAAGGCCACGTGTGTCTGCATCTCTGCAGCTGCACTCTGGGTGGTGTTGGGAGCACCCACCCCAGACCTGGCTCCAATGCCTGCTCCCCCACAGTGGCCCTGGGTCAGCCCCTAGGCCCAGACCGCACTTTTCTGCAGGAAAGGAGGTGTGGGTGTGGACAGGTGGCACCATCTCTGGCCAGTGAGCAGCTTCACAGGACGCCCCCCTGTGACCCCACAGCCCCCCGTCTTGACTTCTCCCCCAGCCTCAGGTGCCCCCACCTGCCCCTACCTGCCTCCAACTTCCTTTTGTTCCCAGTTCCAGCTACGGGGCCCTCCAGGCCCTGGAATGTCCTCCTAGGGGCCTGGCCCCCAGGTCCTTCCCACCCTGCTCCCTGGCAGGCTTAAGCTCCTTGGGGAACGTGGTCCCACCTTTTCCAAGAGCAACCTTTGTGGGAGGGGACGGGCATGAAGGGAAGGCTGGGATCTGCTTCCTCCCCCATGGGCTGCCCCAAGGGTCTCATCTTCAGTCAGGTTGGGAACCAGGCCCTACCTCTGTGTCATGACATGACCTAGGAAGTGCGGAGAGGCTTTTTTCTGAGGGACGTCACAGCTGCTGCCTCAGAGGGGGTGGCAGACCAGGCCCCAGACCTATCGGGGCCAGATCTCGGGTCCCAGGGAACCTTCCAGGGTCTGGGGAGCCACACAGAGCCCACATCCTGCATCCTTGGGAACCCCGCACACCATTTTCCAGATCCCAGCAGGGCCACCCCGTCCTGCCCCAGTCCTGGCCGTACCACCCAGCACCAGTTGCCACCCCATGGACAGGACTGCGGCCAGGACTGGCCGGGTCAGGGGAAGAAAGCCGAGTCACGGGGAAGGACATTCCGGCCGAGCCACGGCCCCGCCTCCCTGGGGTCCTGGGCCGTCTAGCTCCTGACCCTGCCTGCCTTACAGCTCCCTGCCCAGAGGATCTGGTGACACAACTGTCACAGCCTGTCACTCCACACCTGTGGCCACACCTTCCCCAGACTCCAGACCCGTGAGGGGCATGTGGTGGGACGTGCCGAGGCTGGACAGGGGATGCAGACAGGACGGTGCCAGGGGAGGCTGGCGCCCCCCACCACACAGGACCATGGCCCAAATCTACGCCTTCCCTTCACTCGCCCCAGAGAACCTGTCCAGGCTCCCAGAAAAATACATTTTTTTCTTTTTGTTTTTGACAGAGTCTCACTCTGTCACCCAGGCTGGAGTGCAGTGGCGTGATCTCGGGTCACCGCAACCTCCGCCTCCCAGGTTCAAGCAATTCTCCCGCTTCAGCCTCCCGAGTAGTTGGGATTACCGGCACCCGCCACTACGCCCGGCTCATTTTTGTATTTTTAGTAGAGACAGGGTTTCACTATGTTGGCCAGGCAAGTCTTGAACTCCTGACCTCATGATTCACCTGCCTCGGCCTCCCAAAGTCAGAAAAATACATATTAACCTGGCTGCTGCTGGGCCTTCCCTATGAGCGGCAGCTCAGGCAGGGTGCAGAGGTGAAAAGGGCAGGAGAGCCCGCACCGTGGCCCAGTGGGGCCTGACCCACCACACTGCTGCCCATGGTGGGTTTTGGTCATGGGGTTCAGGTGTGATGCATGGTGTAGGGGTATGAGTGTGCAGGAGTGTGGGGCTAGGGGTGTGCAGGGGCGTGAGGGTGTGTCTGTGCACAGGTGTTGGGGTACGTCTGTGCATGGGTGTAGGGGTGTGTCTGCATAGGTGTAGGGTTGCATCTGCATAGGTGTTGGGGTGTCTGTGCACAGGTGTTGGGGTATAGGTGTTCATGGTCTGATGAGAGCAGCTGTTGTGGGCTGACCAGGTCTTCTTGGTGTCCTCAGTGACCTCTCGCTCTGTCACTGGGAGACAGAACTGAGATGGGGTCAGTGCTGCTGGAACATTCAAAACTAATGCCCATTGGATCCTGGGCGGCCATTCCAGGAATGTGGTCAAGTGGGGAAAGAAAGAAGTGTGGGGATCTCTCTGGACCTCAGTCTCTTGCTCTGTAGAGTGGGCGCAACAAAGCTCACCTGGTGGCTCTTGGGAGGGTTTCAACTCTAGCCCTTCTCACCTGTTAGGTGCATCCTCCCCTCCTGAGCACCCCGGAAGACCTCCCACAGTCCTTCCAGAACCCCACTGAGAAACCACGCTTTCTTCCATGCCCTGCCCCCATCATCCTGTCAGCACTGGCCGGGCTCTCACGTTAGACTTCAGGTTCATCCTCCCTCTACCCCACGCCCCGGCTCTGTCCACGGGTCAGGCGTGGGCTGTGTCCTGGGGCCGGGTGGCTTGGCCTCTTGTCTTCCTGACGTCTTCCCTGGTGCCCTCAACTGAGCTCTGCCAGGACAGCCATGTGTGGGTGCCAGCAAGTGCAGGGGCTGTGTGGCGTGGGAACTGAGGTCCAGCCCACGGGGAGTTTCTTAGGGACACAGGCTCTGAGGACAGGCAGCCTCTGCCTGGGGGTCACTGCTCCACTGGGACACATCCGTGCCCGTCTGCCACCACACTCTAGGACCACTCTTGGGGAACTCTCCTTTGCCTCTTCATAAATGAGAGGATGGAGCCTCAGAGAGGTCAGACTCAGCAGCCAATCATGCTTGGCTCTGGCCTTCCCTGTCAGGGAGAGGGCAAAGGGCAGGGAGGGTGAGGGGCAGGGTGGGCAGGGGGGCAAGGGGCAGGGTGCGCAGGGAGGAGGTGCTGCCCCAGCACTGGTCCCAGGTGTGGACTGCAGAGCCACAGTGGGTACAAGACCAGGGAGGGCCAGAGAGCAGCCTGGGGGCCCTGGCCTGTCCAGACCACAAGGCTCCCGAGCCTCTTCTCTCGGCTCTCCTTCAGTCTCTGAGCCTTGGCATGGGCTGTACCCTCTCCCTGGGTACTTGGGGCACAGAGGGCTTCGCCTGTGGGCTGCAGACCCCAGGGGAGGCTGGTACACCTGTGTGGGGTTCCAGGACTTTGTTATCCAGATGTGGTAACCAGGTTGGGGTAGGACCTGGCTGCTAGGGGCAAATCATGCCAGAGGATTCTGGGCAGGTCCTGAGCGACGGCTGCTACTTACCCACGGACCCTGCCAAAGTCCCACCACCCCTACCCTGATCGGTAGAGGTGAAGCCTTGGCTCTGGGGAGACACTGGGCTGGGAGGCCTCTACCGTACCTGGGAGACAAAAGGGCCTGGTGTCAAGGTCCCGCCTTCCCCACAGACTTGCAAACTGTATTAATCCTCTACTGCTACCTACAAAATCATCCCCAGGCCTGGCACAGTGACTCATGCCAGCAGTCTCAGCAGGTTGGGAGGCCAAGGCAGGAGGATCCCTTTGGGAGGCCAGGAGTTCGAGACCAGCCTGGGCAACACACATGTACATAGAGACCAGGACACACCCACCTGGGGTCAGGTAGGGCTGCGTTCCATTTCCTCCTTTACTTTCCTACATTTCCCATTTTGCCAGCAGGGACTGTATTACTTATTCATTCCTTTTAAAGATCAAGGTGGGACTGGGTGCGGTGGCTCATGTCTGTAATCCCAGCACTTCAGCAGGTGGATCACATGGGCCCAGGAGTTCAAGGCCAGCCTGGGCAACATATTAAAATCCTGTCTCTACAAAAAAAATCACACAAAAATTAGCCAGGTATGACGATGCACACCTGTAGTCCCAGCTACTTAGGGGGCTGAGGTGATACGATTGCTTGAGGCCGAGATTTTGAGCCTGCAGTGAGCCAAGATCGTGCCACTGCCCTCCAGCCTGGGACAGAGTGAGACCCTGTCTCAAAAAGCAAAAATCAATAAATTGCACTAGGCACGGTGGCTCACACCAGTAATCTCAGCACTTTGGGAGGTTGAGGCAGGCAGATGACTTGAGGCCAGAAGTTTGAGACCAGCCTGGCCAACATGGTGAAACCCAGTTTCTACCAGAAAATACAAAAAATTAGCCAGGCGTGGTGGTGCGCACCTGTAATTCCCACTACTCAGGAGACTGAGGCAGGAGGGCAGGAGAATTGCTTGAACCCAGGAGACGGAGACTGCAGTGAGCCTAGATCATACCACTGCACTCCAGCCTGGGTGACAGACCAAAACTCTGTCTCAAAAAGAAAAATAAATAAATAGGCCAGGCTCAGTGGCTCACACCTGAAATCCCAGCACTTTGGGAGGCCGAGGCAGGCGGATCACCTGAGGTCAGGAGTTCGAGACCAGCCTGGCCAATATGGTGAAACCCCATCTCTACCAAAAATACAAAAATTAACCAGGCATGGTTGTGGGTGCCTGTAATCCCAGCTACTCGGGAGGCTGAGACAGGAGAATCGCTTGAACCCGGGAGGTGGAGGTTGCAGTGAGCCAAGATCACGACACTGTACTCCAAGCTGGGTAACAGAGCAAAACTCTGTCTCAAAAATAATAATAATAATAATAATAATAATAATAATAAATTCAGGTAGAGCTTCTTTCTATAGCACACGGCTACGGTGGAGGGCAGCTCAGAGGCACTGGATGTGCTCACGTTGTCCACCACCAGCTGTCTAGTTTCAAAACTCTTTCATCACCCCTTAAAAACACCCTGCACCAGCCGGGCGCAGTGGCTCACGCCTGTCATCTCAGCACTTTGGGAGGCTGAGGTGGGCGGATCACGAGGTCAGGAGATCGAGACCATCCTGGCTAACACAGTGAAACCCCGTCTCTACTAAAAATGCAAAAAATTACCCAGACATGGTGGTGGGCACCTGTAGTCCCAGCTACATGGGAGGCTGAGGCAGGAGAATGGCGTGAACCCGGGAGGTGGAGCTTGCAGTGAGCCGAGATCACGCCACTGCACTCCAGCTGGGAGACAGAGCGAGACTCCGTCTCAAAAATAAATAAGTAAATAAAAACACACTGCACCCGTTAAGTAATCGCTCCCCATCCTCCTTTCCACAGCCCCTCCCCATTCCCTGGTATCCGCCCATCTGCTTTCTGTGTCTGTGGACTGGCCTGTCCGGGACATTTCATGTGAATGGAGCCCTGCCGGGTGTGGCCTTTGTCACTGGCTTCTTTACTGAGCATCACATCTTCCACGTTCATCCACGGGAGAGGGTCTATCAGTGCTTCATTCCTTTTTGTTTTTGAGATGGAGTCTCGCTCTTGTCGCCCAGGCTGGAGTGTGGTGGCGTGATCTCAGCTCACTGCAACCTCCGCCTCCCCAGTTCAAGCGATTCTCCTGCCTCAGCCTCCCCAGTAGCTGGGATTGCAGGCGCCCGCCACCACGACTGGCTAATTTTTATATTTTTAGTAGAGACAGGGTTTCACCATGTTGGTCACGCTGGTCTCGAACTCCTGACCTCAGGTGAGCCACCCGCCTCGACCTCCCAAAGTGCTGGGATGACAGGCGTGAGCCACCGCGCCCGGCCTCTTCATTCCTTTTTACGACTGAATGATGTTTCCTCATGTGGATGGATCACATTTCATTTCTTCACTCATCTGCTGACGGACATGTGAGTCGTCTCCACCTTTTGGCTGTTGTAAACAGTGGTACCATGGACATTCATGGGCCAGTGTCTGTGTGAACAGATGTCTTCATTTCTCTTTGGTGTGAACGTAGGAGCCGGGTTGCTGGGTCCCAGGGTGACGTTCCTCTCCGTGAGGAGCCACCACCCTGTCTTCCTCGGAGGCTTTGGCTGTTTCTGTTCTCAGCAGGGTATTCAAGGGTTCTGGTTTCTCCACATCCTCACCAGCGCCTGTTATTTTCTGTGGAGGTTTTCTGGGAGGTGTTTGTTTTTCAGAGACCAGGATCATCTTATGTTGCCCAGGCAGGAACTCCTGGGCTCAAGTGATCCTCCCGCCTCCGCCTCCTGCCTGGCTGAGACTCCGGGCCCGTGCCACCACACCAGGCCTGTTTTTCGTAAAGCCGTGCTTGTGGGTGTGAAGTGGTGTCTCGTTATGGATTGGATTTGCATTTCTCTAATGACTAATGATGTTGAGCAACTTTTCATATGCCCGTTGGCCTTTTTTTTTTTTTTTTTTTTGAGACGGAGTCTCGCTCTGTGCCCCAGGCTGGAGTGCAGTGGCCGGATCTCAGCTCACTGCAAGCTCCGCCTCCCGGGTTCACGCCATTCTCCTGCCGTAGCTTAGTAGCGCCCGCCACCTCGCCTGGCTAATTTTTTGTATTTTTAGTAGAGACGGGGTTTCACCGTGTTAGCCAGGATGGTCTCGATCTCCTGACCTGGTGACCCGCCCGCCTCGGCCTCCCAGAGTGCTGGGACGACAGGCGTGAGCCTCCGCGCCCGGCCTTTTTTGTAGTTTCAGTAGAGACGGGGTTTCACCGTGTTCGCCAGGATGGTCTCGATCTCCTGACCTGGTGACCCGCCCGCCTCGGCCTCCCAGAGTGCTGGGACGACAGGCCTGAGCCTCCGCACCCGGCCTCCCCACTGGTCATTTTGTATCTTCTTTGGAGAAATGTCCATTCGGACCCGCCCGTTCTTATATCGGGTTGTCTTCGTTGTTGTTGTCGTTTAGTTTTACTCTCTTTCATGTTTGGAACAAGGTCTCACTCTATTGCCCAGGCTGGAGTGCAGTGGTGCATTCTCAGCTTACTGCAGCCTCCACCTCCCAGGCTCACACGCGCTTCCCCTGCCTCAGCCTCCCAAGTAGCTGGGACGACAGGTGAGCATCACCACCACACCCAGCTAATGTTTTTGTGTGGTTTTGTAGAGACAGGGTTTCACCATGTTGCCCAGGCTGTTCTTAGAACTCCTGAGCTGAAGTGCTTCGCCTGCCTCAGCCTCCCAAAGTGCTGGGATTACAGGTGTGAGCTGCCATGCCCGGCCCTTTGCTGAGTTTTACAGGTTCTGGGTATTAAACTCTTAACAGATACATGGTCTGCAGATATGTATTTTCCCCCATTCTGTGGGCTGCCTTCACTCTCCTTTGATGCACAAAATTGTATCTTTGTTTCTTATGTTGCTTGTGTTTTTGGTATCATCTCAAAAAACTGGGCCGGGTGCAGTGGCTCACACCTGTAATCCCAGCACTTTGGGAGGTCGAGGTGGGCAGATCACTTGAGGCCAGGAGTTTGAGACCAGCCTGGCCAGTAGAAACGCGTCTCTGCTAAAAATACAAACATTAGCCCGGTGTGGTGGTGCACGCCAGTAGCCTTCCCAGCTACTCAGGAAGCTGAGGCATGAGAACTGCTTGAACCCAGGAGGCAAAGGTTGCCATGAGCTGGGATCACACCATTGCACGCCTGCCTGGATGGGTGACAGTGAGACTCTAAAAAATAATAATAATAATTAAATAAATAAACATGCTTTCTTTTGAGAGTTTTATGATATTAGCTTTTACGTTTTGTTTGTTGATCTATTCTCCATTAATACTTATACATGGTGTGAGATAGAGATCCAGCATTATTCTTTTGCATGTGAATATCCAGTTGTCCCAGCACATTTGTGGAAGAGATCTTTACTTTCTTTTCTTATTTAAAAAAAATTTTTTTTTAGATGGAGACAGGGTCTCACTATATTGGCCAGGCTGGTCTTGAACTCCTGAGCTCAGGTGATTCTCCCACCTCGGCCTCCCAAAGTGCTGGGATTACAGGCATGAGCCACCATGCCTGGCCGGAATCTATCCTAAGGACAAAAATCAGTGTGGTCAGCCTGCTTCTGTGTTTAAGCTGGAGTGGGTGTGCCGGGCAGGGGCTGCATGTGGGGCCAGAGGTTGCCCTGGGTCTCCCCTTCCCACTCCTGGGGTGGAGTGGAGCCCTACCCTAGCCCCTTGGCCCCAACACTCAATCCTCAGCAGGCCAGGGGGTCATCAGCTGGAGGCCTCAGTGGTGGGCATGGAGCAGGAGGCAGCTCTCCTGGGCACTCGGGGAGGAGCATCTTTCCTTGGCAAGAAGGTTTTGGGGTGTCAGAGCTTTGGTGGCCGCGGAGCCCAGCCTGGGGCATCCAGGCCAGGCTGGGCCAACAGAGACAACTCTGTCCCAGGATTGGGGTGGCAGGTGGCTGGATGGGTGGGGACACTGCCCTCTCCTCTCGGCTCAGCCTTTTGGAGGCTGGACAGAGTGTGGCCCTAAGAGTTACCCCCACCTGCTGTGAACGGCAGCCCCGCCGGCCCTGAGCATCCAGCATCCTGGAGTGCGGTTTTCCCCCTTTCTCCACTCCACCTGCCCTGTGTCCCACCCCGCCTCCTCTTGAGCTGGGGACTGGGGGGTCAGGGTTTCCTCTGCCCTCCTTGGAGCCCACGTCGGCCCTGGGTCTGCCATGGAGGCAGGACTGGAGTGTGGAAGGAGAGGAGTCAGGGCTGGAACTCAAGGCTGGGTGGGAGCAGCGCAGCCGGTGCTCGCCTGTAGTCCCGCTTCTCAGTGCAGCTCCCCCGCCTTTCAGTGCAGCCCTCCAGCCCCCTCTTTGCACCCTTTGGCCAAGCAGGGGGGGGAGCAGCCCAGGCAGGGGCCTTGGACCCCACTGCTCAGGGGTGGCCACTGGCACCTGGGAGGCTGGTGGGGAAGGGCCCCATCGGTCCCCCTGCCAGCTGGGGCCTCCAGAGACAGAGCAGGCCCAGGGGACAAGGCCTCTGGCCTGCGAGACCCTACTGGCAGCCACCGGCTCCTGGGGAGCCCCCACGGCCTGCAAGTGCCTGGGGGTGACCCGACCTTCCCTGCTATCTAGGGGAGGGTGACCGGGACAGTGTCACCCTCTCTAAACAGACTAGCTCCTGCCCCGCCCCTTGGAGACGGGTGGGCACCTTCCCAGGTGGCACCAGCAAAGTGTGCTGCTGCCCCACACGCCCTCCCTAGGCCTCCAGACCAACCCCCAAGTGCCTCAGACCTGCAGGCCCAGCAAGGCTCTGTCGCTGCCCCGGTCTCCAGGCCCTGCCTGGTCCTGGGTGTCCTCCTCTTCTGCAGCTCAGGGTCTTCCCGTCTCCTGAGCCCAATGTATGGGCCCCATCCCTGCTTCTCTCCTCCCTGCCCACACCTGCCCGGGATGGCCCCGTCCACTCTCACAGCCCTCAGGAGCTTCCTCTCACGGTAACCCCAGTCCTGCTGGGCTCACGCGGGGCTGCCTCAGCCTCTCTCCCTTATCCTCAACCCCCATGTCCAGTGGCAAGTCCCGTGGTCCCCGAGCCCTAGTGGTGCCCCCAGAGGCTCAGTGAGCCATTGGCATCCTGGTGTCCTGCCCACCCCAGCACCTGGATGGAACAGATGCAGGTGAGTGATGGGCTTCAGGAACAGCCAGTGCCACCAGCCTGGCCCCAGGCTCTCATCCCTGCTGCCCATTCTCCACACACAGCCAGAGAGGACCTTCTGCCGTGGTCAGCACCAGTCTGGTTTATGCTTTAGCCCTGGCCGGGCCTCTGTTCTCTCTTCCCTGGCCTGGAACGTCATTTAGGTATCACCTGCTTTGGTGGTCCTGGTGCGGCCTCCCTGAGCAAGCTCCACCTGCACACACCCTTGGCACCTTACACACGGTTCCTTCAGGGCTTCTGTGCACCCGCCGCGCTGTCGAGAGCTGCCTTCTTCCTGCATTTCTCCTCCTCCAGTGACCTCCTGGGCTTGCCGAGGCCGTCCACTCCCCAGTGACCGAGGCTGGGCTCGCCTTGGCCGTCCACTCCCCAGTGACTGAGGCTGGGCTCGCCTTGGCCGTCCACTCCCCAGTGACCGAGGCTGGGCTCCCCTTGGCCATCCACTTGCCAGTGACCGCCTGGATTCGTCTTGGCCGTCCACTCCCCAGTGACTGAGGCTGGGCTCGCCTTGGCCGTCCACTCCCCAGTGACCGAGGCTGGGCTCGCCTTGGCCGTCCACTCCCCAGTGACTGAGGCTGGGCTCGCCTTGGCCATCCACTTGCCAGTGACCGCCTGGATTTGTCTTGGCCATCCACTCCCCAGTGACCGAGGCTGGGCTCCCCTTGGCCATCCACTCCCCAGTGACCGCCTGGATTCGTCTTGGCCATCCACTCCCCAGTGACCGAGGCTGGGCTCCCCTTGGCCATCCACTCCCCAGTGACCGAGGCTGGGCTCCCCTTGGCCATCCACTTGCCAGTGACCGCCTGGATTTGTCTTGGCCGTCCACTCGCCAGTGACCGAGGGTGAGCTCATCTTGGCCATCTATTCCCCAGTGACCGAGGCTGGGTTCCCCTTGGCCATCCATTCGCCAGTGACCTAAGGCTGGGCTCACCTTGGCCGTCCATTCCTCAGTGACTAAGGCTGGGCTCGCTTTGGCCATCCACTCCCCAGTGACCAAGGCTGGGCTCGCCTAGGCTGTCCACTCGGCAGTGACTGAGGCTGGGCTCCCCTTGCCGGTCCACTCCCCAGTAACTGAGGCTGGGTTCCCCTTGGCCGTCCACTCGCCAGGGTTATGCAGAGCTTGTCATTGCTGGGACTGCAGCTACCCCATGTCTCAACCCGGAGCACCCCAGGTCAAGAGGCTGAGGTCGCCACCTGCCAGCCCCTGCTGTGGCCTCGTGCCCAGCCCCAGCCTGACACACAAAGGCACAGGGAGGTTCTGAGGTGCCCTTGGCCTTCACCAGGCCAGAGCCAAGGGCGTGAGGACAGCAGCCAGGCTGTGGCTGGAGGGCTATGGGGCTGGGGGCCTGGGGAGTGGGGCCGGACTGTGTGCCAGGATCTGTGTCTCCTGCCCGAGGGGGAAGGCAAGGCCTTGCTCAACCTTCCTGTCCAGCCAGGACTGCAGGCCCCACAGCCGGTGACTCAGCACTGAGCGCTCAGTGGAACTTCCTGGGGGGTTGGGGAGGGGCGTGGGACTTCTGACAGCACCCGTACCTTGCCCCTTGCCGCGACACTGGCTCAGGAACCGCCATTTCCACACTGTCGGCGGCCGGGGTGCAGCCCCGTCCCTTCTAGGGGCCACGTGAGCCCCTTAGCTTCCCCAGCCTCAGTTTCCTCACTTTTACCCCAAGACGGGTGGACTTTGTGGCCTCTATCGGATGTGGTTACAGTGTGGAAATGCCGTGCATCCCCCAGGCTCCCCCTGGCTCCCTCAAAGCACCTCCTGCCCACAGGCTGCTGTCGCTGCAGTGGACAGGGCAGTCAAGGAAGGTGGATGCCGGGGCACCTTGGCCCCTCTCTTTCTGGATGAGGCTGGCCTTGGGAGGACAGCCTGGCTTGGAGCCCCGTTGGGTGCCCACCCGCTGAGCAGCATGGCCTCTTCCACACCAGCCTCGAGGGAGCATCCCCTAGTCCTGCCCGTGTCCATACCAGGATCCCTGGCAGCAGTGGCCCTGCCTCCAGGTCTTCACCTCCGGGAAGTGGCTGTGATTGTGGCCGCTGTGGGGCGTGTCTGACGCCTCTGTCCGGCTCCTGGTCCCATCTGGACAGTGCCGGTCTTGCTGGTCTGTTCCTGGAGGGTCTTCCTGTCCAGAGGAGCCTCCCTGCCCCCAGCCCTCAACCAGGAGTCAGTGCCCACCCCGCTCCTCCTGGAGCAGGCAGACACTGAGGCCCACCCACATCTACCAGGCCCTTTTATTTCTTGGCTCCTCTCCGGCCTCAGGACCTGGGAGCCAGGCAGATGGTGCCCATGGTCACCCTTTCAGCTGAGCCACATGCCTGGGTGCCCCAGGGACAGAGCAGGGCGTGCCACAGGCACTGGCCGAGTCCAGATGGGAACAGGGCCCGTCCACACCCACCGGGCCCTTTCATTTCTTGGCTCCCCTCCTGCCACAGGGCTTGGGAGCCAGGCAGATGGAGAAGTTGCCTCTGCAAGTCTGATGTAGGCGTTTCCCACACCTGAGGGGAAGTGGCCTGCTCTGGCCCATGCAGGCTGGTGCCCACTGATGTACGCGTTCCCCACACCTGAGGGGAAGTGGCTTGCTCCAGCCCATGCAGGCTGGTGCCCAGGCGGGGGCCCCCGCACCGCTTGTCCTGGATCCCTGTGCTTTTAGGGCCCCGCAAGAGGCCTGGAGGCCCCAGGCAAGCAGCTTTTGGGGGCTCCCACGGTGAAGTCTGCCACCAAGGTCAGTCTGTGTTCTGGGAAGCAAGAGCCACAGCCCACACCTACGCCCTCAGCCATGGTGTTCTGACCTTCCTCTCACTCTCCCTTCTTTACCAAACTCAGTGACACGGGGCTGCCTGACACCCAGATGTGTGTTGGCATCTGCTCTGGGCTGGGCGGGGCATGGGTGCCAGGAATGCCGCTGAGAGGACAGCCAGTTACTCCCCACACACCTTGCTCTGCCACAGAGGCATGGGAGGGTCAGGTCCTGGCCATGCCACTCACCGGGGCACCAGGAAGGGCCCTTGGCCTCCACTGTCGTGGCATCTATGATGAGGGCGGTTGCAGGGTGGCCTGGGGGAGCCAGCACTGGGGGCTATCAGCCCCACACAGGTCCAGGGCTGAATGGTGGTTCCCAAACAGATAGGATCCAGTCGTAGCTGCTGGTCTATCAGAATGTGGCATGGGAATAGGGTCATTGCGGATGTAATTGGCTGGGTGGTCCCACTCCAACGCGATGGCATCCTAAGAAGGGCAGCACTCGGAGACAGAGACACAGGAGAAGCCACGTGATGGTGGATGTGGGGGTGGGAGGGGGCGATGTGGCTGCAGCCAAGGACGCGGAAGCCGGAAGTGTTAGGTGCCTGTGGTCCCAGCTACCTGAGGCAAAGGTGGGAAGGATTCTCCCATAGGGCTTCTGGAGGGGCCGTGGCCTGGCTGACATCCTCAGCTCTCCTGAACTGGGAAAGAAGAAAGGACCAGTTTGAGGTTCCTTGTTTTGGCAGCCCCAGGCCCTAGCACATACCCTGTCTGCCTTCCACCTGTGAGTCCTGCTGGGTGCTGGAGGCCAGGAGTAAGGTGAATGTGGTCTCCCTCAGGCAACTCCCAGCCACCCACACTGAGGGTGTCCAGGTATAGCCCAGCTGGGGAACTGGGCAGGGAAAGAAGGGGAGGGGTGCTGCAGTGCTGGGGGGCAGGGAAGGAGGGGGAGGGGTGCTGCAGTGGGGGGGGGCCGGGAAGGAGGGGGAGGGGTGCTGCATTGCTGGGGGGCATCTTCTTCAGGCTAGGGGTCCAGGGCTCCAAAACATCTTTCTGCCCCAAAGGAAGTGCTGAAGGGCGGGGAAAAGCGTCCCCAGACGCCAAGGGTGTCTGGCCAGGGACAGCACCTTCAGTTTGGTTTGAGGGAATCTACGGGTACGCGGGCACCTGCTGCTGGGGGGATTCAGTGAGGTGTGGCCTCGGGCCTGAGCTGACAGCAGGTGCCCTGGAACCGTGGAGCTCAACCCAACTGAACGGCCCTCGAATCAGAGCACAGGCTGTGAGGGCTCTGGGCAGGACCAGACCGGCCTGCCCCACAGCTTCAGGACCCAGGCAGTGCCCGTGGCACACCCTGCTCTGTCCCTGGGGCATGCGGGCATGTGGTCAGCTGAAGCGGTGACCATGGGCGCCATGCTGCTGACGTGGCCAGCACATGATTCCAGGCCCAGATCCCCATGACCTGGTGAATGACCTGCTGGAGCCGTGTAACTCAACACCACAGCCTGGGGGTCTTAAACGACGTTTACTTTCTCACTTCTGGAGTCTGGATGTCAGAGATCAGGCTGCCGGCAGGGTGGGTTCCTCCTGACGCCGCTCCGTGGCTTGCAGACGGCACCCTCTCCCTGAGTCCCTCTGCTCTGTGTGCTCACTTCTGGTGCCTCTTCCTGTTCTTATAAGGACAACAGCTCAGGGCCTCACCCTTAGGACTCACGTAACCTTAATTACCTTCTTAGAGGCCCTATCCATAACACATGGGTTC
The DNA here is from genome assembly GCF_007565055.1 of Rhinopithecus roxellana. Classification (NCBI taxonomy): domain Eukaryota; kingdom Metazoa; phylum Chordata; class Mammalia; order Primates; family Cercopithecidae; genus Rhinopithecus; species Rhinopithecus roxellana. The sequence continues at coordinate 39,195,586 of NC_044567.1, forward strand.
AGGGGGTTTTTTTGGAGACAGAGTCTTGGTCTGTCGCCCAGGCTGAAGTGCAGTGGTGTGATCATAGTTCACTGCAGCCTCAAACTGCTGTGTTCAAGTGATCTTCCCACCTTGGCCTCAGGTAGCTGGGACCACAGGCACGTGCCATCACACCCAGTTAATTAAAAAAAAATTTTTTTGGACCAGGCATGATGGCTCATACCTGTAATCACAGCACTTTGGGAGGCTGAGGCAGGCAGATCACTTGAGGTCAGGAGTTCGAGACCAGCCTGGCCAACATGGCAAAACCCCACCATCTCTACTAAAAATACAAAAATTAGCCAGGCGTGGTGGCAAGCGCCTGTAATCCCAGTTACTCAGGAAGCTGAGACAAGAGAATCGCTTGAACCCGGGAGATGGAGGCTGCAGTGAGCTGAGATCATGCCACTGCACTCCAGCCTGGGCAACAGAGCGAGAGGCTATCTCCCGAGCTCAAAGAATCCTTCCTTTGGCCTCCCAAGGTGCTGGGTTTTTACGTGTGAGCACTGTGCCCGGTCCACACGTGGGTTCCTATAGATCCCACTTTACAGGCAGGGACACTGAGGCATGCGGAGCCAGGATACAGACCCAGCAAGTGCCGGCTCCTCTTCTGGGTGGCCCAGCCTATCTCTGACACCCACACTTACCCAGGCCTGGTGGCTGCATCGTGGACATGGGGGCAAGGCAGCTCTCTGGGTGAGCAGAGGCAGGAGCTGAGGCAGGGATATGGGCATCCTTTTGGGTACATCTAGTCCTAGAGCTGATCCAGGGGCCAAATGTGCCACCAAGGCCAGGTCAACCCCAGCACTGCCCTGTGGCTGGGGGTAGCAGGGAGCCAACAGTCCAGGCCCTACATCCTGTTCTAATAGAGTGACAAGTCTGATGAGGCTGGGGGTGTACAGGCACTGAGAAGGCAGCAGAAGGACAAGGAGCCAAACATACAGGGTGGCAGGGGAACCCAGGGAGGCAGATACATGGTGGGGGGAGTCCTGGGAGTTGGACACATGGGGCAGGTGGGGGGTCCAGGGACCTAGACACAGGGAGTGGGGAGGGGAGTCCAGGGGGCTAGATACACAGCATGTGGGGTGGGTCCAGGGGACTAGACACACAGGGTGGGGGGTGGATCCAGGGAGCCGGACACACACGTGCGGTGGGGAGGGGGCATCCAGGGAACCAGGTCTAGGCAGAGGCAACTGACACAAAGGCCCCGAGGCAGAAGAGGGTTTGGTGTGTGAGACGGGACTGAGGACAGTGGGTGAGGGGCAGCCCCACCGGGACGCGTGGGTCCGGGAGGACGGGCTGTAGGGTGCCTGGGCTGCAGGCACGGCAGGGATTGGAGTGACCCAGTGTAACAATGTGGGTGGGGGATGACACCAGACCCCTGGCTTATTGCCCCACCAGGGGAATTCCCAGACACCAGACACCCCCTCCACTCCCACGCAGAAGTGCGGGCTGAGGGTTCGGGTGAACCAGGCCCGGCTCCATTCACTGATCCGCAGATGGATAAGAACAGGTGCCATTTTCGGAGGATGTGAATGGTGGAGAATGGCTGGCCCTGAGAATGTTGTTCCCACATGATGATGGGGGGGGGTCTCCGGGCCTTGGTTGGTCTCGACCCCCTTCCTTTCCCCCAGTTCCCCAACCAGGATCTGAGCGGCTGCGCGCACCGCCCGGGGCCCCGCCAGTCTCCGAGCCCGTGGGCGGCGCCGGGAACTCGTGGCCTGGTGGCCGCAGCCGACCCTCAGGCAGGACTTGGTGGCGCCCCCGGCCCGTACAGACCCCCACGGGCAGCCTCGGCCGCCCCCGCCCCCGTGCTCCCCTCATCTCAGGGCAAAAGCTCAAGACAACCCTTCGGGACCGCGAGCCGGGCGGCCTCAGGGTGCGGGCGCCTGGGGACCCTCGGCCGGGCCGGGGGCGGCGAGGGTGGGGGCGCCTCGCGCGGCGGAGCCCGCCGTCCCCATAGCCCGGAACCCAGTCCGGAGTCGCCCCGCTGGCCGGTGAGGAGGCCGGGCTCCCTCCCTCGATCCGCGGCGGCGGTCGGCTCGGCCCGGGGCGTCTCTCGGGCCTGGGCGCAGCGCGGAACCCGGCGGGGCGGGAGCGGCCGGAACCCAGCGCCAGGGACCCCGTTTCCTGTCGGCGGGTCCCGAGCGCTGCACCGAGCGCAGCCGGACGCGGCCGACTGACCCGGTCGCTGTGGCAACGCGGCGGGACCCGGCAGCGCTGCTGGCGGGCGTTCGGGTGAGGCGCGGTCGGGCGGCGTGGGCGGCGTGGGCGGCGCTCCCGACCACTCTTCCTGTGGAAAACCTCGGGACTTGCTGTCCTGTCGGACGCAGCGCTCCGGTGGGGACCTGGAGCGCGAGGTCGACCCTCAGAGCCCGGCCGGGCCCGGACCGGGGACCTGCTGGCGGAGGCTGCGGCGGGGCGGGGTGTGCAGCCGCGCTGGGCGGGAGTGTTTCCTTGGTCGCCCTTGGATGACCTGGGGCGGTGGGCGCTGCCGACCAGGGCCCCGCAGCCCCGGGAGAGTTCCCCGGGTTCCGCCGCCGACAAGGACGGCTGCGCGTCCGGGCAGCCTTGCTGCGTCTGAGTTTAAAAAAAAGAAAAAGAAAGAAAGACTGGGCGCGGTGGTTCACGCCTGTAATCCCAGCACTTTGGGAGGCCGAGGCGGGTAGATTGCTTGAGGCCAGGAGTTCGAGACCCGCCTGGCCAACATGGTGAAACCCCGTCTCTACTAAAAATGCAAAAATTACTGGGCGAGGTGGCGGGCGCCTGTAATGCCAGCTACTCGGGAGGCTGAAGCAGGAGAATCGCTTGAACCCAATGTTGTAATCGAGCGAGTTACAGAGAGAACGCCACACTTTTTTTTTTTTTGAGACGGAGTCTCGCTCTGTCGCCCAGGCTGGAGTGCAGTGGCCGGATCTCAGCTCACTGCAAGCTCCGCCTTTCGGGTTCACGCCATTCTCCTGCCCCAGCCTCCCGAGTAGCTGGGACTACAGGCGCCCGCCACCTCGCCCGGCTAGTTTTTTGTATTTTTTAGTAGAGACGGGGTTTCACCATGTCAGCCAGGATGGTCTCGATCTCCTGACCTCGTGATCCACCCGTCTCGGCCTCCCAAAGTGCTGGGATTACAGGCTTGAGCCACCGCGCCCGGCCGAGAACGCCACACTCTTGAGACTAATTCAGGCGTTCTTTATTGCCGGCGGCGACCGAGAGATGGCTAGAGCTCGAAATTATCTCCGCCCCAGGAAGGGGCTAGATTTCTTTTTATACCTTGGTCTAAATAGGGGAGGGGGAGTCTAGCTGAAGCAATTTTTTTTTTACAGAAGCAGAACAGGCAAAAAAGTTAAAAGAGAAATGGTTACAGAAAGAGTTACAGGAAAAAACAAACAAAAAACAGTTTCAGGTGCAGGGGCTTCAATTACCACAAAGTGATAAACGCAGGGGCTTTGGGTACGGTCAACAGAGCGCGCGTTCCCAGGAGCTGCTGGTATAGCTTGCTCCAGTTTCTTATCAGTAAGCGCATTCCTGGATGTGCTTGGAGTCGACTTGCACCAGGTACGTCCTTAAGGGAGGGGGACAAGAGGCTGCAAGCAAAGAAACCAACATGGAGTCTGTCCAGCTCTCAGCTAAGAGAGAGCCAATCAGGTTAAAACAAGGTAGGGTATGACACCGCTAGGCAGAGGTTGCGGTGAGCTGAGATCGCACCATTGCACTCCAGTCTGGGAGACAAGAGTGAAACTCCATCTCAAAAAAAAAAAAAAATTATCTGTAACTTAGAAAAAGGATACAAAAGCAGCACAAAGATTTCCCGTGTACCCTTTGCCCAGAGCCCCTAGAAGGCTGATGTCTTACAGAACCACAGTTCATTCAGCAACATGCAGACACTGGCGTTCATGTTAATACAATCCCATGATCTGGTCTCCGGTATTTATTCTTGCTTAGCAGCTGCTTGGTGGATGACTGTACCGTGGTCCAAGATCCAATGATAAGTCCACTATTTTGTAAAATGCCCCATTTTGGGTTTCTCTGATGTTTTCTCGTAATTGATTTCATATTACTCATTTTTGGCAAGTAAACCTCAACAGGGAAATTGTGTCCTTCCCAGTGTCTTACGAGCCACAGGATGCCCCTGGCTGTTGGCGCTCATCGGGTCCTGGGGACTGAGGTGGTGTCTGCCAAATGTGTCCACAAAGTTGGGGTCCTTCCCTTTATAAATAATACATATTTTGTGGGGAAATATTTTGCCACTATGTAAAAGATCTTCTTTCTTTTTTCTTTTTTTGAGATGGAGTCTCTCTTCGCTGCCCAGGCTGGAGTTTGGTGACACAATCTTTGCCCACTGCAACCTCCGCCTCCTGGGTTGAAGTGATTCTCCTGCCTCAGCCTCCCAAGTAGCTGGGATTACAGCCGCCCACCACCACTCCCGGCTAATCTGTGTATTTTTAGTAGAGACGAGGTTTCACCATGTTGGCCAGGCCAGTCTCAAACTTCTGACCTCAGGTGATCCACCACCTTGGCCTCCCAAAGTGCTAGGATTACAGGTGTGAGCCACTACGTCCAGCCTTTTTATTATTATTATTATTAATTATTATTTTTTTTGAGACTTGAGTCTCTCTCTCTCACCCAAGCTGGAGTGCGGTGGCTCGATCTTGGCTCACTACAACCTCTGTCTCCCGGATTCAAGCGATTCTCCTGCCTCAGCCTCCTGAGCGGCTGGGATTACCAGCGCCTGCCACCATGCCCAGCTAATTTTTTTTTTTTTTTTGTATTTTTAGTAGAGACGGGGTTTCACAATGTTGGTCAGGCTGGTCTTGAACTGCTGACCCCAAGTGATCCGCCTGCCTCGGCCTCCCAAAGTGTTGGGATTACAGGCCCAAGCCACAACGCCCAGCAAGATCTTGTTTCTAACCATATACTTCTGTCACTAATTTTAGCACCCATGAGTGTTTCCCCAAAATAACTATTAATGTGCTATTTGTTAAATGATTTTTCTGTTTCCATTACTCCTGCATTTATTAGTTGGGATTCTCCTGTAAGAAAGAACCATCTCTTCTCATCATTTTTCTATTAATTTTCATTAGTATTTTTTTTTTTTTTTTTTTTTTTTTTGAGATGGAGTCTCACTCTGCCACCCAGGCTGGTGTGCAGGGGCGTGGTCTCGGTGTTAGTACGAGTCGCACTCTGTCGCCCAGGCTGGAGTGCAGGAGTGAGGTCTCGGTGTTAGTACGAGTCTCACTTTGTCACCCAGGCTGGAGTGCAGGGGTGCGGTCTTGGTATTAGTGCATCTTTTTATTCCATGGATTCTAACCCACTGCTATCATGTACTTTGTTGCTCACATTGTCCAGATTAAGGTGTTAGAAGCCCCTTCAAGTTGGCCTCTCTGTCCTCATAGCACGTCCCAACCTTCTGGAGCATTTTCTTTCTTTCTGGCACCACAGAATTCAGGCTCATCTTACGCTTGCCTTGACGTATCCCAGCATCCGTCATTTCTCCAAGGAGTCCTGGTTCCTTGTAGTTTAGAAGGTGGCGTTTCGAAACCAAGATCCCGGTACCAGATAGACATATTGCTTCTGCGATGCCGTTTCTTCTTGGTTTTCTTAATGGACAGAGCTAGGCAACGTGTGTTTCTATACACTATACACATATAAATCTATTTCAGTGTATCTGTGTCCGTGTATATATTAAAACCTGTGGCTGGGTACAGTGGCTCACGCCTGTAATCCCAGCAGTTTGGGAAGCTAGGGGGAAAATCGCTTGAGGTGAGGAGTTGGAAACCAGCCTGGCCGACAAAGTGAGATGCCCATCTCTATAAAAAATTATAAAATAAATTAGCCGGGCATGGTGGCGTGTGCCTGTAGTCCCAGCCACGTGGAGGTGGGAGGACCATCTGAGCCCAGGAGTTTGAGGCTGCAGTGAGCTATAATCAGGCCACTGCATTCCAGCTTGGGTGACAGAGTGAGATCCCATCTCAACAAACAACAAACACAAAAATACCTGTGAGTTTATTACAAGCTACCCACTTGTAATCAAGTTAGGTTCACCCGTTTCTACTTCATTTTGAGTCCTTACTGATTTTAAGGGTTTTTGTTTTTTGTTGTGTTTTGTTTTTGGCACATGAAACGTGTACGTGGTTCTAAAAGTCCGCAAAGTCTAAACTCAATGACAAGACTTTGACTTCAACTTCTATTTCTCATTTATTCACTTTTTTTTGGCAAGTGCACATTTAAAGAAAACAGCCCTTCATGTTCCTTCATGGTAGTGGTGCTCTTCTCCAGCAAGTGCCAGTGACAGAATTAAGACCTACTGCCAATCTCTCTTATTTCAGTTTTAAAAATGGTTGTGGCTACTCTTTGGCAGTCAGTGAGGAAGTGAAAAAAAAAATGGGGTCACAGGTACGTAACTTTTGTCCCCTGGACCTATTTAAAGAGTAGATGAGAGGCCAGGTGCAGTGGCTCATACCTGTAAGTAGGTGGGAAGATCGCTTGAGTTGTTGTTGTTGTTTTTTTTTTTTTTTGAAACAGTTTCTTGCTCTGTCGCCCAGGCTGGAGTGCAGTGACTGGATCTTGGCTCACTGCAAGCTCTGCCTCCGGGGTTCATGCCATTCTCCTGCCTCAGCCTCCCAAGTAGCTGAGACTACAGTCGCCTGCCACCTCGCCCGGCAAATTTTTTTAATTTTTAGTAGAGATAGGGTTTCACTGTGTTAGCCAGGATGGTCTCGATCTCCTGACCTTGTGATCCGCCCGCCTCGGCCACTTTGGGACTACAGGCGTGAGCCAGCGCGCCCGGCCGAGTTGTAGTTTTTAGACGGGCATTTGAGGCTGCAGTGAGCCGTGATTGTGCCACTGCACTCCATCCTGGGTGACAGAGTGAGACTCTGTTTCAAAACAAAAGAGTGGATGTACTGAATTTAGCCTCCCAGAGGGCTGAGCAGCACTCTCTGGAATCCAACAGGGGCCGCAAGAGCTAAATTCAGTACATTTAAAGGTGAGAGGATCATTTGAGGTCAAGAGTTCAAGACCAGCCTGGACAACATAGTGGAACCCCATCTCTACAAGAAATTAAAAAAAAAAATTAACTGGGCATGGTGGTGCCTGCCTGTAGTCCCAGCTACTCAGGATGCTGAGATTGAGTCTTCTGTCCTGAGTACAAAGTGAGTGAGCCACCCCGGACCTGCCTTCCAGTCCCAGAAAGTGTCTTGTAAGTTAAGGGTATTAGCTGGGCGCAGTGGCTCATGCCTGTAATCCCAGCACTCTGGGAGGCTGAGGCGGGTGAATCACAAGGTCAGGAATTCAAGACCAGCCTGGCCAAGATGGTGAAACCCCATCTCTAGTAAAAATACAAAAATTAGCCGGGCATGGTGGCGGGTGCCTGTAATCCCAGCTACTTGGGAGGCTGAGGCAGAGAATCACTTGAACCCAGGAGATGGAGGTTGCAGTGAGCCGAGATCACATCACTGCACTCCAGCCTGGGCAAGAGAGCCAGACTCTGTCTAAAATAATAATAAGTTAAGAGTATTAAATACGTTTACATAGGGAGGTCATAAAAATATATATATATTTGGGCCTGGTGCAGTGGCTCACACCTGTAATCCCAGCCTTTTGGGGACCGAGGCGGGTGGATCACCTGAGGTTGGGACCAACATGGAGAAACCCCATCTCCGTGTATTTTTAGTAGATTTTATTTTGTGTGTATTTTATTCACAGGTCTGGAAAACTCACACTGTTTTTCCTCTACTCTCACACCACAAGAATCATCAGCACAGAGGAAGACTTCTGTGACCAAATGTGGTGGGAGAGGGCGTTTCTCACCAGCATGTGAGCAGTCAGTTCTGCAGCAGACTCGGCTGGGTGTCCTTCAGTTCAGTTCCACCACCGCCTGCCTAGAGAGAGGTCAGACCACAGGGTGAGGGCTCAGTCCCCAAGATGCAACCACCCAACGGGTTCACCCCACCCGCTGCCTAGGCAGAGCCAATTCACTGAGACGGGAATTAGGATTGAGAAAGAGTGAGTCGTGCAGAGCCAGCTGTGCAGGAGAATGGAGTTTTATTATGACTCAAATCAGTCTCCCCGAGCATTCGGGATCAGTTTTTAAGGATAACTTGGTGTGTAGGGGCCAGTGAGTTGGAGATGAAAACCTAGGGAGTTGAAGGTGTCCTCTTGCGCTGAGTCAGTTCCTGGGTGGGGGCCACAAGATGGGATGAGCCAGTTTATCATTCTGGGGGGTGCCAGCTGATCCATGGAGTGCAGGGTCTGCAAAATATTTCCAACACTGATTGATGTTAGGTTTTACAATGGTGATGTTACCCCAGGAACAATTTGGAGAGGGTCAGAATCTTGTAGCCTATAGCTGCATGACTCCCAAACCATAGTTTCTTTTTTTTTTTTTTTTTCTTTTTGAGACAGGGTCTCACTCTGTCACCTAGGCTGGAGTGCAGTACTGCGATCACGGCTCACTGAAGCCTCAGCCTCGTAGGCTCAAGCAATCCTTCCACCTCAGCCTCCCTGGTAACTGAGACTACAGGCATGCACCATCATGCCCCAGTTAATTTTTGTATTTTTGGTAGAGACAGTGTTTTGCCATTTTGCCCAGGCTGGTCTCGAACTCCTGGACTCAAGTGATCCTGCCTCAGCCTCCCAAAGTGCTGGGACAACAGGGGCCAGCCACTGCGCCTGGCCCTAAACCATAATTTCTAATCTTTTGGCTAATTTGTTAGTCCTACAAAGGCAGTCTAGTCCCCAAGCAAAAAGGGGGTTTGTTTCAGGAAAGGGCTGCTACTGTCTTTGTTTCAAACTAAGTTTCTCCCACACTTAGCTCGGCCTACACCCAGGAATGAACAAGGGGAGCTTGGAGGTTAGAAGCAAGATGGAATTGGTTAGGTCAGGTTTCTTTCACTGTCTCAGTTATAATTTTGCAATGATGTTCAAAGACTGCCCCGCTTCTGACACCAGTCACGAGTCCTGGCCTCTGGAACTTCTGACTGACCACTGGCTTCAAGTTGGGGTTCCCACAACCCCCTCTTTGGGTTCGATTTGCTGGGGTGACTCACAGAACCCAGGGAAACACATACGTTTTTTTTTGTTTTTTTTGTTTTGTTTTTTTTTTGAGACGGAGTCTCGCTCTGTCGCCCAGGCTGGAGTGCAGTGGCCGGATCTCAGCTCACTGCAAGCTCCGCCTCCCGGGTTTACGCCATTCTCCTGCCTCAGCCTCCCACATAGCTGGGACTACAGGCGCCCGCCACATCGCCCGGCTAATTTTTTTGTATTTTTAGTAGAGACGGGGTTTCACCGTGTTAGCCAGGATGGACTCGATCTCCTGACCTCGTGATCCGCCCGTCTCGGCCTCCCAAAGTGCTGGGATTACAGGCTTGAGCCACCGCGCCCGGCCTGAAACACATAGGTTTAACAGTTTATTATAAAAGGTATTACAGAAGATACAGATGACATGCGTAGGGGGAGACATGGGGGAAGGGGTTTCCTGGAGGACCCCCCAGCCCCCCACCACTCCCCAGGAACCTCTCCAAACCCTGTCCTCGTGGGTTTTTAGGGAGGCTTCTTGAAGTCAGCGTTCCTTCGCCCAGGGTAGAGGGTGGGAGCTCTGGGGAGACGCTTATGACCTACAATGGAAAGTCAGGTGAGAGTGGAGACCTGGGAGGATTCTGTTTCCTGAGGCCTGACACGCCCAATGTTGTAACAAAAGACTGTGATGAGGGAGAGTTATGAGCCAGGAACTGTAAGAAAACCATGATGCGTCATTATACCACAACGGGTAAACCTACAACATCACCATTAGATCAGCTCAGTATTTTTAAAATGAGAAAATCTAAGTGATGGGATGCCCCCTGGTGCTGTTCCAGCCCTTGCTGGGAGGTTCTCCTGGAAGAGGGTGCCTGCTTGGCAGTGGGTCCGTACCCTCCCCGGAGGCTTCTCCTGCCGCTCCCCAACCCGGAAGCTTCATGTGGTCCTTCTTGAAACCAGGTGCTTGCTAGTGACGCCTGCTGGCCAACAGGCAGATTGCGTCCAGACGCTGAATCCGTGCTTTTGAAAGCCAATTAGTCTCAGCCTTGAGGCTTTGGGGATCATCCAGAGATGGGGTTTGCACGGAAGCAGGGCAGGCCGTTCTATGACGAGGTCAGAAGGAAAGGCGCGCCAAGCCCAGCTGACTTACAGGCCCTTGGTGTGTGGAGCTTCTTGTGGGTCCTGAGTGTGATGGATAAGGCGCTGGAGAAGCTGGGCGCTCCCTGGGTGCTGCAGCGAGTCACTTGCTGTGCGGATTTATCAGGCTGCTCTTCTGTGCAGAGCACAGAGGCCTGGTAGCACCCATCTCACATAGAGGGGGTGGTGCGTGCCATCTGCCTGTCCTGGCTGCCTGAAGCTTTTGATAAGACCTGCTGAGTCCTGAGACCTGGTGGGAAGGAACCTCACCCAGTGTGGGGAGAGGGGTCTGGGGGCCTGGAGTAGCACGTGTGCAGAAACTGGCAGATAAAGGCTGCTCTGGGCCTACAAGGAGCAGCTGAAGCCACGCAGGCTGGGCCCCGTCCTCGGTATGTCTTCATACACTGTGCCAAGGAGATCGAACTTTATTTTGAAAATGGTCAGGAGTCGCGGGCAGATTTGAGGCCAGGTAAGATCGTGTGATCAGATTCTCAGAAGAGCAACCCCCATGGGTGGCTGTGATCGATGAGTTAGAGGCAAGCCCAGTGGCAGGGCGCCTGGTACCGGACGGGAGCCACAGGCAGTCCTCAGAGAAGAGGCCCGTAGACCTCACAGACCTCAGGCTCTGCAGAGAATGGTTCTCATGACTCACGGGCACTGTGTGAAGGGTTCTGAGTCATCAGAGATCACAGTGATGTTCCATCATTTAATGTGTATTTGCTGATATTCCAATTCTTTCCCTGTGTGTGCACAGGTATGTGCATGGCCTCTATGTACAAAATGTTTCAGTCGCCAAGACTGTGCCAGACAGTGGGACTCACTACACCTGACACTGGGGCGATGGCGTTGTGCCAACATGAGATGGAAGTTAGGAGAGCTTCCCTGCAGTGATATTCAGGTTGAGGTCCCAGTGGCAGGAGGAGCCTGCCCTGTGGTTAGGAGGAACTTTGCAGGCAGAGGGGCACCTGCCACACATCCCAGGCTCTGGGGGAGCGTGGCCGTGACAGGAAGGAGTCTGGGGTCCAGGTGTCCTCAGTGGAATGGGAAACCTGGTTAAGCATTTTTGAAGAGATTCCTTTGGCAGCCAAGAAAGTGGGAGTGCACAGCAGAGGCCAGTTGAGGTCTTTTGCAGTAAGACACTGTGGCGGCCAAGGTGTGGGCACAGGGTGGGAGACAGCGAGAGGTCAAGGATCATTACGCAGGGTGGATGGTAGGGACACTGTAGGAGCTGAGGGAGACGAGGAACAGGAGTGTGGGAGAGCACTGAGATGGTCGGTAGGGACCCCGTTAGTTCGGGCAATGGGTGGGCACGTGTAGCTTGGAGGAGCCAGGCCGCGGTGGTCCAGGTGGCGTGATGGGCCTAGGGTGTTGGGCGGGGCTGGGCAGGGGGCTGCATCACAGGAACCGTGTGGGATGAAGGCCATGTTTGCTCCAGAGCCTCGTCAGAGAAGTTCCGTCTCAGGACCCCTGGGGCCTCATGCCCTGCTGAGCAGCCCTTTCTGGAGGGCCCACGGGTCTTGCAGCCCCTTACCCACCTCCTCCTCGTGCTTTGTCACGGCTGATGTGCAGCCTGGCTGTGCCCTTGTACCCGCTCCCTCTGGGAGTTGGGGCTTTGTACAACCTTTGCTGTGCCCTGAGATGCAGAGGTACCCTAAGGCAGGCTGGGGCTTCTTTCTGCTCTGGCAGCAGCTCCTGGGCCATGTCCCACCAGGCTGGAAGTTTGTGCTTGTCCCTCAACTGGGTGTGGCCCTTTTAGGCCAGGTAGTGCCCCTGTGTGGACACCAGAGAAGAATTGTGGGGGATTTCTGTGTCCAAATGGAGCTCATACTTGGACCTCTAGAGGGTTGGGGGCAGCTAGGACCAGCCAGAAGAAACTTTCTTTTTTAATAGACCACTCACTGTGGCGTGGAACTCCTGAGTTCGAGTGACCCGCCCACCTCAGCCTCTGAAAGTGTTGGGATTACAGGCAAGAGCTACTGTGCCCAGTTTGTTGGTTTTTGTGATCTTTGTTTTTCAATTTTATTTTTTCTAGCCCTTTATTTTTATGGCTTTACCAAAATATCAGTCCATGATGAAAAAAACAAAAGAACAGGCCGGGCGCGGTGGCTCAAGCCTGTAATCCCAGCACTTTGGGAGGCCGAGACGGGCGGATCACGAGGTCAGGAGATCGAGACCATCCTGGCTAATGCGGTGAAACCCCATCTCTACTAAAAATACGAAGAAAAACTAGCCGGGCGAGGTGGCGGGCGCCTGTAGTCCCAGCTACTCGGGAGGCTGAGGCAGGAGAATGGCGTGAGCCCGGGAGGCGGAGCTTGCAGTGAGCTGAGATCCGGCCACTGCACTCCAGCCTGGGCAACAGAGCGAGACTCCGTCTCAAAAAAAAAAAAAAAAAAAAAGAACAAAGGAGGCCGGGCGCGGTGGCTTGCGGTGGCTCAAGCCTGTAATCCCAGCACTTTGGGAGGCCTGAGACGGGCGGATCACGAGGTCAGGAGATCAAGACCATCCTGGCTAACACGGTGAAACCCTGTCTCTACTAAAAACTACAAAAAACTAGCCAAGCGAGGTGGCAGGCGCCTGTAGTCCCAGCTACTCGAGAGGCTGAGGCAGGAGAATGGCGTGAGCCTGGGAGGCGGAGCTTGCAGTGAGCTGAGATCCGGCCACTGCACTCCAGCCTGGGCAACAGAGCGAGACTCCGTCTCAAAAAAAAAAAAAAGAACAAAGGAGGCCGGGCGCGGTGGCTTGCGGTGGCTCAAGCCTGTAATCCCAGCACTTTGGGAGGCCGAGACGGGCGGATCACGAGGTCAGAAGATCGAGACCATCCTGGTGAACACGGTGAAACCCCGTCTCTACTAAAAAATACAAAAAACTAGCCGGGCGAGGTGGCAGACGCCTGTAGTCCCAGCCACTTGGGAGGCTGAGGCAGGAGAATGGCGTAAACCCGGGAGGTGGAGCTTGCAGTGAGCCGAGATCCGGCCACTGCACTCCAGCCTGGGCCACAGAGCAAGACTCCGTCTCAAAAAAAAAAAAAAAAAAGAGAACAAAGGAATGTACTCTTGGATGGTATATTAAACCGTTCTTACATTGCTAGAAAGAAATACCTCACGCTGGGTAACTTATAAAGAAACAAGATTTAATTGGCTCACGGTTCTCCCAGCTGTACAGGAAGCATAGTGTTGGCACCAGCTTCTGGGGAGGCCTCAGGAAACTTTCACTCATGGCGGAAGGTAAAGGGGGAACAGGCAGAAGCAAGAGAGGGAGTGTGAATGGCGGAGAGATGCCACATCTCACCAGAACTCATTATCACCAGGCACTTTGAAATGACAAGATCTCCCCAGAACTCACTGTCACAAAGACGGCACCAAGCCACGAGGGGTCCGCCTGCGCGATCCAAACACCTCCCACCAGGCTCCAGCTCCCACGTTGGGGATTACAATTCCACACAAGATTTGGGCAGGGATAAATATCCAAACCGTATCAGGTGGTGGATCTTTCAGGAGCAGGGCGTAGGGTGGGAAGGGGCGTTGGTTCTGAGGGACTGACCCAGTATCAGTCCTCGCGTAGCCACTTAGCAGCCTTAGTTTTCTCAGCCGTGAAATGGACAGAGTGCTGCGTTGAAGCTATTTTATAGAACCTAGCTCTTGTAGCTGGACAAACCATGTTTCCCATCTTTCCTTCCTCTACTTCCTCTGGATTTCTTTTTTTTTAATTTAATTTTTTAATTTTTGGAGAAAAGAGTCTTACTTTCTCCAAAGTAAGGCTGGAGTGCAGTGGTGCAATCTCTGCTCACTGCAGCCTCCGCCTCCTGGGCTCAAGTGATCCTCCAGGCTGGAGTGCAGTGGTGCAATCTCTGCTCACTGCAGCCTCCACCTCCTGGGTTCAAGTGATCCTCCTGCCTCAGCCTCCCGAGTAGCTGAGATCACAGGCATGCGCCACCACGCCAGGCTAATTTTTACATTTTTAGTAGAGATGGGGTTTCGCCATGTTGGCCAGGCTGGTCTCAAACTCCTGACCTCAGGTGATCTGCCCTCTTTGGCCTCCCAAAGGGCTGAGATCATAGGAGTGAGGTACCATGACTGGCCTTTTTTTTTTTTTTTTTTTTTTTTTTTGAGAGAGTCTTGCTCTGTCGCCCAGACTGGAGTGCAACCTCCGCCTCCTGGGTTCAAGCGATTCTCCTGCCTCAGCCTCCCGAGTAGCTGGGACTACAGGCACGTGCCACCAAACCAGGCTAATTTTTTTTTTTTTTTTTTTTTTAGACGGAGTCTCGCTCTGTCGCCCAGGCTGGAGTGCAGTGGCCGGATCTCAGCTCACTGCAAGCTCCGCCTCCCGGGTTCACGCCATTCTCCTGCCTCAGCCTCCCGAGTAGCTGGGACTACAGGCGCCCGCCACCTCGCCCGGCTAGTTTTTTGTATTTTTAGTAGAGACAGGGGTTTCACCATGTTAGCCAGGATGGTCTCGATCTCCTGACCTCGTGATCCGCCCGTCTCGGCCTCCCAAAGTGCTGGGATTACAGGCTTGAGCCACCGCGCCCGGCCCAGGCTAATTTTTTATATTTTTAGTAGAGACGGGGTTTCACCATGTTAGCCAGGCTGGTCTCAATCTCCTGACCTCAAGTGATCCACCCACCTTGACCTCCTAAAGTGCTGGGATTACAGGCAATGAGCCACCACGCTCAGCCTAATTTTTGTATTTTTAGTAGAGACAGGTTTTTGCCATGTTGGCCAGGCTGTTCTTGAACTCCTGACCTCAGGTGATCTGCCTGCCTCAGGCTCCCAAAGGACTAGGATTACAGGTGTGAGCCGCTGTGCCCGGCCATGGTAACTGTTGATAGGGAATGTGAGGTGGGTACTGTGGAAGGAAAATTAGGGCCCCTCACGGTGCACCCCGAACCTGCCTTCTCTTTACTGCAGCGGCCACCATGCTGCCACTGGACTCAGAGCCGGCCCTGAATGAGCTGCTGCTTCGCAAGGAGGAGGAGTGGAGGGCGTTGCAGGCCCACCGCAGCCAGCTGCAGGAGGCGGCTCTGCAGGACACACGGAGCCAGCTGCAGGAGGCGCAGGGGAAACTGCGGTGCCTGCAGGAGGACTTTGTCTACAACCTTCAGGTGCTGGAGGAGCGGGACCTTGAGCTGGAGCGCTATGATGCCGCCTTCACCCGGGCCAGGGAGTGGGAGGAGGCCAGGCGGGCAGAGGTGAGCGAGCTCAAGATAGAGGCAGCTAAGCTGAGGCAGGCGCTAGGCAGAGAGACCAGGAAGGTGGAGGAGCTGCAGCAGCAGCAGCAGCTGGTGTGGCAGGAGCATCGCCTGGAGCTGGAGCGCGTCCACAGGTGAGCCACCAACCGACGAGCCCTCCCCCGCAGCGCTTGGCGGAGGCCCCCACACGCCCCCTGCTCCGCTGTGCCGCCCGAGCACTGCCCACTCTCACTGCCACTCCTCCCGCTGCTGATTCCGGGCCACGGGGGCTGGTCTGTCTGAGTGGCCGAGTGCCTCGTGGCCTCTGAACGTGTGTTTGTTGAGTGAATGTGTGTGGATCCAGGAATGCCCTGTCTTTTTCTGGGCTCTGATATAACTGAAATTAATGGAGATTGGTTTAAATATTTGGAATTTATTTCGTTAATTACAAATCTATATTAACACATATTTGAATTTATAATGATTTTAATATGAAGTCTCTAGTAATTTCAAAACCAAATGAGCTGACTTAAGGCAAAGTCGACATAAAAACCTACAGCCTTTGTCGTGGGGCCTGTCATGGGGCCCCTGGAACTTACCCACATGGCCTGGTATCCCCTCAGCTCCACTCACCCAGCCGTGCTGTGGAGAGTTTGGGGAGACAGGAGGGAAGGAAGGAGGACAGGCTTCTCTGACAAGATCTTCCATCCCCCACTTCGGAAGCACCGCAGGTTCATCATAGCACATTAGCAGTTAGAGGCCCTTCCTGTGTAATGTGTGTGTGCAGGTGTCAGGAGAGCCGGCTGCACTCTCTGTTTGTACTTAACAGGAGCCTGGATACTTTTTTTATGTTTTATGTATTCTTCTAATGTAAGCAGCTTTTTTTTTTTTTGAGACGGAGTTTCGCTCTGTTGCCCAGGCCGGAGTGCAGTGGCAGGATCTTGGCTCACTGCAAGCTTGGTCTCCCAGGTTCAAGTGGTTCTCCCACCTCAGCCTCCCGAGTAGCTGAGACTATAGGTGCCCACCATCACGCCTGGCTATTTTTTTTTTTTTCCTGTATTTTTAGTAGAGATGGGGTTTTGCCATGTTGCCCAGGCTGGTCTTGAACTCCTGACCTCGGGTGATCCACTGGCTTCGGCCTCCTAAAGTGCTGGGATTATAGACATAAGCCACCGCACCTGTCCATAAGCAGCTTTTTAAAGCACTTTTTAAAGCCACAGGAGTAAACTACTCTTATCATAGAAAGTCATTTCTCAGAGAAGACGCTGTGGTGGAATGGCAAAGTGAAAGCTGCCACAGGCCATCTGTTGTGTCATCTCCAGGCCCTAAAGAGAGCTGACTGCGCACACCGCTCCGAAATGTGCGTCCAGCACTTTCCTGATCGATTTGTGATGTCTGTTCTTTGTGTCAATGTGGTGGGTTCTGCCGCACCCTTTTAACTGACCGGCTACCCTCTGTTGTGTATGCTGGGCCCGTTTGCTCAGAAGGGTCTCAGATGGGTGTGAGCAGGCCAACAGGACCACGCCAGGTGCTCCTGTGCAGCAGAGAGACCTTCTGCGGCAGGTCAGGTGCAAGGAGAGGAGACCCATGTTGGTAGGTGCGGTGCCACTCTGGCTCAGAAGCCCCAGCCAGTATTCCGCAGCCAGTATCTCCTGTAGCAGCCCACAGGGATCACGTCTGTGGTCCCTGCAACAGATGTACCCCAGCGAGAGTCACTGTCTTCTACGAAGCCCACAGTATTTATGGTTCCTTTATCGCATCTCCCAGTGTGGATAAACAGCGTGGATAGAAAGAGCCAGCCAACAGTCATTTGACCCAAGCAGCACTGCTTGGTAATGTGGCACACACCCGTGTGCCACCTTCCCAGGGTCCAGGGAAAGAGCTAGAGAGTTGAGCTGGAGGTCAGCTTCTCCCTGAGTGGAGGGAGAGTGTCTAGAAGCTCCCGTCCCCAGCATGAAGGCTGGCGCTCAGGCTGCACCTTGTCCAGACGCCGAGTCCATGCAGGCGCATGCAGTGCTTGGACAGCTGAGGCCCACTTGCCCTCCGTGTGGGGGCTGACTTTCTCATAGCTGTTTTCCAGAGTGTTTGGAGTATCCTTTTAAAAGTGCTTTACATTATGTTGTGAGGTGTCTCTTCAAGTCTTTTGCTCATTCTTCTCTCCAAGCGTGGGATGTTTTCAGCCATGTTCAGGTACTTTTTCAGTCTCACGCTCTTTTTTTTTTTTTTGAGACAGAGTCTCTCTCTGTCACCCAGGCTGGAGTGCAGTGGTGTGATCTTGGCTCACTGCAACCTCTGCCTCTGGGGTTCAAGGGATTCTCCTGCCTCAGCCTCTGGAGAAGCTGTGATTGCAGGTGCCCACCACCACGCCCAGCTAAGTTTTGTATTTTTAGTAGAGACGGGGTTTCACCGTGTTGGCCAGGCTAGTCTCGAACTCCTGACCTCAAGTGATCCGCCTACCTCGGCCTCCCACAGTGCTGGGATGACAGCGTGAGCCACCGCGCCCGGCCTGCTATAGCTTTTTCTTTGCTGAGATTTGTTTTTCCATTTGCTTTATTCGATTACTTGAAGTGCTTTTATAGCGACTGCTATAGCATCCTTGTTGAAGAATTCCAGCGTCTGTGTTATCTTCATGTTGGCATCTACCTATTGTCTTTTCTCTTTCAAGCTCAGATCTTTCTTTTTTTTTCTTTTTCTTTTTTTTTTTGACACGGAGTCTTGCTCTGTCGCCCAGGCTGGAGTGCAGTGGCACCATCTTGGCTCACTGCAAGCTCCGCCTCCCGGGTACACGCCATTCTCCTGCCTCAGCCTCCCTAGTAGCTGGGACTACAGGCGCCGCCACCACACCTGGCTAATTTTTTTGTATTTTAGGTAGAGATGGGGTTTTACCTTGTTAGCCAGGATGGTCTTGATCTCCTGACCTTGTGATCTACCCACCTTGGACTCCCAAAGTGCTGGGATTACAGGCGTGAACCACCGCACCGATCAGATCTTTCTGGTTTTTGGTTGTCAGGTTTTTTTTTTTATTGTATCCTGGACATTTTGGGTTTTATGTTGTGAGACTTTGGGTCCTATTTAATTTCCTCTTTTATAGATTGGTGTAGCATGCTGGTCCAGGTGGGGCTGGAAGTTCTGCTACCCTGTGGGTCCTACTGAAGCCACCGCTTCGTAAAAGCAAAGCACCAACTTTCGCGTGTCAAGTACACCTTGAAAATGTATTACCTCTGCTGAATATTTGGTGTGGCTTTTCTCAATGCTGTTTTATTACCACAGTGACAAGAATGGTGAGATTGACCACCACCGGGAACAATATGAAAATCTAAAATGGAGGCTGGAGAGAAAACTTGAGGAGCTCGATGGTGAGCTTGCTCTGCAGAGACAGGTAGAGCCTCTGGGTCAGCCCTTCCTGGGTGCTTTCCGCGCCTGCCCATTGGGAAACTGAAATCATGTAGGGCTGAGGAAAAGACAAGCATTTGGTTCATTGCCCGCATTCCCCTTGGGAGCACAATGGTGTCATCGGGGCAGATGCCACTCTGAGATGGTCTGCAGGGACACAGGATGGGATGTCTACATGCAGCCACCTCCACGGTGTTTCCTTGTTTCCTTTCCTCATGGATTAGTCAGGGTTCTCCAGGGAAACAGGCAATAGGAGATGTGTAGATATATAGGAGGTAAATTATAGGAATTCATTCATGCAGTTATGGAGGCCATGAAGTCCCACAGTTTGCCATCTGCAAGCTGGAGAACCTGGGAAGCTGGTGGTGTAATTCAGCCCAGGTGCAAAGGCCTGAGCACCAGGGAGCCACTGATGTGAGTCCTGGTCCAGTTCTGAAGGCTCAAGATGCAGGAGCCCAGTGTCCAAGGCAGGAGAAGGCGAATGTCTCAGCTCAAGCAGAGAGAACGAGTTCACCCTTCATTGCATTTTGTTCTATTCAGGCCCTCAGTGGATTGGATGACACCCGTCCACACTAGGAGGGCAGATCGTCTTTACTTCGTCTGTGAATTACAATGCTAGTCTCTTCTGGAAACACCCTTGCAGACACTCCCAGAAATAATTTTTTACCAGCTATCTGGGCAGCCTGTAGCCTAGTCATTTGACACATGGAATTAACCAGCACACCTCAGAAATGATGAAACTTTTAAATTTATTTTTAGAAAAGTATAATTTTAAAAACATGAATTTTTACTGTAGAAAAGAATTTGGAATTCAATTATGGTAAGTTTAAAAACAGATGCTTCAACTGACAAATGGCAGTCACCGAATTTCTCCTCGGGGTTCTTGAAACTCAGCCTACACCACCAAGAGACTCAGTTGTGCTGGGGTTTTGTTGAAAGACATCCTATAGATTTATATACAGAGACCACAGTCAGAGATGCCACTACTGTGTGCATATGTGACAAGGGGCTGCGTCTCTGCAGGTATACATGTGATGAGGGACTGTGCCTGTGCAGGTGCAGGTATATGACATGGGGCTGTGTCTGTGCAGGTGCAGGTGTCAGGAGGGTCTGTGTCTCTGACAGGTGTCACGAGGGGCTGCAGCTCTGCAGGTGTCAGGAGGAGCTGCGTCTGCAGGAGTCACAAAGGTCTGCGTCTCTGCAGGTGCAGGAGTCACGAGGGGCTGCGTCTCTGCAGGTGTCATAGTGGCTTCTTCTATGAAAGTGCAGGTGTGATGAGGGGCTGCATTTATGCAGGTGCAGGTGTAATAAGTGGCTGTGTCTATGCAGGTAGGTGCAAGTGTTACTAGAGGCTGTGTCTATGGGGGTGTCATGAGGGGCTGCGTCTGTGCAGGTGCAGCAGTGATGAAGGGCTTTGTGGAGGTGTGACAGGGTCCCCTCTTTGGTCCTGTCGGATGTTGGGAGCTTGGTCATAGTAGGATAGGCCAGTGTGTTGAGAATTTGCCACAGTCAGGTCAGCAGAGAAGGAGGCCACGCTTACGTCATGATGGGCCCTCGTGTGGACTGTCCACTTGTCCCCGGAAGTGCTGAGCTCACTCCCCTTGTTCACAGGTCCCTGAGGCTGCTTCTGAAATGGCCTGCAGAGGACTTTCTCTTGGAATTCTCAGAGACCAAAGAGCTTTGTCGATTGTAGGTGAGTTTGAGAACACCCGGAGTTCATTAGGCATGAAGCCAGCATCTAAAATCTGTGGTCAAGCAGAGACCAGTGGTGGCTTTTCTAAGTAATGAGGCTTTCTCAAGTGGCTCCAACGTCACTTCCAAAGAAGGAGTTTGAGGAGGATCCAGCTGTGGGTGGTCCTGCCCAGCAGGTGGGGGGCTCTCGGCAGCATTTGGGAACAGTGGCGATTTGAGGCTGGTTGTAGTTGGCGGGGCACGGCCATTCTTGTCAGGGTTTCTGGTTGGGCCGTAACTCTGACTGACTTCCCAGGCTGTCCACGCCAAATTTCTCAGACTCAGCAGGGCTCATTCAGGGAGAGCCATCTCAGATGTTGGGAACATGGATTTTTTATCATGTTCGGATAGTAGCCTTGTCTCTGGAAGGAAGGAAACGTGATGTTTTAACATAGCAGCTTTGGTTACTAGGGGAAATTTGGGCGGCACGCATCTAGTGTGGTTCTGGACAGTCTGATCCTGTGTGAGCTCTGGGATGCTGGCACCAGCTGTTGGGAAGCTCTGTTCTGCTGCTGGCATCTCAGCCTTTTAGTTACTAAACTGGGGTCTTACATGCTTGTCAGTTTCATGGTTTCCCTTGTTCTGATTTCTTGTCTCTTGTTTTGGAAGGTCTTGGTGTTTGTTATTGTCAGAGGTAGAATCGACTCAATGGAGATAAGGATTTTTCTTTTCTTTTTTTTTTCTGTGGCGACAGGGCCTCACTATGTTGCCCGGGCTGGTCTTGAACTCCTGGGCTCAAGCGATCCTCCCGCCTCGGCCTCCCAGAGTGCTGTTACCGGTGTCACTGACCCCAGCTTCTCTCCTCGACAGTGTGTGTGGTCCTTCTCTGTTGACCACCGTGTCCTGCTCACCTCTGGATCCCACCTCCCAGGACATGGGTGGGGGTCTTTGCTGGGTTCCCACTGTTCTTTCACCATGAAACCTATTTGTTGCAGGAACTGCGGCTGGAGTTTGAATTGAAAATGCAGAAGAGGGAGCATGAATTCCGTCTGCAGACTGACAGCATGAGCAACACAGCCTTGTCCCAGGAGCTCAAGGTAACTGGGGACACCCTTGGGTCTTGAAGGTTTTTTGGTTTTTCCTTGGTCAGGTGTGGTAGCTCACATCTGTAATCCCAGCACTTTGGGAGGTCAAGGCAAGAGGATCCCTTGGGCCCAGGAGTTCCAGACCGGCAAGCAGGTGGGCCATGTGGATGCCCTGTGCCCCATGACAGGGTGGGCACTCCCATCAAAGATGGGCACTGGGTGCCAGTTCACCTCTGCCCCCATCTGCTGTGTGAGTTGATCATAGTCCTGGATACCTGCCCGTGGTGGCATCATAATACGCAGATCAGTAGGTAAAAGCAAGAGCTGAGTCTCAACGCCTGCGAGGCCGGGTGCAGCTCAGGCCGGTGCAACTCAGGCCGGGCGCAGCCCGGTCCTCATGTCGGCTGACTTGGGTGCAGCAGCCATCGTCACCACCCGTGGCTTACAGGCTGGGAAACAGGCCCGGGAAGGTACCGAAGAGCTCAGTGTGCAGCTCAAGTGGCTTGCTCAGCACCGAGCCCCTTCCTAGACCCCTGGCTTTGTGTTTAATTTCCTTGTTTAAATAACGTGCAAATTATGTGCTAAGAAATGAAGTGCAATTAAATTGGTCTGTTGGGCTTGGACCAATTAGGGTATTAGGGCACCCTAATGGACTGATTTTGGTGGGGTACTGAGTGCTGTCAGGGGGGTCAGTGAAGGCCAGGCGTGGTGGCTCATACCTGTAATCCCAGCACATTGGGAGGCTGAGGCAGGTGGATCACCTGAGGTCAGGAGTTCGAGACCAGCCTGGCCAACATGGGGAAACGCTGTCTCTACTAAAAATACAAAAATTAGTTGGGTGTGGTGGTGGATGCCTGTAATCCTAGCTACTCATGAGGCTAAGGCAGGAGAATTGCTTGAACCCAGGAAGGGGAGGTTGTAGTGAGCCGAGATCGCGCCATTGCACTCCAGCCTGGGCAACAGAACGAGACTCTGTCTCAAAAAAAAAAAAAAAAGTCATTGAGTCTCATTTGAGTTCTGTTAGGACATTCTCACTCTTTTACTGCTTCTTTGCTTCTTGAATTTTCATTTTTCTTCTCCCTCCCAATCCTGATAAAATGGCAATATGTACCCCTAATGCCTCAGTGTCTTCTAATTATCGCCTCATTTTGAACTCTTTTTTATCATTCAAAGGTTAAACTACTGCACAAAGAGCTGGAGGCTCTGAAGGAAGCCGGGGCAAAGGCTGCAGAGAGTCTGCAGAGGGCAGAGGCCACCAACGCCGAGCTGGAGAGGAAGCTCCAGAGTCGAGCCGCGGAGCTCCGGGACCTGGAGGCCATGAACTGCGCCCGGTGCGTGAGTACTTCATCTCCTGAGGCCTGCTCTGTGGCAGCCTCGCAGGCCAGGACCAGAGTCTGGGGGATTCTACCTTTTCTGCTCATTCCAGGCTGGCCTTTGCTTTCATCTCACTTGCTCCTTCCACAAATATTTGGTTTTTTTCAGGGTAAAGGACTTAGAGGATAAACTTCACTCTGTGCAGCTAACCAGGAAGAAGGAAGAGGAAACATTTAAGAGGAAGTGAGTGTTTCACCTCCCAACATCGTGCTGCATGTCAGTGCTCCCAGGAGAGGAGGGAAGTGGAACCATTGTGCTGATGCCCCAGGGAGCAGAGGGTCCCACTCCAGGGGTTGGGGCCTGGGAGCCCGCTGCTTTGCATTTCTTTGTTTCTCTTTTCTTTTCTTTTCTTTCTCTCTCTCTCTCTTTCTTCTGTCTTTCTTTCTTTCTTTTTTTTTTTTTTGAGGCAGAGTCTCACTCTGTCTCCCAGGCTGGAGTGCGGTGGCGTGATCTCGGCTCAGTGCAAGCTCCACCTCCCGGGTTCACGCCATTCTCCTGCCTCAGCCTCCTGAGTAGCTGGGACTACAGGCGCCCGCCACCGCGCCCGGCTAATTTTTTGTATTTTTAGTAGAGACGGGGTTTCACCGTGTTAGCCAGGATGGTCTCGATCTCCTGACCTCGTGATCCGCCACCCTCGGCCTCCCAAAGTGCAGGGATTACAGGCGTGAGCCACCGCGCCGGGCCCTCTTTCTTTCTTTTCCTTTCTTCCTTCCTTCTTTTCTTTTCTTTCTTTTTCTTTCTTTCTTTCTTTTTTTTTTTTTGAGAAGGGTCTTGCTCTGTGCCCAGGCTGGATTGCTGTAGTACAATCTTGGCTCACTGTAATCTCCCCACCAAACCCCAGGTTCAAACAATTCTTATGTCTGAGCCTCCCAAGTAACTGGTACTATAGGCGTGCACCACCATGCCTGGCTAATTTTTGCATTTTTAGTAGAGACAGGGTCTCACCATGTTGGCCAGGCTGGGCTTGAACTCTTAGCCTCAAATGACCCACCCACCTCCTTGGCCTCCCAAAATGCTGCAATTATAGGCATGAGCCACCACACTCAGCCTTGCTTTGGATTTCTGTTTATGCCCTGCTTTGGACTTTTTCAGTGGTGTTTAGACTTCTTAGTGCTGTAAAACGTAGAAACTTAGACTAGGTGCAGTGGGAAGCTCATCTGAGCCCGGGAGATTGAGGCTGCAGTGAGCCATGATTGTGCCACTGTACTCCAGCCTGGGCCACAGAATGAGACCCTGTCTCAAAAGCAAAACAAAACAAAACAAAACACACAATTTTTAACACCTGGCCAGGCGTGGTGGCTCAGGCCTGTAATCCCAGCATGTTGGGAGGCCGAGGCGGGTGAATCACTTGAGGTCAGGAATTCGAGACCAGCCTGACCAACATACATGGTGAAACCCCGTCTCTACTAAAAATACAAAAATTAGCTGGGCATGGTGGTGCGTGCCTGTTATCCCAGCTACTCAGGAGGCTGAGGCAGAGAATCTCTTGAACCCGGGAGGTGGAAGTTTCAGTGAGCCAAGACCACGCTGCTGCACTCCAGCCTGATGACAGAGCAAGACTCCCTATCAAAAAATCAAAAAATAAAAAATTAATTAATTAACACCTAAGTTAGACGTTAACTTTTAAAACTTCAAGGCTTTACTTACTAACGAGTTAATCAGTTTTAGATTGTAGCCATTCTACTTTGGTGATACAGTAACCTTTATTTTTTAAACTATTGTGGGAAAAGAATTTTCTTCCCTTGGATCTGTAACTATCAAGTTCTAAAGAGCCCTTTTCCTGTTGAAATGGTTTTTATTGGGCCAGGAGCGGTGACTCACGCCTGTAATCCCAGCACTTTGAGAGGCTGAGGCGGGTGGATCACGAGGATGGGAGATCGAGACCATCCTGGCTAACACGGTGAAACCCCATCTCTACTAAAAATACAAAAAAAAAAAATTAGCTGGGCGAGGTGGTGGGTGCCTGTAGTCCCAGCTTCTCGGGAGGCTGAGGCAGGAGAATGGTGTGAGCCCAGGAGGCGGAGCTTGCAGTGAGCCAAGATCGCACCACTGCACTCCAGCCTGGGCGACAGAGCGAGACTCCGTCTCAAAAAAAAAAAAGAAATGTTTTTTGTTGCTCAGTGTGGGTCATGTGACCCCAGGCAGAGCAGCAGCAGGTTCTCCGTGTGCCTGGCATTGCCAGGTATCATGGGATACCCAGAAAGTAGACATCATGGTGGTCCCGGGGCAGTGGCCCTGGCGAAGCAATTGGAGAATCCACCTTACAAGCTGAAAGGCAGTGAGGTCAAGATGGGATGGAGCCAGGCAGGCTCTGAGAGGACAGGGCCAGGTGGGGCAGCTTTGCTCAGGAGGGGAGCTTAGGCCATGGGGTCTGGTAGGGGAGGTCAGTGAGTTCAGCTGGGAGGATCCTGGGCCTGGGTGCCTTCAGTGGGACCCCATGAACCTGCACAGGGGCAGCCTCTGTGTCAGCTCCCACAGGTCATTTCCTTTTTCTTTTCTGAAGAAACGTTGTGACTATAAATAAAAAACACATAGGCTGCTTAGGAAGATACTGCGTAATCACAACGGGTGATGGACAGTGACTCAGGTGCATTTTCTTGCATCTTTTATTGACATGATATTTGTGCAGTTTGTATAAATCAAGAAGAACTTCAAGGACAGTGTCTTTGCTATTTCTAATCAGATCTGCAGTGGGAAGCTGCTTTCCAGCCTGCTGTGCAGACCCTACTGGTGGTGGTGAGAGAGGTTGTGCCCTCAGCTGGCTCGCGTTGTGAGGGCACCCATCAGGGTTCTCATACCTAGATGAGGAAACCAAGGCAGAGTCGAGCCCAAACAGACACAGAGCAGATGGCAGTGGTGCAGGACTGCTTGCTTAGCTGCACCGTGCGGCCATGACGAAGCTGGACAGACACTGTTTCTCTTCGTGTGTTTTTAAGTCTACACCTAGCATATTTCAAAATCATAAATTGAAATACAGTTGTTGCTTAAACAATGAGGGGGTTAGGGGCATCTAGCCCCATGCAGTCAAAAATTCACATATAACTTTTCACTCCCCAAAAACTTAACTACTAAGAACCTACTGTTGACCAGAAGCCTTACTGATAATACAGTTGATTAACACACATTGGGCATGTTATGTGTATTCTATGCTGATTCTTAAAGTAATGTTAGCTAGAGGAAAGAAAATGTCATTAAGAAAATCACACAGCACTTTGGGAGGCCAAGTCAGGGGGATCACTTGAAGTCAGGAGTTCAAGACCAGCCTGACCAACATGGTGAAACCCCATCTCTACGAAAAATACAAAATTGGCCGGGCGTAGTGGTGCACGCCTATAATCCCAGCTATTTGGGAGACCGAGGCAGGAGAATTGCTTGAACCCAGGAGGTGGAGATTGCAGTGACCCAAAATGGCGCGCCACTGCACTGCAGCCTGGGTGACAGAGTGAGACTCCATCTCAAAAAATAAATGAAAAGAAAAAAACAGAAAATCATAAGAGGCCAGGCACAGTGGCTCATGCCTGTAATCCCAACACTTTGGAGGCCGAGGCAGATGGATCGCTTTATGTCGGAAGTTCGAGACCAGCCTGGTCAACATGGTGAAACCCGTCTCTACTAAAAATATAAAATTAGCTGGGCATGGTGGTACACACCTGTAATCCCAGCTACTTGGCAGGCTGAGGCAGGAGAATCACTTGAACTCGGGAGGTGGAGGTTTCACTGAGCCGAGATTGCGCCACTGCACTCCAGCCTGGGCGACAGAGTGAGACTCTGTCTCAAAAAAAAAAAAAAAGAAAAAAGAAAGTAATAAAAAAGTAGAAGTAGGTTGGGCACTGTGGCTCACACCTTTAATCCTAGTACTTTGGGAGGCCAAGACAGGTGGATTGCTTCAGCTTGGGAGTTCAAGACCAGCCTAGGCAACATGGCATAACCCCTTCTCTAAAAAAATATAAAAAATTAGCCAGGTGTGATGGCTTACACCTGTAGTCCCAGCTACTAGGGGGCTTAAGGCAGGAGGATCACTTGAATCTGGGAGGTTGAGCCTGCAGTGAGCCGAGATGGTGCCACAGCACTCTAGCCTGGGTGACAAAGTGAGACCCTGTCTAAAAAGAAATCTTAGGAAATATGTTTACTGTTAAGTGGAAGTGGATCATCTTTTTTTTTTTCTCTTGAGACAGGGTCTCACTGTCGCCCAGGCTGGAGTGCAGTGGCCGGATCTCAGCTCACTGCAAGCTCCGCCTCCCGGGTTTACACCATTTTCCTGCCTCAGCCTCCCCAGTAGCTGGGTCTACAGGCACCCGCCACCTCGCCCGGCTAGTTTTTTGTATTTTTTAGTAGAGACGGGGTTTCACTGTGTTAGCCAGGATATCTCAATCTCCTGACCTCGTGATCCACCCGTCTTGGCCTCCCAAAGTGCTGAGATTGCAGGCTTGAGCCACCGCGCCCGGCCAAAGCGGATCATCTTATAGCTCTTCATCCTCATCATCTTCACATTGAGGAGGTTGAGGAGGAGGAGACAGAGGTGGAGGAGGTAGAAGGGAGCGCAGCAGAGGCAGGCAGCCTTGGTGTAACTTGACAAAAATACATTGTAATTCCGTCTGACTTTTTTACTTTTTCCTTTCTCTAAAAAGGTTTCTATACAGTGCCAATCCCACTTTCACACTTGAGTCTCAGTGCCCATGTCATAGACAGTTCCACGTGGTAAAAAATCAAGGCAGGTATGAGTGGTGGGAGCCCTTCTGCAGGAGTGTCTGTCTGATGTCGGTTTCTTTTCTGGCACTGCCTCTATATCTGTTTCCTCATCGTCTGGCACCGGTTCGGAAGCACTTGTCCCCATTGAGTTGTCTCCCGTTCATTCCTCTGCTGTGGGGTCAGCTCTGGGGTTTCTCCAAGATCTGTGCTGTGAAATCCTTCACCCCGCACCCTGACTTTTTTTTTTTTTTTTTTTTTTTTGCCATATTGCAATTGATCCCATGATTTACTTGATTGGCACCATTGGACATCCTGTGAAGTCAGGCACGACATCTAGACACGGCTTTCTTCATCAGGAATTTATTATTTGGGGCTTGATGGCTTCCGTGGCTTTTTCTATAGCAACGATGGCTTCAGTGGTGGAAACCTGCCAGGCTTTCAAGGTGTTCTTCTCTCTGTGGGGTTTTCGGCCGCAGCATTGACATCCTCTCCAAAGAGCGCCATGTGTAGTGAGCCTTAAGTTCCGTATGGCCTCTGATAAAGGCTAAATTAGAGGCATTGTGTCTGGGGGCAAGCAGACCATGTCGATGCCTTGCTGTTGAACTCATGGGTTCTGGGTGGCAAGAGGCATTGTCCATTATCAAAATAACTTTTTTTGGAGACAGCCTCTCTGCTGCCCAGGCAGATGGTGCAGTGATGCAGTCTCAGCTCACTGCAGCCTCCGCCTCTGGAGTTCAAGTGATCCTCGTGCCTCAGCCTCCCAAGTAGCTGGGAGTACAGATGTGCACCACTACACCTGGCTAATTTTTGTATTTTTAGCAGAGATGGAGTTCGCCATGCTGGCCAGGCTGGTCTCAAACTCTTGTCCTCAAGTGGTCCAGGCACCTCGGCCTCCCAAAGTGCTGCGATTACTGGGGCGAGCCACCACACGCAGACTGGATTAATGTGTTTTAGAATGTCCAGCAGCTGCAGACCTGTCTTGTAAATGCATGACTTTCCACTGCTCACTTCCAGCATCACGGGTGGCCCTTTGCATAGATCCCATGGTGTTATTGAAGGTTTACAGTATTACTAAACACAATGAGAAATAGGTAAGAACCTTGAGATGTCACTCTATACTGGGATATGAAGAACCTTGAGATGTCACTCTATACTGGGATATGCAATTTACTGGAGAGACAGACTGCTCACACGGAGATGATTAGTGTCTCTTTTTTTTTTTTTTTTTGAGATGGAGTTTCGCTCTTATCACCCAGGCTGGAATGCAGTGGCACGATCTCAGCTCACTACAACCTTCGCCTCCCGAGTTCTAGTGATTATCCTGCCTCAGCCTCCCCAGTAGCTGGGATTACAGGTGCACGCCACCATGCCTGGCTAATTTTTGTGTTTTTAGTAGAGACGGGGTTTCTCCATGTTCATCCGGCTGGTCCCGAACGTGCGACCTCAGGTGATCTGCCTGCCTTGGCCTCCCAAAGTGCCACCATGCCCGGCCATGTCACATGGTGTTTTAAGCAGATACTGGAAACACTTGAGCTCACCATAATAGCAGGAAATGCAGTGGCTACGAAATGACCACCGTGGTGTGGTTCAGACTGAGTTAACTGTGTGCAGTTGTTTAATAGTGCATCTTCTGTTTGTTTACATTTCCCTAGACTGCAAATAGCCCAGTGTAAGGTCTGTAAGTGTTTGTGTGCATACATTTTGATACATTTTGATATATTTTAACTTTTAAAAATAGATGTGTGTATATTTTATGGTAGTAAATGATAAAATTAGTATATATATTTTATGGTTTCATGACAATTTAACTTTTTCAATATTTTAGGGTACATAGTCTAAGAACTTTTTCAAATTGTCACAAAACTCCAAAAACATTTTTCCAATATATGTATTGAAAATAATTATTGTATAAATGGATCCCTGCAGTTCAAACTCCTGTTGTTCAAGGGTTAACTATTGTTGAAAATGAGTGTAATTTCTAGCATTAATAAATAAAACTGTTCAGTCACTCTTTAAAATATTTATTTTTAGGCTGGGCACAGTGGCTTATGCCTGTAATCCCAGCTCTTTGGGAGGCCGAGGCGAGCGTATCACGAGGTCAGGAGATGGAGACCATTCTGGTTAACGTGGTGAAACCCCGTCTCTACTAAAAATACAAAAATTAGCCGGGCGTAGTGGTGTGTGCCTGTAATCCCAGCTACTCGGGAGGCTGAGGCATGAGAACTGCTTGAACCCAGGAGGCGGAGGTTGCAGTGAGCTGAAATCACGCCACTGCACTCCAGCCTAGGTGACAGAGCAAGATTCTGTCTCAAAAAATAAATAAAATATTTATTTTTAAAAATTAAAATAATTTTTCTTATTTCTCAGCTCCAACTACTCCTACTTTAGAATGTTTCTAATGTAGGTGGGACACAATGGCTTACACTTGTAATCGTAGCACTTTCGGAGGCTGAGGCAGGAGAATCCCTTGAGCTCGGGAGTTTGAGACCAGCCTGGGCAACATGGGGAGATCCCGTCTCTACAAATAATTTTTTTAAAAATTAGCCAGGTGTGGTGGTACACTTATGTGGTCCCAGCTACTTGGGAGGCTGAGGCAGGAGGATCCCCTGAGCATGGGAGGTCAAGGTTGCAGTGAGCCAGGCTCACACCAGTGCATTTCAGCTTAGGTAACAGTGAGACTCAAAAAAATAATAATAATAAATTCTAATCTAAATACCATAATGATTTAATATCCACTAACAAGGCCGGTGGCTCACTCCTGTAATCCTAGCACTTTGGGAGGCCAAGGCGAGTGGATCACTTGAGGTCAGGAGTTCGAGACCAGCCTGGCCCACATGGTGAAGTCTGCTAAAGAGACAGACTGCATCTCAAAAACCAAAACAAAACACCACTGTCATCGATCTCAGAAAACTACCTGAACCAGCCTTGCTGTAGCCGTCAGAAAATGTACATCATTCCTTTTTCCCCTTGAACTATTTCCATCCCTCTTCCCCACAGAATCTTATACGAATATATTTTTTGTGTTTGAATACATTTGAAGTCAATCATCTGTAACAGCAAAATAGTCATATAAATTATATGATATAGTATTTACTAGATATGATCATATAAACTAAAAATAAAATTTGCTGGGGTCACAAGGCTCCAAGTGTTCAGAAAGGCTTTTAATTAAGATACTCTTGTAATTGTTGGTATACATGTGCTAAAACAATACAAGATGCCATAAAATTCAGTAATCGTTAAGTAAAATGTAAAATATTATTGGGAAGGCTCCTTCTACTGAGACCTGTGGGGCTTCCCCCAAGTCAGTTCGTGAGAGCCTGACCCTCACATGCATGATCAGACGGGAGTGGAGCCCCTTATGGCAACATCACACGTGCTCTGAACTACTTCCAAGTTATATGCCAACGACCAACTGGTGACTTCCCCTCAAGAATTATTTTATGTGTATGTTTGTATGTATGTATGTATGTATGTATGTATGTATGTATGTATGTATTTTGAGACGGAGTCTCGCTCTGTCACCCAGGCTGGAGTGCAGTGGCACGATCTCGGCTCATTGCAACCTCCGCCTCCTGGATTCAAGCAATTCTCCTGCCTCAGCCTCCCAAGGAGCTGGGGTTACAGGCATGTGCTACCACGCCTGGCTAATTTCTTCGTATTTTTAGTAGGACGGGGTTTCACCATATTGGCCAGGCTGGTCTTGAACTCCTGATCTCATGTTCCACCTGCTTCAGCCTCCCAAAGTGCTGGGATTATAGGCGTGAGCCACTGTGCCCAGCCTACTTATTTATTTTGAAACGGAGTCTCTTTTGCCCAGGCTGGAGTGCAGTGGTGCAATCTCGGGTCACTGCAACCCCTGCCTCCTGGGTTTAAGCGATTTTCCTGCCTCAGCCTCCCGAGTAGCTGGGATTACAGGGATGCACTACCATGCCTGGCTAATTTTTGAATTTTTTTAGTGGAGACTGGGTTTCACCATGTTGGCCAGGCTGGTCTCGAACTGCTGACCTCAAGCGATCTGCTCTCCTTGGCCCCCTAAAGTGCTGGGATTACAGGCGTGAGCCACTGTGCCCAGCCAAGAATGATTTTAAATCATCCATCAGCTGATAATTGAATGAGCTTCTCCAACTTGGTGGAAGCAGAGAGCTGGGGTTGGCTTTGCCAAGGGGCCTGAAACCAGTCAGCGGAGCTGTTCACTCTCTCAGTCCTGGTAGGGTTAGATCAAAGACTTCACTGAGATGGCTTCCATAATGTTACATATACCTGATAACACTCTACTTAGTAGAGCCTAATATGCTCAGGGTAGAAAACCAACACGTAAATCTTTTTAAAATATTTATTTATTTAGTCCTTTTGCTAATGTGGTTTGTTTTGAGACAGGGTCTCACTGTGTCACCCAGGCTGGAGCGCAGTGGTTTGTTTTGAGACAGGGTCTCACTGTGTCACTCAGGCTAGAGTGCAGTGGCACCATCACGGCTCACTGCAGCCTCGACCTCCCATACTCCAGTGGTCCTCCCACCTCAGCCCCCCGAGTAGCTGGGACTATGGGTGCCTGCCACCACAAAGGCTAATTTTTGTATTTTTCATAGAGGGTGTTTTGTCATATTGCCCACGCTGATGGTCTTCAACTCCTGGGCTTAAGCTGTCCACCTACCTCGGCCTCCCAAAGTGCTTTGGTTATAGGCGTGAGCCACCGTGCCCGGCTGCTAACATAATATTTTTAAAGTAAAAGATTTTTGCCAGGCAAAGTGGTGTGGCCTGTAAGCCCAATTACTTGGGAAGCTGAGGTAAGAGGATTGCTTGAGTTCAAGGCCGGGCTGGGCAACACAGCAAGACTTTGCCTCTAATTGGAAAATAAATAGGCTGGGTGCAGTGTGGCTCAGTAGACCTGGCTGGCTGCCAGGATGCAAAGCAATGAGCTTCTACCTTTTTTTGCTTTCACAGGTTGGTCGGGTCAAACTGTACTCTATGCACCTCCTTTTGGTGTGCTTCTCCGGGGGGCTGTGGGCTCTGGAGGGCAGGCCAGGGGCCTTGGTCCATGTTAGCCTGCAAGGAATGAGGAACAGGTGGCCAGGTGGTTGCTGCAAAGCCTTGAGGCAGACATATAGCAGCACCTGTGCACGAGGCAGGGTAATGAATGCCTCCAAAGAGGGTCTGGGGCCTGGGTGTTGGGGGCTGGGTGAGCACCATGGGACGCTCACTGTTTCAGGCATGAGGAGCTCGACCGTCTAGCCAGGGAGAAGGACGCGGTGCTGGTGGCGGTGAAGGGAGCCCATGTGGAGCAGCTGCGGGAGCTGAAGGCCAGCGTTCTGGAGCTGCAGGCCCACTGCGAGACCCTGGAGGCACAGCTCCGCAGGGCAGAGTGGAGGCAGGCCCACACGGCCAAGGAGAAGGATGCTGCCATTGACCAGTGAGTATGTGCCTGGCTCCACCCAGAGGGTGAGGGCAGGGACGGCTGTGGCTGTACTGACCTGGGCCCACTGGTGCCAGACTACAGGAAAGTGGGCCAGGCAGCAGACAGGGAGTGGCTTCTGTAGCTCTCAGTCACTTTTCTTAACCAGTCTTTTTGGTTTTGTTTTTTGCCTTTTCTTTAGTTTTGAAATTGTGTAGTTTCTATGTATGTATGCATTCATCTGTTTATAGTAAGATATGCATAACATAAAATTTGCCATTGTAGCCATTTCTTAGTGTACAGATCAGTGGCAGTGGCATTAGGCACATTCACATTGTTGTGAAACCATCACCACTGTCATCTCCAGAACTTTCCATCTTCCCAGTACACACCAATGCCTCCTTGACCCCCGCCAGCTGCCCCCCAACCCCTGCCAGCTCCCGGCGAGTCCCGCCCGCCCCGGGCCACCTCCATTCTACTTGCTGCCTCTGTGGATGCAGCCAGGCTGGGGACCTCCTGTAAATGGGAATCACGCAGTATTTGTTCTTTTGGGACTCGCTTGTTTCACTTGGCATAATGTCCTCAAAGTTTGCCCACATTTTAACATGTGTCAGAATTTCATTCCTTTTCTCTGAATTTTTAAATTGTGGTAAAATACACATAACATAAAATTTATTATCGTAACCATTTTCCTCCTTTATTTCTTTTCTTTTTCTTTTCTTTCAACTTGACCTTTTTTTTTTTTTTTTTTTTTTTTTGAGACGGAGTCTCGCTCTGTCGCCCAGGCTGGAGTGCAGTGGCCGGATCTCAGCTCACTGCAAGCTCTGCCTCCCGGGTTTACGCCATTCTCCTGCCTCAGCCTCCCTAGTAGCTGGGACTACAGGCGCCCGCCACCTCGCCCGGCTAGTTTTTTTTTTGTATTTTTTAGTAGAGACGGGGTTTCTCTGGGTTAGCCAGGATGGTCTCGATCTCCTGACCTCGTGATCTGCCCGTCTCGGCCTCCCAAAGTGCTGAGATTACAGGCTTGAGCCACTGCGCCCGACCTTTTTTTTTTTTTTGAGATGGAGTCTGGCTCTGTTACCTAGGCTGGAGCGCAGTGGCGCGATCTCGGCTCACTGCAACTTCTGCCTCCCAGGTTCAAGCAGTTCTCTTGCCTCAGCCTTCCGAGTAGCTGGGATTACAGGCGTGTACCACCACACCCAGCTAATTTTTGTATTTTTAGTAGAGACGGGTTTTCTCTTATGTTGACCAGGGTGGTCTCGAACTCCTGACCTCAGATGATCCACCTGCCTCCGCCTCCCAAAGTGCTGGGATTACAGACATAAGACTGTGCCCAGCCTTATCTTGACCATTTTAAAGTGTACAGTTTAGTGGCATTAAGTCTGAATTTCCTTCCTTTTTTTTTTTTTTTTTTTTGAAACGGATTCTCACTCTGTCGCCCAGTCTGGAGTACAGTGGTGTGATCTCGGCTCACTGCAAGCTCTGCCTCCTGAGTTCACGCCATTCTCCTGCCTCAGCCTCCCAAGTAGCTGGGACTACAGGCGCCCACACCATGCCTGGCTAATTTTTTTGTATTTTTTTAAGTGGAGACAGGGTTTCACCGTGTTAGCCAGGATGGTTAACCTGGTGATCTCCTGACCTCGTGATCCACCCGCCTTGGCCTCCTACAGTGCTGGGATTACAGGTGTGAGCCACTGCGCCCGGCCGAATTTCCTTCCTTTTTAAGGCTGAGCCATATTCCATTGTCTGGATGGACCATGTTTTGTTTATTCGTCCATCCATTGATAGACGTGTGAGTTGTTTCTATCTTTTGGCTCTTAAGAATAATACTGCCGGCCGGGCGCGGTGGCTCAAGCCTGTAATCTCAGCACTTTGGGAGGCCGAGACGGGCGGATCACGAGGTCAGGAGATCGAGACCATCCTGGCTAACCCGGTGAAACCCCGTCTCTACTAAAAACTACAAAAAACTAGCCGGGTGAGGTGGCGGCGCCTGTGGTCCCAGCTACTCGGGAGGCTGAGGCAGGAGAATGGCGTGAACCTGGGAGGCGGAGCTTGCAGTGAGCTGAGATCCGGCCACTGCACTCCAGCCCGGGCGACAGAGTGAGACTCCGTCTCAAAAAAAAAAAAAAAAAAAAATACTGCCATGAGCCTCGGTTACAAATTTATCTTTGAGACTGTGCTTCCCGTTCTTCTGTGCACAGATGCAGAGTGGAATTTCTGGGTCATCTAATTCTGTGTTTAGCTTTTGAGGAGCCACATTTCTGCTTTCCAGTGGTTGCACCACATTCCTATCAGCAGCCCAAGCATTCACTCATTCATTAGTTCCTTTTTTGTTTCGATTTTGTTTTTCTGAGATGGAGTCTCGCTCTGTCACCCAGGCTGGAGTACTGTGGTGTGATCTCAGCTCACTGCAGCCTCCGCCTCCTGAGTTCAAGCAATTCTCCTGCCTCTGCCTCCCGAGTAGCTGGGATTATAGGTGCATGCCACCACGCCTGGCCAATTTTTGTATTTTTGGTAGAGACAGGGTTTCACCATGTTGACCAGGTTGGTCTCGAACTCCTGACCTCAGGTGATCCACCCGCCTTGGCCTCCCAAAGTGCTGGGATTACAGGCGTGAGTCACCTCGCCCAGCCACTAGTTTCTTTTTAAATCCCGTTTCCTTTCTAGTGTCTAAGCCAGGCCAGGGCATATGGGCAGCCCTGTTCCACCTGTGCCTGGTGTACAGGGTGAGATGCATACAAGCTACACCACTGCAGCCACGGTGAGGTGCTTAGCACTAAGTTCCAGTCTCCAGACGTGATCCATGGAGAAGCTGTATTTACTGAAGATGCTTAAGACGAGTCATTTTCTAGTATTTACCACACTTAGCCGCTGGCTTTTTCTCTTTGTTTAGAAAAATTTCCATCACTTTTTTTTTTTTACAGAGAATTCTCTCTTCTTTTTGTTTTTGTTTTTCTTTTTTTTTTTTTTTTTAAGACGGAGTCTTGCTCTGTCACCAGGCTGGAGTGCAGTGGTGCGATCTCAGCTCACAGCAACCTCCACCTTCCAGGTTCAAGTGATTCTTCTGCCTCAGCCTCCCAAATAGCTGGGATTACAGGCATGTGCCACCATGCCCGGCTAATTTTTTGTATTTTAGTAGAGATGGGGTTTCACCATGTTGACCAAGATGGTCTCCATCTCCTGACCTTGTGATCTGCCCACCTCAGCCTCCCAAAGTGCTGGGATTACAGGCATGAGCCACCGCGCCTGGCCTCTTTTTCTTTTTTTTGAGACAGGGTCTTACTCTGTTGCCTAGGCTGGAGTGCAGTGGTGTGTCACAGCTCGCTGTAGCCTTGACCTCATGGGCTCAAGTGATCCTCCTGCCTCAGCCTCCCCAGTAGCTGGGACTACAGGTGTGCGCCACCAAGCCCAGCTAATTTTTGTATTTTTTGTAGAAACAGGGTTTCTCCATGTTGCCTAAACTAGTTTCAAACTTCTGGACCCAAGTCATCCTCCCACATTGGCCTCCCAAAGTGCTGGGATTACAGGCGTGAGCCACCACCGACAGAATTCTCTGTCACATTGTATTCCTGTTTAAGGGGGAAATGGCTCTTAGAACTACACAGTACCGGGAAGTTAAGGGCTTATTCAGGATAGTTTCTCTCGACTCAGCATGCTGTTTTGTTGTTTGATGAGTCAGATTCAAGCAGAGTTGTTGAAGCTGCCATGCATGGGGGCACCTGAAGCCTCTGCGGTCGGTGTGCGAGGTGAGAGGGGCCGAGGTGGCTGGGCCTCACCACTCCTGTGCGCCTAACCTTGGCCTCCCCTTGCAGCCTTAAGCTAAATGTTGTTCTTGATTGTCTTTTCGTTTTCTGTCCATAAATACTCTTTGCTCATTGAGAATTATTGCTACACGTACGCAGTATTATTTTGGCAGTAAGAAACAAACTTCTACATTCTAAAGCTTGTATCTTTCCTCTTTTACTTCTGGGGAGTTCAGTTATCGTTCTGATCCCATGATCCCAAGTATGAGTTAGCATTAAATGATGACCTCGGCTGGGCACAGTGGCTCACACCTCTAATCCCAGCACTTTGGGAGGCCGAGGCAGGAGGATCACTTGAGCCTGGGCAACAAAACAAGACCCTATGTCTACCCCAAAAAAATTAGACAGGTACGGTGGCGCTCACCTGTAGTCCTACCTACTCAGGAGGCAGAGCAAGACTCTGTCTCTAAGAAAATGATATTTTTAATTAAAAAAATAGAAATAAGTGACAGCTTTATTTATTTCAGTTCCTTTGTTTCTTTTTAAAAATAAAATAGAGGCCGGGCAGCGGTGGCTCAAGCCTGTAATACCAGCACTTTGGGAGGCCGAGACGGGCGGATCACAAGGTCAGGAGATCGAGACCATCCTGGCTAACCCGGTGAAACCCCATCTCTACTAAAAAATACAAAAAACTAGCCAGGCTCGGTGGTGGGCGCCTATAGTCCCAGCTACTTGGGAGGCTGAGGCAGGAGAATGGCATGAACCCGAAAGGCGGAGCTTGCAGTGAGCTGAGATCCGGCCACTGCACTCCAGTTTGGGTGACAGAGCGAGACTCCGTCTCAAAAAAAATAAATAAAATAAAATAAAATAAATAGAATAGAATAGAATAGAATAGAATAGAATAGAATAGAATAGAAGAGATGGAGTCTCCCCATGTTGCCCAGGACGGTCTCAAACTCCTGGACCTCAGTGATCCTCCCCACTCAGCCTCCCAAAGTGCTGGGATTGTAGGCTGTGAGCCACCATGCCTGGCTAGCTTTGTAGTTCTTAATGAGTTTTTCAGTAGTTTTGTGCTGGTATGGAGTTTGGAAGCTACAGAGAAAACCTGTAGGATTAACATGAAAGCATTTTTTTCTTCCTTTATTTATTTATTTTATTTTTTTGTGACAAGGTCTCACTCTGTCATCCAGGCAGAAGTGCAGTGATCCTCTCCCCTCAGCCTCCCAGGTAGCTGGGACTACAAGTGCGTGCCACAACACCCGGCTAATTTTTGTATTTTGAGTAGAGACAGGGTTTAGCCATGTTGCCCAGGCAGGTCTCGAACTCCTGGACCTCAAGCAATCTGCCTGCCTCAGCCTCCCAAAGTGCTGGCATTACAGGCATGAGCCCACCATGCCCAGCCTTCTTTTTTTTATTTTAACCATCCCATTACGCAGAAGAAAGAGAAGGCGTTGCATTCTGTCGCCCAGGCTGGAGTGCAGCAGTGCGATCATGGCTCACTGCAGCCTCGACCTCCTGGGCTCAAGTGATCCTCCCACCTTGGCCTCTCCCAGAAAGCATTTCGCTCTTGTGGTGAGCAGTGCCCTCCCGCTCGTGCTCGTGGTGCCCTCTGTCCCTGCAGTGAGGGCTCAGCGGCCGTGCCCATTCGTCTACACCTGAGACTGTGCATCGGGAGGCCCCAGGCAGAGTCGCATCACCGTCCTGATGCTGGGAATGGGGCCGGCCCTCGTTATTAGGTGGCTCATGGTCCAGGGATAAAGCTGCTTCCCAGAGCCCCAGAGGCCGCTGGTGAGTCTGTTTCTTCGGTGCCCGTGCACCGCGTGGAAGGAGCCCAGACACACACTCTGTGTCAGCCCGAATTGCCAGAGATGACTGGAAATGTTGATGCCTTTGATGGTGTCTCTTTTCAGCCTGTGCTAAAATATGTGTCCAAAACTGGTGGCTTTTTTTTCCATTCTGTATAACACCAGGTTTGAATGCACCACTCATGCTGGGTTTAACTGACCCCTTGTGACAAGGGGTGGCCTCTGTGGGGGCAGCCAGCTCACCCTCTGCTTCTCACTGTCAGTTGGAAGTTCATCAGCGCAGGAGCATCTGAAGTCTGTTGTGTGTCATGTTACAGTTGCTTTTGTGAGCCGTCTACCCCATCTTTTAGGGAAATAGGCCTAAGCCCATGCAAGTGGGCAGGTGTCATCTTGCCTAGGTTAGTACCGTGGCTACCTGAGTTAACAGCTCTAGATATTGTCCCGAACATTTTCTTGGGAAATTTATTCAATTTTGGGTAATTCTCCCGGAGGCGTCCTGCTGTTAAGGTTGTTTAATAGGTTCTGTAGAAACTTATTTTACTATGCAATTTGAAAACGCGTTGAATGTCTCTGCACATGGGGTGCTGTGCTAGGCATGGCGAGGACATGCAGGTAAGTTGGTCAGAGGTGGTGCTACTTCATGACTGTGGGCTCTGTGGGCATGGGAGGCATGTCATGCCTCACCTTCCCCACACCAAGAACCTGGCACATGGCCTGGTGTGCTGCAGGAGCTTAGCTGGAATCTGGGTTGGTGGGATGCATGCATGCATGGAGGCAGTTGGGTGGACGGATGCTTACTTCTTGTTTTGTTTTTTGTTTTTTGAGACGGAGTCTCGCTCTGTCACCCAAGCTGGAGTGCACTGGCCAGATCTCAGCTCACTGCAAGCTCCGCCTCCCGGGTTCACGCCATTCTCCTGCCTCAGCCTCCCGAGTAGCTGGGACTACAGGCGCTGCCACCTCGCCCGGCTAGTTTTATGTATTTTTTTTTTAGTAGAGACGGGGTTTCACCGTGTTAGCCAGGATGGTCTCGATCTCCTGACCTTGTGATCCGCCCGCCTCGGCCTCCCAAAGTGCTGGGATTACAGGCTTGAGCCACCGCGCCTGGCCAGGATGCTTACTTCTTCCTGTGCAGAACCATCTCCATCATCTAGGCCAGGAAGTTTCAGCTCTGATGTGGATTTCCTTTGAGAGCTGTGTGTGTGTGTGTGTGTGTGTGTGTGTGTGTGTGTGTGTGTGGTGTGTGTATTTGCTGGGGGTGCTGTGTAAGAGACAACTTGAGTGAGTGAGAACCACATCTACATAGTTTCCCTTCCATGTTTAGACTTCGTGAAGATGTGTCAACTGTAAAATCTGCCTGGGATGCTCAGATTGCTCAACTGTCTAAGGAGATGGTCTCCAAAGACCTTCAGATTCAGACACTACAGGAAGAAGAGGTGAAGCTCAAGGCACAGGTGGCCCGATCCCAGCAGGACATTGAAAGGTAACTGTCCCCAGGCAGTTATTTCCGTTTAGTGTCTCCTATGGGCAGGTGCTGTTATAGGTACTAAGGATTCAAAACTGAACAGGTCGAGTCCCTGGCCTCACATTTTCTTGGGGGAGAAAGACAGTGAACAAGACAGATAGAATGTCCAGTCACGCAGGGTGGTGTGGGAAGACGCAGAAGGGGCCGCCTGCTGGAGGGAGCGCGGCCAGAGGACAGGTGTTTCTCAGTCTGTAATAAGAGCCATAAAGGTGCTTCTGCTGTTTGATCCTGCACTGAGAAGCTCCTGTTGCCAGGCGTGGTGGTTCACACCTATAATCCTGGCACTTAGGGAGGCAGAAGCAGGAGGATTGCTTGAACGCAGGAGTTGGAGACCAACTTGGTTAACATAGTGAGACCCCATCTCTGCAAAAAGGAAAACAAAAACAAAGAATCTCCTCATCTGTCTTGTCTGATTGTTCATGTCCTCATGTTTTTCCTATCCATTGGGATGAACACTTACTTGAACAAAGATAACTTCTATTTCCCATACACATTCAACTTTATTACAGAATACATTTGCTAAAACTCATCCATTTTAACTCTACACTTGATGAATTTTGATGAATGTGTATGCCGTATGATATTTGGCTCTATGTCCCCCCCAAATCTCATCTCAAACTGTAATCCCCATGTGTCAAGGGAGGGCCCTGATGGGAGGTGATTGGATCGTGGGGGCGGTTTCCCGCATGCTGTTCTTATGATACTGAGTGAGTTCTGATGGTTTAAAAGTGTTTGGTGAGCTGGGTGTGATGGCTCACGCCTGTAGTCCTAGCACTTTGGGAGGCTAAAGTGGGTGGATCACGGGGTCAGGAGTTCGAGACCAGCCTGGTCAACATGGTAAAACCCCGTCTCTACTAAAAATACAAAAATTAGCCAGTCATGGTGGCTCACACCTGTAGTCCTAGATACTCCAGAGGCTGAGGTGGGAGAATCACTTGAACCCAGGAGGCGGAGGTTGTGAGCCCAGATCATGCCACTGCATTCCAGCCTAGGCAGCAGAGTGAGATTCTGTCTCAAAAAAATGAATAAACAGGCCGGGCGCGGTGGCTCAAGCCTGTAATCCCAGCACTTTGGGAGGCCGAGACGGGCGGATCACGAGGTCAGGAGATCGAGACCATCCTGGCTAACACGGTGAAACCCCATCTCTACTAAAAAAAAATACAAAAAAATTAGCCGGGCGAGATGGCGGGCGCCTGTAGTACCAACTACTTGGGAGGCTGAGGCCAGAGAATGGCGTAAACCCGGGAGGCGGAGCTTGCAGTGAGCTGAGATCCGGCCACTGCACGCCAGCCTGGGCGACAGAGCGAGACTCCGTCTCAAAAAAAAAAAAAAAAAAATAAATAAAAAAATAAAATATAAATAAATAAATGTTTGGTGGGCTGGGCATGGTGGTTCACGCCTATAATCCCATCACTTTGGGAGGCTGAGGCACGCGGATCAGCTGAGGTCAGGAGTTTGAGACCAGCCTGGCCAACATGGTGAAACCTTGTCTCTACTAAAAATACAAAAATTATCCGGGTGTGGTGTTACGCGCCTGTAATCCCAGCTACTCGGGAGGCTGAGGCAGGAGAATCGCTTGAACCTGGGAAGCGGAGATTGCAGTGAGCCAAAATCACGCCGCTGCACTCCAGCCTGGGCGACAGAGCGAGACTCTGTCTCAAAAATAAATAAATAAATAAATAAATAAGCGTTTAGCAGCTCCCCCACCATACTCTGTCTTTCTCCTGCCAACATGTAAGACGTGCCTTGTTTCCCCTTTGCCTTCCACCATGGTTGTAAGCTTCCTGAGGCCTCCCCAGCCATGTGGAACTGTGAGTCAATTAAACCTCTTTTGTTTATAAATTACCCAGTCTCAGGTAGTTCTTTATAGCGGGGTGAAAAAGGATGACTA
Organism: Rhinopithecus roxellana; assembly: GCF_007565055.1. Lineage (NCBI taxonomy): Eukaryota > Metazoa > Chordata > Mammalia > Primates > Cercopithecidae > Rhinopithecus > Rhinopithecus roxellana. The sequence continues at coordinate 39,237,485 of NC_044567.1, forward strand.
CGCCGTATAATCACCACTTCAGGCAAGCTATGGAATCTTCTGTAAACACATACTTCCCTCCTGCCCTCCGCAGTCAGGCCCCTGTCCCAGTGTGCTTTTTTTTTTTTGAGACAGAGTCCCGCTCTGTTGCCTAGGCTGGAGTGCAGTGGCACGATCTCAGCTCCCTGCAACCTCTGCCTTCCAGGTTCAAGCAGTTCTCCTGTCTCAGCCTCCCAAGTTGCTGGGACTACAGGCACATACCACCAGGCCCAGCTAATATTTTTTTGTATGTTTAATAGAGACGGGGTTTCACCGTATTGGTCGGGCTGGTCTCAAACTCCTGACCTCAGGTGATCCACTCGCCTCAGCCTCCCAAAGTGCTAGGATCACAGGTGTTAGCATCTGCCTTTTTTTTTTTTTTTTTTTTGAGATAGAGTCTTGCTCTGTCGCCCAGGCTGGCATGCGGTGGTACGATCTCAGCTTACTGGAACCTCCACCTCCTGGGTTCAAGCAATTCTCCTGCCTCAGCCTCCCAGAGTGCTGGGATTACAGGTGTGAGCCACTACACCTGACCCTCCTGGTAATATTCTTTTGTCCACAGTCTTCTCTGTCTGATATTAACAGGGCTGCTTGAGCTTTTTCTGCTTCAGTTTCCCACCCTCTGCTTTAACTTGTGCTTCATCTTTTTTGTTTTCTTGAGATGGGATCTCACTCCGTTACCCAGGCTGGAGTGCAGTGGCACAATCAGGGCTCATGCTCACTGCAGGCTCAACCTCCCAGGCTCAACTCATACTTGCACTTCAGCCTCCCAAGTAGCTGGGATTATAGGCACACGCCACCACACCCAACTAATTTTTCTATTTTTGTAGAGACAGGGTTTTACCATGTTGCCCAGGCTGGTCTCAAGCTCCTGGACTCAAGCGATCCTCCCGCCTTGGCCTCTTAGAGTGTTGGGATGACAGGCGCGAGCCGCCATGCCTGGTTTGTGGGTGGCCTGTGTTGGAGTCTTCTTTTATCTAGTGTAACACTCTACCTGTTCCTCAGGGGGTTTAGATAATTTAATTTAATGCCATTATTGATATATTTGTATATTATGGCTTAAATCTCCACTTACTGTTTGCTATTCTCTTTATTTTATTTTATTTATTTATTTTTTTGAGACAAGGTCTTGCTCTGTCACCCAGGCTGGAGTGCCGTGGTGCAATCTTAGCTCACTTGCAGCCTTAACCTCCTGGGTGGGTTCAAGCAATCCTCCCACCTCAGCTTCCTGAGTAGCTGGGACTGCAGGCGTGTGCTCTGATGCCTGGTTAATTTTTTGGTATTTTTGGTAGAAACGGGGTTTCGCTCTGTTGCCCAGGCTGGTCTCGAACTCTTGGATTCAACTGATGGGCCCACCCCAGCCTCCCAAAAGTGCTGGGATTGCAGGCATGAGTCACCGTGCCCGGTCTATTCGCGTTCCATTATCCTCATCTGTTCTTTGTTTCTTTTTCTCTGCCTTTAAAAAAATCCATTGAATATATTTTAGAATTTCATTTTATTTCCAGTTTTCTTATTATATAAACCTCTTTGTCTTACATGTTTAATGGTTGTTCTGAGATTTATAAGAACAGTTCTGAGATTTATTATACAGTCTGTGTTTAATATTTACCACTGTATGTGTAATATAAAACTCTTCAATTCAATTTCTGCTTCTGTTCAAGGAATGACCTCTGTTTCTGCTACTTCTTTTTTTTTTTTTTGAGAGACGGAGTCTTGCTCTGTTGCCCAAGCTGGAGTGCAGTGGCACGATCTCGACTCACTGCAACCTCTGCCTCCTGGGTTCAGGCGATTCTCCTGCCTCAGCCTCCCAAGTAGCTGGGATTATAGGCGCCCACCGTCGCACCCAGTTAATTTTTGTATTTTTAGTAGAGACGGAGTTTCACCATGTTGGCCAGGCTGGTCTCGAACTCCTGACCTCATGATCCACCCACCTTGGCCTCCCAAAGTGCTGGGATGACAGGCGTGAGCCACCGTGCCCAGCCTCCTCTTCCTTTTTACTATGGTTTTCTTATATTTTATGTAAGGGGAATCATTATATTTGCTTTGATCAGACTATCCTTTGTAAAAATAAAAACGAGAAAGAAAAAGTTTTATACCTTTTCTAATATTTTTTTCTGATGTTCTTCATTTTTTACAAATCAGATATAAGGTTTCCGTGTAGTATTATTTTCCTTCAGCCTCAGCCCTTCCTTTAATATACCTTGTGGTGCGGATGTGCTGCTCAGGAATCATCTCAGCTTTTGTTTGTCTGAAACTTTGTCTCCATATTTTTGAGGAGCATCTTCACTAGATGAGAAATTCTAGGTTGACAGTGTTTCCTTTCATAGGTGAAAGGTATTTGGTCGTGTGACTACACTCCAGCCCAGGCAACAGACCAAGACTCTGTCTAAAAAAAAAATTACCGGCCGGGCGCAGTGGCTCACACCTGTAATCCCAGCACTTTGGGAGGCCAAGGCAGGTGGATCATTTGAGGTCAGGAATTGGAGACCAGCCTGATCAACATGGTGAAACCCCATCTCTACTAAAAACACAAAAACTTAGCCGGGCGTGGTGGCAGGTGCCTATAATCCCAGCTACTCTGGAGGCTGAGGCAGGAGAATCACTTGAACCCAGAAGGTGGAGGCTGCAGTGAGCCAAGATGGTGCTACTGCACTCCAGCCTGGGCGACAGAGCGAGGCTTGGTCTCAAAAAAAAAAAAAAAAGGAATAGTACCAATGCTGAAATAAACATGTTGTAATAATGTTCTTAGCTCTTCCAGCATTCTTTTTTTTTGTTGTTAAATACTTCCACTGACTGAAATTAAACAGTATGAAATATTATCTTCAAGAAAGCACACTTAGATATACGTATTACTTGTGTATGTAGAAAATGCTCATAATACAAGCTAATGCAGAAGAAAAGAAACATGTTGTGATAAAGTTCTCAATTTTTTTTTTCTTTTTTTTTTTTTGAGATGGAGTCTCACTCTGTCGCCCAGGCTGGAGTGCAGTGGCGCAATCTCAGCTCACTACAACCTCCACCTCCTGGGTACAAGCAGTTCTCCTGTGTCAGCCTCTAGAGTAGCTGGGATTACAGGTATGCGCCACTACACCTGGCTAATTTTTGTATTTTTAGTAGAGATGGGGTTTCACCATGTTGGCCAGGCTGGTCTTGAACTCCTGACTTCAGGTGATCCACCTGCCTTGACCTCCCAAAGTGGTGGGATGACAGGTGTGAAGCCAATGCATCTGGCTTACATTCTCAACTCTTGATTCCAATGTTCTTTCTTTGTTAAACTCTTCCATTCACTGAAAGAAAACAGTACATATGGCAATATTTAGACTTTTTTATACATTTAATTTCTCTTCTCATTATGTGCACGGTTGCCTTTAAATCTCTGAACTTATTTTAATGGCTGCTTAAATGTATTTGTCTAATTCCATCATATCTTTATTTCTTTTTTTTTTTTTTTTTTTTGAGATGGAGTCTTGCTCTGTCGCCCAGGCTGGAGTGCAGTGGCCGGATCTCAGCTCACTGCAAGCTCCACCTCCCGGGTTCACGCCATTCTCCTGCCTCAGCCTCCCGAGTAGCTGGGACTACAGGCGCCCTCCACGTCGCCCGGCTAGTTTTTCATATTTTTTAGTGGAGACGGGGTTTCACCGTGTTAGCCAGGATGGTCTCGATCTCCTGACCTCGTGATCCGCCCGTCTCGGCCTCCCGAAGTGCTGGGATGACAGGCTTGAGCCACCGCGGCCGGCCCTATCTTTATTTCTGAGTCTGTTTCTATTGGCTGATTTTTCTACTGGAGAGAGCTACCTTTTTTTTGTACGTCCTTGCCCATCTGGTAAGTTTTCACTGGATGTCAGACACTGGTGAATATGACGTTGGCAAGTGTCTGGATCTGGCTGTGGTGGTTTTGTTTGGCTGCAGTTAAGTATTTACGTGGCAGCTTGACCCTTTTGAGACTTTTTAAAAATGGGTGCGAGGGCAGGTGGGGCAGGTCTGGAGAAGCCTTTCCGCCAGGGCTGACTCAGCACCATGACTCTCCCAGACCCCACTGCGTGCCCTGGAGAGAGCTCCAAGGACGCTCTGCTGGCCGGCCTGTCGAGCTCTGGGAATGAGCGCACGTGGAGCTCTCTGCTGGCTGCTCCGTTCCCACGAGTTGCTCTTGGCCCAGCCCATGTGGGCTTCTCCTGTGTATTTGCATGTGGCTGTCAGCCACAACTTCTAGGAGATCCCTGCACAGATCCCGGGATCCCCTCCTTTCTGCCACTCTGCCTCACCACTTCAGCCACTTCAGCTTCTCCAAACTCCAGTCTTTGTCTTCTCCTCACAGCAAGAACACCGTGCTCTGCATGGTTCACGTCCCTGTGGGGACCTGGAAGGGCCTGTGGAGAGAAGCCGGGAGGCGAGTGGGTCCATCTCGCAAGGACCTTCTCTGAGGGGCCTGGGCCCCGCACTGTTCGTGTGTTTGTCGTTCACTCTGTGAAAGCCATGCCCCATTTTCTGCCCAGTGTCCCATTTGTTTGAAGTGGGAAGATAGGCGTGGTGACAGCTGCTGTGTCATGTTAAAGATTTATTTATTTTTGCAGTTACAGGGATTTAAAAATGTATGTGTGGGGCCAGGCGTGGTAACTCACGCCTGTAATCCCAGCAGTTTGGGAGGCCGAGGCAGGTGGATCACGGGGTCAGGAGTTCGAGACCGTCCTGGCTAACACGGTGAAACCCCATCTCTACTAAAAATACAAAAAATTAGCTGGGCGTGTTGCCAGGCACCTGTAGTCCCAGCTACTGGGGAGACTGAGGCAGGAGAATGGCATGAACCTGGGAGGTGGAGCTTGCAGCGAGCTGAGATCACGCCACTGCACTCCAGCCTGGGTGACAGAGCCAGACTCAATCTCAAAAAAAAAAAAGTATGTGTAGCCGGGCGTGGTGGCTCACACATGTAATCCCAGCACTTTGGGAGGCCAAGGCGGGCAGGTGGCTTGAGCCCAGGAGTTTGAGATCAGCCAGGGCAACGTGGCGAAACCCTGTTTCTATAACAGATACAAAAATTAGCTAGGCGTGGTGGTATGCACCTATAGTCCCAGCTACTCGAGAGGCTGAGGCAGGAGGACTGCTGGAGCCCAGGAGGTAGAGGCTGTACTGAGCCAAGATCACACCACTGCACTCCAGCCTGGGTGACAGAGCAAGACTCTGTATCCAAAAAAAAAAAAAAACCCATAAAAATAATTAAACAAAAACAAGAACATATTGTGTATAAATTACCACAAACTTAGCAGCTTAGCTACTTTAAACACCCATTTATTATCTCAGGTTCTGGGGCCAGGGCCTAGGCAGGGCTCAGCCGTTCCCGGCTCAGGGTCTCTCCAGGCTAGAATCAATGATGGCCGGGCCTGCCTCTCCTTGGAGGCCCAGGGCCCCTTCCAGACTCACCCAGCTGTTGGCAGAATTCAGTCCCTGTAGCTGTGGGGCCGAGGCCTCCATTCCCTCGCTGGCTGACAGCCAGGGTCACTCTCCACCCTAGAGGCATCCTCAGCCCTGGCCACACAGCCCCTCCAGGGACCCTCTCACAACACGATGGCTCCATTGCTATCATTCAAACTCCCTGAAGTTTACCGGTGCAATGAGGCCAGCAGGAGAGTCTCCCTCCCATGCAGAGCCATGCCACCATCTCTGCGTCACTGCCTCGGACAGGAGGGACCTCTCCCCGTCACAGGATCGCCCACAGCCTGGAATTCTGCCCCCAACGTGTGGCCCCCGTGGCCTTCTGTCCCTGAGTTGCTGGTGTCAAGCCTAGTCCCCGTCCAATTTTTGTTCTTTTTCCCCTGTAGACTTTTATTTTGTCCTTCGTACTGTGACGTTTCCCCTTACTGTGTGCGTGTGGGGTCTCTAGAGCTCTCTGAAGGCTGGCATCTGCTCTGTCCTGGTGGACCTGCCTTTTTACATCCTGGGTGGCTTCCTCCCTCCATTCTGATCTAAGATGCTGGTCTTCTGGAGGAAGCCCCGGGTTCCTGTGTTCCCAGCCCTCTGTCCCTTTGCGCTCGCTCCGGGGGCTCTCCCAGCCCTGCCCGCCCCGTGGCTGGGTCCACCCTGCTCTGCTTGCTTTCGTAGCTCTGTTCCTTTGTGCATAACCAGTTTATGATCTTTTAAGGTTGTTGCTTTCCTCCCTCTCTTCCTGCTTGCTGGTTCTTCTGTTTTTGTGCGCATCCCCCTCATCCATCCCCCTCCTCCGTCGTGTTGGGTTTTCTCCGGCATCCGGCCATCCTTGGCGCCTGCTCATCTTCTTATTGGGCACCCCTGTGTGCCCATCCACAGGAGCCCAGAGCATGTCAGGCCAGCGCAGGCCGCGTGATAGCAGGAGGGACAGCGGCAGCCCTGCCTTTCCCGTCGCTCCTCCACTTTTCCTGTGGAATGCTTCCTCCTCAGGAAGCATTAATGCTGGGCGGTTGGACGTGTCCTTAGGTACAAGCAACAGCTGTCCCTGGCGGTGGAAAGGGAGCGGAGCCTGGAGCGTGATCAGGTGCAGATGGGCTTGGACTGGCAGCGCCGCTGTGACGACATTGAAAGGGACCAGATCCAAAAGTCAGAGGCCCTGATTCAGGGTCTGACCACGGCAAAAAGTCAGGTGTGTGGGGCCACCAGGGCCTGGGGCCTTCTCGGCACCTCTGCAGAGGTGGGGCTGGGCAGGACGGGTCTGGTTCTCACCAAATGGTTCTTTTTTTTTTGAGATGGAGTCTCGCTCTGTCGCCCAGGCTGGAGTGCAGTGGCTGAATCTCAGCTCACTGCAAGCTCCGCCTCCCGGGTTTACGCCATTCTCCTGCCTCAGCCTTCCAAGTAGCTGGGACTACAGGCGCCCTGCCACCTCGCCCGGCTAGTTTTTTGTATTTTTTAGTAGAGACGGGGTTTCACCGGGTTAGCCAGGATGGTCTCGATCTCCTGACCTCGTGATCCGCCCGTCTCGGCCTCCCAAAGTGCTGGGATTACAGGCTTGAGCCACCGCGCCCGGCCCAAATGGTTCTTTAAATTTGAAAACACTAAACCTCATTGAGCAGTATGCTGTGTAGCAACAAAAATTACAGTAATAAAAGTGCTCCCCGCCCGTCCACCCACCTTGACTTTCTTGCATAAGCGGTTTCTGTAGCTGGCCAGCCTCGTGGTTTAAGTAGCGTTGCATGATCCCATGATCCCCGCTGGCCTGCAAGGACAGCCAGGGGTGTGGGTGGTAGGAAGGGTTTGGTGGCCTGGCCGCAGTGGGGAGCCTGGTGCTCTGAGCATCTCCCACCTATGTGTGCTGTTGGAGCCTCAGCAGGCATGGGAGCTGCCCCGTCATCCACACAGGGACTGAGTCCCAGCGTCATTCCCAGGTTGCTGCCAAGCTGCAGGAGACAGAGCGGGCGCTACGGGAGCAGGAGGTGGTGCTGAAGGCCGTGACCCTGGAACGAGACCAGGCCGTGCAGGCCCTGAGGATGCATGGGCTCCCCGGACCAGGGGCACAGGTGAGAGTGCCCAGCCTGCTCTTTGAGACTTTGCTCAACAGCAGCAGTGGGAAAATAGGACTGGATCCCCAAATCCTACCAAGACTGGAGTTAAGTCTTTCAGTTGTGTTCTTTTTAAATGACCTGTTGCACAAACAAGGGTAAGTCGGAAGCTTGAGAGAGTTAAGGTGAACTCGGGCTTCTTTGTATCTTTCATGTTCGAAAGCTTTAAAAATCCCAAATCCAAATATTACTAGATAGCAGACGTTCATGTGAGTTTGTTCTTATGGTATTGCCTGAGGACCGTCACAGCAGGTCATGTTATGCTAGGAATCTGTCATCACCGCTCCTGATTTTGTTGGGCAGTGACGTTAGTGGTCAGTAGTTAAGTACTCATCCTATGCCAGGGTTTGCCCTTAGGCCTTGACGTCCCTCCACTCATTTCATCTTGGAGGTTGGCACCATGTCCACTGAGACATGGCAACACTGAGGAGCTTGCCTGAGCTGTCACAGCTCATCAGAACAGAGCTGGGTCCACAGGCAGACGGGAGTGGGGTACAGGGCTGTAGGAGGCTGGGGGAGAGCACAGAGGGCCCAGCATGGGAGGACTGCCCTAGGCCTGCAGATGGCTTTTCTTTCTCCGTAGGGTTGTGGTACATGCAGTAGAGTGTACGCAGGCCTGGAGCACACAGGTCAGTGCATTCGACACATCAGTGTGCCCAAGCACCCTTACCACAACACGACCACCGCAACAAGTCTACCGCAACACGACCACCCGAGAGTCCCTGCCCCCTGCTGGTCCCACCTCCCCGCACAAAGCCGCCGCTGGTGCACATTCTCTCCTGTTCGATTCGCTTCTCTGCCTGAGGCTTGGCTTGTCATGAAGGGCCTAGATGGGCAGGGCTTCCTCCAAGAGTGCCAAGGCAGCCTAGTGTACTTAGGACTCAGATCCTAACTGGTATGAAGATTGTTCCTAGCTCGTCCTTCATTCATGTGGTTTTTACTCATTTGTTTTGAGACAGGATTGCGCTTTGTCACCCAGGCTAAAGTGCAGTGGTGCAATCTCAGCTCACTGCAATCTCCTCCTATCCCTAGGCTCAAGCAATCCTCCCATCTCAGCTGCCCAGATAGCTGGGACCACAGATGCGCATCACCATGCCTGGCTAATTTTTAGAGTTTGTTTGTTTGTTTGTTTGTTTTTAGACAGAGTTTTGCTCTTGTCACCCAGGCTGGAGTGCAGTGGCGCGATCTCAGCTCACTGCACCACCACCCCCCGCCACCTCCCGGGTTCAAGTGATTCTCCTGCCTCAGCCTCCCAAGTAGCTGGGATTACAGGCATGAGCCACCGCACCTGGCTTTTTTTTTTTTTTTTTTTTTTTTGAGACGGAGTTTTGCTCTTGTTGCCCAGGCTGGAGTGCAATGGCGTGATCTCTGCTCACCGCACCCTCCGCCTCCCGGGTTCAAGTGATTCTCCTGCCTCAGCCTCTCGAGTAGCTGGGACCACAGATGCGTACCACCATGCCTGGCTAATTTTTTGCCTTTTTAGTAGAGATGGGGTTTCTGCATGTTGATCAGGCTGATCTCAAACTCCTGACCCAGGTGATTTGCCTGCCTTGGCCTCCCAAAGTGCTTGGATTACAGGTGAGCGCCACCACGCCCGGCTAATTTTGTATTTTTAGTAGAGATGGGGCTTCTCCATGTTGGTCAGGCTGGTCTCGAACTCCCGACCTCAGGTCATCTGCCTGCCTCGGCCTCCCAAAGTGCTGGGATTACTAGGCGTGAGCCACCATGCCCGGCTTGGTTGTTAATCTTAACTTTAGCCAAGACAAATGCCAATTCAGTTACTTACCTAGGGATGGGTCTCAGGCTGAAGACTGCTCTCTAACAGACAAGCAAGTCCTGCCTCAGCTCTTCTGCCAATATTGTACAGCAAAATAAACTGTAAATCTTGACCAAATTTGGGGAGATCGGATTCTCTGGAGGGGGTGCTCCCAGACCTTGGCAAATTGTCCTGTTGGTTTGAGCCATAAAGTTGGCTCATTCCAGTACCAAGTACTGATAGGAGTTTTGTCAAAGGTCAGAGGCATCTCCACTCAGAATCTCCCTGTGGTTACCAAAGTGTGAACCCAGAAAATCTCAGACAGGTCTCAGTGAATTTAGAAGGTTTATTTTGCGAAGGTTGAGGACGCACACCCCGACACAGCCTCAGGAGGTCCCGATGACATGTGCCCCAGGTGGTCCGAGCACAGTTTGGTTTTTTTTTTTTTTTTTTTTTTTTTTTTTTGAGACGGAGTCTCGCTCTGTCGCCCAGGCTGGAGTGCAATGGCCGGATCTCAGCTTACTGCAAGCTCCGCATCCCGGGTTCACGCCATTCTCGCCCAGCCTCCCTAGTACTGGGACTACAGGCGCCCGCCAGTGCGCCCGGCTAGTTTTTTGTATTTGTTTTTAGTATAGACGGGGTTTCAGCTGGTATCCATGATGGTCCTTGATCTCCTACCTCGTGATCCGCCCCGTCTCGCCTCCAAAGTGCTTGGATTCAGCTGAGCCACCCCCGCCGCTAACCTGAGCCACCATTGTAGGGAGACGTGAGTCATCAATCAACATGTAAGATGAACAGTGGTTCCGTCTGGAGAGGCGGGACAACTTGAAGTGGGGAGAGGGCTTCCAGGTCATAGGTAGATAAGAGACAGATGGTTGCATTCTTTCGAGTTTCTGATGAGCCTCTCCACAGGAGGCAGTGAGATATGCATTCACCTCAGTGAGAAGAGGGTGACTGAATAGAATGGGAGGCAGGTTTGCCCTGAGCAATTCCCAGCTTGACTTTTCCCTTTAGCTTAATGAGATTTTCCCTTCACACTGCCGAGCCCTCTGAGCCTTGCTTGCGGCTGTGGCGGGAATGCGCAGCCAGTGAGGTCATGCGGCCAGCACCCTCAGCGCATCCTAGGACAGAGCCTGGTAAGCCCGTGGGCACTCGGTATCCCAGTCTGTAGCTGGCAAGGTCAAGCGCGGCCTTCGGTGGTCTGCCCCTCATGCGACTGTTTCTCCAGGAGAAGTCTTTCTTCATTTTGGTTCTACCATAAATATATTCCCATGTCATTACAATTCTTCACAAACAGAATCTAAATGTCTGCATATTTTATCAAGTGGCCACACCGTCATGCACCTAGCAATTTTCTCACCAATGGTCCTTCACGTTGTTCACCAGTGTTATCACGGCACTGCGGTGGGCAGTTTACTGTCTCCGTTTCTAAACTGCCAGTTGAGGTTCATGTTCTGTTCGCATTCTCTCCACCCTTAAGCACGGCGTGTGAAGCTCTCCTCCTGGGAGCCCAGGCCAGCTGGCCTTGCTGGTGAGCATGGAGGAGCCCGTGGGCCAGGGAGTCAGAGCACCCTGGGAAGGGGTCCAGGTCTTGCTTCAGGCTTGTATTCACGGAGTGCGGAGCGGGGAGCAGGCTCTGCATCCCTCAGGGTGGCTCCGCAGGAGAGGAAGCTGTGCCTTTTGCACACATCTTGGCTGGACTCATGGTTGAGCTGGGCCAGAGCCCTGGGACTTTGTTTCCCTCTCCGGTATCCGGGGTCTGTGCTGGCGTCTGGAAGCAGGTGTTTCCTCTAATGTGTCTGCTGTTCTAGTTGTTCACAGCCAGAGGGAAAGACTCATAGCGGCGAGTCCCTCCTGGTCGGAGGCAGAAGTGCCCCCACCTTTGGTTAGAGAAGGACACTCCTCACCTAGAACCGGGTGGGTGGGGCCTGCCTCTCCTCCTGCACCAGAGCCACCTCGTCTCGTTGTCCTCCCACCTTGGGGGCTCCTTGTGAGGTCTGTCATCCCTATGCCTGCCCTTTGACCCGAGTGTAACATGTCTCTCTTCTCTGGTTGCTTGTAGAGTTTCCATTGTGTTGGTGATTTTTCAGCAGTTTGATTATGCAGTGCTCTTTGGTGTGATCTTCTTTCTGTTTATCCTGCTTAAGCTTCACTGAGCTTCGTCATCTGTGCTGTATGGTTTCCATCGTGTTTGTAACATGCTTGTCGTAGACGCGTCTGCTGCCTTCGTGTTCGCCTGGGCTCCTGGTTCCTTGTGCACCTTGTTTCTGGTCTCCAGAGCTCTCCTCATTTTTTCTTCTTTGGCCCTTTTCCTTCTGAGCTTCAGTTTGGGTATTTTCTGGTGCCTGGTGTTTATATTCACTACCTTTTCTTCTGCATGCTCCGAACCTGCTCTTCATCCTATTCAGTGGATGTTTGACTGTACTAAAGTATACATAACGCAAAGCTGGCCACTTTATTTTTTGGTGCACCGTTCAGCAGCGTGAAGCGCATTCACACGGAGATGCAGCCCTCACACCACCCTTCTCCAGAATGTTCTCCTCTTCCCAAACTGAAGCTCTGTCCCCAGAAACACGGGCTCCCCCTCCCCGCCCCCAGCCCCCGCACGCCCATTCCACTTTCTGCCTCTGTGGATTTAACACTCTAGGGATCGCAACAGTATGGAAAGCTTCAGGAATTTGAGTGTCATGTTTGCACCTCTGTCAGGCCAGGAAGGAGGGATATCACAACCCCGGGGAGGGGGAGGGACCACAGCCCAAGCTCAAGCAGGGGACTGGCCCTGAGAGGGGCGCAGGGAGGGCGGAGGCGCAGTCTGCCAGGACGAGCTGGGGAACCGTTCATCTTTTTGTAGTCATTTTTCCTTGCATTTGACAGATGCTCCTCGGGCAGCATGAAGAAGAAATAAGTAAAGAGTTTCCATCCAATGAGATCCAGCGGCTCCGAGAGCAGAACACGAGCTTGCGAAGCGCGATTGCCCAGATGAGGAAAGAAATGGAGGCTCTAAGCCATCAGATTCCTCCTCCCGTCCAGACAGCGGCAGAGAGCACAGATGCAAACCAGCCTGACCCAAAGGCTGGGGGAGACCCCGCCACTCCTGGTGAGTAACAGGGAGAAAGGGACAGAGCGGGAGGGGAAGTGGGAGAGGGAGGGAGGAGGACAGACAGGAGCATGGGTCTCGACTGGCTTCAAGGAGGCTTCATTTCAGAGTCCTGTAAGTTAACATCCCCTGTAATAAATTCAAAGCATGAAAACTGCTTTTTCTCCAAGAGAAGGAATCTTCAGCATTTTTTTTTTTTTTTTGAGATGGAATCTCGCTCTGCCGCCCAGGCTGGAGTGCAGTGGCCGGATCTCAGCTCACTGCAAGCTCCGCCTCCTGGGTTCACGCCATTCTCCTGCCTCAGCCTCCCGAGTAGCTGGGACTACAGGCGCCCGCCACCTCGCCCGGCTAGTTTTTTGTATTTTTTAGTAGAGACGGGGTTTCACCATGTTAGCCAGGATGGTCTCAATCTCCTGACCTCGTGATCCGCCTGTCTTGACCTCCCAAAGTGCTGGGATTACAGGCTTGAGCCACCGTGCCCAGCCGGAATCTTCAGTTTTATACCAAAAAGCTTTTATACTTGTAAAGTAGAAGGAAAAAATGAGGGTACCTGCTTGACACACTTAAAAACCCTGTTTTAGACCTCAACCAGGGCTGGCTTGGTGTCGTGCTGTCCCAGAGTGGGTTGGTAGCAGGGGCTGGTGGACCACAGGCCTTTCCTCCAGAGAAGTGTCCATGGCAGAGCTGATGAGGGCTGCCCGATGCCCGGGAACCCCATGAGTGGCTGTGGGTGGGCGGATGCCGGGATGGATGCAGAGCTTCCGTTCTCGAGGTGGGACTTGGCCCCTCGCACAGAGGCACGTGGGCAGGCGGCAGGTGAAACATTTGCTCCTGATCGCAAGCCCTTCCTGGAGAGCGCGGAGACTGTGCTGATCTCTGGCTGGCACACTCTGGCCATTGAGGGGAGGGAGGTCTTTCAGTCTGACACACACAGAGAGTGTGGAAACTGCTGTGAAGCTCTCATGTGGGGAGGACAGGAGGACATGCACAGTGAGGCAGTGGGCACGAGCTGGCATCAGCTCCCTGAGCTGGTGCTCACAGGAGGGCAGTGCGAAAGGATGTGTTATATTCACTGGGCTTTTTTTGGCAGGTTATGTTCTGGCCCTTGAAGCAGAAATACGAACTCTAAAGCATAAGTTTAAAACTCTAGAAGAGCATCTAGAAGATGTGCTGGATCCTTTAAAGATGTCCTCACCTCGTGCTGAGTCTCAGCCCAGCGTCCACACCTCGACAGAGACGACTGGTGAGAGTCCGCGTCTCACTGGGCTACTTGCTGTCCCTTTATAAACTGAAATCTGACCCCTGCAGAAAGTCCACTCACAGCAAATAGACAGCTCGAGGCTATTGCAGACGTCAGGGCAGTGTCATCCAGCCCGGCAGCCCCTTGTGCTCCCTCCAGAGCCCACGTGCCCTGGCTCCTCACTGCAGTTAGCGTTCCCTGTTTCGGTGCGAATGGAATTCTGTGGCACCGGTGCTCTCTCTGGTGTCTTCAGACCTACACTGTGTTTCACTTGATAATGCCAGATTCTTCTCCGAAGCACCCCTACAATTTACACTCCATCAGCGTGCGAGGCAGCCGTGGTGCTGCATGCACGCCAACACTTACATGGTCAGTGGCTCCTTCTGTTCCCTCTAGTGGACACGTAGCACATCCTATTTTGGTTTAATTTGCAAATTTCATGAGATTCGTGGGATTGAACATCTTTCCTGTGTGCATTGGTGTATGACTGGCTAGGGCTGCCATAACTCAACACCACAGCCTGGGTGGCTTAAACAACGGGTATTTGTTTTCTCACGTCTGGAGTCTGGATGTCAGAGATCAGGCTGCCGGCAGGGTGGGTTCCTCCTGAGGCCTCTCTGTGGCTTGCAGACAGCACCCTGTCCCCTGCGCCCTCATGTGGCCTCTCCCTTGCGTGCTCACTCCTGGTGTCTCTTCCTCTTCTTTTTTTTTGGAGGGGGGACAGAGTCTTGCTCTGTCACCCAGGCTGGAGTGCAGTGGTGTGACCTTAGCTCACTGCAGCCTCCACCTCCCGGGTTCAAGCGATTCTCCTGCCTCAGCCTCCTAAGTAGCTGGGATTACAGGGACACACCACCACGCCCGGCTAATTTTTGTATTTTTAGTAGAGATGGGGTTTCACCATGTTAGGCAGCTCTCGAACTCCTGACCTCGTGATCTGCCTGCCTCAGCCTCCCAAAGTGCTGGGATGACAGGCGTGAGCCGCCGCGCCCGGCTCTTCTTCTTATAAGGACAACAGTCCAGGGCCCCAGCCTTAGGACCTCATGTAACCTTAACTGCCTCCTCAAAGACCCTGTCTCCAAATACAATCATGTTCGGGGTTAGAGCTTCAACCTATCAATTTTAGGGGACACAGTTCAGTCCATAGAATTGGCCTTTTGACAGCCTCTCTTTTGAAGCTCCAGGCCATGTTTTTTGCCCATGTTTTATTGGATGATCTGCCTTTTGTCATAGATTGTTTTTAGGGTATTTGATTCTGAATATGAGCCTTGCACTGGTTTTATGGGTTGCAAGTATCTCCTCCCAGTCTGTGGCTTTGCCTTTTATTCCTTCACTGGTGTCTTTGGTGAATGGATGGTCTTCATTTCAAGACAAACTCACAGGCTAATCTATTCCATTGTGGTTAGTCCAACATCAAAAGGTTCATTCTAGCATTCTAGCATTCTTTTTCGTTATTCTAACTTCCTTTTCCAACAATGAGAAACCTGGCTCGCCCCTTCTCACTGACACATACTTTGATCGAGTCCTCTTGGTGTAACCAATCCCCCATTGCTGCTGCAGCCCCTTCCCCTATTTGGAGGCCCCTCTCCTGCCTGGATGCCTCCCCAGCATCACCAAGCTTGACAGCCCAGCCTGGCTGCCTTCCACTCAGCTGCCTCACCCTGCTGGAGCCACAGTCCCCCTTAGGTAGGGGAGGCAAGGCCCCACCTACAGGCCTAAGGCAGAAAAAGAAAGGGAGGAGCCAGACAGGACACTCCACTGGCACAGATTGTCTCAAATGAGGGAGGTTTTGGCTGGGCGTGGTAGCTCACGCCTGTAATCCCAACACTTTGGGAGGCCGAGGTGGGTGGATCACCTGAGGTCAGGAGTTTGAGACCAGCCTGGCCAACATGGTGAAACCCCGTCTCCACTACAAATACAAAAAAATTAGGCCGGGCGCGGTGGCTCAAGCCTGTAATCCCAGCACTTTGGGAGGCCGAGACGGGCGGATCATGAGGTCAGGAGATCGAGACCATCCTGGCTAATACGGTGAAACCCCGTCTCTACTAAAAAATACAAAAAACTAGCCGGGCGACGAGGCGGGCGCCTGTAGTCCCAGCTACTCGGGAGGCTGAGACAGGAGAATGGTGTGAACCCGGGAGGCGGAGCTTGCAGTGAGCTGAGAGCCGGCCACTGCACTCCAGCCTGGGTGGCAGAGCAAGACTCCGTCTCAAAAAAAAAAAAAAAAAAATTAGCTGGGCGTGGTGGCGGGCACCTGTAATCCCAGCTACTTGGGAGGCTGAGGTAGGAGAGTCGCTTGAACCCAGGAGGCGGAGGTTGCAGTGAGCCGAGATTGCACCACTACACTCCAGCCTGGGTGACAGAGCGAGCCTCCGTCTCAAAAAAAATAAAATAAAATAAGGGAGGTTTTATTTTTCTTTTCCAATGCGGATATTGTTTACTTCTTCTTGCATTATTGCCCTAGCTAAACTCTCCAGTGTGGTATTCATAACAGCTGTCTTTCTCCCTAATCCCAGAGGAAGGACTTTCAGCATTTCACTTTCTTAGGTTTAGTTTTTGCTGAAGGTTTTTTGCAGTGGGGGTAGTGGAGGGAGGTTAAGGAAGTTTCTTTCTATTCCTGTTTTAATATAGATCTTCATTTTTTAAATAATGATTCTTTGTTTTTGTTTCATATATTTTGTATCTTTGTTGTTAGATGTGTATACATCTAGGATTATTATTTTTTTTAGGATAATTGACCCTTGTATTGTTATGTAATCTTCCTCTTTATCCTGGCAACGTTCTTTGTTCTGAGGTCTCCCTTGTCTGATATTAATTAATCCACTCAAGCTTTCTTTTGATTTGCGTTTGCGTGGTATAACTTTTTCATCCCTTTTTCTTTTTACCTACCTCTGTCTTTTATATTTGAAATGAATTTCCTTTATTTGAGGCGGAGTCTCTGTTGCCTAGGCTGGAGTGCAGTGGCACAATCTTGGCTCACTGCAACCTCTGCCTCCTGGGTTCGAGTGATTCTCGTGCCTCAGCCTCCCAAGTAGTTAGGGTTACAGGCATGTGCCACCATGCCCAGCTGGTAGCGTTTGTATTGTTAGCAGAGACAGGGTTTCACTATGTTGGTCAGGCTGGTCTCAAACTCCTGGCCTCAAGTGATCCACTTGCCTTGGCCTCCCAAGGTGCTGGAATGATAGGCGTGAGCCACTGCACCTGGCCTAAAGACAAAGACTGTTGAAAGCATGCAGAGAGAGCGATGCATGACCTACAGGGGACTGTGACCGGAGCGGCAGTGGGTTCTCAGCAGCAGCTGTCATCAGATTTCTCTTCAGAAGGAAGTGGCATAATATTTTTCAAGTACTGAAAGCAAAAACTGTCAACCCATAATTATACATTCAGTAAAAATATTCTTCAGGAATGAGAGTGAATAAAGATATTCTCAGATGAAGGAAAAGTTTATCACCAGCAGACTAGATCTAAAAGAACTGATAAAGGAGGTACTTTAGACACAACGGAAGGAAGGAAAGTAGGAACATCAGGAGTGAAGGAAAACTAATGGCAAGGGTGAATACGATAGACACACTCTCACACTTGACTTTTAAAATTACATTGACAGGCCGGGCGCCACAGCTCATGCCTCATGCCTGTCATCCCAGCACTTTGGGAGGCCAAGGCAGGTGGATCACCTGAGGTCAGTAGTTGAAGGCCAGCCTGGCCAACATGGTGAAACCCTGTATCTGCTAAAAATACAAACATTAGCTGGGCGTGGTGGCACATGCCTGTAGTCCCAGCACTTTGGGAGGCCGGGTGGGTGGATCACTTAAGGTCAGGAGTTTGAGACTAGCCTGACCAAGATGGTGAAACCCCGCCTCTACTAAAAATACAAAAATTAGCCGGGTGTGATGGCAGGCGCCTGTAATCCCAGCACTTTGGGAAGCTGAGGCGGGTGGATCACTTGAGGCCAGGAGTTCAAGACCAGCCTGGCCAAAATGGAGAAACCCCGTCTCTACTGAAAATACAAAAATTAGCCGGGCGTGGTGACAGGCACCTGTAATCCCAGCTATTTGGGAGGCTGAGGCAGGAGAATCGCTTGAACCCGGGAGGCAGAGGTTGCAGTGAGCCGAGATCATGTCACAGCACTCCAGCCTGGACAACAAGAGCAAAAATCCATCTCAAAAAAAAAAAACAAAGAGTTTTTGCCTTTAGTTTTCAGAAATTTCATTATGTTGTAGGCCGGGCGCGGTGGCTCAAACCTGTAATCCCAGCACTTTGGGAGGCCAAGACGGGCGGATCACGAGGTCAGGAGATCGAGACCATCCTGGCTAACACGGTGAAACCCCGTCTCTACTGAAAAATACAAAAAACTAGCCGGGCGAGGTGGCGGCGCCTGTAGTCCCAGCTACTCGGGAGGCTGAGGCAGGAGAATGGCGTGAACCCGGGAGGCGGAGCTTGCAGTGAGCTGAGATCCGGCCACCGCACTCCAGCCTGGGTGACAGAGCGAGACTCCGTCTCAAAAAAAAAAAAAAAGAAAGAAACAAATTTCATTATGTTGTATCTGGGCATAGATTTCTTTGGTTTATTCTTTTTGATATTAATCTGAAGGTTTATGTCTTTCACCAAATTTCAGACGTTTTCATCCATTATTTTTCAAGTATTTTTTCAGCTCCACAGTCTTTCCTTCGGGGACTCTGAGGACACAAACGAAGGTCTTTTGTTATTGTCCTGCTGGTCCCTGAGGCTGTGTTTTGTCCTTTGTTTCTATTTGTTTTCTCTCTCCTTCAAACTGGATAGTTCCTTTTCCTCTGTTCTTCAGGTTCTTCCGTTCTTTCTTTTGTCATTTCCATTTTGCTGCTAAGCCCATTCAGTGAGATTTTTGTTGCTGTTTCTAAAATTTCCATTTTGGTTTTCTTTTTCTTTTTTTTTTTAAATTGTGGTGGTTGTTTTTGAGACAGGGCCTTGCTCTGTTGTCCAGGCTGCAGTGTGGTGGTATGGTCATAGCTCACTGCAGCCTTGACCTCCTGGGCTCGAGGGACCCTCCCACCTTAGCTTGCCGAGTAACTGGGACTACAGGCTACAGGTGTGCACCACCACACCACGCTAATTTCTTTTTATATTTGTAGAGATGGAGTGTCACTATGTTGCCCAGGCCGGTCTTGATCTCCTGACCTCAACTGATCCTCCTGCCTCAGCCTCCCAAAGTGTTTGGATTACAGGCGTGAGCCATCACAGTTAGCCTTAGTTTTCTTTATATCTTACTTTACTGGAACTTTCATTTTGCCATATATTTTTAGAGTGTATTAAATTGCTTGCTGGAGTTTTTTGTTTGTGTATTTGTTCATTTTTTTTTAGAGACAGGGTCTTGCTCTGTCACCCAGGCTGGAGTGCAGTGGGCATGATCATGGCTCACTGCAGCCTGGACCTCCTGGGCTCAAGCGACTCTCTGGCCTCAGACTCCTGAAGAGCTGGGGTTATGGGTACGTACCACCATCCATGCCTAGCTAATTTTTGTGTTTTTGTTTTTTGTTTTTTGTAGATATGGGGTTTCACTATGTTGCCCAGGCTGATCTTAAACTCTTGGCTTCAAGCAATTCTCTCACCTCCACCCTCCCCAGTAACTTGCTCGAGTATTGTTATGACGGCTGCTTTAACATCTTCATTCCATAATTCCAACGTCTGTGTCATCTTGTTGTCTCTTTCATTCACGTTGCGATTTTCTTGGTTGTTAATATTACGAGTATTTTTTTTAAATTAGAGATGGGGTCTCACTATATTGCCCAGGCTGTTTTGAAACTCCTTGGCTCAAGTGATCCTCCTGCCTCAGTCTCCCAAAGTGCTGGGATTACAGGCAGCCTCCTATAATTTTTTACTGTATCATGGACATTTTGAGTGTCACATTATGAAATTCTGGTTCTTATTAAACCTGTGTTAAGTCAGCCTTTCTGGGTTCACACTGCATATCCTGGCCCACTCTGGTGGGCTGAGGTTTGAATGTCCATTACTTTCCAGAGCCTTGATGATGCTATTTTACTGTGCCTACACGTGAGCTGCCAAGTAGCCAATTAAATCCTGGGCAGTGTCCCCCGCCAGGCCCAGTTGTCAGAGGTTTTGCTGTGCTGGTTCTGTTGATTCTGGCTGGTTTTACACGGCGGATCCTCGGGGATCTTCATGCAGACCTCCTTCCTCCTGTGACCCTCCCCACGTGCTCTCCCAGAAGCTGAGATGGCCTTTGTCTCTATCAGGCTGTAGGACCGTGGGCTGGCAGGAGGGCAGGTGTGATCCCAAGGGCTCCACCTGCATGTCCCCGTCTTCCTGCTCCATTGGTCCCAGGACCAGCTTCTCTTCGGCCTTTTTTTTTTGGTCTAAGCTCTGGGTTTTGGCTGTCTAGCACCAGGCCAGTGTGTGCAGGAAGGAGACGAGGGACTCCCTGCCAGCCATCCCTGGGATCCGAGGCCCCTAGATACTCAGGCTTTGTTTCTCACCGTTCAGAATCTTCCCCTAGTGGGACTTTTTGTGTTCTGGCTGGGCCTTTAGCTGAGATTAGCGGGGGGAAATGGGGTTGGACTGCAGGGTCTCCATCATGTTAAACCACCCTTGCAGTTCCAGGAAGAATTCAACATGTAGTGATAGATTCTTCTTTTTATAATTTGACAGATTTGGTGTTGTGATATTTCTTTTGTTTTTTGTTTATATGAGACATGGTCTCGCTCTTTGACCAGGCTGTTCTTGAACTCTTGGGCTCAAGCCAGTCTTCTTGCCTTGGCCTCCGTGTAGCTGGGATGACAGGTGCGAGCCACCAGGCCCAGCTTGGTTTGCCCATGCCCGTGTTTTATTGAGAATTAGTACATTTATGTTCATGAGTAAGACTGGCCTATAATTTTCAATGCTCATAATGTTCATGTGAGGTTTTGGAATCAAAGTTACTCTGGCCTCATAAATATGTTGGAAAGTATTCTGTATTTTTCTGTTTTCTAAAAAAGTTTGTATCAGACTTATCTTAATTTTTCTTAAATAATTGGTAGAATTCAACTTTGAAACCAGCTGGGCCTGGAGTTTTCCTTGTGGGAAGGTTTAAAATTGTGAATTCAGTTTTTTTCATAGTTATAGGACATTCAGATTTTCTTTTTATACCTTTTTGATGTTATATTTCACTAAGAAATTGTCCATTTCATCTAAATTTTCAAATTTTTGACATAAAGTTGCTTGTAGTATCCTATGAGTTTTTAAATATCTGTGGGGTCTGAAGTGATAACTCCTTTTTGCCATTAATTATATTGGTCATTTGCTTCTATTTTTTCCTTGCTTAGTATTCCTGGGTGTTTATTTTAGCCTTCTCAAAGAATCAACTGTTGGTTTTGTTGATTCTCTATTATACATTTATTTTCTGTTTCCTCAGTATCTCATACTGACGTTATCTTTTCTTCCTCCTACTTTATTTGGCTTTTTTTTTTTTTTGACGGAGTCTCACTGTGTTGTCCAGGCTGGAGTGTCGTGGCACAATCTTGGCTCACTGCAACCTCCAGCTTCCGAGTTCAATTGATTCTCGTGCCTCAGCCTCCCGAGTAGCTGGGACCACAGGGGCGCACCACCACGCCTGGCTAATTTTTGTATTTTTTTTCAGCAGAGACAGAGTTTTGCCACATTGGCCAGGTTGGTCTCCCACTCCTGACCTCAGGCGATCTGCCCACCTCAGCCTCCCAAAGTGCTGAGATTACAGGCGTGAGACACCATGCCCAGCCCTGTTTGGCTTTAATTTGGTCATTCTTTTTAAATTTATTTTTCTGATGGGGGGTGTGACAGGGTCTCACTCTGTTGTCCAGGCTGGAGTGCAGTGGCACAATCATAGCTCACTGTAACCTTGAATTCCTGGGATCCAGGGATCCTCCTGCCTCAGCCTCCCGATGTGATGAGATGATAGGCAGGGGCCACTGTGCCTGGCTCTGTAATTTCTTGAGATGAATGTTTGGCTCACTGGTTTTCAGCCTGTCTTCTTTTCTAAAATATTTATCCAAAGCTGTAATTATTATTGTAAGGACAGCTTTAGATTCATTCCTGAAGTTTCTGAAGTAGTATTGTTGTTATCTTTCCATTCAAAATAGTTATTAATATCCACTGTGATTTTTTTCTTTGACCCTGTGTTATGTAGCATCTTTTTTCTCAATTTCTAAATAAGTGGCTCTTTATTTGGACAGACTGGAGCAATTGGTCTCTATCAGACACTACATGGTAAAGTCAAACTTTTTCCTACAAGGATTCTTGCTTTCTTTACATGAGGATTATGCTTTCTGTACAGCATCTCTAATCGTCATGTGGACCCAGATCTGCTGACACCAATGAACAACAGCTTTGCGTTGGGGTCAGCTGCTGGTGCCACGGCCTCACGGGAAAGGGAGAGCTGATAGAGATGTGTGTCTCCCCTGAAAGGCCTTCCTTCGTTCTCAGATCTGAGCTGACAGAAGCCACTCTCCTCTGCAGGAGGGTCTGTCCAAGCTGGTCAAGCTGGAGGGTCTGTCCAAGCTGGCCCAGTGTCCTCCGGACTGGCACTCAGGAAGCTCGGGGACAGAGTGCAGCTCCTAAACCTGCTGGTGACACGACTCAGACAGAAGGTGAGGCACTCGAGTTTGTGGGGTCTTCCTCCTAGAGAGCCATTGCTGGGGGAGGGCGTGTGGGCTCTGAGCGACTGCCCGGTGCAATCCCAGGTGACCTCGGGCATCCACTGACCTCTCTGTGCCTGTTTTCTTCTGAGGAAGGGGCCGCAGGGAGGTCCTAGGAACCAGTTCATCTCAGGTGTGCTCAAGGAAGGCATGCCATGAGAATCTGGGAAGCACGATCCAGGCAGTGGAGGCAGTGCTGGCGGCCAGACCACCAGGCCCTGGCTGTGCCCACTCAGAGGGGTCCTGGTCAATGGGGCGTGTGTGTGGGCTGCCTGATGCCACCTCCCCACTCAGAGGAGTCCTGGTCAACAGGGCGCATGTGCTCCATGTCAGTGACGAGCTGCACTTCATCTGAGACACTCGAGCCTTGGCAAACGCTGTTCTTTTCAACCTCCTGGGCCCTTGCCTTTTGGGGGTCGGGTCATACTCCTGCTGGGGCCAGTATCTGCATGCATCCAGCAGCGAGCCCACCCTGTTTCCCGTGGGGCTGGGGTCACTGCCTTGGTTTGATTGCTACAGATTCCTAACATCGTTTTGATTTTTACTTTAAAAAATTGTGGGGCCAGGCATGGGGGCTCATGCCTCTAATCCCTGCACTTGGGGAGGCCGAGTTGGGCAGATCACCTGAGGTCAGGAGTTCGAGATCAGCCTGGCCGACAGGGTGAAACCCCGTCTCTATAAAGTACAAAAAATTAGCCGGGCATGGTGGCAGGTGCCCGTAGTCCCAGCTACTTGGGAGGCTGAGGTGGGAGAATTGCTTGAACCCAGGAGGTGGAGGTTGCAGTGAGCCGAGATCGCACCATTGTACTCTAGCTTGGGCAACAAGAGTGAAACTCTATCTCAAAAAAAAATTTCTTTTAATTGTAAAATGCATTAATATATAACAAAGTTTACCATTTTGACCATTTTAAAGTGTACCTATCAGTGGCAGTACATTCACGTTGTTGTAGAAACATTCTCACGATTACCAGAGCTTTTCTTCCCACCGCAGATAGCAGCTCGGTACCAAAACCACACAGCAGTATCACCCCTTCCCTGCTTCCCAGCCTCTAGGAACCGTTCCCCTCCCCGTCCCGATCGGTTTGTCTACTGACGGGACCTCATATTGACAGTCATACGGCAGTTGTCCTTTCGTCCTTTGGTCCTTTGTGCCTGGCTCTTCCATTGAGTAGAATGTTCTCAGGGTCAGCTCTGCATATGTCAGGGTGCCATTCCTTCCCATGGCTGGCGTATCCCGTTGGACGGATGGATCACACTTCGTGTATCGCTCATGCACTCAACATTTGGGTTGCTTCCGCTGTTTGGATTGTGCATGATGCTGCTGTGAACGTTCCTGTGTGGACTTATGCAAAGTTCAGTTCTCCTGGGTGTACACCTGGGAGTGGAATTGCTCTGTCAGACGGTCACCCTGTGTTTACCCCTCGAGGAGCCGCCGCGCTGTGTTTAACCCTTGAGGAGCCACCGCGCTGTTTTCCCCAACGACGGTCACCCTGTGTTTAACCCTTGAGGAGCCGCTGCGCTGTTTTCCCCAACGGTCACCCTGTGTTTACCCCTTGAGGAGCCGCCGCGCTGTTTTCCCCAGCAGCCACACCATTTTACCTCCACCAGCACTGTGTGAGGGTTCCGGTTCCCCATCCCCACCAACACTAGCTGTTTTCTGGCTGTGATGCTAGTCATCCTGGTGGGAGTGAAGTGGGGCCTCACTGTGGTTTTGATTTGCATTTTCCTGATGACTCCTGATGTCGAGCAGCGTTTCACGTGTGTCTTGGTCGGCCATTTGTCTTCTTTGGAGAAATGTCCGTGTAGATCCCTTGCCCAGTTTTAATTGGGTTGTCTTTTTATTTGAGTTGTAAGAATTATTTTTATATTCCAGATACAAGTCCCTTATTAGATTTATGATTTGCTACATTTTTTCCCATTCTGTGGTTTGTGTTTTCACTTTCTTTTTTTTTTTTTTTTTGAGACGGAGTCTGGCTCTGTCGCCCAGGCTGGGGTGCAGTGGCCGGATCTCAGCTCACTGCAAGCTCCGCCTCCCGGGTTTACACCATTCTTCTGCCTCAGCCTCCCGAGTAGCTGGGACTACAGGCGCCCGCCACCTCGCCCGGCTAGTTTTTTGTATTTTTTTAGTAGAGACGGGGTTTCACCGTGTTAGCCAGGATGGTCTCGATCTCCTGACCTCGTGATCCGCCCATCTTGGCCTCCCAAAGTGCTGGGATTACAGGCTTGAGCCACCACGCCCGGCCTCACTTTCTTTTTTTTTTTTTTTTTTTTGAGAAGGAGTCTCACTCTGTCACCTAGGCTGGAGTGCAGTGGCTAGATCTCAGCTCACCGCAAACTCCGCCTCCCGGGTTTACGCCATTCTCCTGCCTCAGCCTCCCGAGTAGCTGGGACTACAGGCGCCCGCCACCTCGCCCGGCTAGTTTTATGTATTTTTTTTGTAAAGACGGGGTTTCACCGTGTTAGCCAGGATGGTCTCGATCTCCTGACCTCGTGATCCGCCCGCCTCGGCCTCCCAAAGTGCTGGGATTACAGGCTTGAGCCACCGCGCCCGGCCTCACTTTCTTTTTTTTTTTTTTGAGACAGAGTCTCACTCTGTCACCCAGGCTGGAGTGCAGTGACGTGATCTCGGCTGACTGCAACCTCCACCTCCCAGGTTCAAGCAATTATCCTGCCTCAGCCTCCCAAGTAGCTGGGATTACAGGTGTGAGCCACCATGGCCAGCTAATTTTTGTATTTTTAGTAGAAAGGGGGTTTCACCAGGCTGGTCTCAAACTCCTGACCTCAGGTGATCTTCCCACCTCCGCCTCCGAAAGTGCTGGCATTACAGGTATAAGCCACTGCACCCGGGCTGTCTTTTCACTTTCTTGATGGTGTCCTTTGAAGGACACCGAATGTCTCCAGTTTTGATCCAGTCCCATTGTTCATGTCTCCTGTTGCTTGTGCTTCTGAGTCGTGCTGTCCTCATCCCGTTGCCTTTATTCCTTGTGAGGCGACGTAACGAGGGAACTTCCACATGTCCTCTCACATTGTAAATATGTAAATCACACCTTCCCTGCAGCCTCTGCGTCTTCCCTAATGCAGAACATCTCTCTAGAAACAAAGTATTCCAGATTTCCCATCTGCCGAGGGAGGAGGCAGTGCTCCAGAAATTGGATGCCTTTTTTTTAATCTTCCTCAGATGTTTGATGGATTGATTGAAATTGACAAATATGACTGGGTGAGGTGGCTCATGCCTGTAATCCCAGCACCTTGGGAGGCCGAGGTGTGCAGATCACCAGGTCAGGAGATTGAGACCGTCTTGGCCAACATGGTGAAGCCCCGTGTCTACTAAAATACAAAAAATTAGCCAGGCGTGGTGGTGCGTGCCTGTAATCCCAGCTACTTGGGAGGCTGAGGCAGGGCAGTCAATCGCTTGAACCCAGGAGGTGGAGGTTGCGGTGAGCTGAGATTGTGCCACTGCACTCCAGCCTGGGCGACAAAGCAAGACTCCATCTCAAAAAAAAAAAAAAAGAAAATGACAAAAATAAATTGTATATCTCTGTGGTGTGTGACATGATGTTCTGAAACATGTACACACTGTGGAATGGCTAAATGAGGCTAATTAACATGTGCATTACCCCTCATACCTCTCATTTTCTCCTGATGCCTAACGTCTCACCTTGATTGGAAGTGCATCTTTGTTGTTGCAGTGAAGAGGAACTTGGCTACTTTTCCATTTCTGTCGAGGCGGTTGAAGATCCGTGTACACGTGAGGGGCTTCAGTCGAGGGGGGTTGAAGATCCGTGTACCCGTGAGGGGCTTCAGTCCTCCAGTCGGGGGGGGTTGAAGATCCGTGTACACGTGAGGGGCTCCAGTCGGGGCGGGTTGAAGATCCGTGTACACGTGAGGGGCTCCTGTCGAGGAAGATCCGTGTACACGTGAGGGGCTCCAGTCGAGGCGGTTGAAGATCCGTGTACCCATGACAGGGCTCCAGATCCCCGACACTTTGCAGTTGCTGTTTCCCCCATTTCCCACACAAATCCTACAGACAAGAAATAAACATTTAAAAAGCTTTTAGGCTGGGCACGGTGGTACACACCTGTAGTCACAACACTTTGGGAGGCTGAGACGGGAACATCACTTGAGCCCAGGAGTTTGAGAACAGCCTGGGTAACATAGGGAGACCTTGTCCCTACAAAAACTAAACAAGACTGGGCACGGTGGCTCATGCCTGTAATCCCCACACTTTGGGAGGGTGAGGTGGGAGGATTATTTGAGCTCGGCAGTTTGAAACCAGCCTGGGCAACACAGCAAGACCCCATCTGTACTAAAAACTGAAATAATTAGCCAAGAATGGTGGTGCATCTGTAATCGCAGCTACTCAGGAGGCTGAGGATTGCTTGAGCCCAGATGGTTGAGGCTGCAGTGAGCCATGATCGTGCCACTGTGCCACGATCGCGCCACTGCGCCCCAGCCTGGGCGACAGAGCAAGACCCTGTCTCTGAAAATAAAAACAGGCTGGATGTGGTGACTCACAGGTGTAATCCCAACACTCTGGGAGGCTGAGGCAGAGGATCGCTTGAGTTCAGGAGTTTGAGACCAGCCGAGGCAACAAAGTAAGATGCCGTCTGAATAAAATAAGTAAATAAATACAAATAAATACAAGCTTTTAATTTTACCTTGGTTAATCATAGATGATTTGATTATCCTGGGGAAAATGTTCACCTTGAAGTGATATTGTTTGGTTGGGTTTTTACTTAGCAGTGTCTGTAAATTAAATAATCACCTTTATTTTTGTGTAGGTGGCAAATTCAAAAATGAAATAGTCATAAGGAATTCACCGTAGGAGTCCCTGGAATAGGGAAAGTAATATTTTATGTTACTGGGAATGAGCCGGGAAGGCTCTGGTGCAGGGAGGCATTCATCTTTCTCACCTGCTCTGCTCTTCTTCCCTCCTCTCGCCGGGAGTGGTGTGGTCAGTGAGAGAGGCAGCCAGAGCTGGAGGCCAGCCCAGGGCCCCCAGGGTGGGTCTCATGGCCAGCCTGTTGCCTCCCGGAGGTACTCTGTGGCCTGCGACTCCCCTCCCCCAGCCCCCCATTCACTCGGGCCTCTTGTTGGCCTCCACCTGCCTTTCTTTTTTTTTTTTTTTTTTTTTGAGACGGAGTCTCGCTCTGTCGCCCAGGCTGGAGTGCAGTGGCGCGATCTTGGCTCACCACAAGCTCCGCCTCCTGGGTTCACGGCATTCTCCTGCCTCAGCCTCCTGAGTAGCTGGGACTACAGGCGCCCGCCACCACGCCCGGCTAATTTTTTGTATTTTTAGTAGAGACGGGGTTTCACCGTGTTAGCCAGGATGGTCTCAATCTTCTGACCTCATGATCCGCCCGCTGCGGCCTCCCAAAGTGCTGGGATTACAGGCCTGAGCCTCCGCACCCGGCCTATCCACCTACCTTTCAATAGCCTCAGCCCTCCGACCTCCTGGCCTGCCTCCCTCTGGCCTCCCCATTTCTGCCCCCTTTGATTAGCAGAAGAGAAAAATCTACACCTCCTACTGGTTACTTGCAATTCTGGAGACCTTTATTTCTCCCTGGAAGGAGGGCTCAGGAAGGGGTTTCGAGGCACTCTGCCTCTGTCCATGCACGGATTCTCCCCACCAGCCTGGGAGTCCAGAGCAGGGTACAGGGGAGCCGCCGGGGCCAGCTGGGCGGGGCAGGAGGATCAGCGGCTGTGGTTGGGGGCGGAGGGCAGAGGGCAGTTGCATCCAGCTGGGGAGGAGGCCCTGATCTCAGGCTCCCATGTTCTTTCCCCGCACTCACAGCGCTTCCTGTTGGTGCCCCAGGGGCCTGCTGCAGCCCAGCCACTGCTTTGATTCCTTACACTGCCTTTGAAATGGCTCTAGGTGCTGCGGGAACCCCTGGAGCCGGCCGTTTTCCAGCGTGAGCTTCCCCGTGAGGTGGACCAGGTACACCTGGAGGTTTTGGAGCTGCGGAAGCAGGTGGCTGAGCTGGGGAAGCATCTCAGGATAGCCCAGCATGGGGGAGCAGAGCCTTCAGGCAAGAAGCAGCCCCCAGCCTCGGACACCGTGACCCTAGGGAGAGAGGTGGGTGCCCGCCAGCTCCTCCTGCCACCTGCCTGTCGAGGCTCCTGCCACAGAAACTGTCCTTGCCTGTGCTCTGCCAGCGTTGCTGCCTGTATGCCCTGGGAGCTCAGGTGGGACGAGAGCTGCAGTGAAGGCTGTGCCTGGAAGTGGGCCCTGCTCCACCCTTCTCCCCCTTCTTCCTCCGCCTTCTTCCTCCGCTTGCTTCCTCTTTTTCTGGTCCTTCACCTTGACGTCCTGTTGGTGGGGACAGGCCCGGGCCCATCTCAGTCCTCCCTTCAGCTAACAGCATCTTGTGTTGGAAACTCACACACTGAAGGTGGCTCATGTTTGCTTTAATGCAGGGCCTTGACGGCCTGCTGAGGGGGCATCTGCGTGCACAGTCCTGCCTGCCCCATGCCTAGCGGTGGGCCCTCCCTGCGTGGGGAGGGGGCCACATGGCCCTCACTGCTGCGTTCAGAGCCACGCAGCTGCTCCATGCCACGGCACTCCTATCCTGGTCCTGGTCAGGCCCTTGGCCCCAAGGGAGTGACCCCCAACTCCATGGCTGGGTTTGAGCCACAGCTCTGTGCTGTGGAGATGACCCCAGGTCCTGATTCTGAAGCTTGGCAGAGCCGACCAGCAGGGCTCCCTTCTTCCTACCTAAGGCCAGAGGGAAAGGCTGTGAAGGACAGATTGCCCAGCCTCCCTGTCTTCGTACCCCAGACTGTTGGTAATTGGGGTAACTGTAGCAAGCTATGACCTGTGTGACCTATGAATCCACAGAAGGTTTCAGGGACGGTAGATGATGTCTAGAAGGCACAAAGTGGAAGACAGCGCGGATCTCCAGGGTACCATGCTTGGGGAGCAGGACCCAGGGACTCGGACTGGAATAGAGTGGACTGAGGAAGATGGGGCCGTGGCTGTCTCAGACTCCAGGACAGTGAGGAGCAGGCCAGAGCTGCCTTGGCATGGGATGGGCAAGACCATGAGGATGCCTCAGGGGGACGACAGAGCAGGTATGAGAAGGCGGAGGGAGCCTGAGGCCCCAGCAGGTGCCCAGCCAGTGTGCACAGGAAGGGCTGAGCTGGTTGGTAAGATATTGAGCTGCACCTGCCCCTGTATCTTTGGTACGGAGGTGCTGTCCTCAGGGGTCCCCAGCACCCTAGCCCTCCTGGGCTCCCAGTCCAGCCACTCCAGGGTGGCTCCTGCCCGGTGGGGGCTGTGGCCCCTGGGCCAGCTAGCAGCACAGCGGGGGGTAAGCATGTCTGCACCCCCACACGTGTCCCACCCACCTGAACGCCGTGTGTTCCTGGACATGGGTGGGCGCCTCCTTGGGCAGCAAGGGGCCCCAGGAGCTCTCACTGGCAGCCCTTGTGTAGTTCACTGTCTTCCCACTTGTTTAGAATGAAGGGGCAAGAATTTATACAAATAAGCAGAATTGTTTTTCTTTTTCTTTTTTTTTGAGACAGTCTCACACTGTTGCCCAGTCTGGAGTGCACTGGTGCTATCTTGGCTCACCATAACCTCCTCCTCCCGGGTTCAAGCAATTCTCCTGCCTCAGCCCCCCAAGTAGCTGAGATTACAGGTGTACCACGTCCAGCCAATTTTTGTATTTTCGGTAGAGACAGGGTTTCACCATGTTGGTCAGGCTGGTCTCAAGTGATCTGCCTGCCTCAGCCTCCCAAAGTGGTGGGATTACCGTGCCTGGCCCAAATAAGCAGAATTTTAAATTGAGGAATTAAATCCCATAGCAGACAGAGTGGGAGCTGAAGCCACCTGCAGCCCAATCCCAGTTATTGGAGCTAAGGCACAGGTGGGGCAAACACTCCAGGCTCTGTGTCTATGTGCATGGAGGTGACAGTCGGGCTCCAGGCTCCTCCTGGGTCTGAGCATCCTGTGGCCGGGCTCTCCACCCAGTTGAGGCCCACCATGGCTCTGTCCTCTGCCAAGCAACATGGCTGAGCTCCTGGAGACGAGGGCGGGCCCAGGTCATTGCTGCTTGCTGCTGGGAAAGGAGCCCAGATGGAGAAGGGGGCGGGGCCCTCTGGTAGAGGATCAATGTGTCCGTTATGTTGGGTATAGAGAGAAGTGGGTAGAGCTGTGTGTGCATCTGATCCCAGCTGTGTCCTGAGAGGGCCCGCAGCCTGGACTCGGCCACAGCAGATGTCAGTTCCACAGTTGCAGGCACTGGTTCCATGGTTCCTGCTGTGCTCACAGGAGCCGGAGCTCCAGCATGGAGGCAGGTTCGGAGGGCACGCGAACCAGCAGAAAAGGGGCCCCCACTGACGAGATCTAGGCCAATAGGCAGTGACGTTGAAGACCATAATCCATTGACTCAACCAGGAAATAATGGGGCCAGGCTGATAGCAATGGACAGATCAGTCAGGGGAACGGGGTGCTCCTCCACATGAGAGTGCCAGCCAGGGAACGTGACAGGAATGGCACGCTGGGCGATCACAGATGGGTACTGAGCCAGAGGGATTCCCATCAGACGCAAAGCAGCATCTCCCACACGTGACTTATTTTCAAGGGTAATGCTGGCTTTCCAGTGGAGCAGCCTGTTGGACCCCAGCTGAGCCGAGTGATCAGAGCTCCCATCGCCAGTGCTGGGTGTACCCGCCTCCAGGCGGGCCACACTGAGACGGCACAGACTCACTCTCGGGGTCCCTGCCAAAGATGCAGAACCTGAGCTTAAGCATGAAGAAACCTCAGGCAGGCCCAAACAGAGGGACTTCTACACGCTTGGTGGGTGCCCAAACATGGAAGCTGGGGAGCCACTCCAGTTAGGAGACCTGGGAGACCCCACGTAGAAACGCCAGGTGGGACCCTGGACCCTGCGCAGGAGAGACAGTGTAGAATGCCATGTGGAACCGTGGTCCCTGCACAGGAGAGAGCGTCAGGGCATCATCCGTAGAAACGCCACGTGGGACCCTGGACCCTGCACAGGAGAGACAGCGTCAGGGCGTTATCCGGATGGTTGGTGACATTTGCACACAGGCAATGGACCGGGTCACATATTGTGTGCGTCCACCAAGTACTGAGGTGTGATGCAGCGCAGCGTCTCCAGCCTACCTCCTATAGTGCAGGAAGCCTGTGCAGGGCCAGTGAGGAAGCGCACAGGGGCCCAGGGAGTGTCCCCCAGCACCCTTGACAAAAGCTGGTCCCTTCCCCGGCCCCAGCCAAGGAGCCAGGCCTGCAAAGCCGAGGCCAGGTGTGTGCAGAGGCACGTGTTCCCACTTCTCCTGTGGCAGAGGGAGAGCCTGTGGACAACAGTGGGTCGCTCTGCTCCCAGGCAGGCCCCACTAGGCTGAGTCGCACAGCCTGGCTTTGCCCTTCCCTGACTGCACCACCCACATCAACTGCCTCTAGTCCGTAAAACATAAAACTTCCCCCCAGGCACTGGCCGCCAGGGCTGAATTGGAGGATGTGTTGTGTCCCTGGGTCCACTGGGGGGCAGTGTTGGCCATGGCATTGGTGCCGGCTCTGCCGAGAGGCGTTGGAGTGACTGTGGGGTGGTGAGCGCCGGCCCAGCCTGATGGAACCCACTGTACCAGTTCCAGGCCTCAGCCTCTGAGAAGGACTTCTCTGTGTCACTCACTCACACGTGTCCTCAAGACGTGAAGACATTTCAGCAGACCAAAGTTTCCTTCTAATTTCCTCCTAATTGTCCGGATACATGGAGACATCTCCCCCTCACGAGGGGGGTGCTGGGGCAGTCCCAGGCATGGGGGCAGATGGGTGGGCAGCCCCTGGAGCACGCAGTGGTGAAGACATTCCTGAATATGTCTCAGGCTGTAGAAATCTTATTTTGTGGAAAGATTTTAGAGAATCATCAAAATAAACTTTTACCAAATAACATTTTACCAGAAACTGAATCCAAGAGAGGTAGAATCATTCACTCCCTGCCCCCCAGGTCACTGTGTGCAGAATCACATGACTAGGACATGGGCCCTGCAATCTGTGCCCTCCTTCCTGTGCCTGTGGGGTCAACAGCAAGAAGGCCCCTCAGTGCCCCTCAAGCCTGGCACCAGCCGCAAGAACCTGGGGCAACATCAGGGCGTCTTTGCGGGCAGAGGGGACTGCTTTTGAAGAGGGAATTGTCTCTTAAATCTCTAAGTGTTTTGAGGTTTGCAAAATCTGTTTTCAGGATTGTTCTTTCCTCAGTTAAAGTAACAAAATAACCCAGTGCATTCCTGTAGGGGACCCAGGGCTTTAGACCCAGACTTGGAGTCTCACCGCCTGGCTGCTCTCCCCTAGCCCTGCACCATCTGCAATCTGTTTTACCAGCACAAGACCTCCCTTCCTCCAGATCTGCCTTGGCCTCTCCTAGGCCCAAGAGGCCATTCCTGCCCATCCTCCCAGGGCCACGAGTGAGCCTCTGTGCCACACTCGCCAAGGGTGCTCACGGAGCAGGCACGAGGCCCGCTCACTGGAGGAAGTGAGTCTGGACTCGGGCTCAGGCCTGTGGCGAGCCTCTGTGGGGGCTGCCCTGCACCTGGCCTTGGCCGGGGCCTGCGGTGCCATAGAACTTTCTCTGTCCAAGAGGAAGGCAGACATTTCTCCCCTTTGCTGTGTCATCCTTGCCGCCCCCCGAGCGTCCCACATGAACCTGCGGCACATGCCCAGAGGCACTGCATACGGTGGATGCGCCCCAGGCCATCCGAAGAACAGCAGCACCTGGAAGGCAGCAGCACCTGCCAGCCCTGGAGAGGCATACCAGGAAGCTGGCAGGGACAGGGTGTGCTGGCCTGTTCCAGGGACTCAGAGCTCGTGTGGCCAGGACAAGGTGCAGCTTGGCTCCTCACAGGGGCCAGGAGCGGCACGGGAGAAGTAGGTCGTCGGCTTCCGTCTCACCAGGGCCTGGACACCACTGGTTTTTCCTGTGCCCCCATTTTTGGTCCAGGCATCCCTTTGTGTTGGGATTGCACTCTGTAGCACTGGCATGGTGTAGGCCGCACGTCCAGGCCAGGCTGAGCAAGGACAACACAGTGATTCCCAGGGGTTCAGATCTAGGGTTGGCCCAGGCCTGGGGTGCTGAGGGGGAGCCCAGCCAGCTCCACTGCCCCTGTGTCGGCCTCTCCCTCTCCACGGCCTTTGTGCTCCCCCTGCGCCTGCTTCAGGAGGGAAGCCACAGTCAGCCTGCAGCGTGGTTGTGGGGTGTCCATCCGGCAGGTAGAGAAAGGAGGGACCCCAAGGAGTGGAGGAGGGCCAAGCCACGCCAGCGGGAGGTGTCCTCCTGGGTCCTGGGCACTGCTAGAGACCACAGCCTTCTCTCTGCTCTCCCTGGGGAGCTGCTGTGCTGGTTGGATGTCCTGAGATTCTCACTGTGTTCACTTGAAAGACAAAGGAGGCTGGGCGCAGTGGCTCAAGCCTGTCATCCCAGCACTTTGGGAGGTCGAGACGGGCGGATCGCGAGGTCAGGAGATCGAGACCATCCTGGCTAACACGGTGAAACCCCGTCTCTACTAAAAATACAAAAAACTAGCTGGGCGAAGTGGCGGGCGCCTGTAGTCCCAGCTGCTCGGGAGGCTGAGGCAGGAGAATGGTGTAAACCCGGGAGGCGGAGCTTGCAGTGAGCTGAGATCCGGCCACTGCACTCCAGCCTGGGCGACAGAGCGAGACTCCGTCTCAAAAAAAAAAAAAAAAAGAAAGACACAAAGCATATGTGACCAGAAGGCAGGGATGGCGGGGAGGAGGCAGAGGGCTGTGAGGGCCCGGGGGCCACCCTGGTCTGGGAGATCTGTGGGCCTTTATTCTATTTGTGGAAGAGAAGGACCTACTGAAGCATTGGGAGCAGCGACCCTTTTTGTCTTTCTTTTGGAAGGACGTCACCCAGTGGTGGCACCCAGCAGTGCCCACCCTGGGAGAGCAGGTGAAGAGGCTCCGTGGGCAGGCACCCCAGCGTCCTCCCATGAGGGCAGCCTCGCAGGGGTGTCTACCTGTGAGTTCTGTTACAGGGCCTTGCCAAGGGAGAGCCTGTGGAGGCCGAGGACCAGGGAGAGCTTTTCCTGCACCTCCAGCCGGTGGCACGCGCCCCCCAGACCTTATCTATGCACCAACTCCAGAGGAAGCTGAAGGAGGCAGCCAGAAAAATCCTTAGCCTCCGCCTGGAGAAGGAGCAGCTCATTGAGATGGGGAACAGGCTCCGTGCGGAGCTGGGCCGGCCCAAAGGTGAGTCCGGGAAGTGGAGGCCGTGGCCTGGGTGCAGGCCAGGTTCTGGGTGTGCGCCTGGGGTCAGTGGGAGGGCTCTGGCTGCAGCCTTCTCAGGAAGGCCCAAAGGAGTGCAGAAGCCCCTCTTGTGAGTGGGGCCTGGTTGGAGGCCACTGTACAGAGCAGGACCTCATCTCAGCTGCGGACGCTCTGGGAACCCACTTTGCTGGCACCATGGTGAGAACAACGCCGCAGTTTAGCAAAGCAGCTGGCATTTCTGTGCGGCTCTGTGGCGAGCAGCAAAGATGACCATAGACTTCTCCAGATAAAGACAGCAGTGTCTCCTGACCGAGGTGGAGGCTGGGCCTGTTGGACACAGACACACCCGGGCTGACTTCCTAAGAAAGGCAAGGGACACTGGCTTTATGACTGAGTGTTTCAGTGAGTCATTCATCTGTTCCTCCATGCATCCACCCACCTACCTATCCATCCATCCAACCACCCATCCTTCTACCCATCCATTCACCCACCCACCCACCCATCCATCCATTTACCTACCCATCTACCCACCCACCCATCCGTTCATCCACCCACTCATCCTTCCACCATCCACCCACCCATCCATCTACCCACCTGTATATCCATCCATCCATCCATCCATCCAACCACTTATCCCACTCACCGATCCATCTACCCATCCGTCCATCTACCCACCCACCCATCCCTCCATCTACCCACCCATCCATCCATCTGCCCACCCACCCAACCATCCATCCATTTACCCATCCACCCACCCATTCATCTATTCACCCACTCACCCATCCATCTGTCCACTTACCCACCCACCCATCCATCCATCCATCTACCATCCATCCACCCATCCATCCACCCACCTATCCATCCATCCATCCATCCATCCACCCACCCATCCACCCATCCATGTGTCCATCCACTCATCCATCCACCTACCCACCCAACCATGCATCCATCTACCCATCCACCCACCCATTCATCCATTCACCCACCCACCCATCCATCTATCCATCCACCTACCCATCCATCCATCCATCCATTCATACACCCACCCACCTATCCATCTATTAATGTATCCATCCATCCATCCACCCACCTATCCATCCATCCATCCACCCACCCACCCATCCATGTGTCCATCCACTCATCTATCCACCCACCCACCCAACCATGCATACATCTACCCATCCGCCCACCCATTCATCCATTCACCCACCCACCCATCCATCCATCCATCCGCCTACCCACACACTCACCTATCCATCCATCCATCCATCCATCCATCCATCCATCCATCCATCCGTCCATGCATCCATCCATCCATCTATCCATCCAACCACTTATCCCACTTATCTATCCATCCATTCACCCACCCATCCACCCATCCATCTATTCTCTCCAGCCATGCATCCAATTATCCACTCACTCATCCACCAACCCATCCATCCATCTATCCATCCACCCATCCACCCACCCACCCATTCATCCATCCATTCATCTATCCATGCATCCACCCATCCATTCATCCATCTATCCGTTCATCCATCCATCCATCCATCTACCCATTCTCCCACATATCCATCCATTTATCCAACCACTTATTCCACCCACCTATCCATCCTTTCACTCACCCATCCACCCATCCATCCAATCATCCAGTCATTCATCCACCTACCTACCCATGCATAAATCCATCCACCCATCCAGTAGAGGAGCCCCTGCTGAGTGCCAGACACTTTCTACCTTCTTCAGTTCCTGTGTCGCCAGGCCCAAATCTGGCTAAAGAGATGTCTCCTCGTTTGGGTGTGGTGGCTCACGCCTACAATCAGCACTCCCTGGGGCAAGACTGTGTGTGTGTGCACATGCATTTGTATGTGAGACTGTGGTGCACACGCGTTTGTGTGCGAGACTGTGCATGTACATTTGTATGTGTGTGCACATGTGTTTGTATGTGAGACTGCACACGCATTTGTGAGACTGCACACGCGTTTGTGAGACTGTGTGCACACGTGTTTGTGAGACTATGCGCACGTGCGTTTGTATGTGAGACCGTGTGCACACACACATTTGTATGTTAGACCATGTGTGCATGCACGCGCACATCCACAGGGAGGACTCAGTAGAAGTTTGTCAATTTCTTGGCAATTTAGAGAAGAAAGTAGAGTGAGAAGAGAAGAATGGGGACTTTTGGCTTGGCTTTGATTATACCTAACATACTCCATTTGTTTCTTTTTGGGAAGACCGTCCTTCCCACCTAAACACTTGAGTTCTTAGCTGGGCATGGTGTCGTGCGCCTGAAGTTCCAGCTACTTGGGAGACTGAGGTGGGAGGATTACTGAGCACAGAAGGTCGGGGCTGCAGTGGGTATGATCCTGCCTGTGAAGAATCGCTGCACTCCAGCCTGGGCAACACAGGAGATCCAGTCTCTAAAAACATTTTAAAAAATTAAAAAGATCAGTCCTGATTGCAGAGGTTTAGGCAAGACTGGTCTATCTGCATTTTTTTCCTAAGATCACTAATCTGGTTCACAATGATGTGACTGCAGTCGTTAAGTAGTACAGAATGGCCAGCTGTGACAAACATATCATCATTACTCAACATGCGACAGTCGTCCAGCCAGGGGCTTAGCAGGACCTGCTCTGCCTGCGGCTGTTTCTAGATGCTTCTCTAGTCCACTTCACAACAGTTACTCTGCCCCAGCACTGGTGGCCCAGGGGTCACCTGCAGCTGCCTCAGTGCATGTCCTCACCTGTCCACCTCTGGGAAGGGGCCCCATTCTGCAGGGAGCAAGCTGACCATCACTTCACTGGCTCTCAGCTGCTTTCAGGCATACAGCCTGTCTCACGCTGCCGGTGCCCATATACATGGCTGTGGGGGGAGGTGCCAGGGCGTCCCCTGTGCTCTGGTGACACTGGTTCCTGCCAATACCCATTCAGACTGTGGAGCCAACTCCAGCAGGTGACGTGGTGGGGCCCCTCCGAGACAAGGAGCTTCACCTGCCTGCTGCAGGGTTCAGGCCAAGACCAGGACGGGGAGTGAGAACAGCCCCACTCAGGGGCCTGCAGGGGGAAGCAGGAGGCAGGTGCTGTGGGACCCTGCCTGCAGGCCCCTCCGCCCACAGAGTGAGCAGTGCCTGGAGCTCACCCTCCCTCTGTGCCTTCCAGAAATCAGCCGCACATGGCATTTCCTTGATCCTGTAGAAAGCTGGGATTCCTTAAAATGTTGTTTCTAGCAAACTTCTTCATGATACCTAACTTTTTTTTTGAGACAGAGTCTTGCTCTGTTGCCCAGGCTGGAGTACAGTGGTGTGATCTCGGCTCACTGTAACCTCCACCTGCCGGGTTCCAGCGATTCTGTTGCCTCAGCCTCCCGAGTAGCTGGGATTACAGGCGTGTGCCACCACACCCAGCTAGTTTTTTTTTTTTTTTTTTTTTTTTTTTTAGTAGAAACAGGGTTTCACCATGTTGGCCAGGCTGGTCTTGTACTCCTGACCTCAAGTGATCTGCCCACCTCAGCCTCCCAAAGTCCTGGGATTACAGGTCTGAGCTACCACCTGATCACCTGAGGTCAAGAGTTTGAGACCAGCTTGGCCAACATGGTGAAACCGAGTCTCTACTAAAAATACAAAAAAGAAAAAAAAATTAACCAAGTGTGGAGGCACATGCCTGTAATCCCAGCTACTTGGCTGGCTGAGGCAGGAGAATCTCTTGAACCTGGGAGGTAGAGGTTGCCGTGAGCCAAGATCAAGCCACTGCACTCCAGCCTGGGCAACAGAGCAAGACTGTCTCAGAAAAAAAGAGAGAAAGAAAATTTATTTGGAGGGCCAATCTAAATAGGTAAAAGGATTTCCTGTTTTCAATTTGTACTTTAATTTTGTGTGTATGTAGGGGGCTTACTGTGGGGCCGCTGGTATCTTATCGTTATGTCATTTTCCTGCTGAGTCTTTGATGCATCTGGAAATGATCTAGTGAAAAAGAACAAATTAGGGATCTCGCTGTGTTGTTTCCCAGTAGTTGGCAGCTGATTCAATACTATTTATTAGGCATATGTGCATAAATAGTGAAGTAGCTTTTTCATTTAATTTATTAAATGACATATACGTATTTAAAATCTTATAACAATATATTAATTTGGAAGTAATAACTTTTGCTCACATCTTATGAAATAGTTGGTTGTGGCCGGGCGCGGTGGCTCAAGCCTGTAATCCCAGCACTTTGGGAGGCCGAGACGGGCGGATCACGAGGTCAGGAGATCGAGACCATCCTGGCTAACACGGTGAAACCCCGTCTCTACTAAAAAATACAAAAAAAAAAAAAAAACTAGCCGGGCGAGGTGGCGGGCGCCTGTAGTCCCAGCTACTCTGGAGGCTGAGGCAGGAGAATAGCGTGAACCCGGGCGGCGGAGCTTGCAGTGAGCTGAGATCCGGCCACTGCACTCCAGCCTGGGTGCCAGAGCGAGACTCCGTCTCAAAAAAAAAAAAAAAAAAAAAAAAAAAAAAAAAAAAAGAAATAGTTGGTTGAAGCTCTTCCCAGGTCTGCTCCTTGACCTCAGTTCCCTGTTACCGATATGGGGTCTTCCAGGAGCCTGGAGAGCAGTGGATCGGACACAAGGCTTTCTACTCAGACTCAGATACGAGGCAGCCCCATCTTTTCTAGGAAAGAGAAAAGGGAAATGGACTTTTATTCAGGGATCTCTGCCCTTCGCTTTGTCAGCTCCTTCAGCAAGAGTCTGTGGGGAGTGCACGCTCTGTATCTGCAGATGACTTTCTAGGATGAAGCTTTAGCCGGAAATAGAATTTTCTGTATGTTGACATTTTTCTACAACTTTTTTTTTGTTTTTAAAGGGATGGGGTCTCACTCTGACACCGAGGCTGGCATGGTGGTGCCATCTTAGCTCACTTAGCCTCCCAAGTAGCTGGGACTACAGATGCATGCCGCCATGCCCTACTCAACTTCTTTTGAAGATAATATTCTTATGTCTTCAGAGAGGTCAGCCATCAGTCTGATCTCAGTTCCTTTGGGGAAGCTTTTTTTTTTTTTGAGACGGAGTCTTGCTGTCTGTTGCCTAGGCTGGAGTGTAGTGACATGATCATGGCTCAATGCAGCCTCCGCCTCCCGGGTTCAGCCTAGCTATTTTTTATTTTTTTTTATTTTTTTTTTATTTTTAGTAGAGACGGTTTTGCCATGTTGGCCAGGCTGGTTTCGAACTCCTGAGCTCAAGCGGTCCACCCACGTTGGCCTCCCAAAGTGCTGGGATGACAGGAGTGGGCCACTGCCCCTGGCCTGGGGAAGCTGTTTTTAGACTTTTCTCCCAATCTGCTAAGTGTTCCTGGTAAGACATTGTTGTGTCTAAGTGTGGATTTGTTTCCCTGAATCCTGCTCAGGAATCAGTATGTTTTTTAAATTTTAGGACCAAATTTTAGGTTGGTTGGCTGGTGGTTTTTCTGTTCTTTAGAATTCTCAGCCATTGTTTTTCAAACACTGCTTTCTTCCATTTCTGTCTCATCTCTTCTGGAGAGCTTATGGGGCATGTCAGACATGCCCCCTGACACGTGTGTGTGTGGCGTGCGTGTAAGAGCGCCCTCTCCCCTTCCAGGGGTTTCCACACTCTGGAACCACTGGATGACTCCGGCATCTTGAACAGAAGTAATTCCCATTTCATCTCTTTTCATTCTATTCTTGGGTTTATTTTATTGTTCTTTTCCTGATTTCTTAGATTGAATGTTTCACATTTATTTTTATTCTTTCTTGCTTAGTAATTGCATTTCTTAAGGTGAGAATTTTCATGAGTATCACTTTGGCCAAGCCCCAGAGATTTTGAGGGATATTATTATCAGTGTAATTATTGTCTAGATAGCCTGCCATTGTGAGCGTTTTTCTTTGTTTGTTTTGTTTTGTTTTGTTTTTAGACCGAGTTTCACTCTTGTTGCCCAGGCTGGAGTTCAATGGCGCAATCTCGGCCTCCCAAAGTGTTGGAATTACAGGCGTGAGCCACTGCGCCTGGCTAGTGTGGGCTGTTTTTCTATTTCACCAGTGACTTAAGGGGAAGTTTCAGAATTCCTT
The DNA here is from genome assembly GCF_007565055.1 of Rhinopithecus roxellana. Taxonomy (NCBI): domain Eukaryota; kingdom Metazoa; phylum Chordata; class Mammalia; order Primates; family Cercopithecidae; genus Rhinopithecus; species Rhinopithecus roxellana. The sequence continues at coordinate 39,278,052 of NC_044567.1, forward strand.
TGGTTATTTATTAAACCAAATGTGCTGGATACTACTTTTTTTTTTTTTTTTTTTTTTTTTTGAGGCGGAGTCTCGCTCTGTAGCCCGGACTGGAGTACAGTGGCCAGATCTCAGCTCACTGCAAGCTCTGCCTCCCGGGTTTACGCCATTCTCCTGCCTCAGCCTCCCGAGTAGCTGGGACTACAGGCGCCCGCCACCTCGCCCGGCTAGTTTTTGTATTTTTAGTAGAGACAGGGTTTCACCGTGTTAGCCAGGATGGTCTCGATCTCCTGACCTCGTGATCCGCCCATCTCGGCCTCCCAAAGTGCTGGGATTACAGGCTTGAGCCACCGCGCCCGGCTGAGACGGGGTTTCACCGTGTTAGCCAGGATGGTCTCGATCTCCTGACCTTGTGATCCGCCCGTCTCGGCCTCCCAAAGTGCTAGGATTACAGGCTTGAGCCACCGCGCCCGGCCTTTTTTGTAGTTTTTAGTAGAGACGGGGTTTCACCGTGTTAGCCAGGATGATCTCGATCTCCTGACCTCGTGATCCGCCCGTCTCAGCCTCCCAAAGTGCTGGGATTACAGGCTTGAGCCACCACGCCCGGCACCATCATGTTTTATAAACTTTAGTGCTACCGGGCATGGTGGCTCACGCCTCTAATCCCAGCACTTGGGGAGGCTGAGGCGTGTGGATCACCTGAGGTCAGGAGTTTGAGACCAACCTGGCCAACACAGTGAAACCCCGTCTCTACTAAAAATGCAAAAATTAGCCAGGCATGGTGTTGCACGCCTGTAGTCCCAGCTACTCGGGAGGCTGAGGCAGAAGAATCACTTGATCCTGTGAGGCAGAGGTTGCAGTGAGCTGAGATTACGCCACTGCACTCCAGCCTGGGTGACAGCAAGACTCCGTCTCAAAAAAAAAAAAGACAGCAACATAACTTCAGTGCTGTGTTACTTAGAGCAGAAACATTCAGGATAGCTGTAGCTCATCCCGGTTCATAATGCAGTGTCCTTTCTGATGTTTAACTGCGTCCAGTAATATTTATTTAACTATGTGTTAAAAGATAATTTTCAGAAAGAAGTAAAATGTGGCTCCCAAATATGAAAAATGAGCATTGTTTAGGATTGTATTCTATGCATTAAACAATGAGGAAACCAGACAGATGCTGTAACCAGTTCCAAGGAAAGATGAAACAAGCACAATCGTATATGGAGTAAAGGAATCGCGTTTCAGATGGAGGCAGAACTGGTTCTTGTCGAGGGAGAGGCGGGTGGGGTAGAATCCGCATGCCTATCAGTGGTAGAATCGCAAAGCAGCTCCGAGACAATGAGGGGCTGGACGCCGATAACCTCGGGGAAGTGCAGCAGACAAGGCAGTCTCTGCGTTCCCTACAGTTTCTCTGCTTTTGGTGGAAAGTAATCTCAGAGAAAGGTGTTTTTTCCCTGCACATCAGACGGGTAATGTGCGGATGTCGTGACAAGGCTTGAGGGAGGCATAACTCACACGTCTGCATGAAAACCCAATAGTCTAGGCCGGGCGCGGTGGCTCAAGCCTGTAATCCCAGCATTTTGGGAGGCCGAGACGGGCGGATCACGAGGTCAGGAGATAGAGACCATCCTGGCTAACACGGTGAAACCCTGTCTCTACTAAAAAATACAAAAAAAAAAAAAAAAAACCGGGCGAGGTGGCGGGCGCCTGTAGTCCCAGCTAATGTAGTCCCAGCTACTCGGGAGGCTGAGGCAGGAGAATGGCGTGAACCCGGAAGGCGGAGCTTGCAGTGAGCTGAGATCCGGTCACTGCACTCCAGCCTGGGCGACAGAGCGAGACTCCGTCTCAAAAAAAAATAAAGAAATAAATAAAATACAAAAATTAGCCAGGCATGGTGGTGGCTGCCTGTAATCCCAGCTACTGGGAGGCTGAGACAGGAGAATCACTTGAACCCAAGAGGTGGAGGTTGCAGTGAGCCGTGATCACACTATTGTATTCCAGCCTGAGAGACAAGAGTGAAATTCTGTCTTAACAAAAAAAAAAAAAAAAGAAAGAAAAGAAAACCCAATAGTCGGGCTGATGAAGCACAGAAGGGTGGGAAAGGTGGTTTCTGGTCTCACAGAATGGAGCTGGTTGTGGATGGCTGGATGATTTCCACAGCTGCAGCGAGAGTGTGCATTCACCATCTCTGCATTCTTAACTTTGCTTTCTTAGGAGTTTCCGTAAAGAATTTCAGATTGGACTTGTAAAAGCCTCTTTAAAAAATAATTCTAGGGCAGGCGCGGTGGCTCACGCCTGTAATCCCAGCACTTTGGGAGGCCGAGACGGGCGGATCGCGAGGTCAGGAGATCGAGACCATCCTGGCTAACACGGTGAAACCCCGTCTCTACTAAAAAGTACAAAAAACTAGCCGGGCGAGGTGGCGGCGCCTGTGGTCCCAGCTACTCGGGAGGCTGAGGCAGGAGAATGGCGTAAACCTGGGAGGCGGAGGTTGCAGTGAGCTGAGATCCGGCCACTGCACTCCAGCCTGGGCGGCAGAGCGAGACTCCGTCTCAAAAAAAAATAAAAAATAAAAAAAAATTAGCTGGGCTTGGGGGCGGGGGCGCCTGTAGTCCCAGCTACTCGGGAGACTGAGGCAGGAGAATGGCGTGAACTGGAGGTGGAGCTTGCAGTGAGCCGAGATTGCGCCACTGCACTCCAGCCTGGGCGACAGAGCGAGACTTCGCCTCAAAAGAAAAGATATCACTTACAAATGTCCTGTTTTGATTCACAAAAGCAGAGACTGCAAAATTTTTATGGACTGTACATAGCTTCAGAGGAAAGAGGAAGAGTTCTTCATATATCCAGAAAGTAGAACATTAAAAAGACATCAACCATATTCTTAACAAAAGCCGTCATCTTCCACCGTCAATTCATCCCCTCCTGTGAGGTCCATTCTTGTTCCACTCCATCTTGGTTCTTGGTCTCAACAATCCATCTGCTTCTCGACTAGAGACTCAGTCCTGGGATGGTCTCAGCATCATCTAAATGCCACCATCAGAAGCCTGTGTCCATAATGCCTGCCCAGTCCTTTCCCCAGGCTCTGAGATAGTCCCTGTTGAAGATGAAGCACTCTAAGCTTTCTGGGGAGCATCAGAGTAACACAAAAGCCATGGATGGGGCCGGGCGCGGTGGCTCATGCCTGTCATCCCAGCACTTTGGGGCTGAGGCAGGTGGATCACCTGGGGTCAGGAGTTGCTGGTCAACATGGCAAAGCACCCTCTCTACTAAAAATACAGCAATTAGCTGGGCGTGGTGGCGGGCGCCTGTCATCCCAGCTACACGGGAGGCTGAGGCACGAGAATTGCTTGAACCCAGGAGGCGGAGGTTGCAGTGACCTGAGATTGCCCCACTGCACTCCAGCCTGGGTCAGGAGTCATCTTTGAGAGTTCGTCTCAAAAAAAATAAATAAATAAACTGTGGATGGCAAAAGACTGCCATGGTGAATTTACCACTTCCACTTTTCAAAAGTGAAAGGTCTGCTCATAGCAAGAATAGTGCAACTGAGAAGTAACATTTGATGGTCCTGTAGACATCTGGAAACAGAGTCCAAAAAAGAGTTCTAGACAAAGTGAATCCAAGACATTGACGCTGTTTTCAAAGATGCCTGAAAAAGAGCATCTGATCTCTAAAAAATGGATGAGCAAGATGTTTACAGAGGAAATTATTTACAGATAATTGTGAAGCTGACTATTCCTTGACTCTAGCAAGAATATCCAGTGGATGGGCAAAAAGTGTGGGCCAGGCGGTGGGCGTCTGCCTGGTAACACAGCCCCAGAGTGAGTGACGGTCGCCCTGCTGCAAACTACTGGCATTGGAGACGCACAGCTTACGTTCAAGTGAGGTGATTCCCAAGTTAACGTAACAACAATGACGGGGTTTATGCCCAATTGCTCCGGACTGCTGCCGGCTGACAGCATCAGGCAAATGGCCTCAGGACTCTGATGAAGAGAAGCGCTGTGGGCAGCCGGGACATCTCCGTGCAGCACCGTGCGCAATTCTCAGTGCTTCAGACCAACGAGTTACCTGCCACACACAGCCCAGGGCAGGCCACACGTTTCTCCCGACTCAGCAGCTCTTCCCCGGTACTCATCAATCCTAACACATCAAAGAAACTAATCATTTCCTTAACATCTTTTTTCTTTTTACTTTTTTCTTTCTTCTTCTTTTTTTTTTTTTTTTTTTGATAGAGACCTCTGTCATGCAGGCTGGAGGGCAGTGGTGTGATCACAGCTCACTGCAACCTCAACCTCCTGGGCTCACGAGATCCTCCTGCCTCAGGCTCCCGAGTAGCTGGGACCACAGGCGCGTGCCACCACACCCCACCTTGTACCTAATTATTTCAAATACCTCTCTTTTTATAAGAAAAAAATTTTGTGATTTTCTGGGGAACTTCTGGGACATAACATAGATCATTTTAAATATCAAGGTTCTCCTGGGGCCGGGCGTGGTGGCTCACACCTGTAATCCCAGCACTTTGGGAGGCGGAGGCAGGTGGATGTGGATCACGAGGTCAAGAGATCAAGACCATCCTGGCCAACATGGTGAAACCCCCTTCTCTATTAAAAATACAAAAATTAGCCAGGCGTGGTGGCAGGTGCCTGTAATCCCAGCTATCTGGGAGGCTGAGGCAGTAGAATCACTGGAACCAGGGAGGTTGCAGTGAGCCGATACTGTGCCACTGTACTCCAGCCTGGCAACAGAGTGAGACTCCATCTCAAAAAAAAAGTTTCCTAAAAGCTTTATTTTATTTGACATTTAGAATTCAATTTTGAGAAGAAAAAAAATAAAAAGATGTCAGGAGATTTGAACATTAAGACTCCTGGGTACCTGAGGAATAATATTTAGCCACCCATGTGAAAGTGACAAAATGCTTAAACATAAGAGAGAACAGTTATAGAGAAACTTAGCTCTTTCCTAAGCATGGGAAGCTTTGTTTTCTTAAACCATCAAGACATAGTAAGTCAACGAAAAGTATGGAAAATTACCCTGGTAAGACAGCACCTTTGCTGTCTGAACAGATTATAACCCTTTATATTTTAGGGGAAGTCAGTAAATAGTAAACGAAGGAAGGCCAGATGTGGTGGCTCATGCTGGTAATCCCAGCACTTCGGGAGGCTGAGGCGGGCGGATCATTTGAGGCCTGCAGGAGTTCAAGACCAGCCTGACCACCACGGTGAAACCCCTTGTCTACTAAAAATACAAAAATTAGCCGGACATGGTGGCAGGTGCCTGTAATCCCAGCTACTGAAGAGGCTGAGGCAGGAGAATTGCTTGAACCTGGGAAGCAGAGGTTGCAGTGAGCCAAGATCACGCCACTGCACTCCAGCCTCGACGACAGAGCAAGACTCTGTCTCAAAACAAAAAAAAAAAGTAGTACACCAAGGAAACAAGCCCATCAAAATTGAGCTAACTTTGCTAAGATTTTAACACGTTTTATAGCTTTTTAAAAAACTAGCTTTCTTGCCGGCCGGGCATTGGTGGCTCACTCCTGTAATCCTAGCACTTTGGAGGCTGAGGCAGGCAGATCATGAGGTCAAGAGATCGAGACCATCCTGGCCAACACAGTGAAACCCCGTTTCTACTAAAAATACAAAAAAAAATTAGCCGGGTGTGGTGGCAGGCACCTGTAGTCCCAGCTACTCAGGAGGCTGAGGCAGGAGAATGGCGTGAACCTGGAGGCAGAGCTTGCAGTGAGCCGAGATCGTGCCACTGCACTCCAGCCTGGGAGACAAAGTGAGACTCCGTCTCAAAAAATAAATAAATAAGTACATAAATAAATAATAATAAACTAGCTTTCAACCAAGTAAGGATTGAGAAAACAAAAAACAAGACCTGGCCTTCAGTTGGGTGCAGTGGCTCATGCCTGTGGTCCCAGCCCTTTGGGAGGCCAAGGGAGGAGGATCACTTCAGGCTAGGAGTTTGAGACTAACCTGGGCAGAATAGTGACACCCTGTCTCTACTAAAGAATAAAAAAATTAGCTGGGTGTGGTCCCAGCTACTTGGGAGGCTGAGGCGGGAAGATCGCTTGAGCCCGGGAGGTCGAGGCTGCAGTGAGCCATCATTGTACCACTGCACTCCAGCATGGGTGACAGAGCCAGAACCTGTCTCAAAAACACAAACTAGCTTTCTTTTTTTATTTATTTTATTTTATTTTATTTTATTTTATTTTATTTAATTTTTTGAGACGGAGTCTTGCTCTGTCACCCGGGCTGGAGTGCAGTGGCGCGATCTCAGCTCACTGCAAGCTCCACTTCCCGGGTTCACGCCATTCTCCTGCCTCAGCCTCCCGAGTAGCTGGGACTACAGGCGCCCGCCACCTCGCCCGGCTAGTTTTTTGTTTTGTTTTGTTTTGTTTTGTTTTGTTTTGAGACGGAGTCTCGCTGTGTCGCCCAGGCTGGAGTGCAGTGGCGCCATCTCGGCTCACTGCAAGCTCTGCCTCCCAGGTTCACGCCATTCTCCTGCCTCAGCCTCCGAGTAGCTGGGACTACAGGCGCCCGCCACCACGCCTGGCTAGTTTTTTTGTATTTTTAGTAGAGACGGGGTTTCACCATGTTAGCCAGGATGGTCTTGATCTCCTGACCTCGTGATCCACCCGCCTCGGCCTCCCAAAGTGCTGGGATTACAGGCTTGAGCCACCGCGCCCGGCTAATTTTTTGTATTTTTAGTAGAGACAGGGTTTCACAGAGTTAGCCAGGATGGTCTCGATCTCCTGACCTCGTGATCCACCCGCCTTGGCCTCCCAAAGTGCTGGGATTACAGGTGTGAGCCACCACGCCCAGCCCTTTTTTTATTTTTTTAAACTTTGGTAATATACACATAAAATGTAGGGTTGAAAGCTTATAAAGTATACAAAGTATACAGTTCAGTGCATTAAGCACATTAAGAATGTTGTGCGAGCATCATCATTTGTTCCAGAATGCCTTCATCACCTCAGAGGAAACCCCACACCCATTCGCAGTCACTTCCTGTCCCCGGCCCAGCACCCACTTTCTGCCTCCATGCCTTTGCCTGCTCTGGACGTTTCGCTTCAGCGGGATCCTACAGGATGTGTCCTTTCGTGCCTGGTTTCTTTCCCTCTGTGTCATGTTTCAGAGTCCCTCGTGCTGGGGCATCCGCACTTCATTCCTTTCCGTGGGAACAGCTCCTTGGTGGGGGACAGGCCGCTGTAGGCATTTGTCAGTTCGATGGACATTTGGATGGTTTCCGCCTTTGGGCTGTTGGGGATAATGCTGCTGTGAACATTCTGTTCTCTTGGGTGCCTCCCTAGAAGTGGCCTTGCTGGGTCGTGTAGTCATTCTGTGTCTAACCCAGTAAGGAGCCACCAAACTGCCTCCCATGCCCACCAGCTGTGCACGGAAGGTTCTGATTTCTCCACATCTGCACCAGCACTTGCTATTTTCTGTCCGGTTTTTTATTAAGAATACTTTTATTGCATATTTTTTAAAACTTTATTTTTTTATTTTAAAAAAATTTATTTTAAAAATAGAGGTGGGGTCTCATCGTGTTGCCCAGGCCAGTACCAGCGCCTGCACCTGAGCCCCCCAATGTGCTGGGGTTGCAGGTGAGCCACCGCGCCCGGCTGTTTTCTATCCTGTGGATCCTAGCCATCCTAGTGGATGTGAGGCAGGATCCCATAGTGGGTTCGATTTTACATTCTCCTGGTGACCAATGGTGTTGAGTGTCTTCAGGAGCTTTTTGCCCACAAGTGCATCTTCTGACTTCATGGCTTTTAAATTCAGGTGTTTATAAACCAAGGGAAACATGTTCATTTCAAGTGTTATCTTCTCTGGGTTCTTTTATTGTCTGGAAGAAACTGATGCTTTACTTTAGGGCCCATCTCGGGATGTCCACAGGGCAGAGCGAATCCTGCGATGCTCCTCAGATGCTGATCATAAGCAATATGTTCATCATGGCCAACTTCAAGTAAATTGATTAAAAAGCTTTAAAAATTTTCTGTTTTGGCCAGGCACATGGCTCACGCCTGTAATCCCAGCACTTTGGGAGGCCAAGGCAGGCAGATCACCTGAGGTCAGGAATTCGAGACCAGACTGACCAACATGGAAAAACCCCATCTCTACTAAAAATACAAAATTACCCAGGCGTGGTGGCGCATGCCTGTAATCCCGCCTACTCGGGAGGCCGAGACAGGAGAATCACTTGAACCTCAGAGGCGGAGGTTGTGGGGGCGTTGAGATCGCGCCACAGCACTCCAATCTGGGGAACAAGAGTAAAACTCCGTCTCAAAAAAAAAAAAAAAAAAAAAGTCTGTTTCAATTTCCAATATGTGAAATGTCAACAGTTATAAACACCCTCCAAAAACCTTGTTGGAATCCTCAGTGAGTTTAACGAAACTGATTTGTTATTCTGGGAAATGTTATTTCAGTAATTATGTCTTCTGATGTGTCTGTTTAGAGAAGGAGCAGATCTCTACATAACACGAATGGAATTGATGAAAGGATCTCGTTTGATGTGGGGTCATTTCTAGCAATGCCGAAACTTTGAGTAGAACCATCATTTTTAAGTTGTTATACTTAAGCTTTTACTTCTTTTTGTTTGTTTGTTTGTTTGTTTGCTTGCTTGCTTGCTTTTTGAGATGGAGTCACCCAGGCTGGAGTGCAATGGTGCAATCTCGGCTCACTGCAACCTCTGCCTCCCGGGTTCAAGTGATTCTCCTGCCTCAGCCTCCTGAGTAGCTGGGATTATAGGTGCCCACCACCACGCCCAGCTAATTTTTGTATTTTTAGTAGAGACAGGGTTTCACCATGTTGGCCAGGCTGATTTCAAACTCCTGGCCTCAGGTGATCAACCCACCTCAGCCTCCCAAAATGCTGGGATTACAGACGTGAGCCACCGCACCTGGCAAGCTTTTGCTTCTTATTTGTGCCTGCCACAGAAAGGCTGTCTCTGTGCTTCTGTTAGCAAATGTGCTTGCTGCCCCCGCTGTGAGGACAGCAAGGGCTATGTGTGGCAGGGGCATGGCATTGTGTGTGCAAGAGCTCTGCCGAAATGCTGTGTGTCACAGTTCACTGTTGTCCACCCCTCCCTAAGTTCTCTATGAAATGGAAGTTACTTTGGTTTCGAAAAGGAACATGCTGTTCTTTCTGAGTGCACTCAGCACAAGAGGAATCCAGAACTGATGTACAGACAACAAACCCTGTCCCCATCCCATTCCCAGGGCGGCCGCCGCACCACGCCCTCCCTCCTGCCCCCGAGGCCCAGAAGCCAGGTGAGGAGCCCAGGAGGCCTTTGGATCGCAGCCCACCTTTGGGACAGGTGCAGCCCCATTTTACAGCTAAGGTAACACCCCTTCATCTAAGACATGCATTTTAAAAAATATTTCCCAAATTGTGTTGCGTTTTCATTACAGAAACTTCAAATTACGATAAACACAATATAAAAAGCCTCCAATTTTCAGCATCCAGACATAGTTACCAGTAACATTTCAGTGTGTTTTCTGCTGGGTTTTGTTTTGGGGGGGTTGTTTGTTTGTTTGTTTTTTGAGTCGGAGTCTTGCTCTGTTGCCCAGGCTGGAGTGCAATGGTGCAATCTCGGCTCACTGCAACCTCCCCCTCCCGGGTTCCAGCAATTCTCCTGCCTCAGCCTCCTGAGTAGCTGGGATTACAGGCGCATGCTACCACGCCTGGCTAATTTTTGTATTTGTAGTAGCGATGGGGTTTTACCATGTTGGCCAGGCTGGTTTCAAACCCCTGACCTCAGGTGATCTACCTGCCTCTGCCTCCCAAAGTGCTGGGATTACAGGTATGAGCCACCACGCCCAGCCCCCATTTTTTTTTATTTTTTAATTATAAATTGTATCATGTATATGTTTTACTGTAACTTTACATATCTGGGTACTATTTTTTAAATCTTTACCAGTATGATAAGTGAAAAAAAAACCCAAAAACTTCTATTTTTTTTTTTTTTTTTTTTTTTTTTTTGAGACAGGATGTGGCTCTTTCACCCAGGCTAGAGTGCTGTGGTGCCATCACAGCTCACTGCAGCCTCAACTTCCTAGGCTCAAATGATCCTCCCACCTCAGCCTCCCAAGTAGCTGGGACCACAGGTGTGCGCCACCATCCCTAATGGCTAATTTTTTTTTTTTTTTTTTTTGTAGAAATGGAGTTTTGCCATGTTGCCTAAGCTGGTCTTGAACTCCTGGGCTCAAGCGATCTGCCCACCACAGCCTCTCAAAGTACTGGGATTATGGGCATGAGTCAGTGCACCCAGCCACAACTCGTATCTTTTAAAAGATAGCAAGATGGCTGGGTGGGGTGGTCACGCCTATAATCCCAGCACTTTGGGAGGCTGAAGTGGGTGGATCATGAGGTCAAGAGTTTGAGACCAGCCTGACCAACATGGTGAAACCCCGTTTCTACTAAAAATACAAAAATTAGCCAGATGTGGTGGTGGGTGCCTGTAATCCCAGCTACTCGGGAGGCTGAGGCAGGAGAATTGCTTGAACCCAGAGGCTGCAGTGAGCTGAGATCGCACCACTGCTCTCCAGGCTGGATGACAGGGCAAGACTCTGTCTCAAAAAAAAAAAAACAAAACAGCAAGACTGTCTCTACAGACAAAAATAAAAATAAATTACCCATGTGTGGTGGCGCACACCTCGTAACCCCAGACTCAGAAGGCTGAGGTGAGAGGACTACCTGAGCCCAGGAGTTCAAGACTAGCTCGAGCAACACAGTGAGACCCCGTCTCAACCAAAAAAAAACAAAGACAGTTCTTATATCCTTAGTGGCATTAAATGCTTTTAATCTATTTATTGGCCATTTGTATTTCTCCTTCTGTGGGTGATTTATGTGTGTTCCTTGCTGATTTTCCGTAACCTCAGAGTCCAGAATTCCTGCTGCATCTGGCTCTTGTGTTTTTATCCTTTAACCCAGAACACTCCCTCTGCCTTTCTGTGTCTTTTTGAAAAATCAGTCAGTGTTTTGTAGACTATGGATCTGTCTGATGCTGCAGCCTTGAGAAATTCAGCTTCTGCATTGATTTTGGGGTTATCTACACAGTTCCAATGAGTTGTCTCTTCCTGAAATGGTACTATACTGCTTTAAATACTGTGGCTTTGTGACATACTTTAATATCTCTTAGAGCAAGCTTGACCTTCTTTCTTTCTGTTCCTTTACAAAATTTTCTTGGCTATCCTTTCTTATTCCTTTTTTTTTTTTTCCTTTGAGATGGAGTCTCGCTCTGTCACCCAAGGCTGGTGTGTAGTGGCACAGTTTGGGCTTACTGCAACCTCTGCCTCCCAGGTTCAAGCAATTCTCCTGCCTCAGCCTCCCAAGTAGCTGGGATTACAGGCGCCCGTCACCATGCCCGGCCTTAATTTTTGTATTTTTTGTAGAGATAGGTTTTCGCCATGTTGCCTAGGCTGGCCTAGAATTCCTGAACTCAAGTGATCCTCCTTCCTCAGCCTCCCAAAGTGCTGGGATGACAGGCGTAAGAAATAACTCTTAAAACTGAGAAAAGAAAACTCTATGGAGCCAAGACCCCTTTTTGTTTCCTTTTTTATTTCTTTTTAAAATTTATTTATTTATATTTGAGACAGGGTCTTGCTCTGTCGCCCAGGCTGGAGTGCAGTGGCACAATCTCGGCTCATTGTAATTTCCATATCCCAGGCTCAAGTGATCTTTCCACCTCAGCCTCCCGAGTAGCTGGGACTACAGGCATGCACCAGCACGCCTGGCTAATTTTTTTTTTTTAATAGAGACAGGGTTTCACTGTGTCACTCAGGCTGGTCTCAAACTCCTGGACTGAAGCAATTTGCCCACCTCTGCCTCCCAAATGCTGGGATTACAGTCTGTATTTATTTTATTTATTTATTAATTATGAGATGGAGTCTCACTTTGTCACCCAGGCTAGAGTGTAGTGGTATGGTCTTGACTCACTGCAACCTCTGCCTCCCGCGTTCAAGCGATTCTCCTGCCTCAGCCTTCTGAGCAGCTGGGATTACAGGCACACACCACCACACACAGTTAATTTTTGTATTTTTGTAGAGACGAGGTTTTACCGTATTGACCAAGCTGGTCTCGAACTCCTGACCTCAAGTAATCCACCTATCTCAGCCTCCCAAAGTGCTGGGATTACAGGCATGAGCTAACACACCCGGCCTAAATTTATTTTTCTTTTAAAAAAATGTGGCCAATGTTTGGGCCCAGTGGCTCACACCTGTAATCCCAGCACTTTGGGAGACCGAGACGGGTGGATCACATGAGGTCAGGAGTTTGAGACCAGCCTGGGCAACATGACAAAACCTCATCTCTACCAAAAATACAAAAAATTAGCTGGGCGTGGTGGCAGGTGCCTGTAATCCCAGCTACTCAGGAGGCTGAGCCAGGAGAATCACTTGAACCCAGGAGGCAGAGGTTGCAGTGAGCCGAGATGGTGCCATTGCGCTCCAGCCTGGGTGACAGAGTGAGAATCTGTCTCTCCGCACCCCCTACCCCCCCAAAAAAAGTGGCTGGGCATGGTGGCTCACATCAGTGATCCCAGCACTTTGGGAAGCTGAGACGGGCAGATCACCTGAGGTCAGGAGTTCAAGACCAGCCTGACCAACATGGCGAAACCCCATCTTTACTAAAAATACAAAAACTAGCCAGACATGGTGGCGGGTGCCTGTCATCCCAGCTACTTGGGAGGCTAAGGCAGGAGAATCACTTGAACCCAGGAGGTGGAGGTTGCAGTGAGCTGAGATCACGCCACTGCACTCTAGTCTGGGCGACAGAGCGAGACTCCATCTCAAAAAAAATAAGCAGCAGAATCAGCCTGGTGGTATCAGTGGGGGCCACTCGTGCCCATCTTGGGCCAGGGGGCTCTCATCCCAGGCAGGCCATGCACAGGCTGCCCTGGCCTTGCAGAGGAGGTTCCTGGGAATGAATGATTGGGGAAGCCTGCTCCATTCATCCTGTCTGGGAAACAGGTCCCTTCAGTCTGGGCTATCACCAAATGATGTGGGTCTTTAATACCAGAAATGTGGGAAGGCATTCCTTCCCAATCTTGTGGGAAGACTCACGGACACACCCCACCAGTGGATGTGAATACCAGAGTCCTCTCGTTTAAATCCCCACGGCAGGACGCCGAGAGTGCCGAGGATGAGTGTCCTTCTGGACACTTGGGAAAGCACCGGCCCCGCCCAGCACAGGTGGGCAGCAGATTTGATGCCCTGCGAGGCCCGAAGGTGAGAGTGGTGGTGCCTGTGCTGGTGCGGCTGTGTGGGGTGTGGCCGGCAGGAAAGCTGGGGTCTGGGCCCTCTGGGCCTCTCGGCGAGGCCTTTGCTCTGCACCTGCCTTTGTGCCATCACCAGGGGCTGCTCGCAATGGCAGGGCGAGCTGCAGAGCGTTTGCCGGGTGGTCCCACAAGGGCGGTAAGGGTGTTGGGAGGGCCCCAGGACCCCTAAAGCACATGGGGCCCACGCTGGCCCTCCCTTGCTGTGCCCCTCAGGGTATCTGCCCTGCATTTCAGCTCATTCCCCATCGAAATGGGACAGCCTCTGCCCTAGACATGTTTTGTCGTTTGTTGAGATGAGCACTGAGATTCAGGCCCTGCTCACACTCAGTGTTCCCAGCGCTGAGACTCACTCCCCAGATGCACCCCTGTCTGCAGCTGCCTCTCCTGGGTGGTCCTGGGAGCATCTGCCTGGGCCTTTGAGCCAGGCCCACTGTCTCCTTACTGCTCCCCGGGGAGTGGGTGGGGGGAGTCCTGTGGCTTCCTCTGGGTTGGAGAGGGTGGCTTTCAAGACGATGATATCTTTTCTAGACGCAACACAGCATCCACATGGTGACCGGTAAATCACCTCAGCAGAAAGAAGACAGGTCCCCAAAGCCACCCCAGGCTCCCAAGCGCCCTGAGGAGCATGGCCGCCAATCCCACAGCTCCTCCTCCCTTGCCAGTGGCGCCCTCCAGGACACTTGGAGGTTGCTAGACCTGGGATCCAGCCCTTCTGGCCTCACCTCCCAGGGTGACTCAACTCCAGGTAGGAGACTGCCCTCCCCAGGAGCTGCCCACAGCTGGCAGCTGGTGGGGGCCACCCTCTCCTAGGGGCATGTGGAGAGTCAGCACCCTGCATGCCTCCCACACCCTGAAATCCCTGCACTTTGGTTGAGTAATGCATGGAGTCTCCTTACCTCTCATTTGGTGCCTGAGTGTTTCCCGGGTTATGGTGCAAAGCCCTGAAGGGCAGAAACCATGCCACCTCCTAGCGCAGCACTGTCCACCCGGGTCCATGCTGACGTAGAATGGAACCCAGGTGAGACGCGCAGGCACTGGTACACTTTAGACAGCCCGGCTCCCGGGGAAGAGCCAGGCCAACCCCAGTGATGCTCAGCCGCGGGGGCCAGACAAGCGTCATGCCGCATCCTTGTCCTCGTCCTGCTTTGCTGCACAGACATCGTCGCCCTGAGACTCTGCTGTGCACCTAAGTCATAGGCCTGGTAAACTCAGCAGGTCACAGTGCCAGCTCCTGCGAGTGGTCTCAGGAAGTTTTCAGGAAGGTCTATTTGAAGGGTGCACCTTGTGGGGACTGCATGGGTCCATGACGTAGCGAGAAGGGTGCAGAGAGACAGATGCTGCTTCAAAGCAGCTAGAGTGCTGGGACATGCGATGTGTGGGGCGGGAGCGCGTGTCCGTCCTGTGTGCCTGCATGGAGGGCGTCCCCTTCTTACCTTGCAGCTTCTGTCTTCCGTCATGAGGATGTGCCGCATTCATTTCAGCATTCTCTCCTTCATGCGCATTGTAGTCTAGTTCCAGTCCTTTGCCATCACAGATGCTGTTAGAATAGAAACCTTACTGGCTGCAGTGTGTGAAAATACACGTGTAAGTGCCCCGGCCTGCACACCACGTGTGGGGGACACCATCGCCTCAGCCTCCACTGCCCACCTGGAGGCTGCTCCCAGCAGCAGCGTCTGAGAGTCATGGAGCCTCACGGAGCTTTTGCTGGTGGCAGGCAGGATTGGAATCAGCGCCTCTGTTAGGAGGTCGTGCCTCTTCGTGTGTGTTTAGGAGTTACTTCCTTTTCCTGTTCTTCAGTTCTCTGCCCCTTTGTATATTAGATTGTCGTCTGTCTTACTGATTTGTAGCAGCTCGTTATATGTGAGAGAAATTCAGCCTTTTCGGTGACAGCAGTGCAAATATTTTCTCCCAGTTCTTCATGTTTTTAAATGTTTCGTGTGGTGTTTTTTTATGTTCATATTTTTTATTTTTATGTAATTTAATGTCCTTGTTTTTTATCTTTTCTGGTTTGTTTGTTTGTTTTTTCCTTTGAGACAGAGTTTTGCTCTTGTTGCCCAGGCTGGAGTGCAATGGTACGATCTCAGCTCACTGCAACCTCCGCCTCCCGGGTTCAAGTGATTCTCCTGCCTCAGCCTCCCAAGTAGCTGGAGCTACAGGCACCCACCACCACTCCAGGCTAATTTTGTATTTTTAGTAGAGATAGAGTTTCACCATGTTGGCCTGGCTGGTCTCAAACTCCTGACCTTGTGATCCGCCCACCTCGGCCTCCCAGAGTGCTGGGATTACAGGAGTGAGCCACCACTCCCAGCCAGAACCCCTTCTTATTCACCCCCAATGGCAATGGCTCCCAGTTTTCCATTGCTCATGCTTCCTGCGTATTTGGACTCCCGCCTTTGTTATGATGATAAATGTTCCATGTGCTTTTGGGGCTGTATCCAGACGGTTCATTCAGCCGCTCTCAGTCTGTTCACAGGCAGTTCCATCGGGTCGGAATCAGTGTCACTTCCTGGTCCTTTTACCTGTCTGGCTGATCTAGGATCTCCTCTTTACCCTTCTCTCTCAGAATTTTCTTGGTTATTTGCATGTATTTGTTTTTTCTTTTTTCTTTCTTTTTAAATTTAGTAGAGAGAGGGCTGGAGGCAGTGGCTTGCGCCTGTAATCCCAGCACTTTGGGAGGCTGAGGCAGATGGATCAGTTGAGGTCAGGAGTTCAAGACCAGCCTGGCCAACATGGTGAAACCCTGCCTCTACTAAAAATACAAAAATTCACTGGGCCTGGTGGTGCATGCCTGTAATACCAGCTACCTGGGGGGCTGAGGCATGAGAATCGCTTGAACCTGGGAGGTGGAGGTTGCAGGGAGCTGAGATTGCACCACCTCTTTCCAGTCTGGGTGAGGGAATGAGACTGCCTCAAAAAAAAAAAAAAAAAAAATTTAGTAGAGATGGTGTCTCCCTGTGTTGCCCAGGCTGATCTCAATTTCCTGGACTTAAGCGATCCTCCTGCCTCAGCCTCCCAAAGTGCTGAGATTGCAGGTGTGAGTCACCATGCCCAGCCTATTTTTGTATAATTTTTAGGCTTGGCTTGTCTGAGTCTGGTTCCGCCAGCCCCTCCCCACAAACGCTGTTGTAAGTGTTCTTGGGATTGTGTAGCTTCCCTTCTGCCTTAGGAAGGAATGGGTTGTGTGGCTGGCTTCTGTTCCCTGTGTGCTTCTGTCCCGGCATCACGGCTGTGGTGCGTCCCGCTCTGTCTTCCTGACCCTCCCACCTGCCCTCCATGGCTCTCCTTTGTGCTCAGGATTCTTAGGGGCACTGCCTCCTTGCATTTTTAATTTACAACAAAACATGTTGTCCGAACTTTCATCAGCTCAATGGAAAGTTTTCTGGAGACTGTTCGTGTTCATTAGTTTACTTGTTTCCTTTCTCCTTTCCTCTTGGAGCACTTTCGTTTCTTGGCTCCCCCCTCATTTTTTTTTATTTTTCTTTTTAGAGACAGTGTCTCATTCTGTCACCCAGGCTGGAGTACAGTGCCGCAATCTTGGCTCACTGCAGCCTCGACCTCTTGGACTCCAGCGATTCTCCCACCTCAGCCTCCCAAGTAGCTGGGACCACAGGCACACACCACCACGCTCAGCTAAGATTGTTTTAGTTTTTTGTAGAGACAAGGTCTCGCTATGTTGCCCAGGCTGGTCTCGAACTCCTGGGCTCAAGCGATCCTCTCGTGTTACCCTCTCAAAGTGCTGGTATTACGGGCATGAGCCACTGTGCCTGGCCTCATCTTTAAAACAGGTAAATTTTTACTCGACTAGCTATTTGAAAAAGTTTGTATGGAAAATGAAGCCAGAGCCATTTTCCAATCTAGCAGAGTTTTGTTGTTGATTTTAGCTTTAAGTACAAGTCTGCACCTGTCAGGCTTTTAACAGCTGATATAGCTTCTCCCTTCCCCTTCCCCACATATACTGCACTTTGCAGATACGGCCTGTTCTGTTCCTGGTTCACTCTCCCTCCTCTCTTCCAGGAACAGAACAAGGTCAGGGAAGCACTTGCTGCCAGCCCATGTTCCTACTCCTGAAACAAAGAATTAGGTCCTACCCTCAGGGCATGCCCTCGCCTTTGAGAAGTGCCCTATCGCTGCTCTTTCTGGGGGTCTTTAACGAGGCATCTGTATGTCTTTGACACCGCCCTTGCCAAATTCCTGCAGCCTTTGGTAGCCCCCCCTCCACCATCACCTTTTCTAGCTCTTAGTTTTAATGAAAATGAAGTTTGCATTTTTGCTTTTCATTGTTAGCTTTTTTTGTTTGTTTGTTTTTTGTTTTTGGATAGTTTACAAGGATAGTGGAGGAGTGCTAGCTTCGTGATGCCTTCTTCAAGTCTGAAATCTGTCTTGTTTTCTGATCAGTGCAGTCGAAGAAATGCATATTCCCCCACGCGCTGCTTTGCTTTTACCGTGTCTCCTAAATCTTGGCATCCCCATGGTTCCCTCGTCCTTCCCTAGCAGGACTTACAATTCAACTCATTTTGCTTTAACTTAAATGGAATTTTTCCTTAAGTTTCTAGATTTGTGGAATTTTATTTTGTTGTCTGTTACTGATTTCTAATATTTTTACATTCTGGTCAGAGAATTAAATTACTGTGATGTTAATTCTTCTGAGAGGAAAATATGAGTTCTTAAACTACAATTATCAATTTATCTGTTTTTGTCAATTGTTGCTTTATGTGTTTTGAGGTCCATTGTTAGGTGCATATATGTTTAGGGTTTTTGCCTTCTTGATCTTCTTCCCTTTACCAGTATGTAACATCCCTTATAACCCCTCATGTTGTATTTCACCAAAAAACCTATTTTGTCTGACATGAAAATTGCTATAGGCCGGGCGCAGTAGCCCACACCTGTAATTGCAGCATTTTGGGAGGCTAAAGTGGGAAGATCACTTGAACCCAGAGGTTCCAGACCAGCCTGGGCAATATAGTGAGACATCATCTGAAGAAAAAAAAAAAAGGGGCCAGGCTCAGTGGCTCATGCCTGTAATCCCAGCACTTTGGGAGGCTGAGGCAGGAGGATCACTTGAGCCCAGGAGTTCGAGGCTGCAGTGACCTGTGATTACACACTGCACTCCAGCCTGAGTGAGAGAGCAAGACCCTGTCTCTACAAAAAAAAAGAAAAAGTTATAATGAGGGAAGGAGTGGTCAAACTGTGCAGTGGAACGCTGCAGGTAGGTCCAGTTAGGTCAGGACAGAGAAGCAGCCCTGGCCTTTTTGCAAGGTGAATGTCACTGGTGGTCTTAAGTGTGGTCTTGGGGGAGTAGTAGAATTGTCATTCAATCCTTGCTGGCTTGAGGAGAGGATGGGATGGACAACATATCCAAGAAACTTTGCTCTGAAAAGCAGCAGTGAAACGAGGCCATATTTGTGAAAATGTGGAGTCAAGAGGGGAGGCTCACAAGCTGCCATGTAAAGCCTGCCAGTAGGCAGTGGGAAATGGGATGACTCGGGAGAGAAGTCTTGGAGGAGGCAGGGGAAGGGGCTCAGTGCCCGTGTGCAGGGCTGACCCTTAATAGGACAGAGGCAGAGGTGGGCACCGAAGCCAGGAGGTTGATGGCAGCTAGCACTGTGCACTTACCCAGTCTGCAAGCTGACAAGCAAGCCTGGCAGGAGACAGGAGGCTCCTGGGTCAGAGACCAAGGGCTCTGTCCACATAGCAGGCAGCCGGGCAGGCAGTGGCTGCAGGTGCGATGGACGTGCGTCTCAGCTGAGGAACCCAGGCCTAGGGACCAAGTCCTAGAGCGGCCACAAGCACCTGCCCTCCGAGTCCCAGAGCGCCACAAGCACCTGCCCTGGACCTGAGGGAGATGCTCGCTCTGACTTCTGAGCTGCTTGCTGGACATACACCCTTGCAAAGGGTCTGAAGCAGTGGCCAGGGCAGCCTCCATCATGCAGGAGTGCACAGGCCCCAGGGAGGCTGTCCCTGGCCCCAGCAGCTGGCCTGGTGGTGGGAAAAGGTTTTGGCAGATTCCTTTCATTTCCTCTTACGTGCTCAGCATCCAGGCTGAGAGCCCGATGCTGGCCACAGGCTCTGAAGAAGGAAGGAGCGGTGTAGGAGGTTTGAGAAAGCGGGTTGTAAAATGGTGGGTTGGCACCTCAGGAAGCAGATCTGGCAGAGAGTGAAGAGGGCCCCCAAGCTCTCCGTGAGACCAGGGAGCTGGTGACTGCAGGAGTCACCTGGGGCAGAGGCCGTGCTGCAGGAAGGAGCGTTGCTGACACAGCGGCAAACGTCCACGGAGACTGAGAGTGTGGGTGGCCTGGGAGGGAAGGCCGGGCTGGTGTGGATCAGGTAAGATGCTTTTAGCTACAAGTCACAGGACAGGATAGGAAAGGGATGTGAACCAGAGCTTCCCAGCCTTTATCTCCTCGTGATAACTGTGGAAAATGACACCCTTTACTAAAATAAGGAGGTAGCTGCAGGGTCCGTATCCTGAGCACCCAAAATGCTCTCAGCAGCAGCGTGCACGGCCCCGTGGCAGGACTCGCTGACTGAGGCACAGGAGCTTATTGGAGCCCGCAGTCCCAGGTAAACGGGCCTCAGGTGGCCCCTCTGGAATTCTCTTTTCTCCTAATGGCTCCTCAGTGGCTGCAGACACTCCCAGCATCCTCTCAGAAGGCCAAGGTGAAGAACCTCTCTCTCCTCATCTTTTTTCTTTTAATCAGAGAGGGAGAAGCTGCCCAGAGCCCTCAGCAGACCTGCTGTCCATCTCCTGGCTATGGGGGTCATGTTGCCTCCCTGTGACCCAGCTCCAGGAGACTCTTAACAGAGTCTTAAACCCTGAGCCCCGTGAGTGAGGCCATGTCCCTGAGAGCCTGGTGCCTGCAGCTCAGTTAGCACTGGGGCCTCTTGGCAGGAAAGCTGGGGAAGCACTGGGGGCCTCAACAGGTAGAGGAGGGGTGGCCAGATGCAGGCCCTGCTGTGCCCCTGCCTCCCTAGGCTGAGACAGGATGGCTGGTATTTATTTTTTCTTTATTATTTATTGTAGAGACAGGGTCTCTCTATGTTGCACAGACTGGGCTAGAACTCCTGGCCTCAAGCAATCCTCCTGTCCCAGCCTCCTGGGTAGCTGGGATTACAGGCGGGAGCCACCATGCCTGGCAATGGCTGGTATTTCTTAGCAGCGATGTTGCAATTAAAAGCAAGCAAGAAAGATACACTTCAGCATAAGTCCATGGGGCTTTTGATTCACCCTGTGAAGGATTGAGGAAAAGACTGAAGCAGGTAATGCGGTTGAGTTGTTTAATGATCTGCGAAGTATCTTGATGCTGTCCTTGTATTTTGAATATTTGAGCGTGCTTAACTGAATTATCTGTGTGATATTTTTACTTGGTGTAAGAATACTTTCCTTCAAACCTTGGAAACTGCATCGGTGAAGTAAGGGGTACCACCTAAGGGCACCAGGTTTCTGGTTCAGCTGCGACACTGGGCCCTCCAGTGCACTGACACTAGGACGGAGTGCAGCTCAGGAGTTGCTCCCCAGACACGCAGTCTGCGAGCTCCATTCTAGAAATGGAGAGGAAGTTTCCTCCTCTTTTTTAAACATGTTCCGTGCATTGTGGGTAACAGAGTGTGCACACTACACAGTCACGATTAGAGTTTAAAGTAATAATGTTGCCAGGCACAGTGGCTCAGCCTGTAAACCCAGCACTTTGGGAGGCTAAGGTGGGTGGATCACTTGAGCCCAGGAGTTCAAGACCAGCCTGGGCAACATAGCAAGACCTCATCTCTGCAAAATAATAATAATCATAATAATGAAATGATACTGAAATAGTTAACCATTT
Source organism: Rhinopithecus roxellana (assembly GCF_007565055.1). Lineage (NCBI taxonomy): Eukaryota > Metazoa > Chordata > Mammalia > Primates > Cercopithecidae > Rhinopithecus > Rhinopithecus roxellana. Next base: position 39,299,114 of record NC_044567.1, read on the forward strand.
AGTAGCATCTAAATTAATGACATGAACGACTATTGTCGGACATGGTGTTTAGTTACAATGTCACGCAGCTGTGTTGAACAGCCACACTCCTCTTGGGCCTGGGACGGGCCCCGAGCCACCCTCCTGCTCATGTCCACAGCCCTCCTTTGCAAACCTATCCAGACCCAGCAGTTACCCCATCCCAGGGCACGGCCTACCTCTGAGGTTGGAACAGCTGCCTGGAGTTGGGGCTCCCCCATACACCCTGGATGCGGCTCTTTGGAGGACCCACCTCCAAGCCTAGCCTCCTCTCACCTGCGTTTTTATGACAGCCTCAGACAGGTCTCCACACAGACTGATGGGGCCCAGCACATCCAACCTCATCTCCCTCCCTTCTTCCCCCAGCCACCTGCACTCCAGCTCCAGCCTGCCTGCACCTGTGGGTGCCTCCCAACCCCCGGTGCACCTGTGGGTACCCCCCCTGCAGACCCTGCAGCACCTGCAGGCACCCTTCTTGTTTGCCCAGCACCTGCCTCCTCCAAAGCCTGCACAGGAGACCTGTCCCCCATCCAGCTTCCTTCCTTCCTGCACCAGCCGCAGGCCATGCCATTTTGCTTCCTAAACTTAATTCCACTGGTCTGCTTCAGAATGTCTCTGAGGGCAGGGGCAGGGTCTGCAGGTGGGGTACCCACAGGTGCACCGGGGTGGGGGGCACCACAGATGCAGGGGCATGGTCCTTGATTCCTGTCCCTTCCGTTTACAGGGAGATAACCGGGAGAAATGGGAGCATGGGAGGCCCCGAGTCTACAAAACCTAGGAGTCTCAGAAAATGTTTGATAGACTAGAGAAACTATCAAGCATTATCCAAAAAAATGTGAGGCTTGAAAAATAGACACTTCCTGGATGGAAGCATTAAACGTACAAAGGCAGCAGTTTTCTCCAAAGTAAAGTAATCTGTAGTGTCATTCTAATCAAAATACAGACATAATTTCTCACCACTCCCACCCCCACCCCCGCCCCACCTTCGGCCTGCTCAGCGGAGCCTGGTAGATAAGAATGTAGCTGTTCTCCAGGAGCCAAGGAGAGAAAGCACCATTCAACAACTGGCAGGGTGGGAACACAGCTCACTCGATCTCCACTTCCTCTCACGGAGACCACACACTACCAGGCATTCCAGGCCGAGGGAGGGACTCCAAGGCAAACCACGAAAATACGCAGAAGTAGAATTGAGTATTTACAAATGGCCGGACGAGGGTTAACCTTAGATACGGGTGAAGAAATCACAGATTTCTAAGGTAGTGTTTTTACCTGGAAAGATATTCTTCAGCAGCACAACAAAAGCCAGCGTACATAAAGCGCACCACAGGCTGAGTGGCACCCAGTGAGGACGGAAGCCTAAGGCAGTTCCAGAGAAGCACCCAGGCAGATGTCTGACCTCACCCCCAGAGAAGCACCTGCTTCTGAAGCCGACCCCTGCAGCAGACCTGCCTCCACCTTCTTAGAGTGCACCTTATGGGTGCGTATCGAGTGCTCCAAATGTCCTTTCAGGAGTCGGTACAGGCACCAGCCACCCAAGAGTCTGTCCCACGTCTATGGGCAGCAAAGCACCGCAAGTTCCAGAGCACCCCACTGGGGCAAAGGATGCTCCAAACCCTGTCTCCGGATGCGTGGGGCGTCCTGCACTGAGTAACACCACATCACGTTTCAGTGGACTGTGTTCCTTCCCCTTCTTCTCTTACTCCCTCCCAGTCCCTACCCCTCAGGCCACAGCTGCCCAGTGCCCCTGCACCCCTCCAGACTCCCCAGCCACCCTCTGAGAACAGAAGTGGTTTTTTTTTTTTTTTTTTTGAGACGGAGTCTCGCTCTGTCGCCCAGGCTGGAGTGCAGTGGCCGCATCTCAGCTTACTGCAAGCTCCGCCTCCGGGGTTTACGCCATTCTCCTGCCTCAGCCTCCCGAGTAGCTGGGACTACAGGCGCCCGCCACCTCGCCCGGCTAGTTTTTTTGTATTTTTTTAGTAGAGACGGGGTTTCACTGTGTTAGCCAGGATGGTCTCGATCTCCTGACCTCGTGATCCGCCCATCTCGGCCTCCCAAAGTGCTGGGATTACAGGCTTGAGCCACCGCGCCCGGCCAGAAGTGGTTTTTTAAATATATGTGTGTATCCTCTTTCCTTTCAATAGCATATTGTGTGGGCAGCTTGCTTTTTTATTTATGTCTGCAGTATTTTTCTATGTCAGTACACACAGAGCTGACAGATCTTTTTTTTTTTTTGACACGGAGTCTCGCTCTGTCGCCCAGGCTGGAGTGCAGTGGCCGCATCTCAGCTTACTGCAAGCTCCGCCTCCCGGGTTTACGCCATTCTCCTGCCTCAGCCTCCCGAGTAGCTGGGACTACAGGCGCCCGCCACCTCGCCCGGCTAGTTTTTTTGTATTTTTTTTAGTAGAGACGGGGTTTCACCGTGTTAGCCAGGATGGTCTCGATCTCCTGACCTCGTGATCCGCCCGTCTCGGCCTCCCAAAGTGCTGGGATTACAGGCTTGAGCCACCGCGCCCAGCCTGACAGATCTTTCTGGTAGTTTTGTGAGCCGCTGCATCAGCTCACCTCCCTTTGTTTTGTTGTCTGATGTGTGTGGACACTTGAACGGCCTGTCATTTTTAGCTCTTAAGACAGTGAAGCTCCTGTGCGTGTGCCCTGCGTGCTCACAGAGGCTGCTGTTAGATCAGTATCTAGGAGGGAAATAGCTGGGTTGAAGGTAGGGGCAGTTTGAGTTCTGAGTGCTGTTACCCAATTGCCCCCAGGACATTGGCCCAACTCCTGCTCCTGGTTGCAGGCGTGAGGCACCTTTCCTCACTCAGTACTGGTGGATTTAGCAAATGGTTTGGGTGGTTTTTGTTTGTTTGTTTGTTTGTTTTTTGGTCAATCTGATAAGTCAAAACTGATACTTTGTTATTGGTTTTAATTTGCCTTTTTTTCCCTAGTCCATTTTATTTTATGTATTTATTTTGAGATGGAGTCTCACTCTGTTGCCCAGGCTGAAGTGCAGTGGCACAATCTCGGCTCACTGCAACCTCTGCCTTCTCTGCAAGGTTCAAGCGATTCTCCTGCCTCAGCCTCCTGAGTAGCTGGGATTACAGGCACCTGCCACCGTGCCCAGCTAATTTTTGTATTTTTAGTAGAGACAGGGTTTCACCATGTTGGCCAAGCTGGTCTCAAACTCCTGACCTCAAGTGACCCTCCTGCCTTGGCCTCCCAAAGTCCTGGGATCACAGGCGTGAGCCACCGCACCCAGCCTTATTTTGTGTTTTTAAGACAGGGTCTCAGTCTGTTGCCCAGGCTGGAGTGCAGTGGCACTGCCATGGCTCACTAAAGCCTCAACCTCCCAGGCTCCTCAGCTTCCTGGGCTCAAGTATTCCTCCTTCCTCAGCATTCCGAGCAGCTGGGACCACAGGCGCACACCACCACACCTGGCTAATTTTTTACATTTTGTAGACAAGACCTTGCCATGTTGCACAGGCTGGTCTTGAACTCCTGGGCTCAAACAGTCCTCCCACCTCGGCCTCCCAAGTGCTGGATTACAGGCGTGAGCACCTGGCCCAATTTGCCTGGCTGTTGTTTGAGTCAGGATCTCCCTCTGTCACCCAGGCTAGAGTACAGTGGTGCAATCCCAGCTCACTGCAAACTCCACCTCCTGGGCTCAAGTGGTTCTCCCACCTTAGCCCCCTGAGTAGTTGGGATTATGGTGCACACCACCACACCTGGCTAATTTTTAATTTTTTTGTAGAGGTGGGTTTTCCCCATGTTAGCCCGGGCTGGTCTCGAACTCCTGGGCTCAAGTGATCTATCTCGGCCTCCCAAAGTGCTGGGATTACAGGTGTGAACCATCGCACCTGGCCCAATTTGCCATTTTTAAAGGATGAGGTTGGTGATTTTTCCTATCAATTGGCCGTCTTATATGTGGTATATGTGTTGTTGACATTTTTGTCCTTTTCAAAGGGGACTAGGAAAGCTGGCAACAGAAAAATGGGTGTTTGTTGTGAGTTCTGAAAGTCAGGGATTCAAAGGGAGACAGGAGCTTTCCCGAGAGGGCCCTGCTGTGGGGGCCTGGGCTGGAGACCAGAGGGAGGGCTGAAGCCTGGTTTACAGACACATGCAATCAGAATGGTTTTGTGTGTTTTCCTTGAATATTTGTTGAGTGCCTGGTAAGTGCCAGACACTATACCTGGTGTTTCACTTGTGCTCAGGTATTTAGGCTAAGGCCGTACAGCTACTACGATGCCTTTTTCAAATGCAGAAACTGAGGCCCAAGGCCACATGGCCACAGAGCCCATAGCTGAGGATCCCAAGGCCTAGCCCTCACTCTACACCCTGGAGTTCTGGAAGGGACTCATCTGATTAGAGCAGGGGGAGGGCCAAGTGTGTCATGGGGTCAGAGGAGATGCTGGGCCAGAGCTTCTGAGGAATGCGGCTGTGCTGTGGGGGCGGGGAAGACTGCACAGGAGAAGGGGGTAGGGCTGCCACGTGGGGCCTCATCGAGATTGGGGCCAGGGCTCAGTGGGCCGCTCCCTGGAGGTGGGAGTTGGAGGCGGTCCCTGCCATGCACCCTCTGGGTGGGTCGGGGTGAGTGATTTTGTTTTCTTCTGGGTGGAGGCCCCCCTCCCTCCCACTCTCATTCCCCACCCCACCCTCCAGCTGCAGAGGATGGTTTAGGAGCAAAAAGGGTCACAACTTTAAAGGGGGCCCCATGTTAATGCTGGCTTTTCCTTAAAAAATTTGTTCTTTTGAAATGTATATTTGCTTCTCCACAGATTTTGAGATGTTTCCTTTAAAAAAGGAAAAAAAAAAGGTTGTGGCCGGGCGAGTTGGCTCACGCCTGTAATCCCAGCACTTTGGGAGGCCGAGGCGGGTGGATCATGAGGTCAGGAGTTCAAGACCAGCCTGGCCAAGATGGTGAAACCCCATCCTACTAAAAATACAAAAACTTAGCCGGGCACAGTGGCGGGTACCTGTAATCCCAGCTACTCCAGAGGCTGAGGCAGGAGAATCACTTGAACGCAGAGAGCGGAGGTTACAGTGAGCCAAGATCTCGCCACTGCACTCCAGCCTGAGCGACAGAGTGGGACTCCATCTCAAAAAAACAAAAAAAAGGTTGCATACATTTTTTAAATTTTTGAGACGGAGTCTCCCTCTGTCACCTGGGCTGGAGTGCAGTGGTGCGATTTCAGCTCACTGCAGCCTCCACCTCCCAGGTTCAAGTGATCCTCCTGCCTCAGCCTCCTGAGTAGCTGGGACCAGAGGTATAAGCCACCATGCCCTGCTAATTTTAAAAATTTGTTTTGTAGAGACAGGGTCTTACTATGTGGCCCAAGATGGTCTCAATCTCCTGGGTTCAAGCAGTCCTCCCATGTCAGCCTTCCTAAGCTCTGGGATTACAGGCGTGAGCCACTGTGCCTGGCCCATAAAATATTATCTTAAGGTCACATGATTCTGTTGACTGACTGCTAACTTGGTTATTTTTTTAAACTGTTGGTAGAATTAGAGCATTTCTGGGCAGTTCTGTGTGTTGAAGACACCTTACAGCCAGGGTATTCTCATCTAAAGATCCAAAGGGAAAGAAGGACAAAAGCCGGCCCCTCTTTCCCCCTCTTGCCCCCTCTTGCTGGACAGCCCGAATGCTGGTGGAGCCTCCGCCCGAGATCACACAGGGCTGGAGTGACTGCGCCCTGCTCGGGCCCCAGTGGTTGTCGCAGGTTGGGGCTCTTTGCTCAGATGGAGGCGAAGTCCAAAGTCACACAGCCCCAGTTGGTGGAGTCAGGATCTGAATCCAAGCCCTGGATCCAGTCCAGGCCAGAGCCTCCTTTGCAGAGAAGGTTCTAGGTGCCCATGCACAGGGTGACTGCCAACCTTGTGGAGTGGGGTCAGTGGTGGCCCTGCAGGCGGGCTTGGTCTTCCGAGGCCGTGTCAGTGCCACCCCAGGGCCGCCCTCCATGGCAGTGTGGGGCCAACAAGCCTGTCTTCCCATTTTTCTCAGATACGCTGGAAATCCTGTTCGTTTTATATATAAAGTGTTTCCTTTTTAAAATATTGGCAACTAAGTAAATCCAAACAAGGTGTGGGCCAAATCATGGCACACTCCTGCCCCATGGGTGGCCCTCCAGCTAAGAGTCATGTTTACAGTTTTAGAGGTTTGGTGGACGCCAGTGGGACCACACTTGGGGATGGAGTGGCTGTGGGTGAGTGCGTCTCGACTCCCACACCTGGCCTCTGAGAAGACAGAGCAGGGGACTGTGATACCTGAGCACCAGCCGCCCCCCACCCCGTCACTGTGGCCCTGCAGGGGCTGCCAGCCTCTGCATTCAGGAGCCAGTGGGCGCCCAGGACACACTCCCTCCATCCCCTGCCTACTGTCCTGTGCTTTTGAAGTGAGACTGTTCTGGGCTTTTCCTGAAAGGATGGTGGAACTCCAGAGTGGCATTTCAGTGTGATTGGCCTCTGCAGGACCAGCTGGGCTCCCAAGGCATACAAACATGCCCTGAGCATTTGGCCTCAGCACCAGCTCATCCTCACGCCCCTGCCCCTCCCCGCTCCCCCAGCCCGAAGGCCCCATGCCGCCTCCAGCCCCAACCTCCGCAGGCACTTTTGTGCTTCTTGTGACACCCAGGGCTTCCGTTCATTTTGTTCAGGAGAGCAGGTTGGGATGCCCCCGCCATGGATGGGCGAGGAGCCGGCTGTGACACATGAAGAAATGGGGAACAGTGAAGAACAGTCTATGCCTCCCTTGTAAATGCGCGTCACAGTCCGCTTTTCCGTCTGTGGTCTCTCCATCGGGGCCCAGGAAACCTGCACTAGAAGGTGCACGTCAGGCTCCTGGTGGCCAAGGTGAGATGGACAGCCCAAGACAGCTGCAAGACCAAGCTGCAGGGCAGGCACGGGGGCCATGGGGCTCTTATTTATTTACTTTATTCTTGCTCTGTCACCCAGGCCAGAGCACAGTGGTACAATCTTGGCTTACGGTGGCCTCAACTTTCCAGGCTGAAGTGATCCACCTGCCTTGGCCTCCTGAGTAGCTGAGACTACAGGTGCACATCACCATGCCTGGCTAATCTTTTTACTTTTTTAAAAATTTTTTTGTAGAGACAGGGTCTCACTCTGGCACCCAGGCTGGTCTCGCACTCCTGGACTCAAGCGGTCCTGCCACCTTGGCCTCTCAAAGTGCTGAGAGGACAGGTATGAGCCCCAAGCCCGGCCTGGCATGGAGCCCTTCACCCCACACATGAGCCAGGAGGCAAGCTTGGTGAGGAGCATGTGGCTCCAGGAATGCGAGGGAGAATGAATGGAGGCAGCTCCTCAGTGTGCAAAAACACGCAGCACAGGCCTCACTGGTCACTGCCACGGCAGCCTTGCAGCGGGATCAGGACAGTCCTTTTGTCCGGGAAGGAGAGGACCCTGCTCTCTTGTGTCTCAGTGCCTGCCCCTGTCCTTCTAGCCCTGTTGCTGCTCTCAGGACAAGCTGTGACTGACAGAGCGGGTCACGCTGGTGACGTTTTATGAGGCTAGACGCACAGCCCCACAGCACCTTGTCACGGAAGCTACAGGAATCCAAGAACCGGTGCTCTGGCCAAGAAGGGAGCACTGGGGTGTCCTGAATGGCACAGACAACCCCAGCCTCCCACCTTCACTGATTGTCACACCTGTGGCTTCTGAAGAAGGACAGGGCAGCCTCAGAACTTCCTCAGAAACAGATGGTCAAGTAGATGTTTGTTAGCTCTTTTCTTGAAATGGTAATGACGAAACCATGATTGCCACTTAGGAAAGTAACTTGTGTTGAAATAACTTTTAGAACAAAGTAAATACATTAAGAAATAACTAAATTGGCTTACCTTCTGGTAATATTTATTCTATGGCCACACAACAGCTGGCACTCACTTCTGCTTCTGGCCAGGCTGTAGTTATAAGGACCAGACTTTAATGTTCCTCCATAAACAACTAGAAAACTGGAAAAAGTATATGAAACAACGGTTTGTAGACATTGGACAACTGGCCGAACAAGACTGAGATCGCGAACAAGACTGAGATCGAGGACAAGACTGCCACCCTTGTGGGAAGGACACAGGCAAGGCGAGCCCTGGGGCCCTGGCCTTCTGCCTGAAGGCCGTGTCTGGGCTGCCAGTACAGGGAGAGAAGCAGGGCCTGAGCAGAGCTGAGTACCCTTACGGAGTTGAGACTGCACTGGGGCCTGGGGAGATAGCAGGAGCCGGCGTTTCAGGGCAGAATCCAGCAAGGAGGAAACTGCAGAAAAGAGCTCCAGAAATTCTCTTGAGTGTGTACTAAGGACCAGCCTGCACATGTATAGAAGAAAACTCCACAAAGCCAGGCAAAGAGGAGAAAGGAGCGTGTAAGGTGAACAACTTCCAGAGCTCACACAGGGTCATGACATACGGAAGCTACAGCCGGGGTGATGGGTCCCCGGTGATCACTGTGGACATTCAGTGGAGATTCCGGAGGAGCCACACCGTGGGAATGGGGCTGATGCTGTCTGCAGTGAAGGCTCATCTAGAACCTACCTGAGAAACTGCAGCTATAGGAATCCAAAGCCGGGCATGGCAGCTCACGCCTGTAATCCCAGAACTTTGGGAAGCCGAGGTGGGCAGATCACCTGAGGCCAGGAGTTCACAACCAGCCTGGTCAACTTGGTAAAACCCCATCTCTACTAAAAATACAAAAATTAGCCAGGCATGGTGGTGCATGTCTGTAATCCCAACGACTCGGGAGGCTGAGGCAGGAGAATCACTTGAACCTGGGAGGCAGAGGTTGCAGTGAACCGAGATCGCACCACTGCACTCCAGCCTGAGTGGCAGAGCAGACTCTGTCTCAAAAAAAAAACACACCACATAACCCAACTTTTACCCAAAACAAGGCCCAACACCCTTTAAAAGACAAGAAGGCGAGCACTATGACCCCCACCTGTAATCCCAGCACTTTGGGAGGCCAAGACGGACGGATCACTTAAGGTCAGGAGTTCACGACCAGCCTGGCCAACTTGGTAAAACCCCGGCCCTACTGAAAATATAAAAATTAGCCCGGCATGGTGGCAAGCGCGTGTAATTTCAACTACCTGGGAGGCTGAGGCACGAGAATCACTTGAACCTTGGAGCCAGAGGTTGCAGTGAGCCGAGATCTCACCACTGCACTCCAGCCTGAGTGACAGAGCAGACTCTGTCTCAAAAAAAAAAAAACAAAAAAAAAAAAACAAGAAAACATGTAACCCACCTTTCTGTCAAAACAAGGCCCAACATGCTTTAAAAGATAAGAAGACTGGGTGTGGTGGCACACGTCTGTGGTCCCAGCTACTTGGGAGGCTGGGGCAGGAGGATCATTTGAGCCCAGGAGGTCGAGGCTGCAGTGAACCATGATCATGCCACTGCACTCCAACCTGAGCGACAGAGCAAGATAGCCTCTCAAAAAAATAAATAAATAAATAAAAAAGGCCAGACACTTTGAGACGCCAAGGTGGGTGGATCACGAGGTCAGGAGATTGCGACCATCCTGGCTAACAAGGTGAAACCCTGTCTCTACTAAAAGAAATACAAATAAAATTAGCCAGGCGTGGTGGCAGGTGCCTGTAGTCCCAGCTACTTAGGAGGCTGAGGCAGGAGAATGGTGTGAACCCAGGAGGCGGAGCTTGCAGTGAGCCGAGATCCCACTACTGCACTCCAGCCTGGGTGACAGAGCGAGACTCTGTCTCAAAAAAAAAAAAAAAAAAAAGAAGCGTTCTTTGCCTCTTGTGACATTTTCTGCCTAATTCTATTTTATTTTTTAATTTTCACTTTTTCTGTCTTTTTAAGTGGATCTTTTATTGTTGGATCTTTATTTTTAAAAAATTCAATCAGATTTTTTTTCTTTAGTTAGTTTACTCATCTATAAATATCCATTCAACTATTGTCTACTGGAATTTAATCTCCACATTATTTATTTTCCATTTGTTTCATTTTCCTACACTCTTGTTTTACACTGGAGAAACCAAGTTTTCCTCTGCTGCTTTACAAGTTACACATTCTAATTTTGTCCTGTGGTAACATCTGCCAGTTCACACCGGGTTCACAGAACCTCATGCCTTGCAGCCGCCTCGTAGGCCCCTCTCAGGCATGCGTGCCACACGCTCCCCTCTGTGCCACCTCAGCCCTCGACTCTGAACTCCTGTGGGGCACCGGGGCCACCTGGTTTCCTGTCCATGTCTCGCTCTTATGGCTTTTCTGAGCTCTTTCCCCTCCTTCCTTCAGTGACTCCCCCAAGACTTTCTGTGTGGGCCTCAGACAGACTGAGGCTGTGTATCCCGCCTGTTTCGGAAGCCCTGTGCTTGTATCCCTGTAGGTATTTGGAGGTTTATGTTTAACATGTTTTGATATGAAGATGTAGAAGGATTTTGTGTAAGTTTGGTCTTACCCATATTCTGCCTTCATTGGCCTCCTCGAAGAACTTCATTCTGTCCTACAGGAAGTACAGTTGCAGCTTAAAGAGCGTGAACGTGTACCCACTTCACACAGACACACCCAACCTGCCCCTGCCCTGGAGCACGCGTCTTCCTCTTGGAGAAAGCAAGGCTCCTTCCTTTCCGGGGCTGCCCCTGGAGACACGAGCCATAGATCTTCAGTGAAATGCTTCACTCTCTGGTCATAGAATTAAGAAACTGTAGCTGTCCCAACTAAATTTCAGGACAAATTAGCTCAGTTGGTCACGCTCACAGTCACTGCCTCCACCAGAACTGATGCAGACCCCTGGGAACCGAGGTGTTTGCTCTGTGACTTGGGAAGGATAGCGGAAGGTATTTCCATTTAGCTCTTGGGGCCAGATTTTTTGTGAATGAAAATCTGCTGTGCATATCTTGGACACTGTCACATGCACTACCCTGTGTATTTCCATTTAAAACTGAAAGCGAGTGCCAGTGCAACACAAGCAAGAGAGACTCCCGCCCTGAGACTCATTCCCCTGAAACTCACTGTTGTTTTAGGCTTTCGGTGGACCCTGCTGTAAGTGTGCAAATTTTATGCCAGGTCCGTGGCCAGGGCTGAACCTCTCTCCTGAGGGGCTGGGGGACTCCTCCGAGGAGCAAGAACAGCCCGGCTGTCCACAGAGGAACCGTCTACAGGGGTGGGAGCACAGGTCAGGTGCTCTTTCAGCAAAACGCCAGGACCTGGACAAGCCATCACACTCATCACACTAGCAGCCAGAGCGGCCACAGGTCACTCATCTCTGCCACTTGCTCTCCGAGTGCTCCAGAGTCAAGGACTGCAGCCTGGCCAAAGGGACAGTGGCCTGTGGCCTCTGACTCTGAGCTTGGAGAAGGCTCGCTGCTCCAACATCACGTGGACAGAGGCAAGGAGGCACGTGGGACGGGGAATGGGGATAGAGACCAGCCTGCCCCAGGAGCAGGGGGGTCCTCAAGAAACGCTCATGCATTTTCTGACCAGGGCTTCCATCCTGAGGTGTGTGCAGAGTGACCCAAAGCCTCCTCATCCGTGCCGTGACTCTGGGCCCTGGAGCCCACCCGCTTTCTGTATAAGAGCCTATTCTGGAGGCACCTGTCCTGAGAGCAGCCGATGGCACTGTAGGATGCTGAGGGCAGCCCAGGCAGAAGGGCTGGCAGCTGGCCCCTCCCAGAGTCCCGTCTCAGGTGGATGCTGGGCCACGACTTCCAGCCCAGGGACTGATGAGTCTTCTCCAGTCCACGTGGCAGGTGTTGCCAGGGAAGCAGGCGGTGCAGCTGTTGGACAGCAGGGGGTGTTTCTTCAACCCAGACTGCCCTCCTCCTCTGCCACAACAGGCCCCCTTCATTCTGGAACGTGCGGACCAACTCCATCTGCCTATCCCCACGGTGTGCCAAGTGCCAGGCCCAGAAGCATGCACCTACCTGGGGGCCTATTCCTCCTCCTTTCTGGCAGGGGGCCACTTTGGCCCCTCATGCTAACCTCGCCCTGTGTGCTGTGCAGCTGGAGTCAAACAGGAGGTGCAGAAATGCCATGGAGGGCAACAAGCCACACAGCATGGTCCGAGGCAGCCAATCCCCACTCCCCACTTCTGCGGCATCCGTGCCCCACCCGGGCACCAAGCCGCTGTGCCATGCATCCCCCAGCCCTGACCTGCTGCAGGTGTGTGCACCTTTGCCTCTCTTCCCAGGGGAAGCAAAAACCCTGGGATCCAGAGGATCATTGCCCAGATCTCCGGAGAGCAACTCCAGGGGCCTGGTCTCCAGGGGAGAAGAAGGAGTGGGGAGAGGCCTTTGGCCAGGCGTGTGGCCCTCCGTGTCCCAAGCAGGTTGGGCAGCTGATATGTGCGTGGCTGGCGTAGCTCCCACAGAGCCAGGCTCCCTGGAGGAGAGCGTGGCCTCCTTCCCAGCTGTCCATCCTCCTGCCAAGACATGCAGGGACCAGCCCTGAGACACGGGTCTCAGCCAAAGTGAGTGGCAGGCAGTGCTGTTCCCCGGGGACATGGCGCTGACCTGCTGGTCTATGGCCCTGAGATGCTAGGGTGCCCACCTGGAGATGTGAGCTGGCCTGGCAGACCTGGGAGGGCCCCATGGGCCCCTTTTGAAAGTTCCCTTTTCATGAATTTTACCTGGAATCTGTCCTGCACACTGGCCCATGCTGCTTTTTGCTGTCCCCAGACAGTGCCAACAGAGACCATGAGTTGTCTAAACACCACCCCAGGCACTCAGCACTCAGTGCAGAGTCCTGGCCCAAGGGGCATGAGGCCGGCATTCCTCACTTTAGGACCAGGAAACCAGTTCCCATGCCTCCAAAACAGCTGAGACAGCTGCCACTTCCTGTTGCCCCAGCTCAGGTGCTGCATGTCACTTCCCTTCTGGGGCCTCAGGGCCTTCTCCTGCCTTTTCTCCTCTGAAAGGCAGGAGCAGGGTGGGGTGCGGAGACACCCAGAAGCTGTCCAGCTCGCTGCCCGTCCCTGGCCCTCACCGTCCCAGCCTCCTAGCGGCCTCCTTGGCACCCACCAGCCTGCAGCCGCCTGTGCTTGGGGTTCTTGGCACCTCTCCTTCCTGTGGGCTGAGCTCGGATGGGCTGTGGTGGGGAGCCGGCCCAGGAGGAAGGCCGTGCATCTCTGGGTCTCCTCTCGCCCAAGTGAGGCCTGTGTGCCTGCCGTCCACGATGCAGCCTCCGGTAGGGACAGACCCGCGTCTCTCAAAGCCTTCTGCCCATGAAGTGTTTCCTTTAAATTCCCTTCCTTGGGGCCCCAGCTTGCACCCCACTACTGGGTGACCCCTCTCAAGGGCTGGGATGGGGCCCAAATGAGGCAACACTGACAGTCTAGCAGACAAGCCTGGGCAGGCTCAGCAGCAGGGGACCCGCCAGTGCCGTTGGGGGAGGAGCCACGGTCGCCCAGAGGAGGTGCTGGCATGGAACAAGGGGTCAGCCTGTGGCCGGCACCCAGGCCCCCGAAGTCCCACCTCTCCTCTGCTTCAAAGGCCAGCAGACAGGGCCTGAAGGATCTGGGGTTTCCTGCTGGCCCTGCCTCACTAGGCTGAGTGATGGGTGGCAGGACTGCCCAGAGCCCTGGATCCTGCAGCACCTAGTACCCTCCCCTCTTGTGCATCTGCCCAGTGGGGGCTCCGGGCTCCATGTGCCAGTGAGGTGGGGAAGGCAGCTGGACAGAGCAGGCCCAGGGCATCCCCATGTGGAGGGGCCATAGGGACCGGATCACCGGGGCCTCCCTCCCCTGCACGTCATTGCTCTTCTGTTGTCACACTCAGTCCCACAAAGGCAGCCCCAGGGCCACTGTGACCCCCAGGGCTGAGCTCCAGGAGCTCAGGGGTGGGGGCATCCATTAGGAGACATTAGCAGGTGAGGGTTGACACGGGCTGGGGAGACAGAAGTGTGAGCCTCACAGGCGTGGGGGCCCTGAAAAGGTGCAGCTTCTGGAGATTCAGGGTGGAGGGAGCCAAGTCACATTTGCTGTCACTGTCTGCACTGAAGGCCTGGGTGCCGTGATGACAGCGGTGGGAAAAGCCTTGTTCCCAAGAGACTTCGAAATAATTCGATGCATTTGAGAAGGGTTGATCTTGGGTGCGTGAGGAGCCCTGTGGCAGCCAGAGGGGGTTCAGCACAACTTGGGCCCTTGGGACAGCAGGGGTGAACCCCAGAGAACAGCAGAGGCCACAGGGAGACAGAAGGGCCTCTGTGCCAGAATGGACTTGAGGCCTGAGCTGCCATCAGGGCCAGGCCCTCCCCAGCCCCAAGGCAGGCTCTGGAGAACCAGGGAAGGCATGGGCTCACTGTCCAGCCCTTCCCAAAGCCCTAGGAAGCCAGGTAGGTGTGCCCAGGGGCACCCAAAGAGCCCGGAGCAGCCTGGAGAATGAGCCACCAGAGGCCAACTTGGTCAAGAGCTGGGCTATGGCTCAGGTGCAGGAGAAGAAACCCACTGGGTGGCCAGAAATCTGGGGACCAGCTCTGTCCCCTTTGTGCTCAGAGTTCTCATGCCCCCAGGCTGAGACGGGAGCAAGGGCTGTACCTCCCCTGCAATAGGACAGGCTGTGTCCTCCCCGAGATTCCACCAGCTTCAAGCCTCCAAGGCCGGGTGCGGTGGCTCATGCCTGTAATCCTAGCACTCTGGGAGGCCGAGGCAGGCGGATCACGAGGTCAGGAGATCGAGACCATCCTGGCTAACATGGTGAAACCCTGTCTCTACTAAAAATACAAAAAAATTAGCTCGGCATGGTGGTGGGCACCTGTAGTCCCAGCTACTTGGGAGGCTGAGGCAGAATGGCGTGAACCCGGGAGGCAGAGCTTGCAGTGAGCCGAGATCGTGCCACTATACTCCAGCCTGGGCAACAGAGCGAGACTCCGTCTCCAAATCCCTCCAGGTATAGTGCAGCCACCTGAGGGGATGGAGCCCAGCTCAGGTGGCCCTGCCTGAGCACACACACCGGGCCCTGGGACGGGGTAAGCCTGGAAGGGGCAAGCAAGCCCCAGTTCCCCTCCCCTGGTTAATCACTGCAAGGCCTCGGATGTTTCAGGAACTTTCCAGAAGCTCTGTTCGGGGCCAGTGCACGAGCAGCTGGTGGGGGAGGGGTGCAGGACCCAAGAGGCGCGTTCCTCACGCTGTGCCCAGCAAACTGTGGTTCACATGGTTTCCCTCTGGCCCAATCAGCCTAATGCAGAAAGCAAAATCCCGGCCAGGCTCGGCAAAACAGGTCAGGCGAGAAGGAGGGGCGGAGAGTCGTGGAGGCCAAGAGTGTTTTTACAGACCAGTTACTGGGTTGACCTCAGATTAGCATCAGGTAGGAGAAGAATCCAGGGTCACAGGGAGTCACGCCTGGGGCAGCCGCCTTGACACATCCAGCTCCGTGCCTCCGGCCTAGGGCTGTACCCTGCCCTGGGGTCCTGGACTCATGGCCGGTTCCCTGCCACCATCCCTGAGGAGGGCTTGGCAGGAAAAGGACCAGTGAAGAAACCAGAGCCGCAAAGTGGATATTCTGAGCTAGGGGCCGGCCTGCCCTGGGGAGGGGCCAGCTCACCCTCCCTGCCCCAGGGACCGTGCCCCACTCACACTCCCCTGCTTTGCCCCAGGATACAGCCAGGGTTCTCCCAGCAGCACCAGCTCAGGCCTCCCAGGCAAAGAGGCAGGCCCTTCACCCTCCCTCAGCTCACTTTTTCTGAAAATCCCCGCAGGCATTGTCTCAGGAGGATCAAGTTGGGCAAAGCCTCCAGATTCCCTGTGCCTGAGAGAGGGACAACCAAGGCCCCTGCGTTTGAGGAGACCCCTCAGGGTCACAGTGGAGTACTAGGGCCTGGTCAGAGGACCAACTTCCCAGCGGGAAGCCCTTTCCACGGGATACCCCACCTGCTGCGAGCGTGGGGAGTTGGGGGAGGGAGTGGGGATGGGGGGATTATTGTGAGAGATAAGGTGGGAGCCTTTGTGTGAAAAGGAGGAATTCCTCTGGGGGTTGGAAGCAAAGGGAACAGGCAGCATCCAGGGCCCCCCAGGACCCCAGCAGGGGGCCAGGGACTGTGTGACCCCGACGAGGCTGCAGGGAAAGGAAGACTGGCTCCAGGTGTCTTGAGACCCCAAGAGTGGATCAGAGCGGAAGAAGCTGAGATGCGAAGAGGGACCCAGGGCCAGGGCCAGGGCCAGGGCCAGGGCCAGGGCCAGGAGCGTGTGGCTGCCCCCATGTGCACTGCACAGCCCAGTGGAGAATCAGTGCGTCATTGCCGGCAACCCCAAAGCACAGATGCTTCCCAGTCAGCCAGGCTGCACGCAGACCACACAGGCTAGGCTCCAGCAGGAGGCCTTGGCCGCCGGCTGACCTGCTCAGGTCAGCCTGTCCAGACTGCCCACCGGGCCACACTCAGCCACGTGCTGGAGCCCTGTAGACCTCAGTGGATGCTGAGCTCACATCTTACTGTGGATTTTTTGTTTGTTTTGTTTTTTTGAGATGGAGTTTTGCCCTTGTCGCCCAGGCTGGAGTGCAGTGGCACCATCTCAGCTCACTGCAACCTCCGCCTCCTGGGTTCAAGTGACTCTCCTGCCTCAGCCTCCTCAGTAGCTGGGATTACAGGTGCCCACCACCACACCCAGCTAATTTTTTGTATTTTTGATAGAGACGGGGTTGCGCCATGTTGGCCAGGCTAGTCTTGAACTCCTGACATCAGGTGATCCGCCCTTTTTGGTCTCCCAAACTGCTGGGATTATAGGCATGAGCAACAGCGCTGGGCCCTTGCCATGGATTTTTAATAACATTTTGCTGCTGCTTTACCAAAAAAAAAAAAAAAAAAAAAACCTACATTCTTAATTCAAAAAATGAAAAATAGAGAAAAACTGGCCAGATATAGACCCCCTAAATACCCCTCTGCGAAGACGGTCTCAGCTGATGCTTTGGAAGGGCTACCTGGCATTTAGGCCCCAACCTCTGTGTGTGGCCCACTCCTGGGCCCTTGGCCTGTGCCCGGCCACATGGTACCCACTAGCGCAGCCTTTCCTTTGGCCTCGAAAGCCTGGCGCTGCTGGCCCATCGAGGGGGCGGGGGCAGGGGGTGTGTCTCAGAGGGTAGGGACACCCGGGGCGGCCCGGGAGGAGAGGCTTCCAGTCAACCATTTACTGCAGCACCCCGCCCCCTCCTGGGACCCATTACGCAATGGCCATGGCAGGACCATTTTCAGAGCCAGATATCCAGGTGTCCAGTGGAGGGGCAGGCCCAGGCCCTGCCAAGCAGGACCCACTGAGCAAGGCAAGGCCATGGCTCTCTGGTCACTCCAGGAGGATCCTTTGGCCTTCATGGACTCCTGGAGGACAGCCAGGCCAAGGGTCACAGGGCCCCTGCTGGCCGGGGACACAGAAGCACTGCACATGTGCAGTACATGCGAGCACAGCCTCCTGCCCCTCCTGACGCATGCTGTTTTCTTCTCGTTTCTCTTCACCTAATAGAGCTCCCGGCTCCTCCAGCAGTCGACAGGAGCCCCGTCAAGATGCAGGCAGGCATTGCCACCCCAGGGATGAAGACGGCAGCCCAGGCAAAGGCCAAGCCCACAGGAGCCTCCCGGTCTCATCCTGCAAAAGTTAAAGGCTGCCAGAGGTGCCCCAAGATCCGTAACTACAACATTAAGGACTGACTTCCTCCACCCGCCCTGCCCCACCCCCCTCAGGGCTTCCACATGGTGCCTGCGCTTTCACCTCCGTGTTGCGGGTGTGTGGGCGCAGCGTGCAGGGTGGAGGCAGGGAGCTGCAGGACAGGCTCCCAAATGCTGCTGAGGCGACCCTGCTGACCGAAGGCCTCCCTGAGCGCCGGGCCCATTAAAACCAGGTTCTTCCCTGGGGCGTCTGCTTGGCCATAGCGTTGTTTATCTGTCCTACTTGGGAAATGCAGTATCAAGTGCTTGTGCCAGAGCCTGGCCTGCCTTGTCACCACCCACAGCCACCTGCACACCGGTGGTGTCAGGGGCAGCGTGTCCTCTTCCTCAGAGCCTGGTAGCGGGTAGGGGTCAGAGCAGAAAGCCCACCCACAGAGCAAGTGTCTCCTGAGAGTGCCATGGGAGGGGCCCTCCCAGAAGGAGTGAGAGCCTTGGATACCAGTGAACCTGGCCAAAGTGACCCCTGGAAGCCAGGTGGGCACCTGGGCGTCAGGCAGGTTGGGGTGCGCATGTCAGGCGCTGACAGGGTGGAGGCCAACCCAGGACAGCGGTCACTGCTGGGCCTTCCACGCCCACCCCCACAAAGGATAACAGCAAAATGTCCCTGTCACCTGAGTGCCCAGGGCCAGGTACCTGCAAGGACGAGAAACACACATGTAAACTGATGCCCGTCTGCCCAGAACACACCATACTACCCCGCCAAAAAGCAATTCCAAGAGTCCTTGCATGTCCTCCACACGGACACAGTGCCCTGCAACCAGCACCGGCAGGAGGGTGACTTGTCGGGGGTTCATGTCCCACCTCCACTCCTCCAAAGCCCTGCCTGTGTCCCCCCACCCCCGCCCCCTGCCTGGCACCCAGGCCTGGTCACACTCTGCCCACAGCAGAGTGCCGGGGTGGAGGCAGCAGCAGAGTGCAGGGGTGGAGGCAGCCGGTACCCCGCTAGGCGAAGTGACAGGCCTTGCCATATACCCCGGGCCACCTTTCTGAACCGGGCAGACAGCTTCTCTGGGAAGATGATGGGAGAACGCTGCTCCCAGCCCTAACCTGCCGTGCTGCCTTGGCAAATCATGGGACCTTTGCAGCTTCGGTTTACACCCGTGTAAAATACAGACAGTGCCATCGGCTGGCCTAGCTCAAAGGTGTGCAGGCTGGATAAACGTGACAAGCAGAGATCACACCACATAGACAGGCTGTGGTCCCCAGGGCAGGAGTCGCTGCTGCACAGGCGTTTGAAGTTAGCGTCCCTCCCTTGCTTCATGGGAATCCACAGACGGAGTTGGGGATGGGCTGGGGGACTCTCAGTGCTCTGTGGTCTCCCACACAACCTCTGCCTCTTGGGTTCAAGCTATTCTCCAGCCTCAGCCTCCCCAGTAGCTGGGACTACAGGCACGCGCCACCGCACCGGGCTAATGTTTGTATTTTTAGTAGAGATGGGGTTTCACTATATTGGCCAGGCTGGTCTAGAACTCTTGACCTTGTGATCTGCCCGCCTTGGCCTCCCAAAGTGTTGGAATTACAGGCGTGAGCCACCAAGCCCAGCCGCTGCCGCTCACTTTCTGTAGAAGCCCTCAGGGTGCTGGACGAGTCTCCAACCTCCTTGGGAGCCAGCCAGGGCTCCCCTGTAGCTGGCCCAGCCCCCGACAGGCTGCAGAGAGCAGGGCCCTGCTGGCCACTGACCACCAGCACTGGCAGCCTCCAGGGCCACCTGGGAGGTTTGGAGCATGGAGAGCCGGAGCTGTGTGCCTGCATGCCTGAGGCTGACACAGGGCCTCACCCTGAATCAGAAGAACCCCTGCAGTGGGGACAGCAGTGCGGAGCCAGCCCCGGCCCTGTCTCCCCTTGTCCTTCCTTGACCCTCCGTCCCACCGTGCGTGAACCACAGACCCAGAAGGGAAAAGACGCGTGGAGTGGCCGCGTGGCCCTCAGGCCTGCTCTCAGGAAAGGGAGGAGACCGCGCACCTGCAGAGGGGCCAGGGCCCCAGTCTCCGGTTCCCCTTCAGCGGCCCGGGCTTCCTGAGCCCACAAAGTAGGACATGCAGCCAGGGACACCTGTGGCCTCACAAGGCCCGCTTGCCCCTCGTGGGGTGCGTGGCCCCGCAGGCGCGAGGCTGTCAGAAAAGGGAGGGCGCGCTTCAGGGCTCAGGCCGCCGAGCTGGCAACCATTCGAGGAGGGAAATCACTCGGGAGGGAGAGAACGCGCGAGGGCCGGGCTGAGCCCCCACCCGTGGGCACGCCCTGTAAAACTCGCAGCCTTCGCCCAGGGAAGCGGGGCAGCGGCTCCCTTTGTTCGCACTACACCAGGTGGGTGTCCCGGTCGACCCCGCTGGCCACGTGGCCGCGCCCTTCCCCTCCGCTGAGCTCCAGCGGCCTGGAGTGCGCTCGCCCGTTCGGCCCTGCGCCTCATCCCCATCCCCGGGAGGCTGCCAAGGAGGGGCCGTCGGGTGGGTTGGCGTCCGTCTGGGTTCCCCGCCGGCCCCGCGAGGAAATCCCGGGAGGCGCTGAGATGACCGGCAGTAACCCCGGCCCGGGTGCCCGCGGCCGGGGTCAACGACCGAACTCGCGCAGCGGCCAGCGCGGCATCCGGTACCGCCCCGCCGCCCGCCCATCACCTTATCGCCTAGCAACGCCCACCCGCGCGCCGCCATTGGGCCGGCGCGAACGCCCCTGGCACCCTATTGGTTGCTGCTGCCGCCGCGCCACGCCCTCAGCCTACTCCGCGCGGGTAGCGACGGCTGCGTGGACTCGGCGGCCGAGATGCGGGCAGACGGGTCCGTCCGTGCTTCCGCGCGCCTCTGGGTCCGAGCGCCCCGCCGCGGTCGGCTGGACACCCGGTGTGGCCGCGGTGTAGTTCCCAGTGTGGCCCAAGCATTCCCATCCCGCACACGTGGCGCCGGCGAACACGGGGGTCGGAGGCGCGCCGCGGGCTCGGTCACAGCCGCGTGCTCGTCCGGGCCCGCGAGGCGGGAGGCGGAAGTCGGGGGGCGGTGGTTTCCCGCCCGCCCCGCCCCCGGCACCCCCCAGGCCCAGCCCCACCCCCGGCGCGTTCTCGCGCAGGGTCCCGGCTCGGGCGGCGGCGCGCACGGGCATCACCCCACCGGCGGCGGCGCGCCGGGTCCCGGGGCGCAGCCCCGACGCTCATTGGCCTGGGCGGCGCAGCCAAGCTGTCAGCCCATGTGGCGTGGCCGCCCGGGGATGGCCGCTGTTTAAATAGCGTCGGCGCCGGCCTAGAGGGAGCCAGAGAGACGGCAGCGGCCCCGGCCTCCCGCTCCGCCGCGCTTCAGCCTCCCGCTCCGCCGCGCTCTAGCCTCGCTCTCCGCCGCCCGCATCGCCGCCCGCGCCCTCACCAGGTACGAGCAGCCGGCGCTGGGGCCGGGGCGCGGGTCGTGGTCGGGGCCGGGGTCCCGCGGGCGGCCCGGCTCCTCATCCTCCGCCCTCAGGGCGCGCATGGCCTGGCCCCGTATCCAGGGGTCGCCTCCACGGCCTGCCTGGGTTTCGGTGTTTGAGCCCCTTCGGAAGCGCCCGGGGCCCCGCGGAGCAGGTGGGCGGATGGCGGGGGAAGGACGCCGGGGAGCGCCGCCAACAGCCGCCTTCGCTTCCCGGGGGGGAGGCCGCGGACCCTGGAGGGCCAGGAGGAGCCCCCAGCTCGGCCTCCCCGCGCCCACAAAGGCGCCACCGGGCCCTGTCCGCCGCATCCTCCTCCCGGGGCCGCCCCGTAGCCGAGGCCCAGCCCGAAGGGAACGCCGCGAGGGAGGAAGGGAGTGGGCGCCGGGGCGGCCTCCCCATCACGTGGCGCCGCCCGGACGAAGCGCAGGGGTCCCGAGCAGCCCCCGCCCGGGGCGAAGGGAGGCCGGGCGCGCGGCGGTGTCCCCACCCCCTGCCTGGCCGTCGACCCCGCCTGAATAGCAAGCGGCGAGGACCCAGCGTGCGGGCCTGGAGCCGGCCCGGGGCAGCCAAGCCTCTGTGAATCGTGGTGGGTGGGAAGGCGGCCGCCTCCCTGCCGGGTCGGCCCGAGGGAGGCCGCGCTGCCAAGGGGTGGCCCGCACATCAGGCCCTGGGGCCTCGTGCAAGTAGCCAGACCAGCGCTGGCCTCCGCCTCTTCCCCAGGGCTGCACCAGCCCCCATTGTGGATGAGGAGCCGGCGGCCTGGGCACCCGTTCGGGGTCTTAGGGACCCGGGCCTCAGGGACGGCCTGCTGTGTTCTGGGTCGGTATGGGGAGGCAAGCAGGAGTCTGGGTTCACCCGCGCAGCTGAGGGGTGCCAGGCAACATCTGCGTGTCCTGGCCGGGAGTGGTTCTCCAGGTTGGACCCTGCTGGAGGGGTTGGACTGGCTGGGTTGGTCCACAGTGGGGCAGGGGCCACTTTTCGCACAGAGCACAGGCCTATCCCCATTTCGTCCCTCCCCAGCCCTGGTGACTCTTGGGCTGGCCTGGACAGCGGGCCTCCGCCCCAGCACGGGTGGGCATGGGTGCTGAGTACCCCCCGTAGGGCTGTCTGCCACCTCCATGCCCGGCTTTGGAACCCTGCCTCTCCATTTCCTTGATGCCTCTTAGGCTGGCCACCTGGGGCCTTGTCCCCATCTCGGGTGGCCTGCCTGCCCCTTACTGTGAGCCCCCGGACGCCCCTAGGAATGGCCTGAGGCGAGCTCCAGGAGC
The DNA here is from genome assembly GCF_007565055.1 of Rhinopithecus roxellana. Lineage (NCBI taxonomy): Eukaryota > Metazoa > Chordata > Mammalia > Primates > Cercopithecidae > Rhinopithecus > Rhinopithecus roxellana. The sequence goes on from NC_044567.1 coordinate 39,321,378, forward strand.
CTTGGAGGGCTTAGGCTCAGCTGAGTGGAAGCCGACACAGGCGCAGAAACTACTAACTCCTGGGGAGGCCAGGGCAGCAGGGCCCCAGTGGGGTCCCCTAGCCAATACCCGAAACTGAATGGGTCAGGACCCAGAGGTGGGCCTGTTCCCAGAGCACACAGCCCCTCCCAGCGAGAGTGGGGTCAGGGCCCAGGAACTGGCCACATGAGGAAGGGAGCCACAGGGGCCAGGGCCCGCATGGACCCTCAGGGTGGCACTTGGCCCCATGGTTGTCCACCCATTCTGGGTGCCGAGGCTAACGGGGTGTTGTGGCTGGGATGTGTGGGGCACTCACATGGCCCGCCCTGCAGAGCAGCCATGGAGGAGGTGGTGATTGCCGGTATGTCCGGGAAGCTGCCGGAGTCGGAGAACTTGCAGGAGTTCTGGGACAACCTCATCGGCGGCGTGGACATGGTTACGGACGATGACCGTCGCTGGAAGGCGGGTATGTGGCTGCGGGGCTCCCCGTGCCTGGGGTGGGAAGTCCCCACACCAGCCTCCCTGCTGCACTGTGTCCTCACCACCCAGGCACTGGCCTGAGCCTGGTCCCAGCTGCAGAGCCACTGGTCACCCATGGGCGAGTCCAAGCTGCAGCCTCCTTCCTGGACGTTGCACCAGAATGGCCTAGAAAATGTGCCCAGGAGGCTCCCCTAAGAGCTGCAAGGCCAGGGGCCAGCCCAGGCAGGGCCCACCTGCTTGTTATGGAGGAGCCAAGCTCAGAGGATGGGTCACGGGCTGGGGACTGTCACCCATGCAGGGGGCAGGTGGGGGGCCAGAACCCTTCCAGCCAGGCTGCCCCCGCCTGTGTCCTGAGCTGGCAGGCTGCATACCAGGTGCACTCCGGGAGGCTGGTCCAACTCCCCCACGCCCAGTAGGCTCTTCCACAGAGCAGCTCTACCTGACGGACAAGCTGTGAGTCAGCATGGTGAAGCTGAGGCGCCAGCCAGGCAGAGGGTCCCCCAGCCTCACTCCCACCAAGCTCTTTCTGTTCTGGGGCCCATCTCTGGATTGGGGCTTGGGTCTTGTGCAACAGACCTGGTCGTACCAGTCCCCGCTTTGGGGCCACGGTCTTCCCCTCCTGGGGAGCCTGCTCCATTGTTTGGGTCTCCCAGGCATAGCAGAGAGTCCTTAATTCCACCATGGTCCCTCTAGGGACCCCACAGAGCCCCCATCTTCGGGCAGCGTCAGTCAGAGATTTAAACACATGCCTGTCCCGCAGGGCTCTATGGACTGCCCCGACGGTCCGGCAAACTGAAGGACCTGTCTAGGTTCGATGCTTCCTTCTTTGGAGTCCACCCCAAGCAGGCACACACCATGGACCCTCAGCTGCGGCTGCTGCTGGAAGTCACCTATGAGGCCATCGTGGACGCAGGTGGGTCGGGCATTCGAGACTGCTGTGCCGAGGGCTCCTGCTGCTCGTGTGGAATAGGCAGTGCTCTCTCTCTTCTTGGTTCTGGTAGAACCAGGTGCTGGCACCACCTGCCCTCCCTGGCTGTGCCCCTGGCCAACGGGCTCAGGGAGGTGTGGGCCACGGTATAGGCCAGGGTTTCACAACTGCACCCAGAGGTGCCATGGGTGTGCCTGACCTGGGTGTACCAGTTTCCTCACTCCCGATGTCTGGCTGGTGCTGGGGCAGGGGCAGGGGCTGGAGTGATGAGAGGCAGAGCAGGAGGTTCTTGGGGGTCCCCTGGGCCCCCACCCCACCAGCCAAGCAGCGGGTAGCACTGGCCCTGCTGTCTCTCCCCTCCCATCCTCCCCACCACCCTGCCCACGTTCCCCAACCCCAGGCATTCCCACCCCATCCCGCCAGCCTGGCCCACGCTCTGGCTGGCACGTGACCTCAGACAAGCGCAACGCCATTTTTTTTATTATTATTATTATTATTATTATTTTTTTTTTTGAGACGGAATCTTGCTCTGTCGCTGGGCTGGAGTGCAGTGGCCGGATCTCAACTCACTGCAAGCTCCGCCTCCCGGGTTCACGCCATTCTCCTGCCTCAGCCTCCCGCGTAGCTGGAACTACAGGCGCCCGCCTCCTCGCCCGGCTAGTGTTTTGTATTTTTCAGTAGAGACGGGGTTTCACCGTGTTACCCAGGATGGTCTCGATCTCCTGACCTCGTGATCCGCCCGTCTCTGCTTCCCAAAGTGCTGGGATTACAGGCTTGAGCCACCACGCCTGGCCTATTTCTTTTTTATTTATATTTATTTATTTGTTTATTCATTTCTAAGACAGGGTTTCACTGTGTCACCTAGGCTGGAGTGCAGTGGTATGATCTCAGCTCACTGCAACCTCCGCCTCCCGGGTTCATGCCATTCTCCTACCTCAGCCTCCCAAGTAGCTGGGATTACATGCGTGTGCCACCATGCCTGGCTCATTTTTGTATTTTTAGTAGAGATGGGGTTTCACCACGTTGGGCAGGATGGTCTCCATCTCCTGACCTTGTGATCCACCCGCCTCGGGTTCCCAAAGTGCTGGGATTACAGGCGTGAGCCACTGCGCCCGGCCACGCCGTTTCTTAAGGTTCAGGAGCTCCCTCCCTGGGTGGAGAAGGACCTCCTGATGGAGGCTGAGCCCCTGGCTGCCCTTGGGCGTGAGCGTTTCACACACCCACCCACCCTCGGGCAGAGCCAGCCCACCAGGGGCGAGGAGGGGTCCTACTGGCTGAGAGGCAGAGGCCCTTCCCCTGCGCCCTTCCTGCTGCCAGGCCCCACCCCGAGACTGAGGTTCTGCTGCCCGGGGGTGGCCAGTGATCCTCTCTCCTTTCTGAGCTTGGACACTTGGGCTTTGTCTCCTTGGCTCCTTATCACGGCCTGTCCTGGCGCAGGCTGCCCTTGGTGCTGGAGAGGCCACTGGCCAACGGGCTCATCAGAGCTTGCCGGTGACACCAGGGGCCAAAGGCGTCGCCTAGGGACAATGCAGCCCTCTGTCCTTCCCGGAGCCACTCTGGCCGCGCCTGGTGCCCTCCCCTGGGCCCGCCCGCCCCTTCCGGCTCGTTCTCTCTGTGACCTGGTTCTTGTTCCAGGCCTCACCTGGGCTGGCTGCTGCCCACAGGCTCTGCTCCGGCCCCTCTACAGCACACCTCACCCTCCTTAGGCCCCTTCCAGGGTCCCACTGGGATGGCCCCCCCACCCCAAGCCAGTGAGGCTGAGATAGGACCTTCACCCCAGAGCTGGGTGGGTGGGCAGGCTGCACTGTGGGACCCAGCCACGGGGTCTTGACCACTGTTTGTGGCAGGCATCAACCCAGCTTCACTCCGAGGGACACACACTGGCGTTTGGGTGGGCGTGAGCGGCTCTGAGGCCTCGGAGGCCCTGAGCCGAGACCCTGAGACGCTCGTGGGCTACAGCATGGTGGGCTGCCAGCGAGCCATGATGGCCAACCGGCTCTCCTTCTTCTTCGACTTCAAAGGTGGGTCCTGCCCAGCCTCCTGCAATGGTGGGTGGCCTTCAGGTCCCCACGTGCTGAGCAGAAACCACGTGGTGTGGGCTCACTCCGTGTAGCATGTGTCCAGCCTGGTGGCGGGAGGTATGCCCAGGGGTCTCCTGTGCTCGCAGCCCCACCTGAGCCGTAGCGTCCTTCCTTGCAGGGCCCAGCATCGCCCTGGACACGGCCTGCTCCTCCAGCATGGTGGCCCTGCAGAGCGCCTACCAGGCCATCTCCAGCGGGCAATGCCCTGCTGCCATCGTGGGGGGCATCAATGTCCTGCTGAAGCCCAACACCTCTGTGCAGTTCCTGCGGCTGGGGATGCTGAGCCCCGAGGGCACCTGCAAGGCCTTCGACGCAGAGGGTGAGTGTGCGGCCGGGGCAGCCAGGACAGTGGCACAGGATGGCCTCCTGCACCCGCCCCATGCTGTGCAGGATCCTGCCAGCTCCTGGGACCCCCCACCGAAACACCCACGCCACACCCCAGAGCTCCTCCTGGTGGGGTGAGGGCCAGTGTGGGGCTGAGCGCGGGGCCTGAGGTGCTGCTCCACCCAGGGAACGGGTACTGCCGCTCGGAGGGTGTGGTGGCCGTCCTGCTGACCAAGAAGTCCCTGGCCCGGCGGGTATACGCCACCATCCTGAATGCTGGCACCAATACAGATGGCTGCAAGGAGCAAGGTGGGCTCTGCCGGGGTGCCTGGGGGCAGGTGGGAGCCGGGGCTGGGGCCGCAGCACTGAGCTGAGCCCTCCGCAGGCGTGACCTTCCCCTCTGGAGAGGCCCAGGAGCAGCTCATCCGTTCCTTGTACCAGTCGGCTGGAGTGGCCCCTGAGTCATTTGAGTACATCGAAGCCCACGGCACAGGCACCAAGGTGATGTGCCCCCGCCAACTCACCACCCCATGACCGTAACCCGTGCCCACGCCTGGAGAGGTGGCCTGGCCAGAGCCCCTGACCCCCCCATGTTTCCCACAGGTGGGTGACCCCCAGGAGCTGAATGGCATCACCCGAGCCCTGTGCGCCACCCGCCAGGAGCCACTGCTCATTGGCTCCACCAAGTCCAACATGGGGCACCCGGAGCCAGTCTCGGGGCTGGCAGCCTTGGCCAAGGTAGGTGGAGCTGGGCTTGGGGGACCCTCAGGCCCCTGCTCCCTGGGACTGGGCTGCGCCATCGCTGAGCACTGCTGCTTCCTGTTTGCCAAGTGGAGGCAGGGGCTTGCCCACCAGGAATGCCTGTCCCCCGGGTCATGCTTCGGGTCTGAGCAGAGGCACTAATGCTGATGGCAGGGAGAGCTCATAGCCAGGCTCGCTGGATCTTTCCTGGGGGGTCTTATGTCCTGCCGAGTGCCTGCCAGACACAGAGCCGAGCTGGAGGAGCCACTTGGGTTGGAAGAGCGAGACAGGAGCAGGCCTGGGGGGGGTCGGCTGCAGCATCAGGGTCTCCCGTGTCGCCCACCTGTGTCTACAGCTTCCTGACCCACTAACAGAGGCCTGTGGCTCTTCAGAGACCAGGCACAGGAGCCCCGACACCCGCAGTCACTCAGGCCCTCTGCAGCCTCTGAGATGCACCATCTGGACCAATGGGGCCTTAGTGTTCAGGCCACAGCCAGGCTTTCGAGGGGCCACATCAGGCTGGGAGGCAGCAAGTCCCAAAGGGGAGGTCTTGGACCAAGCTGAGGGCAGGGCCATGGCGGCTCAGTCATCGGACCCCTGTGCCATGGCAGGATTAGGTTGGGGACAGGAAGTGTGTCGGAGAGGGCCCTGGAACCCTGGCCCCACATGAGAGTCTCAGGGAGGTGCCTGCCCCCAGCTCAGGCAGCAGTGCAGGGAGTGGGGCGGCTGCCCACCCACCATGTACCCCCACAGGTGCTGCTGTCCCTGGAGCACGGGCTCTGGGCCCCCAACCTGCACTTCCACAGCCCCCACCCTGAGATCCCAGCGCTGTTGGATGGGCGGCTGCAAGTGGTGGCCCAGCCCCTGCCCGTCCGTGGTGGCAACGTGGGCATCAACTCCTTTGGCTTTGGGGGCTCCAATGTGCACGTCATCCTGAGGCCCCACACGCAGCCACCCCCAGCACCCGCCCCACACGCCAGCCTGCCCCGTCTGCTGCGGGCTAGTGGACGCACCCCTGAGGCTGTGCAGGAGCTGCTGGAGCAGGGCCTCCAGCACAGCCAGGAGCTGGCTTTCCTGAGCATGCTGAACGACATCGCGGCCGTCCCCACCACGGCCATGCCCTTCCGTGGCTATGCCGTGCTGGGTGGCGAGCAGGGTGACCCAGAGGTGCAGCAGGTGCCCGCTGGCAACCGCCCACTCTGGTTCATCTGCTCTGGTGAGCCCACACTCTGTCCCCAAGGTGGTCCCTTCCCTGGGGAGAGGGCAGGCAAGCTGGAGCTGGTGGTCCCCTGAGGTGCTCTCTGGGACAGGGATGGGCACCCAGTGGTGTGGGACGGCACTAAGCCTCGTGACGTGCTCTCTGGGACAGGGATGGGCACGCAGTGGCGCGGGATGGGGCTGAGCCTCATGCGCCTGGACCACTTCCGAGACTCCATCCTGCGCTCCGATGAGGCTGTGAAGCCGTTCGGCCTGAAGGTGTCACAGCTGCTTCTGAGCACGGACGAGAGCACCTTTGATGACATCGTCCACTCCTTCGTGAGCCTGACTGCCATCCAGGTAGGACCAAGCCTGCCAGTGTGTGTGTGCAACGCCAGCCCGGGGCTCTGGCTTTCCCTGGAGCCCGGGAGCTGCAGTCTCCAGTCAGGACCCTGACAGCCTCTTTGCTGGGCAGAGCCTTATGCTGGGGGTAGGACCGGAGCGGGGACGGGGAGGGGTCTCAGTGGGGCCATAGGGGCTTCTTTCCTACCAAGAGACCTGGGAGGGTCGATGTGGCAGGGGGTGGAGATGGCCCAGTGGGGCCGGGGGCCGCCCCCAACCGCTGCACCTGCTGGAGGTTGCGACGCGAGTGTCCTGTTTCTACCCCAGATAGGTCTCATAGACCTGCTGAGCTGCATGGGGCTGAGACCAGATGGCATCGTTGGCCACTCTCTGGGGGAGGTGGCCTGTGGCTACGCTGACGGCTGCCTGTCCCAGGAGGAGGCTGTCCTCGCTGCCTACTGGAGGGGCCAATGCATCAAAGAAGCGCATCTCCCACTGGGCGCCATGGCAGCCGTGGGTAGGTGTCCCCGAGGTCTCCCGGGGGGGGCCCCCAGCACCTCCAAGAAAGGAGGCTGACCTCTCGGCGTGGGGTCCTCACCTGCAGCCCTGGCCTGGCCCCTGTAGGATAGAGTGGCCCCCGCTGGCCTGGGGACACCCAGCTCAGACACAGCCGGGCGCAAGTCCCCGTGCAGCTGTCCCAGTGGCCCCACACCTGGCAGCCTTGGGCCTAGGCACATGCCCATGGGCATCAGGCCTGCGTGGAGCCCCCTGGGACACAGCCCCAGCATAGTAAGAACCCAGGGGCTTTGGTGAAGCCAACACACAGGTCGCCAGGGTTCCCTCAGACTGGTGCCCTCCGTTGACACCCATCTCTGAGCCCCGTGGGCCACATGTGGGCAGGGCTTGGAAAGAACTGGGATTGCAGAGGACTGAGGGGGCCACCATCTGGGACTGGGCTCCCAGGAGCTGCCCCTGGCAGCTCTGTAATGACGCCTCCACCCACGGGTCAAACACAGCAGGGGGTGAACGTTTCTCATGAAGGCTCCAAGGCTGCCATTACCACGCCTGTCATTACTGCCCCCAGCTGCAGGCAGTGTCCTGGGTAGGTGGGTGGCTGGGAGCGGCTCGGTCCCCACACTAAGCTTCTGAGGCTGGCTCTGCCATAGGCTTGTCCTGGGAGGAGTGTAAACAGCGCTGCCCCCCGGGCGTGGTGCCCGCCTGCCACAACTCCAAGGACACAGTCACCATCTCGGGACCTCAGGTGGGTGCTGCGGCCCAGTCGGGTTCCTCTGTCCCCTGCGCCTGCCACTGCAAGTCTGGCAGGGACATGCGGCCATGGTCTATGCCCTGTGAGGTTCTGACAGGCCTGGGGCATGGGGCAGGCTTGTCCCCAGGTCCCTTGCCCGTTCCCTCTTGGTTCCCTCTACCTCCCTGAGCCTGAGGTGGGTGCCCGGCCAGGATGCTCATCCAGGCTCCCATAATGCCCAGGCCTCTGTGTTTGAGTTCATGGAGCAGCTGAGGAAGGAGGGTGTGTTTGCCAAGGAGGTTCGGACCGGCGGTATGGCCTTCCACTCCTACTTCATGGAGGCCATCGCACCCCCACTACTGCAGGCGCTCAAGAAGGTGTGCTGACACGGCCTAGGGGGCGCGGGGCGGGCCGGGGCGCCCATGACCCAGCACTGACCTGGCCCCTCATGCAGGTGATCCGGGAGCCGAAGCCACGTTCAGCCCGCTGGCTCAGCACCTCCATCCCTGAGGCCCAGTGGCACAGCAGCCTGGCACGCACGTCCTCCGCTGAGTACAATGTCAACAACCTGGTGAGCCCTGTGCTGTTCCAGGAGGCCCTGTGGCACGTGCCTGAGCACGCAGTGGTGCTGGAGATCGCACCCCATGCCCTGCTGCAGGTAGGCCCAGCCTGGGGGCAGCGGGCGCCAGGAGCCTGGGACAGGCACCTCGGCTGAGCACCAAGGGAGCCCACGCGCCCTGCCGCCCCCAGGCTGTCCTGAAGCGTGGCCTGAAGCCGGGCTGCACCATCATCCCCCTGATGAAAAAGGATCACAGAGACAACCTGGAGTTCTTCCTCACCGGCATCGGCAGGCTGCACCTCTCAGGGTGGGTCCCTTCCCATCCCGGGCCTTACCTCCTGCAGTCGACGGCGTGGGGTGGCTGCACCTCTCAGGGTGGGTCCCTTCCCATCCCGGGCCTTACCTCCTGCAGTCGACGGCGTGGGGTGGCTGCACCTCTCAGGGTGGGTCCCTTCCCATCCCGGGCCTTACCTCCTGCAGTCGACGGCGTGGGGTGGGTGCACCTCTCAGGGTGGGTCCCTTCCCATCCCGGGCCTTATCTCCTGCAGTCGACGGCGTCGGCAGGCTGCACCTCTCAGGGTGGGTCCCTTCCCATCCCGGGCCTTACCTCCTGCAGTCGACGGCGTGGGGTGGCTGCACCTCTCAGGGTGGGTCCCTTCCCATCCTGGGCCTTATCTCCTGCAGTCGACGGCGTGGGGTGGGTGAGCAGGGCTGCGGGACCCTCGCTGACCCAGGCTGGTGAGAGCAGCCCTGGATGGTCCACCGCAGGGAGTGGGTCGGCTGAACCCAGAGCCCCTGGACCCCGGTGACGGATGTGCCGCCTGTGCCTCCCTTCTCCACAGCATCGACGCCAACCCCAATGCCTTGTTCCCGCCTGTGGAGTTCCCAGCTCCCCGAGGAACCCCCCTCATCTCCCCACTCATCAAATGGGACCACAGCCTGGCCTGGGACGTGCCGGCTGCCGAGGATTTCCCCAACGGCTCTGGTTCCCCCTCGGCCGCCATCTACAACATTGGTGAGCAGGGGCCCAGCGGGTGGGCAAGCTCTTCCCTCCCCACACCAGTGCTGAGGCCTGTGCCCTCCTGCAGACACCAGCCCCGAGTCTCCCGACCACTACCTGGTGGATCACACCATCGACGGCCGATGCATCTTCCCCGCCACTGGCTACCTGTGCATAGTGTGGAAGACGCTGGCCCGGGCCCTGGGCCTGGCCGTGGAGCAGCTGCCTGTGGTGTTTGAGGACGTGGTGCTACACCAGGCCACCATCCTGCCCAAGACTGGTGAGGGGCACCCCAGGACCGAGGCGGGGGCAGCTGGGGGCAGGTGCTGCCCTCTGACCTCTGACTCTTCTGCTCTGCAGGGACCGTGTCCCTGGAAGTACGGCTCCTGGAGGCCTCCCGCGCCTTTGAGGTGTCACAGAACGGCAACCTGATAGTGAGTGGTAAGCAGGGCTGGTGGCGCGGGAGCTGCGGGGGCTGTGCCCGCTGGCCATGCCACCCGTCTTCAGGTTTTTGCACACCTGCCTGCCTGCAGGGAAGGTGTACCAGTGGGAGGACCCTGACCCCAAGCTCTTCAACCACCCGGAAAGTCCCACCCCCAGCCCCGAGGAGCCCCTTTTCCTGACCCAGGCTGAGGTTTACAAGGAGCTGCGTCTGCGTGGCTACGACTATGGCCCTCACTTCCATGGCATCCTGGAGGCCCGCCTGGAAGGTGGGTACTGACTGCTGCTGCCCAAGCCACCGGGGAGGGCGGTCGCCATTGTGGGGGCCACAGAGGGCACCCACGGCTGGGCATGCAGCCTGGGAGGGAGCAGAGGGGCCCGGCGGGCTCTGGGAGGTGGCCCCAGGGACCTGGGAGTTCCACAGCACCAACCAGGCCCTGTGTGCAGGTGACTCGGGGAGGCTGCTGTGGAAGGACAACTGGGTGAGCTTCCTGGACGCCATGCTGCAGATATCCATCCTGGGCTTGGCCAAGCGCAGCCTGCACCTGCCCACCCGCATCACCGCCATCCACATCGACCCTGCCACCCATAGGCAGAAGCTATACACGCTGCAGGACAACGCCCAAGGTAGCCCCGCCCCGACCCCAACCCAGTGCCCCCAGCCAACAATGCCACACTCACCCGGCTGTCCCCACAGTGGCTGACGTGGTGGTGAGCAGGTGGCTGAGCATCACGGTGGCCGGAGGCGTCCACATGTCCCGTGTCCACACTGAGTCGGCCCCGCGGCGGCAGCAGGACCTGCAGGTGCCCATCCTGGAGAAGTTTTGCTTCACGCCGCACGTGGAGGAGGGGTGCCTGTCTGAGCGCGCCGCCCTGCAGAAGGAGCTGCAGCTGTGCAAAGGTGAGGCCCGGCCCTGCCGACTTCGGACACCCCGGCGATGGGGAGCGATTGCTTCCCTTTCATGTTGACCCCAGACTCGCCTCTCCACGGGGCCCCCTTCGGAGTCAGCAACCCCAGCCCAACCCTCCGGCCAGAGCTCATGACGGCAGCCTCCCTCCCTCCCCGGCCCCCAGTCTTCTTTGTCCCTGGTCACTGTTCCTCAGTCTTGAAGGGGGTCTTGGGGACAAAGATGACAGATTCAGCCCCAGGTCACACCTTGGCTAGGCAGAGTAGCCCCTGCAGCTGAATGCGGCCCCTCACTGTGTCCACGGTGTTCAGGAGTCAACGTCACAATGGCGGGCAGCCCCCTCCTCATCCCTCAGCTATTTCTCATCCTGTAGGCAGAGCTGGGTGTTGGCCTCAGAAGGACAGAGTGGGTCTGAGAGCCCATGCCAGGCAGATGCCCTGGGGCTTTGGGAACAGCAGGCCTGCCTCCCTCCCTCCCTAGGACTGGTGCAGGCACTGCAGACCAAGGTGACCCAGCAGGGGCTGAGAATGGTGGTGCCCGGACTGGACGGGGCCCAGGTCCCCCAGGACCCCCCACAGCAGGGACTGCCCCAGCTGCTGTCGGCTGCATGCAGGCTTCAGCTCAACGGGAACCTGCAGCTGGAGCTAGCGCAGGTGCTGGCCCAGAAGAGGCCCGAGCTGCCAGAGGACCCTCTGCTCAGCGGCCTTCTGGACTCCCCAGCGCTCAGGGCCTGCCTGGACACTGCCGTGGAGAACATGCCCAGCCGGAAGATGAAGGTGGTGGAGGTGGGTGCCTCCTGGCAGCCAGGCCCCTGCCCTGAACGTCGTGCGACCCACCCCAACGTCAGTCACAGAAGGAGACACAGACTCGGGGAGGCCCTGGGCAGTGGGAGGGGCCACCCAGCTGCCTGTGTGGTTCTGTGCAGGTGTCCTGTGCAGTCCACACAGCCACCGTGGAGGGCCCGTGGGCTCCAAGAGGTGTGCTCTAGGCAGGACCCCGGGGATAAGACCAGTGACATCTGTGCGTGCCCGCGGCTGGCACCATCATCGGGTTGACGGGGAAGCTTTTCTGCCAGACTGTGGTCTCATAGACATTTTGCCCAGCCCCAGCTCAGGGTCACCGGCCTGGTGCCGGGCTGATTCCAGAATTTACCCCCTTCAGGTGCTGGCTGGCCACGGTCACCTGTATTCCCGCATCCCAGGCCTGCTTGGCACCCAGCCCCTGCTGCAGCTGAGCTACACGGCCACCGATCGCCACCCTCAGGCCCTGAAGGCTGCCGAGGCCGAGCTGCAGCAGCACGACATTGCCCAGGGCCAGTGGGACCCTGCGGACCCTGCCCCCAGCTCCCTGGGCAGCACTGACCTCCTGGTGTGCAACTGTGCTGTGGCTGCCCTTGGGGACCCGGCCTCAGCTCTCAGCAACATGGTGGCTACCCTGAGAGAAGGGGGCTTCCTGCTGCTGCACACACTGCTCCGGGGGCACCCCCTCGGGGAGACCGTGGCCTTCCTCACCTCCGCTGAACCTCAGTATGGCCAGGGCATCCTGAGCCAGGTGCGGCCACCGGGCAGGGGGACGGGGTGGGGGCCGGGTGAGGACCAGGCCGGCAAGGTGCTGACCGCCGCCCCCACAGGACGCGTGGGAGAGCCTCTTCTCCAGTGTGTCGCTGCGCCTGGTGGGCCTGAAGAAGTCCTTCTACGGGTCTGCACTCTTCCTGTGCCGCCGGCCCGCCCCGCAGGACAGCCCCATCTTCCTGCCAGTGGACGACACCAGCTTCTGCTGGGTGGAGTCGCTGAAGGTCAGGCCCCGCCCCGCTTCCAGGCCCCGCCCCACTTCCAGGCCCGCCCACTGTCCGGCCCCGCCCCACTTCCAGGCCCCGCCCACTGCCCTGCTTGCAGAGTGCGGCCTGACCGTCCCTGTCCTGCCGCAGGGCATCCTGGCTGACGAAGACTCCTCCCGGCCCGTGTGGCTGAAGGCCGTCAACTGTGCCACCTCGGGCGTGGTGGGCTTGGTCAACTGTCTCCGCCAAGAGCCCGGCGGGCACCGCCTCCGGTAGGAGCACGGCCCCTCTCCCCTTCCCCTTCCCCTTCCCCTTCCCCACTCGCCTCCCCCTCCCCAGCCTGAGCTCACTGCCTCTGCCCCCAGGTGCGTGCTGCTCTCCAACCTCAGCAGCGCCTCTCGCGTCCCGGAGGTGGACCCGGGCTCCGCAGAGCTGCAAAAGGTGTTGCAGGGAGACCTGGTGATGAACGTCTACCGCGACGGGGCTTGGGGGGCCTTCCGCCACTTCCTGCTGGAGGAGGGTGAGCCCCCCACACTGCCCTGCCCCTCCCGGGAGACTGCGCCTGCAGGCCCCGCAGTAGCCCCACCTCCTGTTTCCCTAGACAAGCCTGAGGAGCCGACAGCACACGCCTTTGTGACCACCCTCACCAGGGGGGACCTGTCCTCCATCCGCTGGGTCTGCTCCTCCCTGCGCCATGCCCAGCCCTCCCGCCCCGGCGCCCAGCTCTGCACGGTCTACTACGCCTCCCTCAACTTCCGCGACATCATGCTGGCCACCGGCAAGCTGTCCCCTGAGGCCATTCCAGGTATGGGTGGCATGGGGCCGTGGGAGTGGACTGGACCGGGGAACAGACCCCACCAGCCAGGACCTGCCTAGAAGCCCCTTGGGAGGGAAGGGTGGGCAGTAGGAGGCTCAGTGCCGTCTCCCCCAGGGAAGTGGGCCTCCCAGGACAACCTGCTAGGCATGGAGTTCTCAGGCCGAGACCCCACTGGCAAGCGTGTGATGGGATTGGTGCCCGCCGAGGGCCTGGCCACCTCTGTCCTGCTGTCACCAGACTTTCTCTGGGACGTGCCATCCAACTGGTGAGTGTATCCAGGGTGTGAGCCTGGGCCCCAAGTGGGTGGTGGCCAGGCCTGCACTGACCCACCTGCTGCATCCCCAGGACCCTGGAGGAGGCGGCCTCAGTGCCCGTCGTCTACTGCACAGCCTACTACTCGCTGGTGGTGCGCGGGCGGGTGCGCCCTGGGGAGACAGTGCTTATCCACTCGGGCTCCGGTGGCGTGGGCCAGGCCGCCATCGCCATCGCCCTTAGTCTAGGCTGCCGCGTCTTCACCACCGTGGGTAAGGCCCTGCCCCCAGAGCCGGTCGCCGCCCTCCCGGCTCCACCACCCCGGTTCACCAGCGGCACCTCCTTTCCCCACCAGGGTCGTCCGAGAAGCGGGCGTACCTCCAGGCCAGGTTCCCCCAGCTGGACAGCACCAGCTTCGCCAACTCCCGGGACACATCGTTCGAGCAGCATGTCCTGCGGCACACGGGCGGGAAGGGTGAGCAGCCCCCACAGCCCCCACCTGTCTCCTGCCCAGGAAGAAGAAGGGTCAGGCCCGTTGGGCTGCAGTGGCTGGGCCTGCAGTGGGTGTGACTGTTGGGCCCCTCTGGCCCCTTAGGTGTTGACCTGGTCCTGAACTCCTTGGCGGAAGAGAAGCTGCAGGCCAGCGTGAGGTGCTTGGCTCAGCACGGTCGCTTCCTGGAAATTGGCAAATTCGACCTTTCTCAGAACCACCCACTTGGTGAGGCCAGCAGGACCTGGGCGGGGGTGGGCATGGATGGGTGTGGGTGGATGTGTGGAAGGCCCTGGGTGAGCACGTCCCCTGCCCACAGGCATGGCCATCTTCCTGAAGAACGTGACATTCCACGGGATCCTACTGGATGCGCTTTTGGAGGGCAGTGCTGAATGGCAGGAGGTGGCGGCGCTCCTGCAGGCCGGCATCCGGGAGGGGGTGGTACAGCCCCTCAAGTGCACAGTGTTCCCTGGGGCCCAGGTGGAGGACGCCTTCCGCTACATGGCCCAGGGGAAGCACATCGGCAAAGTCCTCGTGCAGGTGAGGGGAGGAGTCCCGGCGCCTCGCGCATCCCAGGCTCTGGTCCCCAGGCAGTGCCTGAGCCAGTGGGTGTTGCTGCCCGGATGCAGGTGCTTGCGGAGGAGCCGGAGGCAGTGCTGAAGGGGGCCAAACCCACGCTGATGTCGGCCATTTCCAAGACCTTCTGCCCGGCCTACAAGAGCTACATCATCGCTGGAGGTCTGGGTGGCCTCGGCCTGGAGTTGGCGCAGTGGCTGATCCAGCGTGGGGCACAGAAGCTTGTGTTGACCTCTCGCTCCGGGGTCCGGACAGGTGAGTCAGCAGGGGTGCCTGTGGACCAGCCTGGGCCAGGTGCAGCCCCGGGCCCCTGAGTCCTTCTCTGCAGCCCACCATCATGGGCTGTCACGGCGCGTGGGGTCTGTTCCCCTCCATCTTGGCGGGGGCTTGCTGGACGGGGCTCTGCAGCTGCTCCCCACTTCCCCAGCCTGGCATGTGAGGAAGAGACTGTGTACCCTGGCCTGGTCAATCTCACAGTCCTGTGTCCCGCAGGCTACCAGGCCAAGCAGGTCCGCCAGTGGAGGCGCCAGGGCGTGCAGGTGCTGGTGTCCACCAGCAATATCAGTTCTCTGGAGGGGGCCCGGGGCCTCATCGCCGAGGCGGCGCAGCTCGGGCCTGTTGGCGGCATCTTCAACCTAACCATGGTGAGGGGAAGCTCCGAGACCAAGGCAGGGCCCTGGGTGGGTGGGTGAGGCCCTGGAGCCGCAGGGAGTGCTAAGGATGCCTCCTCCAGGTCTTGAGAGACGCCATGCTGGAGAACCAGACCCCGGAGTTCTTCCAGGACGTCTGCAAGCCCAAGTACAGTGGCACCCTGAACCTGGACAGGTGGGCACCGCGCAGCCCTGCTCCCGCCTCTGCTGGGGTCTGGGCTCAGGGCTGTGGGAGCCAAGGTGGTTCGTTGACAGCCCTCTCTGGCCTTTCCTGGGGATGGGAGGTTGGGGGTTCCTGGGAGTGCCCGCCGATGGGGAGTGACACGCATGCCCACAGGGTGACCCGGGAGGCGTGCCCTGAGCTGGACTACTTTGTGGTCTTCTCCTCTGTGAGCTCCGGGCGCGGCAACGCCGGACAGAGCAACTATGGCTTTGCCAACTCTGCCATGGAGCGCATCTGCGAGAAACGCCGACACGAAGGCCTCCCAGGTGGGTCCCACCCTCTCCCCTTGGCCCTGCCCACACCCCCCCAGTGGCCACTCCCCACCCCCATCTTCTCCCCACAGCCCTGCCCACCTGCCCCCTTGCCCACAGGCTTGGCCGTGCAGTGGGGCGCCATCGGCGATGTGGGCATTTTGGCGGACACAGTGAACATCAACGCCACAGTCATCGGTGGCACGCTGCCCCAGCGTGTGGCCTCCTGCCTGGAGGTGCTGGACCTCTTCCTGAACCAGCCCCACATGGTCCTGAGCAGTTTCGTGCTGGCTGAGAAGGCTGCGGCCTACAGGGACAGGGACGGCGAGCAGGACCTGGTGAAGGCCGTGGCACACATCCTGGGTGAGCGCTGCCAGCAGGAGCCCTGCCAGGCGGTTCCCCTGCTGGCATCAGGGTCTTGGGATGAACATAGCAGTCATGGCCCTGTGTGCCTCAGTTTTCCTATCCGCAGAGCCAGGGTGCAGGCGCAGGTGTCACTGTGGTGATGGTGCTTTGGGAGATGCACAGCCTGCACACCCCTGGATGTCAACCCTGCCCCACCCAGGCCGTCCCCACGCCCCTCCCGGAATTGCTGACCGAGCACATCCCTTCCAGGCATCCGCGACTTGGCTGCCGTCAACCTGGACAGCTCACTGGCGGACCTGGGCCTGGACTCGCTAATGAGCGTGGAGGTGCGCCAGACGCTCGAGCACAAGCTCAACCTGGTGCTCTCCATGCGCGAGGTGCGGCAGCTAACGCTCCGGAAACTGCAGGAGCTGTCCTTGAAGGCGGATGCGGCCAATGGTGCGTGCGGGTGACCAGGCGGGAGTGGGATCCCGGGGCTGCCCCAGCCCTTCCTCCTTGCTGTCTGGACCACGTCCCAGCAGGCGTCCCACCCTTCATCACGGTGCCGTTCTGAGCATTCCACCCCGACTCCCACCAGACATAGCACCATGGGGACTTGCGTGCATGTCTGTGTCCTTGCGTGGGTGCCAGGGCCCTGCAGCCAGACCAGCCTGGCATTTGCCCCTGTCTTCACAGAGCTGGCATCCCCCACGCCCAAGGAGGACGGTCTGACCCGGCAGCAGACTCAACTGAACCTGCGCTCCCTGCTGGTGAACCCCGAGGGCCCCACCCTGATGCAGCTCAATTCAGTGCAGAGCTCTGAGCGACCCCTATTCCTGGTGCACCCAATCGAGGGCTCCACCACTGTGTTCCACAGCCTGGCCTCCCGGCTCAGCATCCCCACCTATGGCCTGCAGTGCACCCGAGGTACTCCCGGGCCCTCCTCTGGACACGGTGGTCAGTGCTGGCCATCACGGGGCCCGTGACTGCCACCTGCACATGCTGAGTGCCTGGCACTGCCGTTGCAGCTGCACCCCTCGACAGCATCCACAGCCTGGCTGCCTACTACATCGACTGCATCAGGCAGGTGCAGCCCGAGGGCCCCTACCGCGTGGCTGGCTACTCCTATGGGGCCTGCGTGGCCTTTGAAATGTGCTCCCAGCTGCAGGCCCAGCAGAGCCCAGCCCCTACCCACAACAGCCTTTTCCTGTTCGATGGTTCGCACACTTACGTACTGGCCTACACCCAGGTGAGAGCCAGGCCAGCCCTGGAGGCCTGTGGCAAACATCTGGGCTCCCGACCTGTGCCCTGGCTTTGGGGGACGGTCGCTTGGGAGGCTCCGCCCCTTCCATCTGTTCAGCAGCCCCTCCTTTCTCTCAGAGCTACCGGGCAAAGCTGACCCCAGGCTGTGAGGCTGAGGCCGAGACGGAGGCCATATGCTTCTTCGTGCAGCAGTTCACGGACATGGAGCACAACAAGGTTGGTCCCGGACACCCTTGAGGCCGCCGGACCCAGAGCACTGGGCAGGAAAGGAAGGGTGGGATGGGACGCCAAGAGCGTTAAAGGCCCCCCAGCTTCACCCCTTTAATAGCCGACCCCAGCCAGATGCGGTGGTTCACGCCTGTAATCCCGGCACTTTGGGAGGCTGAGGCGGGCGGATCACCTAAGGTCGGGAGTTCGAGACCAGCCTGACCAACATGGAGAAACCCCTTCTCTCCTAAAAATACAAAAATTAGCTGGGCGTGGTGGCACTCTCCTGTAGTCCCAGCTACTTGGGCTGAGGCAGGAGAATCGCTTGAACCCGGGAGGTGGAAGTTGTGGTGAGCCGAGATTGTGATTGTGCCACTGCACTCCAGCCTGGGCAACAAGAACAAAACTCTGTCTCAAAAAAAAAAAAGCCCACCCCGCAGGCGCAGCACGGTGCTGTGGGTGCTGCTGGCACCTGCTCAGAGCCCGACCCCGCAGGTGCTGGAGGCGCTGCTGCCACTGAAGGGCCTGGAGGAGCGCGTGGCAGCCGCCGTGGACCTGATCATCAAGAGCCACCAGGGCCTGGACCGCCAGGAGCTGAGCTTCGCGGCCCTGTCCTTCTACTACAAGCTGCGCGCCGCTGAGCAGTACACGCCCAAGGCCAAGTACCATGGCAACGTGATGCTGCTGCGCGCCAAGACGGGTGGTGCCTACGGCGAGGACCTGGGCGCAGACTACAACCTCTCCCAGGTGTGCAAGCGGCCTGACGGGAATGGGGCGGGAGTGGGGTGGGGCAGCGGCTGATGGCATCCCCTGCAGGTATGCGACGGGAAAGTGTCTGTCCACGTCATCGAGGGTGACCACCGCACGCTGCTGGAGGGCAGCGGTCTGGAGTCCATCGTCAGCATCATCCACAGCTCCCTGGCTGAGCCACGTGTGAGCGTGCGGGAAGGCTAGGCCCGTGCCCCCCGCCACCGAGGCCACTCCGCCATCCCCACCCCCCCGCCACACTACAGGGCAGGAAGGGTCCTGCCGGTGGGACCCTGCCCGGCCCAGTGCCACTGCCCTCCGTGGCTGCTAGACGTAGGCGTTAGGCATGTCCCACCCACCCGCCGCCTCCCACGGCACCTCGGGGACACCAGAGCCGCCGACTTGGAGACTCCTGGTCTGTGAAGAGCCGGCGATGCCTGCAGGAACCGGGCTGGGCCTCGTGCGCCCGTGGGTCTGCGCTTGGTCTTTCTGCGCTTGGATTTGCATATTTATTGCATTGCTGGTAGAGACCCCCAGGCCTGTCCACCCTGCAAAGACTCCTCAGGCAGTGTGTGGGTCCCGCACACTGCCCCCATTTCCGCTGTCCCCTGCGGGCACGGGTGGCCACCCAAGCCTGCTGGCTGCAGCCCCCTCTTGGCCAGGCCTTGGCTCAGCCCGCTGCGTGGGAGGTCGTGGGGGCCAGTCCCCAGGAGCTGGGTCCCTGCACAGGCACAGTGCCTGGCCACACCCGTGATGCAGGGCTGGCCTCCAACCCTGCGGACCGCGCCGGGCACCACCTCCGTGTTTGCTGTTTGTCTGTGTTTGTTTTTTAAGAAATGATTCAAATTGCTGCTGGGTTTGAAATTTACTGTAGCTGTCAGTGTTCACGTCCGGACCCCGTTTCATTTTTACACCAATTTGGTAAAAATGCTGCTCTCAGCCTCCCACAATTAAACCGCATGTGATCTCTGCCGCCGTCTTTTCTTCCCTCCTCCCTGACCCGGCAGCTGCAAGCTCTCCAGCTCCGCCCCACCCAGTCACGGGCCATGAAGGGGATGCCCTCTGTCCTCTGATCCCCAGTTCTCACACATCCCTAGGCCATGTCCCAGAGCCGGGGCTGGGCCAGGGAGTGAGAGGAGCCTGCATGGCAGCCCCGGGTTTCCCTGGAAGGCACTGGGACTGGCGGTATATCAAGGTTCTGGCCAAGAAACAGCACCAGTAAGAAACGTGTAGGAGGTGCAGACATTGGGAAGTTGGCTTCAGCTGACGAGGAGAGGCCCATTGTGGAGAATAGTATTTGCTTGAAGTCAGCAGATTGTAGGCATTGGCCCCTGCCAAAGATGCTGTCACAGCCTCACCAACACAGTAGCGCCACGGGCTGCCAGGCTGACACAGAAGATTTAGGGTTTAGGCAAAGGAGTAGAGGCTGGGAGGGAGTAAGGAGCAGGGAGCCCTGGGTACCTGGACCCCCAGCATCAAGGGGTGGGGTGGACGCAGCCTCCAGGACCCATAAGGGCAGCACCCCACGGGTGGCTGTGCGGGGGCACTGGGTAGACATGAGCTTGGGGTAGAGGCAGGAGGCGAGAGCCAAGACTGGTTTTCGGGAACGGGCAGAACAGGCCAGCCTGGGGTCCTGGAAAGCACAGCGCACCCATAGAGGAGGCCTTCCAGTGAATGCCAAGGCACAGAGGTGGGTGGGGGCTGGGAGAGCCCGTGTTGGAGAGGCAGGGGAGGGCACCGGGGCCATCTCCCAGGGCAGGGTAGTGGGCCAGGCCTGACAGGCTGAGGGTGAGATGGGCACAGGTGGCCAGGACTACAGTGAATACCAGGGGCCTGTTGGGGGGTGGGCCTGGTGCAGCGGCTGCAGGTGGGCAGTATCCAGGCATGAGTGTGAACAGCTAGCAGGCATTGGAGCGAGGCTCAGCCACACCCCTTCTGCAGTCCCCCAACACTGGGCAGGTGCTCCCTTCAGCCGTGGCCCCCTCTTCCTTTTGTCCACCCCTCCTCCAGCAACTTCCACCCCAGCCATGCACACAGGCTCAGGGCCACCAGGGAAGACAGAGGCTCACAGGCCTATCTGGGGGTGGCCTAGGGCTGATCTGGCCTCAGAACCCAACTGCTTTAGCTCCACAGCCTCAGGCCCTGCAGGGCAGGCGGGCAGTGCCCAGCACATGGGCTCTTGTTACCCCCCCACTTCTCCCGGCTCATCAACACCAGAATGTGGTGTCCAGGGGCCTCGTTCCTGGCACAGCTCCTGCCAGGGGAGGACGGGCTCTGATGTGCCTGGGGTGCATCCAAGTTGCAAATTAGCTTCAGGGACGCCTGAGAGAAGCCACATATCTTCGTTAGGAAGATACAATTACATTAAGTGATGCGATTATCTTCACTTCAGTTATTTTTTCTTTTGAATTAAAATGAAAATTCATGTAATGAATTGGAGTTGTGATCCAGAGAGTAGCAAGGCCTGGATTCACCCTCCCACTGGAAACAGCTGAAAATCCAGGCAAAGGACAGGAGATGCTATAGCTGTGGGGATGCCAGGCCTTGGCCAAAGAAGGACAGTGACCCCTGGGTGGGAACGAGGTGCCGGGAGCCCTGGGGTAACCTCAGCTTTCTGCCTGGCAACTTCCAGGCGGGGCACGGGGAGAGGTGGAGCCCAGCAGACTCCTTGAGTTGAGGAAGGTAGAGCTGAGAGTCCAGGGGGAGAATGAGGCTCAGGATTGTGGGACAGCACCCGGGAGGAGCTGGCAGACAATGGGGTGGGGGGGGTGCAGGGGGTCTCCTGGGACCGCCGGGCAGGGGGCTACAGGGGCTGTCCGGTGAGCACCAGGCTGAGCACAATCAGTGCATATGAACAGGAAACCAGCTGAAGGATTAGAGAGCACAGTGCCAGATATTGCACAGGGCTGGAAACCAGTGCCTGTTCCTACCAAGCAGACTAGAAAACCTCAGATTTCATAAGACATTGAATACTCAGAAGGGTTTGTCTCAAGGCCCAAGACCTATTAGCTAACTAGTTAATAGTTAGCTGTGGTCCACCTAAAACAAAAATGTTTTTTTTTTGTTTTTTTTTTTTTTGAGATGGAGTCTTGCTTTGTCACCCGGGCTGGAGTGCGGTGGTGCGATCTCGGCTCACTGCAAGCTCCACCTCCCAGGGTTCACGCCATTCTCCTGCCTCAGCCTCCCGTATAGCTGGGACTACAGGCGCCGCCACCTCGCCCGGCTAATTTTTTGTATTTTTAGTAGAGACGGGGTTTCACCGTGTTAGCCAGGATGGTCTCGATCTCCTGACCTCATGATCCGCACGCCTCGGCCTCCCAAAGTGCTCGGATGACAGGCGTGAGCCACCGTGCCCGGCTAAAACAAAAATCTTTAAAACAAGACCCCAAAGCATCAATTTTTTTTTCTTTGAGACAGAGTCTTGCTCTGTCACCCAGGCTGGAGTGCAGTGGTGCAATCTCAGCTCACTGTAACCTCCGCCTCCCAGGTTCAAGCAATTCTCCTGCCTCAGCCTCCCGAGTAGCTGGGATTACAGGCACCCGGCTAGTTTTCAGCATTTTTAGTAGAGATGCGGTTTCACCATGTTGGCCAGGCTGGTCTCAAACTCCTGACCTCAGGTGATCTGCCCAACTCGGTCTCCCAAAGTGCTGGGATTAAAGGCGTGAGCCTCCACGCCCGGCTTCAAATTGTTTCCAAGTAAATTTACTCCATCCCAGAGCAAAGCCCAAAAATATTTAGGTAAAATTCACAATCCCTGGCAACTAGTGAAACATTAGCAGCCAAAGAAGCAAGAAAACAAGACGCACAAGGGAGAGAAAATCAATCAAAACTGACCCTGACCAGACACGGATGTTGGAATCAGCAGCCCAAAGACATTAGTTATTATAGGCCAGGTGCGGTGGCTGATGCCTGTAACCTCAGCACTTTGGGAGGCCGAGGCGGGCGCATCACGAGGTCAAGAGATCGAGACCAGCCTGGCCAACATGGTGAAACCCTGTCTCTACTAAAAATACAAAAAATTAGCTGGGCGTGGTGGCGGGCGCAGGAGAATCGCTTGAACCTGGGAGGCAGAGGTTGCAGTGAGCCGAGATTGTGCCACTACACTCCAGCCTGGGCAACAGCGCAAGACTCCATCTCAAAAAAAAAAAAAAGATAAGGAGAAATAGGAGTATGTATGTGTGTGTGTCCTTATTTTTACAGAAAGAAACACAGGAAGGGTAAGTCCAGTGTGAGTGGAAAGGAGTCGAAGAAATGGTAGTAAAAGGGACCTCTCTGAGTATGCCTTTCAATCTAGTTTTGATGTTTTAGAAAGTCAAAACTAACCCTAACCCTCACCTTATACATGTGAAAAAAAATTAAGTCTGCAAACTTGGGTACAAAACTAAAGTTGAGGATGAACAGAAACAAATGAACCAAACTGCACGTTAAACTGATGTGGTGAACACACAGCAGAGAAAACCTGAGCCACTTTCCGTGGGTGTGTTCTAAAGATAGAAAGAATCCCAAAAAAAACTTCTTTTTTTTTTTTTTTTTGAGACAGAGTCTCACTGTCACGGGTTCAAGCAATTCTTGTGCCTCAGCCTCCCGAGTAGCAGGGATTACAGACGCGCGCCACCACGCCCAGCTAATTTTTGTATTTTTAGGAGAGATGTGGTTTCACCATGTTAGTCAGGCTGGTCTCGAACTTCTGACCTCAGGTGATCCGCCCACCTTGGCCTCCCAAAGTGCTGGGATTACTAGGCATGAGCCACCACCCCTAGCCAAATCTTGATCTTTTTTAGAAGATGTATTGTAAATGAGACAGAAGAGAAATACAGAATGGGAGAAAGAGAAGACAGCCAAGGCGATGGACTGAAACCGAAGGCGTCGGTCATCAGTAGACCCATGCCTTTAAAACGATATACGTGCGTGCACAGGTATGCGTATCCGTATTTATATCATTTTAAATTTGGTCTGCTAAAAAAGCCTGAAACTAACAATAGCTCCAAAGTAATGAGGACACCTGATACTAAGATCTTGATCTCTAAATACCATTTACCCACTGACAAAACCAGGGCTCCCTGCAAAACGTGCTTGATTCCAGGTTTGGGGCAGGGAAAGTACAGAAAACAAGGATGTGCTCAGAAAACAAAAACAAAAACAAAAAGCGGTGATGTGAACACAGGAGCCAGACTACATGGAGTGGCTTGCACTGGCCAAATCTGGGACGATCTGAGCATCAAAATGAATCACAGCAGTAATGAGTTAAACATACATCGAACTGGCCGGGTGCAATGGCTCCAGGCAGGTGGATCACTTGAGCTCAAGAGTTCAATACCAGTCTGAGCAACATGGTGAAACCCTATCTCTACAAAAAAATACGAAAATTAGCCAGGTGTGGTGGTGCGCACCTGTAGTCCCAGCTACTTGGGATGCTGAGGTGGGAGGATTGCTTGAGCCCAGGAGGTAGAGGTTGCAGCGAGTTAAGATCATGCCAATGCACTCCAGCCTGGGCAACAGAGCCAGACCCTGTCTCAAAAAAAAAAAAAATATCAAAATATCACATCAGGCTGGGCATGGTGACTCACGCCTGTAATCCCAGCCCTTTGGGAGGCCAAGGCAGGAGGACTGCTTGAGCCCAGGAGTTACAGACCAGCCAGGGCAACATGACAAAATCCCTCCCAAAGTGCTCGGATGACAGGCGTATGAAAAAAATTTTCATTTCATCTCTACAAAAAAAAAAATTTTTTTTTAAGTAGATGGGTATGGCAGTCCTTGCCTGTGGTCTCAGCTACCTGGGAGGCTGGGATGGGAGGATTGCTTGAGCCTGGGAGTCAAGGCTGCAGTGAGCCATGACTGTGCCACTGTACTCCAACCTGGGCAACAGAGTGAGACCCTGTCTCAAAAAAATATATATATATATATTTTTTATATATAAAATAGAAATTATATATATATACCCACACACACGTACACACACACACACACACACACACACACACATATATAGTTGAAGGGAATCCACACTATCAGAATGTTGATGTGTGGAGCTCTGTAGGCTCTCTCCTCAGCAAAATAACCACAACTGGTGGAAACTTTTTAGTTTGAAAAGTCTCTGGAAATTCATTGAAAATCTCTGGAAATGTCCTAAGGGCACACAGCAAAAGGAGAAATATTATTCAGGAGAATCTAGTAAATTCTGGCACGATCAGTGGGTAACAGCACCTTGACCCCCTTTGCTCCCCCTGCTCAACATGATGGAAGCTCCACTCGGAGCAGAGGCAGCCATGGACACGGGCTCCCTTGTCCCCAGCGGCCGGCCTAGGGCTGCAACATCTCCCAGAGAGGGGCCGGCCGCCAGCACATCTCACCCCCTGTTCGGTATTGCAGAAGCTCTGTTCTGAGCAAGAGAAGCTGAGAAGGCTACGGCTGCCTTCTTTCAGCCAAGCTCTCTGTTGGGGCGAAAGCTCGATCCCAGGGCTGGTGGCTGAGATCCCCCAGCCCCCTTACCCAAGCTTGCCTGTAGGGTGGAGAGTCCATGCCAGGAGAGGCCAGTTGAGAAGACCACGGGCTGCTGCCCCTGCTTAGGGTCCCATTCATAAGGCTGGTGTGCCACTCAAAGCAACGGCCTATGCCACTGCCAGCTGTGAAGGAGTGCTGGAGAGGGTCTACCAGGGGACAGTCAGGCCTCAAGAACACAGGGCTCCCCAGTCCTTCCCAGGGAAACCCAAGGGAACGAAGTTCAGGGGATGTCAAGCCCACTGCACCATCAAAACACAATGGAGGCTGGGTGTGGTGGCACACACCTCTAATCCCAGCACATCGGGAGGCTGAGGCGGGTGGATCACTTGAGGTCAGGAGTTTGAGACCAGCCTGGCCAACATGGTGAAATCCTGGCTCTACTAAAAATACAAGAATTAGCCGGGTGTGATGGTGTGCCGCCTGTAATCCCAGCTACTCGGGAGACTGAGGCAGGAGAATCGCTTGAACCTGGGAGGCGGAGGTTGCAGTGAGCCAAGATCGCGCCACTGCACTCCAGCCTAGGTGACACAGCGAGACTCCGTGTCAAAAAAATAATAAAAATAAAATAAAATACAATAGAGATTTTGGTGGTAAACAATCGGAGGCTGACAGGTGAAGAAAGTGAGAATGGGGCAAAATTTTTGAAAATATAATAGCTGAAAATTTGCTAAATCTGTTGAAAACACTGATTTATAGGTGCAAGAAGCTCAGCTCCCCATAAGCAGATTGAATCCGAACAGAACCAGGGTCAGGCCTGTCCTGGACACGCTGCTAACAACCAAAGATAAAGAGAAGAGTCTGGAAATGGGGGTGGGGGTGGAGAACACCACACACAGGGTAGCAACAGGTACAAATAATGTCTGGCCTCTCACAGAAGACAATGCGAAGTGGTTCTGTCCCCCAACGAACTACCCCCTTCTCCCCAGCAACCTCGAATCTACTTCTGGTTTCTATGAATGTACCATTCTAGGTATTCCATGTAAGTGGAATCATTTACATGGAATTTATCCTTTTGTGGAAAGTCATTTATAAGGATAAAAATGTCAATCTTGAATTTTTTGTTTTTTTTTTTTTGAGATGGAGTCTCGCTCTGTCGCCCAGGCTGGAGTGCAGTGGCATAATCTCAGCTCACTGCAAGCTCCGCCTCCCGGGTTCACACCATTCTCCTGCCTCAGCCTCCTGAGTCGCTCGCTGGAACTACAGGCACCCGCCACCACGCCCGGCTAATATTTTGTATTTTTAGTAGAGACGGGGTTTCACCGTGTTAGCCAGGATGGTCTCGATTTCCTGACCTCGTGATCCGCCCACCTCAGCCTCCCTGAGCCACCACACCCGGCCCAATCTTGAATTCTATAGCTGGCAAAAAAAAAAAAATCCTTTAAAAACAAGGGTAAAATAGAGATATTTCTTTTCTTTTTTTTTCAGATGGAGTCTCACTCTGTCACCCAGGTTGGAGTGCAGGGCTGTGATCTCAGCTCACTGCAACCTCGCCCCCCATATCCAAGTGAGTCTCCTGCCTCAGCCTCCCAAGTACCTGGGATTACAGGCACCTGCCACCATGCCTGGCTAATTTTTGTGTTTTTAGTAGAGACGGGGTTTCACTATCTTGGCCAGGTTGGTCTTGAACTCCTGACCTCGTGATCCGCCCACCTCAGCCTCCCAAAGTGCTGGGATTACAGGCATGAGCCACCACACCTGGTCCTTTCTTTTCTTTTTATTTTTTTCTTTTTTTTTTGAGATGGAGTCTCTCTCTATTGCCCAGGCTGGAGTGCAGTGGCACGATCTTGGCTCACTGCAACCTCCATCTCCTGGGTTGAAGTGATTCTCTTGCCTCAGCCTCCTAAGTAGCTGCGATTACAGGTGTGCACCATCATGCCCAGATAATTTTTTGGTATTTTTCATAGAGACAGGGTTTCGCCATATTGGCCAGGCTGGTTTCGAACTCCTGACCTCAAGTGATCTGTCCACCATGGCCTCCCATAAGTGTTAAGATTACGGGTGTGAGCCACCAACCAGGGCAATAGTTTTTTTCTCTCTCTCTTTCTCTCTCTCTCTTCTCTTTCTTCTTTCTTTCTTTCTTTTTCTCTTCTCTCTTTCTCTCTTTCTTCTTTCTTTTCTTCTTTCTTCTCGTTCTCTTTCTTTCTTTTCTTTTTCTTTCTTTGATTTCTTTCTTCTTTTCTTTCTTTCATTTCTTCTTTTTCTTTCTTCTCTTTCTTTTTTTTCTTTTTCTTTTTCTTTTTTGAGACATCTTACTGTTGCCCAGGCTGGAGTGCAGTGGTCCATCCATAGCTCACTGTAGTCCCCCAGACCCAAGGGATCCTCTTGCCTCAGCCTCTCAAGTAGCTGGGACTATATAGCTGTGTACCGTCACACCTGGCTAGTTTTTATGTTTTACGTTTTTTGTAGAGACAGGGTCTTGCTATGTTGCCCAGGCTGGTCTAGAACTCCTGGGCTTAAGCGATGCCCCTGCCTTGGCTTCCCTAAGCGTTGAGATTACAGGTGTGAGTCACCATGCCCAACCCAACCTAAATTTTCAGATAAGTGAAAGCTGAGAGAATTCATCTCTATCAGACCTGAACTATAAGAAAGGTTAAAGGATGTTTTTTTAGCCTAAAAGGAAAAGATACCAGATGGAATTCAGATCTACAGAAAGGAAAAAGCGCCTGGAAGTGGTAAATAAGCAGATAAATATAAGAAATATGCTTTTTGTTCTCTCATCATTTTCTCACAAGACAAAAAAAGTTTTGTAGGGTGGCCTTCATAACTCTTGTACCTGTAAAATATATGTCAACAAGGAACAAGGAAATATATGTCACCAAGGGATCAAGGAAACTCTACTCATAAATTTATTACATTTCTGCAGCTGGAAGTACAATAGAAAGAGGGAAGTGTCAGGTGTGAATTGTAAAATACTAATTCTAAAGAGATTTAGAAAACTTAGGATGTATGTTGAGTAGCCCTAGAAGAACTAGAAAGCAATAAACTGAAGTATCACTAAGAAGCCAATAGAGCATATAAAACAGAACACTAAAACAATACTATTGTATTATCCCAGAAGAAGGCAGGAAAGGAGCAGCAGAAGGACACAAAACAGAAGAGACAAGTAGAAACAAGAAGGGAGAGGACAGACATAAACTCAACCGTCATAACTGTGTTAAACGTAAATGGACTAAACATTCCAGTTAAAAGGAAGAGGATGATCAGAATAAAAATGCAGTCTCAACTACATGTTGTCAAAAGAGTCAGATTTTAAATACACAGAGACAATTAGTTGAAAAGTAAAAATAAAAACAAATCCAAGAAAACAGTAAGAATTAAAAAGCAGGTCTAACTATATTGTTAATGGAAAAAGTAGACTTCATGATAAAGAGAGGGTCTTGGAAGCTTAGCCAGTTCCGAGGGTCAACCCAGCCTGGCTCTGGCCACCGAGCCTATCACCTCCATTGCCCGGAGTGGGTGAGAAGGCAAAATCCAAAGGCGGGTGTCCCATCATGGGGAAGGAAGGCCCAAGCCAGGGGCCTGGTGACCATTTTCCATCTACAAAAATAATAGAATTATAAAATTACATTATTCCAAGAGCATTATATAAATGGAATAATATATACCTCTTGAGACTGGCCTTTCTGTTACACTCAGCATAACTTTGAAATCCATGTTGTTTTATGTATCCATAGTTTGTGCAAATAGGGACATTTCTGCCGCCCTTTCTTTTTCTTTCTTTTTTTTGAGACGGAGTCTCTCTCTGTTGCCCAGGCTAGAGTGCAGTGGTGCGATGTCAGCTCAGTGCAACCTCCACCTCCTGCCATTGCACTCCAGCTTGGGCAATAAGAGCAAAACTCCGTCTCATGCCCGGGCGCGGTGGCTCAAGCCTGTAATCCCAGCACTTTGGGAGGCCGAGACGGGCGGATCACGAGGTCAGGAGATCGAGACCATCCTGGCTAACATGGTGAAACCCCGTCTCTACTAAAAACTACAAAAAAAAAAAAAACTAGCCGGGCGAGGTGGCGGCGCCTATAGTCCCAGCTACCCAGGAGGCTGAGGCAGGAGAATGGCGTGAACCTGGGAGGCGGAGCTTGCAGTGAGCTGAGATCCGGCCACTGCACTCCAGCCTCAGCCTGGGTGACAGAGCGAGACTCCGTCTCAAAAAAAAAAAAAAAAAAAAAAGCGTAGATTATTGATTTGAGATCTTTCTTCTTTTCTAACATAGGTGTTGATACTTAAAATTTTCCTTTGTTTTTTCGAAACGGAGTCTCGCTCTGTCGCCCAGGCTGGAAAGCAGTGGCATGATCTCAGTTCACTGCAGGCTCCACCTCCTGGGTTCAAGTGAGTTTCCTGCCTCGGCCTCCCTAGTAGCTGGGATTACAGGCACACGCCACCACACCTGGCTAATTTTTGTATTTTTAGTATTTTGTATTTTTGTATTTTCACCATGTTGGCCAGGCTGGCCTCAAACTCCTGACCTCAGGTGATTCACCTGCCTCAGCCTCCCCAAGTGCTGGGATTACAGACATGAGCCACCGCACCCAGACAAAATTTTCCTTTTAGGAATAAGTTTTGTTTATAATTGTTACATCTTACTAATGAATGGACATGTTTATCATCATCAACTATGTGTATGGGCTGGGTGCAGTGGCTTACACCTGTAATCCCAGCACTTTGGGAGGCAAAGGTGGGAGGGTGGCTTCAGCCCAGGAGTTTGAGACCACCCTGGGTGACAGAGTGAGATCCTCATTTCTACAAAAAAAAAAAAAAAAAAAATTAGCTGTGCATGGTGGTGTGTTTCTATGGAGGCAGGAAAGAAACTCACTGAACCCAGGAGGTGGAGGCTGCAGTGAGCTGAGATCATGCCACTGCTTTCCAGCCTGGGCGACAGAGCGAGACTCTGTCTCAAAAAAACAAAGGAAAGTTTTAAGTATCAACACCTATGTTAGAAAAGAAGAAAGATCTCAAATCAATAATCTACGCTTTTTTTTTTTTTGAGACGGAGTTTTGTGTTTCTATGGTATCTACGGTCCCAGCTCCTTGAGAGGCTGAGGCAGGAGGACTGCTTGAACACAGGAAGTTGATGCTACAGTGAAGCCATGTTCACATCACTGCACTCTAGCCTAGGTGACAGAGCAAGACCCTGCCTCCGAGAAAAAAAAGAAAGAAAGAAAAAGAAAAAGAGTCTGTGTGTGTCTCTGGTGATATATCTCATCTTCATGTCTATTTTGTCTGATATTAGTATAACCATTCCAGTTCTCTTTGGGGTACTGTTTGTATGGTATATCTTTTCTCATATTTTCACTTTCAACCTGTTTGTGTCTGTGAGTCTAAAGTGTGTAGATTGTGGCCAGGTGAGGTGGCTCACACCTGTAATCCCAGCACTTTGGGAGGCCAAGGCGGGTGGATCACCTGAGGTCAGGAGTTCGAGAACAACCTGGCCAACATGGTGAAACCCCATCTCTACTAAAAATACAAAAGTTAGGCCGGGCGCGGTGGCTCAAGCCTGTAATCCCAGCACTTTGGGAGGCCGAGACGGGTGGATCACGAGGTCAGGAGATCGAGACCATCCTGGCTAACCTGGTGAAACCCCGTCTCTACTAAAAAATACAAAAAACTAGCCAGGCGAGGTGGCGGACGCCTGTAGTCCCAGCTACTCCGGAGGCTGAGGCAGGAGAATGGTGTAAACCCCGGAGGCGGAGCTTGCAGTGAGCTGAGATCCGGCCACTGCACTCCAGCCTGGGCGATAGAGCGAGACTCCGTCTCAAAAAAAAAAAAAAAAAAAAAAATACAAAAGTTAGCCAGTCATAGTGGTGGGTGCCTGTAATCCCAGCTACTTGGGAGGCTGAGGCAGGAGGATCACTTGAACCCAGGAGTTAGAGGTTGTAGTGAGCCAAGACTGCACCATTGTACTCCAGCCTGGGCAACAAGAGTGAAAGTCTGTCTCAAAAAAATAAATAAAATAAAAAATAAGGCATTTAGAATGTAAAAAGCATATAGTTGGATCTTGTTTATTTCTTAACCCACTCTGAAAATCTTGGCCTATTACTTGGAGTGTTCAATTCATTACCATTTAATGGTATTATTGATACAGCTAGAGTTACATATGCCACTGGTTTTTTTGTTTGTTTAGTTTTTGCTTTGTTTTGTTTGAGACAGAGTCTTGCTCTGTCACCCTGACTGGAGTGTAGTGGAGTGATCTTGGCTCACTGCGACCTCCGCCTTCTTGGTTCAAGAGCTTCTCCTGCCTCAGCTTCCCAGTAGCTGGGATTACAGAGGCCTGCCACCACAACTGGCTAATTTCTTTCTTTTCTTTTCTTTCCTTTTTTTTTTTTTTTTTTTTTTTTTTTTTTTTTTTGAGACGGAGTCTCGCTCTATCACCCAGGCTGGAGTGCAGTGGCCGGATCTCAGCTCACTGCATGCTCCGCCTCCCGGGTTTACGCCATTCTCCTGCCTCAGCCTCCCGAGTAGCTGGGACTACAGGCGCCTGCCACCTCGCACGACTAGTTTTTTGTATTTTTTAGTAGAGACGGGGGTCTCACTGTGTTAGGCAGGATGGTCTCGATCTCCTGACCTTGTGATCCGCCCGTCTCAGCCTCCCAAAGTGCTGGGATTACAGGCTTGAGCCACCGCGCCCGGCCTAATTTCGTATATATATATGAAATACATACCTCGTGATCCACCCGCCTCGGCCTCCCAAAGTGCTGGGATTACAGGTGTGAGCCACTGTGCCTGGCCTAATTATCATTATTATTATTATTATTATTATTATTATTATTATTATTATTTTGAGAGGGAGTCTCGCTCTGTCGCCTGGGCTGGAGTGCAGTGGCCGGATCTCAGCTCACTGCAAGCTCCGCCTCCCGAGTTTACGCCATTCTCCTGCCTCAGCCTCCCGAGTAGCTGGGACTACAGGCGCCCTGCCACCTCACCCTGGCTAGTTTTTTGTATTTTTTAGTAGAGACGGGTTTCACCAGGTTAGCCAGGATGGTCTCGATCTCCTGACCTCGTGATCCGCCCGTCTGGGCCTCCCAAAGTGCTGGGATTACAGGCTTGAGCCACCGTGCCCGGCCCTAATTATTATTTTTATTAAGATGGAGTGTCACTGTGTTGCCCAGGCTGGAGTGCAATGGCGCAATCTCTGCTCACTGTAACCTTTACCTGCTAGGTTCAAGTGATTATCCTGCCTCAGCCTCCCAAGTAGCTAGGATTACAGGCACCCATCGCCATGTCCAGCTAATTATTGCATTTTTAGTAGAGACAGGGTTTCACCATGTTGGTCAGGTTGGTCTCAAACTCCTGACCTCAGGTAATCTGCCCACCTCAGCCTCCCAAAGTGCTGGGATTACAGGCATGAGCCACCGTGCCCAGTCTTTTTTTTTTTTTTTTTTTTGAGACAGAGTCTCACTCTGTCACCCAGGCTGGAGTGTAGTGATGCGATCTCAGCTCACTGTAAGCTCCGCCTCCCGGGTTTACGCCATTCTCCTGCCTCAGCCTCCCCAGTAGCTGGGACTACAGGCGCCCGCCACCTCGCCTGGCTAATGTTTTGTATTTTTAGTAGAAACGGGGTTTCACCGTGTTAGCCAGGATGGTCTCGATCTCCTGATCTAGTGATCCGCCCGCCTCAGCCTCCCCAAGTGCTGGGATGACAGGCGTGAGCCACTATGACTGGCCATGTTCTTGTTTCTTTGTATGTCTCATAATTTTTAAATTGATACTACTTTAGATAATATATTGTAGAATGGGAACTCTGGATTCGAACCCACTGGTTGGTGGTGGTTTTTGTTGGCTTAGTGACTCGCTCGGATGAATTCTCCAGGGTGTTTCCCCTGCAGGCTATGTCTGCAGATGTGTTTGCTAAGTTAAAAAAATAATTCTTTTCTATAACATTTAAGTCTGGCTTCCTAAGACTCGCCCCTGGGTCGGTGTAGCTTAGTGGACAATTACTGGTTCGAATACTCTGCTTTCTCTTCAGATCGTATAAATCTTTTGCCTTTTACAATTACTGGTTCGATACTGTGCTTAAACATTCTGAACCAGTAGGGCCTCCAGCCTCTGATGATGGCGCTGTGTGGGATGTGGGTGCATTTGGAATTCAGGCAGTTTACAATTTGGTCTTGGCTTTTACTTTTTGCTTGTATAAAGCCTCATGTTCGGCCAGGGTGGTGGACAGCTGGGGCCCTCGCCTGTCCTTCCTTAGTGTGCACCCAGCCTTGCAGACCACCAGGGACACCTGGCCACCTCTGAAGACCACCAAGGCTGTTCTATTTGCGAATGCAGAAAATCTGAGGCAGGTCTCAGTTAATTTAGAAAGTTTATTTTGCCGATGTGACACAGCCCCAGGAGGTCCTGACGTGTGCCCGAGGTGGTCGGAGCACAGCTTGGTTTTATACATGTTAGGGAGACGTGAGACATCAATCATACATGTAAGATGAACGCTGCAGCCAGCAGCAGTGGCTTATGCCTGTAATCCCAGCACTGTGGGAGGCCGAGGCGGGCGGATCACCTGATGTCAGGATTTCAGACCAGCCTGGCCAACATGGTGAAACCCCGTCTCTACTTAAAATACAAAAATTACATCCTGGCTAACACGGTGAAACCCTCTCTACTAAAAAATACAAAAAAAACTAGCCGGGCGAGGTGGCTGGCGCCTGTAGTCCCAGCTACTCGGGAGGCTGAGGCAGGAGAATGGCGTAAACCCGGGAGGCGGAGCTTGCAGTGAGCTGAGATCCGGCCACTGCACTCCAGCCCGGGCGACAGAGCGAGACTCCGTCTCAAAAAAAAAAAAAAAAAAAAAAATTAGCTGGGCGTGTTGGCGGCTGCCTGTAATCCCAGCTATTTGGGAGGCTGAGGAAGGAGAATCGCTTGAACCTGGGAGGCGGAGGTTGCAATGAGCCAAGATCGCACCACGGCACTCCAGCCTGGGTCAGAAAGCAAGCCTCCATCTCAGAAAAAAAAAACAATTGGTTCGGTCTGGAAAGGTGGGACAACTTACAGTAAAGCAATGGGGGAGGGAGCTTCCTGGGCACAGAGAGGTGACACACAAACGGTTACAACGTTTCCAGTTTCTGATTAGCCTTTCTTCTTTCTTTTCCCTTTTGATCAGTCTTGCTCTGTGGCCAGGCTGGAGTACAATGGCGTGATCTTGGCTCACTGCAACCTCCGCCTCCCGGGTTCAAGTGATTCTCCTGCCTCAGCCTCCCGAGTAGCTGGGACTACAGGCGCCACCACCTCGCCCGGCTAGTTTTGTATTTTTACTAGAGACAGGGTTTCACCATGTTGGCCAGGCTGGTCTCGAACTCCTGGTCTCAATGGGCGCCACCGTGCCCAACCTTCTGATGAGGCTTTTCAAAGGAGGCGGTCAGATGTGCATCTATCTCAGTGAGCAGAGGGTGGCTCTGAACACAGCAGGACGCAGGTTTGCCCTGAGCAGCTTCCAGCCAGAGTTTTCCTTAGTGATTCTGGGGGACCCAAGAGACTTTGGTTTCCCATGTTTTATGTACTGAATGTCCTGGTTCAACTTTCGACTTCGCGCTCAGATATGGCAAGCTCTGACAAAGCTGCTGTTTGCATCTGTCGGGTCTCAAATGCCTTCGGTTTAAATTAACCTTCACATCCACTCTGGGGTTCCGAGTAGGTCCCCACAGCTCGAAATAACCCAAGGAGGGTCCGCGGGGTGGAGGAAAAGCTGATGAAACGTTGGTGGCTGCGGAAACCCAGGGGGGGCAAGGAGGGTCCCTGGAGGTTGATTTTCCGCAACGGAGCGGCTTTCCGAGGCGGCAGGTGCGTGGGTTCGAGGCAGGGCTCTGGGGCCGCTTTAGGCGAGAACCGGATGAAGCCCCGAATTGGAACTCGGGGATCCGGCAACGCTGGGCCTCAGCACCCACGGTCGACGCGCGGCCCGGGCCTTACGTGCGCCTCAGCGAGGCCCAATTTCCACACGGCCGGTGCCTCGTTTCCAGCGAGCTGTCGGTGAGTCCCGGCGAGTCCCGACCCCTCTCTAGCCACGGCCTGACGGGCACGGTGTTGACCTCGTCCCCTGACCTCCGACCCGGCGCCGCGACCTCTCGTCGCCGGTCCCCTCGGAGCCGGGCGCGGTTTCCGGGGAACGCGTTTCCCGCCGCACCGTGGGCCACCCGGACCGCACAGGACGGGGCACTTTCCGGTGGCGGCGCGGAGCCCTGGGCCCGGCTGCGGCCCGGCGGCGGCCCCGGCGCTGTGCGGGCGTTCGTGGCGGCCGGGGAGCGGCAGGGGCCCTGGGCGGCGGCGAGGCCGGAGCGGGGCGGGCCGGGGACACCGGCTCCCGGCGCCCTCGGAGCCAAAGGCGCGCGGCGGACACGGCGGGGCCGACACGGCGGGGCCCTTGCGCGGTGAGGACGCGTAGGCGTGTGGGCTCCTGTCACTGCACATCGCGAACGCTGGCCGCCGCGTGGCTCTGGCCGAGTCTCGCGAGGGGCGCCCCTGTGGCGTTTCGAGCCAGCCGGGCTCCTGCGGAGAGGGAAGCTCTGCCCTTCCCCTGGCCTGGCGCGGGTCAATTCTCCCGGGAAGGGGCCGGGGGTCCTCGTAGGGCCTGGCCGCGGCGTGACCCTGCCGGGGTCCTAACTTCACCGCAGGGCGACCTGCTCACGGCCAGGCCCGTGGGGACGCTGGCGTCACGGTATCTTCCCCCTTCACGCCAATCCTACCAGGCCGACATCGAGTCTTGCTCCCCAGGGAGGGTCAAGGCCCAGGGGTCCAGCGGCTCCCCCGAGGTCCGCTAGGAGGTGGCGGCACTGGAGTGGCCTTTCTCCAGCCTGCACCGACCCCCGCCTTTAGTGCCCCTGCGTGTGACCCAACGGTGGTACCGGAGCGGCCTTAGAAGACTGACCGCTGCCTCTGAGTTGAGTCTTCAGCCCCTCGCTGGGCCTGGCTGAGCCCCCGGTCTGCGCCTTTCCCCCAGCCTGGAGACCATGCCAAAGCTGCAGGGCTTCGAGTTCTGGAGCCGCACCCTGCGTGGCGCCCGCCACGTGGTGGCCCCCATGGTGGACCAGAGCGAGCTGGCCTGGAGGCTGCTGAGCCGGCGCCACGGAGCACAGCTCTGCTACACGCCCATGCTGCACGCCCAGGTCTTCGTCCGCGACGCCAACTACCGGAAGGAGAACCTGTACTGCGAGGTGTGCCCCGAGGACCGGCCTCTCATCGTGCAGGTGCGCGGGAGGGGCTGTGGCGGCGGCAGCGGTTGGGTCCCGGGCCCTGGAATGCCTGGGGAAAAACCCTTCCCTCTGTGGCCGGACATCACTTTCAGCCTTTCCAGAGCCAGCTCAATTCCAGGAGGAGAGGGAGAAGGTGGCACCAGGTGTGTAGAGTCCACATGGCCACAGCAGTGATTCCTGTGGTGGAGTCAGGGCTCCCAGGTGCACCTCCTAGACTCCAACCCCATTCTCTAGGAGCTGGCTGAGGCAGCTAGGGTGCTGTGAGGTTCGCAGCCCTGCTGGGGCCTCTGGATTGCTGCCTCTCACACTCACACTCCCTCTTCAGAACCAGTAGAGATGGCTCTGCTCTTCAGAAGTTAGTGATTGTGGCTTCTGCCACAGTTCAGAAGAAAATCTGTAAATCTGGGTGGTTTGGGGACTCCTCCTGGCTTTGTCATATTGTAAGCCTCCACAGGACAGGGCACCCTCCTGCGGTGAACCTGGGCCCACACCCTCCTGGGGTCACACTGGACCTCTCCTAGGGCTGGGCAGCAAGGGACTAGCGCCTGGCTGGGCGCATGGCTGACTCCTGCGTCTTCTCCAGTTCTGTGCCAATGACCCGGAAGTGTTTGTTCAGGCGGCTCTCCTGGCTCAGGATTACTGTGACGCCATTGACCTGAACTTGGGCTGCCCACAGATGATAGCCAAGAGAGGTGAGCTCCATGTGGAGCATGGGGACACCCGGGGCAGGGGCCGGAGCCAGCTCAGTGCAGCCCCAGGTGTGGTGAGCTTGGAGGATGGCAGGCCTTGCCTCTGTCGTGACAGTGGCTCAGGCTGGAGCCAGCCGTCCTCTGTGCTCTGCCTCTGGAGGGTGGCTGTCCTCAGGCCTTCGGGGCTGGGGGCTGAGTCCTCCTGCCTCTCCCTTCCCTCAGGGAGCTCCCTCTGCATAAACATGATTGCTGATACAGGGTCCCCGCCACCCCCTTGCACTGCTGTGTGTGGGGCTGAGCCTGTCTACCTCACCGAGCCCCTGAGGAGGTGTTACTTGGTCCCAGACCGTGGGGCGGTGGGGGTTCCATTCAGCACCTTCTGAGCTTAGGCAGCTGGGCAAATAGAGCCCCTGAATCTGATGCCGACAAACCACTGCTCTGACTGTTCCACTGCCCCAACTAGAGACACTGCTGGTTCTGGGGACCTGCGTCCGGCCTGGCAGGGCAGCTCCTGGCCTGCATGGATGGAGGAGAAGGTGCAGAGGGGGTGCAAGGCCTCGGCTCCACCAGCCTTAACACAGGTGCCAGCCAGGCCATGCTTGCTCTTTGCAGGTCACTATGGTGCCTTCCTGCAGGATGAGTGGGACCTGCTCCAAAGAATGAGTGAGTTGGCTAGGTGGGCGGTGAAGGACCCCAGAGACCCTCAAGAGGGACACATGGGCACTGTCCACTTAGTTGGGGCTTAGGAGAGGATAGGCGGTGGCAGGAGCTCTCAGCATCACCCTGGGGCTTCCTGCCCAAAGCAGCCTCTCTGCTGGAAGGAGGTGGCTGTGAAGTTGCCTGTCCTGTGCCACCCACCCCTTAAAACCAGACAGTAGGTGCCAGGACAGAGTCCTTGCTCGGTCCCAGCCCCAGACGTCCTGGGAGATAAAGCTGGCCTCGGCCCTGCTTGTTTGAACTTGGGAGGGCTGGGGGAATGGCGGAGGGAGCCTGCCCGGCAGCCTGAGGGAGACACCCAGATGGTGGCCCAGGCTGCCTCCCAACCTCCCAGCAAAGCTGCCTGGACTCCGCTATCTGCGGGGCCCTGGGCTCCCGGGCTTGGCCGCTAAAGTGGGAACACCATGGCCCCCTCAGAAGCTGCCTGTCTTCTCCCCAGTTTTGCTGGCCCACGAGAAACTTTCTGTTCCTGTAACGTGCAAGATCCGTGTCTTCCCGGAGATCGACAAGACCGTGAGGTACGCCCAGATGCTGGAGAAGGCCGGCTGCCAGGTGAGCCCTGGGCTCGCGGGGGTGTCGTGGGCCTTGGCTGGGCCTTTGCGCAGAGGACACAGCTGAGGCTCTTCCTGTGTCCACTCAGACACCGTGCACTGTCGGCCTCATGGGGGCAGTGGCCCTCCTGACTGGCCTGCCCCCACGGACTCTGAGTGCCACCACCCCAAGCCCAGGCCTTCACAACAGAAACGGCTTTCCTGGCTCCAGAGTTTTGTCCCTGTGGATAGAGTAATGTCGGCATCTCTCCCATGTTCCTAGTGTGACAGAGGCCGGCAGGGCCTCCTTTGGGGATACTCAGCATCTAGTCTTCCTAGATGGTCAGGAAGGGGCCAACAGGCTGTCAGCAGAGCTGCTCCCCTGCCTGGGTTCCCTGCACACCGAGCCTGGCCTGGGGCAGGCCTGGATGGGCTGCTGTCTCCAGGGGTGCCCTTCAAGACACTCAACCTTCTGAAGGCAGACAGCAACCTTGGTGACCCAGGGATGAGCTTGCACAGGGGCTGCTGGGCCCAGGCCCCACTTTCCCCCCGTGCCCCACCAGCCTGGAGCCAGTCCCTCCACACCTTTGGCCTTGGGTAGTGGGGATGCTGCCACTTCCTGGCCTGGCTCTTACATGGGCCTGGGCAGCACATGCAGCCTGAGGCTCCCATAGAGTGCAGAGCCTTTGGGGCAGGCCCCAGACAGTCATTCCTCAGCCCTGCTTCAGGAGCTGAGATGGTGAGGGAAAGGTCCCTGGAGTCGGGCATGGGGCACAGGGCTTGGAGGGGCAGAGGGGGCTCGGAGGGGTGGAGTGGGGGTGAAGGGGACACGGATGGGCACAGGGGACTCTGAGGGGCGGAGGGGGCACAGAGGGGGCTCAGAGGGGTGGAGCGGGGGCAGAGGGGGCATGGAGGGGTGGCGGGGGCTCAGAGGGGTGGAGCGGGGGCAGAGGGAGCATGGAGGGGTGGCGGGGGCTCAGAGGGGTGGAGCGGGGGCAGAGGGGGCATGGAGGGGTGGCGGGGGCTCAGAGGGGTGGAGTGGGGGCAGAGGGAGCATGGAGGGGTGGCAGGGGCTCAGAGGGGTGGAGCGGGGGCAGAGGGGGCGTGGAGGGGTGGAGGGACCTGGGGGGCAGAGGGGGCTCTGAGGGGTGGAGGGGGCTTGGAGGGGTCAAGAGACTGCTGGTCTGTCCTAGTTGCTGACGGTGCACGGGCGCACCAAGGAGCAGAAAGGGCCCCTGTCGGGTGCAGCATCCTGGGAGCACATCAAGGCCGTGCGGTGAGTGGATGTGGGCATTGGGTGACACAGCCTTCAGTCCTTGGGCCTTTGCTAGAGGGTCCAAGCTCCACACCGCAGGGTGCTTGGCTCACCTGACGCCCGTGACCACCAAGGGGGCTAGGGCCGTGGCTGGGGTCAGCATCGCCTGGGAGCAGAAGCTCCCTGCCAGGATGGAGTCGGGGCTGTCCGGGGCCTGGTGATGTGCCGGGCAGGTGGAGGGACAGGTGTTTCTCTGTCAACAGGAAGGCTGTGGCCATCCCTGTGTTTGCTAATGGGAACATCCAGTGCCTGCAGGATGTGGAGCGCTGCCTCCGGGACACGGGTGTGCAGGGCGTTATGAGCGCAGGTGGGCAGGGCCCGGGACAGCAGTTGGGGCCCCATGCACATGGCCTGATGCCACCACCCAGGTGGGTTCTTCCCACTGCCTACTGCCCTCCCCACAGCGCTGTTCGCAGATGGTGTTCATCAATCCCACTCTGCTCTGAGGGGCCTGACCCGGCCTTGTCCCTTGTGAGGTGGCACAGGAGGGTGTCCTGAGTGTCCCAGGCTTTCCTATGCCATCCACCCGGAGCAGCCCATGAGGCATCCTTCCTCCCCTTCCTCCCAGAGGGCAACCTGCACAACCCCGCCCTGTTCGAGGGCCGGAGCCCTGCCGTGTGGGAGCTGGCCGAGGAATACCTGGACATCGTGCGAGAGCACCCCTGCCCGCTGTCCTATGTCCGGGCCCACCTCTTCAAGCTGTGGCACCACACGTGAGTCGTCCCCTAAGGCAGAAGCCACGCTGGGGGGTTGCCCAGGCAGATACTATCAGAGCCCACCTGGGGCATTTTGCAGGTTTTGTCAAAACAACTTGCTGCTAAGTCAGGTCTTGAGGGGCTGGGGTGACTTAGGAGTGGAGTTGGACAAGAAGAGACACAGGTCCCTGTGTGCCCAGTGCTCAGCCTGGGGCCTGACGGTGGAGCCGGGAGCGCAGCCTGCGTGACGGGGCCTCTGTCTCAGGCTGCAGGTGCACCAGCAGCTGCGAGAGGAGCTGGCCAAGGTGAAGACCCTGGAGGGCATCGCTGCCGTGAGCCAGGAGCTGAAGCTGCGGTGCCAGGCAGGCGCTGGGGCGGGTGGGAGCCTGGCCTTGGAGGGGGTGAGGGCGGGGGCCATGACCAGGGCCTTGGGCTTTTGCAGGAGGAGATATCCAGGCAGGAGGGAGCGAAGCCCACCGGCGACTTGCCCTTCCACTGGATCTGCCAGCCCTACGTCCGGCCGGGGTGAGAGCCCAGCCAGCCCTGGGCAGTGATGTGCGCCAAGGTGTGGGCTCCACCCTGTGCCCACAGTGCTGCGCCTGCGCCGCTTGTCCTCAACCATTATGGCCAGTCAGCTCCTGCCCGAGGGAAAGGAGGAGGGAGGTTTCAGCTCCAAGTAGCACACACCTGCCATGTGCCCCTCGGTGTCCTAGGTGGGGGGTGCTGGTGACTCAGCTGTGTCCTCCCTCAGTGGACACTGGGATTTTAAATCTTTTCTTCTGTAAGATACTTCTCTGAGCTTCTCTGATCCTGGAGTTGCCCATGGGTCAATAGCTTGACCCCAGCTTCTGCTGGGTTCTCAGAGGTGAGGCCATCTGTGGCCACAGCCCTGCCTGGGGCTGCCCGAGCTGCGGACTCCATCTCGGAGGCCCCAGACTCCCTAGTGGCCACTCCTGAGTGGGCTGCGCACTGCCCATGCTCCTCACAGCAATAGCACTCGCCATGGCTGCCTGGCGCCTCCTCACCCTGGGGCCTCACCCGGGCTCAGACCCGTGTGGCTGTGGCTACTGGGCCCCTCTCACAGTGTCCTTGGGCTCTGCCCGCTGTCCTCCCCTCAGGCCCAGGGAGGGGAGCAAGGAGAAGTCGGGTGCGCGCAGCAAGCGGGCCCTGGAGGAGGAGGAGTGTGGCACAGAAATCCTGTCCAAGAACAAGCAGAAGAAGCAGCTGAGGAACCCCCACAAGACCTTCGACCCCTCTCTGAAGCGTAAGTGCTGCTTCTACTGATGGGCCCGAGAGAGCCTCTTCGTCACCCCCATCCTCCCTGTTGCCAGTGACAGGAACCTAAACTTGCGGTCAGCAAGGCTCAAGGCCCAGAGCTGGAAGCAGACG
The DNA here is from genome assembly GCF_007565055.1 of Rhinopithecus roxellana. NCBI lineage: Eukaryota > Metazoa > Chordata > Mammalia > Primates > Cercopithecidae > Rhinopithecus > Rhinopithecus roxellana. Next base: position 39,362,251 of record NC_044567.1, read on the forward strand.
CCTGGGGGCCTTGGCAGAGTAGTCAGCCAGACATGGGGTCTGAGCACAGGGAACCGGTGCAGGCCACAGCCCAGGCATGTGGGACATGGGCTCAGTGAGTCAGATGGGGCTGTGGGACAAGCTCCTCAGCCAGGTGCCACCCAGGTGGCCACTGAGGGGCTTGTCTACAGCTCAGGGCCTCGGGTCCCTGCGGCTGTCCCTGCCCAGCCTCACATAAGATGCCTGAGAGGGAGGCTGGGGTCCTCAGCCATTGGTCGCAGAAGGAAAAGCAGATGTGGCCAGCCTGTATCCTCTGCCCTCCCTGAGCCTCCTGGCCTGGCTGGCCACAGCTGGCACAGACGCTGTCAGCAGGCTCCATGCAGGCGGCGGGGCAGCCCCCACAGCCAGGCCACCCCGGCCCTCACTCACCAGTACCCTCTTGTTCTTTTCCTAGCAAAATATGCAAAGTGTGACCAGTGTGGAAACCCAAAGGTGAGTGGGTTCCGGCCACATGCCACCAAGGCTTCCGCTCTGGTGGGTGAGCAGGGTGGTCTCCGCACTCGGGGTAGCAGGTGTGGTGCCCGCCCAGCTGGGTTTGCAGTGTGGCCCAAGGTGGCATGGATGCCTCAGGACGGCTCCTTGCTTCCAGCCAAGCCCCTGCCCAGGAATGGAGTGGGAATAAGTCTGGGTAGTTGGGTGAGGGAGAGGCACCTGGCTTGGGGGCGGTCCCCAGGGCTGCATCCAGGCCGTGGGCATCTGGCAGAGACTTTCCCAGCCTGGCCCCAGGAGTGGTGCTGGCCACAGCCTCCCGAGCTTTCCTGTGCCCAGGGCAACAGATGTGTGTTCAGCCTGTGCCGCGGCTGCTGCAAGAAGCGAGCCTCCAAAGAGACTGCGGACTGCCCAGGTGAGGGCGCCTGCCACCCGCCCCGCAGCAGGCAAACAGGCCCCTCCGCCTCCTGACCCCCGACTCCTCTCGCTCTGCCAGGTCACGGATTGCTTTTTAAAACCAAATTGGAGAAGTCTCTGGCCTGGAAAGAGGCCCAGCCTGAGCTACAGGAGCCTCAGCAGGCAGCGCCCGGAACACCGGGTGGCTTCTCTGAAGTCATGGGCAGTGCCCTGGCCTGAAGGCCCAGAACCCCCACCCCCAGGACTGCTGCTGGAGCCTGGACACGTCCTACTTAAGGAAACGCCTTTACTCAGGGAATCTCCTGCTACTTAATGTGGAAAGACACGCCCACGTCCCCCTTCGGCCCACTCCGGGGGCCTGGAAATGCTGCAGTGGGGAGCAGGCCCCAGGCTGGACCTGCCCTGTCCTCAGCACGCGTGTGCAAAAGGGAACAATAAATCACTTCAAAGATGCAAGAGCCCACAGCCCGTGACCACCGCCCCCACCCAGACCCATGGAGGCACGAGCCAGGGCAGGTGCAGTTGGGGCTAGTGGGGGCTTCTGAATAACCAGATACGACTAACTGAAGGCGGCGCATGGGCATCTGTGCAGAGGAAAGCGGGGGCTTAGGTCTGCTCCCCGCCTCCCCTGGGCACCTCCATAGGCAAGTGGCCAGAGCCTCCGGGAGCTTCCTGATGCCGCACAGCCTTGGAAGCACAGCCTGTGGGCCACAGTGGCCGCTGCTGGGGGCTATTGAGCCCGAGGGCGAGGCTGCCCATTTGTCTCACCAGGCCCTGCCTCCAAGCCCAGCCCCAGGGAGACAGCCCTCAGGAATTCCCGCACAGCAGGAAAGAACAGCGAAGGGCAATGCTCAGTCTGCTCTTTAATGGGTACCGCCCACTTGTCTGCACCTGACAGAGGCGGGAACGGGAGGGGTCTGGGAACTGGTGCCGCTGGGCCTGGGTGCCGCAGTCTGCTCCCTGGGGACGGAAACCCACAGGGTCGAGCCCTGCAGTCCTCCTTCCAGAAGGGCCACAACTAGCAGCCGCCTGCCTCCCCAGCCCCAGCAAGGGCATGCAGGCTGGGGCACCCAGTGGCCAGGCCTCTTAGCCGGGTTGCAGGCAGCACTGAGCCGCCTGGAGGTCAGGAGGTCCGTGGAGATGGGGAGGGGGTGCAGATGTCCTGGAGGCCAAGGTCCACCCCTCACATGTTGGTGCTCATCCGAGACTGGCTGTTGGCTGGAGTCAGCTCCCCCTGGCTCCCTTCTCTGGGTGGAGACTGCAGGGGAGACAAGAAGCAGTTCAGCCACCAGGCCCCACACGCCGTGCACCCGCCCACTCTGGCGCCTGCCCACCTTGACGTGGATCTGGTTGCGGAGCACAGCTGCCCGTAGCATCATGGCCTTGGCGCGGCGCTGGAACTCCTTACCCATCAGCAGGGACTTCTCAAAGGTGGTGCTGCGCTGGTCCACGTCCCGGGCGTAGAGGATCTGTGCAGGCACAGGCTCAGCGGGGCCCAGGCTCACCCCCAGCTGCCCCCACCACCCTGCAGCCCACAGCCACCTTGCTGTGCGAGTCCACGCGGGCACTGATCAGCCCCTCCAGGATTAGCTGCGTCAGCTCGTCCTCCAGGGCAGCCACTGTGGTGTTGAAAGCCGCCGCCATCCTATGCATGTCGGCCGACACGTAGGGGCTGAAATACTGCAGGGCGGAGGAAAGTCAGCTCCACAGCCCCCTGTATGCCCACCTGCCGTGCGCCAGCCTGACCCCCACACTTACCTGGATGAGGGCACGGTTGCGAATCTGGGTGTACAGGGTCCTGACGTGGGGAGCCAAATACATGTCCAGGAGCAGGTTGTCCTAGGGAAGGGGCTGGTGAGGACCAGGACAAGAGCCCAGGCAGAGCCCCACCTCACCCCCACCCCAGGCAGGACCCCACCTTCATCTCGTCCAGCATCTTGAGGCATGAGGCGTACTTGGACTCGTAGAATTTGAAGATGATGTCTCGGACCTGCGGCTCCAGCTCCAAGAACAACTTGAAGGAGCTGGGGAGGCAGACCCCTCAGAGCTCTGTCCTCTGCCTGCCCCTCCCTCCAAGTGGCCAGTGGGACACCAGTCCCCAGACAAAACACCTGAGAAAACGGCAGGGCCAGGAGTCCAGGACATGCAAGGCCAAAGCGGCAGCCGTGGAGAGGGACGGGGACTGCCAGACCAGGGCACCTACCTACTGGAGATGACATTGCGCTGCAGCTCCTGCCGGTCAAAGGTAGCCAAGGCGCACAGGCCACCGTAGATGGCCACATTGCTGGGGGACAGCAGCTGAGGAGCAGAGACCTGGTGTCACAGAAAGTGAAGGGCCAGGCCACCGCTGCCTGCCCATCACCCACTCTGAGAATGCCTAAGACCCCGTTTGTGAGAGACCTCACCCTCCTACAAAAGCAGCCCAACCCACGAGCCCATGCTCTGCCTCCCAAGTCCCCAAGAGGGCTCCTCACCTCAGGGAAGTCGCAGTGATCAAAGGAAGCCAGCAGGAGGCACTTGGCAGCCTGCTTGTACTTCCTGGCGGCCAGCTCCGCCAAACCTAGTGGAGGGAGCCGGGTCAGTGGGGAGAGGGGGTGAGACCCAGAGCCTGGGGAAGCCGCTAAAGCCTGGAGACCAGGCAGAACGCGACCACCAGCCAGCTCGCTGGCCTCTCCTGCCCCAGGAGCTGTTCCTCAGCGCTGGGGACAGATACCCTAATCATGCGTGGAAACAGCCCCGCCAGTGCCAAGCAGGTTCCCTGAAGCCAGGCGTGCAGGGAAGCTTTAGGTGCTAGCACAGCTGCGAAGGACACCGCGCTCAGAGCAGCTCGGGCTGGCAGACCTGCCTCAGGCCCACAGTGACAGCAGCCAGACCCTGACCACACGTCACCCACTGGCTTCCCCAGGGCAGATGTTAGGCGCCACCTACACCCGCACATGTGCCCCACAACATCCTGCGCCCTGCCAGGGAAGGTTTCCCTGGCTGAGGCAGGGACCAGCCTACTGCCCTGGGCTGGAAGAGCAACACACATTGAACGTGGGGCCAGCTGGGCGTGACCCAGGCCCTCACCTGCGGCACACTTGAGCTTGGTGAGGATGGCCTGAGTCTGGCTGTCACGCTCTCCTCGCTGCTGTTGGGGAAAGCCACATGCGTGAGGCCCACGCCCCACATTTCCTGGAGCTCGATGCCCAGCCCTCAGACAGAGAGGGGATGAAGGCAGATTCAGATTTGGGGGAGAATGAGGTGGGGGAGGATAGGAGGGGCCAGCAGCGGTCAGCAATCGTGGGGCAAGGTCTCTGAGGAGGTGGCCCGTACCTCAGCAATCTCCGGGGTAGACTCAGCCTTGCTGACATAGCTGAGCACATGAGACCAATTCTGTAAGTAGACGCTGACCTGGTGGACGAGGGGGCAGGGCCAAGTGAGCCTAGGCGCTCCGATGGCCCAGCCATGCTGTCCCCACCCGCCTGCCTGCCAAGGCAGGCCGACCTTGATGACGTTGAGGCACATGTTGATGACGTGCTTGGCGCTGGTGCAGTAGTCCCGGGCCCGGGAGTAGCACTTGAGGGCGTTGCTGAGGTCCCCGCAGTCCAGGTAGTGGTCGCCCAGGTCGTCGTGGCCGCGCCGGATGCTCTCCTTGATGGAGTTGCCTTTGTAGTTCTTCAGGTCCGTGTCCAGCTTCTCCAGCTTCAGCAGGGCCTTCTTCCGCGTGGCCTCCACCCAGGCCGTGTCCAGGGGTGGGGGCTCCACGCCGCTCTCAGGGATGGCGTCGGGTGCGTTCTGCAGCTCCCTGAGAGAGGACCTGGCCATCAGGATGGTGACGGTCACAGGGGCCAGGGAGGAGGGCAGGAAGCCGCCAATCTCAGGCTGCCCTCAAAGGCCCAACTGGCACACAGGTGGGCACCTCCCGCTAGCCTCAAACCCCACCTCCAGGGACCAGTCTGCACCAGAGACACAGAGATAACTGCTGCCCCCAGGAGCCTGCAGCCAGGTGGGGAAGCCAGCAGGGAGGCAGCCCCTGAGCCACAGTCTCCAACAGCTCCCCTTGGAATCAAATCCCTGCGTGCACACACACAGGGCACTTCTACACCTGGCCAAGAGACAGCAAGAAACCTACCTGCCCAACTTCCCAGCGCAGGGGTGGGAGTTTCAGGACACAGGAAGGGGGCCCAGCCCCAGGCACCTGCTCCCTTGGTGGCTTCTACTTCCTCTTACCAAGCCCCTGGCCTCACCTGGTGGCCTCTGAGAGCTTGCGGTGGATCTCCTCATACATGTCCACATTAAAGGTTCTCTGCACGAAGGAGAGGGCCATCTTCAGGGCCTCCACCCGCAGCGTAGGGCAGTGATCAGCAATGAACTGCAGCCGTTCGATGCGCATCAGGCCGCTGTAACTCGCTGCGTACTGCTCCAGATCCTGGGAGCGGGTGCACACGAGGGTCAGGCAGGGTGTGAGGTGGGTCAGGAGTTAGGGCCTGACTGTCCTAGCCAGAATGTCACCCTGGGCCTGTAACAGGAACCGGGCATGGGGGTGCGAGACTGACTGCTGTTCCAGGCCCTGCAGAGACCCCTGGGGTGGGCCTGGGGTAGGAGCCTTGGGAGTGGGGCTCTGCACTGGGGGGTTTTGGGAATGGACACCCACTACTGATTGCTGGTCGCTAGGCTGAGCGGGGAGGAGACCTGCCCTGGCTTCTCCATCAGCAGTCTCTGAAGCTGGGCTACAAGCCTCACATGAGTGGGCAATCAGAAATCCTGATGGTTTTGGGATCAGGAAAAGAGAACAGAGATCACTGAGAAGGATCATTCTACCTGCTGTGCAGGCTGCAGTGGGGAGTCTGCCCTGGACCCCTCAGTAGGACTGAGACACCCAAGGTTCCCCCACGGGGCTCCGTACCAGGCTGGGGTTCTCCACCACATAGTTGACGTCGGGTGCATTCTGCGGGTCTTCCTGGGGGTCCACGTCGATCTGCATGGGCTCCACAGCCCCCTGCAACATGGGCCAGGCACCTGGCACCTCGTCCTGGGGACTGCCCCAGGAGGGCGAGAGACCCGCACTCTTCTCTGAGGTCAGCTCCGCCCGAGATCTTCCAGGCCAATCGGACCACACTCCCGCCGTTGCTGTCCCCCAGGCGTGCCCTCCCAGTCACCCTCGCCCCCAGCCAGGCTCCTGTGCTACCACATCAGGGAGGGGTCTCCTCACAAGACTCTAAGGCTCAGAAGCAGAAACCCCTCGCCTGATTCTAGCCACTCGTCTCTGAAAGCCAGAAAGCAGACACGGGACAACCAACTACACAGGGACCCCTGAAGGCCCCTACACGTTCCCAGCCACCATCCTGATGCAGTTTCCTCCAAGCCACGGAGAAGAACGGGACGCCACCTCAACCCCAGGAGGCAGGAGGACCAGCCCCCGGAATCTGTCCGGAGCAGCAATACTGGGCTGAGAATCACGCCACAGGGTTGGGAGAAGGGGAAAAGAGTCATCTCAGGGAGCCCCACGGCCCCCAGCTGGGAGAACAGAGGAGCCAGGACCTCGGCTTAAAGCAGGCTGGAAAAGCCGCCATGCCGAGCACCCGCCGGACCCGTGGGCCTCCCGCGCTCCTTCGGGAAAAGCACCAAGAGCTCGGCTCCCTCCGCAGGCCCCGGGCCCACCGGGGCACCCTCCCCTCCTGCGCTTGGAACTGCGTCCCTGTCCTCGGCCGGCAGAGCAGCAGGGGCCCAGCCACAGCAGGGGCGGCCGGGGCCCTGCTCCCCCCTCCCTCGCTCGGGGGTCCCTGTCCTGGAAGGTACCTCGTAGAGCAGCGTACAGGCCGACAGGCTGGCGCTCAGGCTGAAGTCCCCGGCCGTACCGGGCAGGAGGAGGTCTGACCTACTGCTGTGAGGGGTGCAGTACAGATCTGTCACTGACGAGGAGGCCGAGCTGGGGGCCGAGCTATCCCTCATTCTGTCCTGACTTTCTGCACCCCCCGACCCTGACACAGAGCTGGCTGGCTGCTGAAGGGAGAAAGAGCGTTAGCGTCGGGGCGGCCGGGAACCTCTCCCGTGAGCTGCTGGGAGGGGAGGCGGGGCGGGCGCGGCCCGGCGGCCCCGGACCGCAGCGCGCAGCCACGGCGGAGACGCGCCCTCGGCCCTGCAGCCCCCGACGCGCGCTGCCCGCGGAGACCCGGCACGGAGCGCGCCCGGTCGACTCCTAGCGCAGGCCCCGCGCCCCTGCTCGACCTCAGCCCGGTCCCAGCGGCGGGGGGCGCGGGGGCGCGGAGGCCTGGCGCGGCCTCGGCTCGTTACCTGCAAGTTAAACACCTGAACCGGCAGCGGCATCTTGCACCCACCCCGCCGCGGCGTGCTGTCCACTTCCGGGGCAGCGGAGCCGTCGCTTCCGGGGCGCGGGGCGGGGCGGGACCGCTGCGTTCTTAAAGGGGCCGCCGCCCACCCACGGCTCCGGCCCAGTTCTCGTCTCCCGGCGCCGGTGGTTCCGGCGGCCGCATGAGCCGCGCGCGTGGGGCGCTGTGCCGGGCCTGCCTCGCGCTGGCCGCGGCCCTGGCCGCGCTGCTGCTACTGCCGCTGCCGCTGCCCCGTGCGCCCGTCCCGGCCCGGACCCCCGCCCCAGCCCTGCACGCGCCTCCGTCCCGGCCCGCCGCCCCCAGCCTGCGGCCCGACGACGTCTTCATAGCCGTCAAGACCACCCGGAAGAACCACGGGCCGCGCCTGCGGCTGCTGCTGCACACCTGGATCTCCCAGGCCCGCAGGCAGGTGCGCCGGACCCCGACCCCAACGGCGAGCCCCACGCCCACCCTCCCCGGATCCCAGGGTCTAGGCCCGGCCCAGGCCCCCAGAGGCTCCGCGCGGGGCGGGTCGGTCCCCGGCCTGGGCAGCGCCCTCGACGCCTCATAGATTGTTTCTCTCTCAGACGTTCATCTTCACCGACGGGGACGACCCTGAGCTCGAGCTCCAGGGTGGTGAGTGTCCCCCAGCCCCGGCGCCCGCGGGACCTGGCCCCCGAGACCCCGGAGCAGCGGCCACTGCGCTGCTGTGGGTGCCACTCTCTGTCGAGGCTCCGGAGGCCCGGGGAGGCCCACGACGCTGCCCAGGTCACACGGCCTGCGGAGGGCCCGCCCTGCCAGCCAAGCTCTGCTCCCCACCAGTCTCTCACACTGGCTGCTTCCCGGGGCGTAGGGCTAGTGCCACGTCCCCTGAAGGAGCCCCAGCAGGGAATCCGCCCTTCCAGGCCAGGTCAGGACGACCTGCCTCCGTCCTGTTTCCTTTCAAGAGATCCCAACTGATGGCCGCCTGCTTCAGCCTCGGGGGCACCAGCAGGGTCAGCGCGTGAGGGCTAGGGCTATGGTTGGACCCAGGCAAGGAGTCCAGGCATGTCACACAACCACATGGAGCCCTGGCCCTTGGGGGCAGGTGGGGCACAGGCCACATCCTGACTCCTGTGCCAGCCTCTACCTGCGTGCTTCCCCTCTCTCCGACTGGCAGGTAGTGGCCGTGTCATCAACACCAACTGCTCGGCGGTGCGCACCCGCCAGGCTCTCTGCTGCAAGATGTCTGTGGAGTACGACAAGTTCATCGAGTCTGGGCGCAAGTACGCGGCACTGACCCGACCCACGGAGAGCCCAGAGCCAAGCTGGGTGGGGACCTCCTGTCCAGCTTGCCAGGCCCTCATGCCCAGGATGTCCCTCGCCCACAGGTGGTTTTGCCACGTGGACGATGACAATTATGTGAACCCCAGGAGCCTCCTACACCTGCTCTCCAGCTTCTCACCCAGCCAGGACGTCTACCTGGGGCGGCCCAGCCTGGACCACCCCATCGAGGCCAACGAGAGGGTCCAGGGTGGCAGAACTGTGAGTGCCAGAGCAGATTCCTTTCTTGATGCCAGCCTAGGAGGCACAGCAGAGGACGTGGAAAGCTGGCTTGAGAAGGGCGTAGGGCTGGGGGCCCAAGCTGATCCACCCAGGTGGTTTGCACATGGTGTTTCAGGAGCAGGCCAGGAGGCCCTCATTGTACTGGGCAGAGAGGGGGTGTCTGGACCAGGTGGGGAGGGTCTGGAGGCTGCGGATCAATGGCCTGCAGAAGCCCCCAGCCCCTCTTGCCCCAGGAAGCTTCTGTTATCTGGGTGGGATCTTCTAAGGGGCAGCTTAAGAAAGATGCCTGGGGAGTCCCACGAAGAGTCAGGGGTGAGAAGCGCTGCTCCGGAAGCTCTGACTGACACCCCATCCCCAGGTGACCACGGTCAAGTTCTGGTTTGCTACTGGTGGGGCCGGGTTCTGCCTCAGCAGAGGCCTCGCCCTCAAGATGAGCCCGTGGGCCAGGTGAGTGGGGGTTCAGCTGCCTGGGCTGGGAGGCGGAATCTGAGACCTGAAAGCTGCTGACCGGCCTCCCCGCAGCCTGGGCAGCTTCATGAGCACGGCTGAGCAGGTGCGGCTGCCGGATGACTGCACAGTGGGCTACATCGTGGAGGGGCTTCTGGGCGCCCGCCTGCTGCACAGCCCCCTCTTCCACTCCCACTTGGAGAACCTGCAGAGGCTACCGCCAGACACCTTGCTCCAGCAGGTACCGGCGCCACTTTGTGTCTTTCTGCCACGTGGGCTTTGCCTCACCCTGACTCCCCCAGGGGCCCCACTGCCCTGGCCTGATGCCCGGCTGAGCAGGCAGGTGGGATTTGCATGTGGCTGGGGATGGACACTGGAAAGGCCCCTTGGTCTGCTGGATACCGGGTCTTCAGGTACAGATGGGGTGTGGTGTCTGGGGTGGAGGGACAAGGGGAAAAGCACAGTTCTCGGGCCAGGGAGGCCCCACGCCAGCTGGGCAGTGGGCAGTGGTCTGTGTGGTGATGGGGACTAGAGCAGGTCCCGTCACATGGAGCAGGGAGGGAATGAGGGTCAGCTTTGCTCTGGAGGGTTCAGGTCCCTCGCTCCTGTCCCCCAGGCTCCGCCTGAGGTGCCCCCACTCAGCTCATGGCACCTTTCAATGCTGTTCCCAAGCCTGGCCTCCCCGAGGACTTGGGGAGAAGTGGGTGGGCAACGGGGCTGCAGCAGGGCTCCTGGCTCCTGACCAGGGGGAGGCGTGGCCCGAGACCAGACCAGGCCACACTCTCTGCCCACACCTTGTTCTCTCCTAGGTTACCTTGAGCTATGGGGGTCCTGAGAACCCACATAACGTGGTGAACGTGGCTGGAGGCTTCAGTGTACAGCAGGACCCCACACGGTGAGTGGGCAGTGGTATGGGCAGGTCCTCAGCCCCACAGGGGCTCTGGCATCAGCACGCCCACCCACAGCCCTGACCCCCGCTGCTCCCTCCACCCACAGCCCTGACCTCCACTTCTTCCTTCCCCAGGTTTAAGTCTGTCCACTGCCTTCTCTACCCAGACACGGACTGGTGTCCCAGGCAGAAGCAGGGCGCCCCGATCCCTCGGTGACACTAACCACCGCGACCCAGGGCTGCCTCGCTCTGTCCCAGGTGCGGGGAGCTGGAGCCCCCCATGGCCTCAGTGGACTGCCTTAGGTGCCATGGCCATACCAGTGAGATGTAGGCACTTGGCACACCCTCTGGCTAGCCTGCAGCCCCCCTCTCCCAGTCCCTGGTGGACTGCAGTGATGGGTGTTCTGGGAGAACAAAGACAGTCAGGCTGAGGGCTGGGGCCGCAGTGCCCCTCCCACTGACCCAGCCTCAGGGTTGATCCCATGGGAACAGGCATCCACCCTAGCACCTGGGCACCTGGGAGGGAGCTGCCATCCAGGCTCCATTACCTGTTGTTGAAGGTGGGTGCCAGGCTGGCTAGGTGCCAAGGAGCAGGCTCCAGATCAAGGTCCTGGCCCAGCCACAGCCATTGCAAGGACTTAGCCTGGCAGGCTTTGTGGGGGATGCTGCCCTCTCTGCTGCAGGCTGGGTGCACAGCCAGGCACCGCAGTGGGACTCAGGCCCGGGAAGGTCATGCTCTCAGCCAGAGCTTTGCTCCCAGCCCAGGTCCCTCATTCGGAGGCCTCTTGACTGGGACCACAGAGGTGTTTTCTCTGCTCTGACTTGTGGCTCAGGACTCCTTCCTGGGTCATGCTCCTGCCCCACTGTGCCTGGGCCCATAAACGCAGGAGCCTTTTGTTTGGGGCCCCCTGGGGTGAGACTGCCCCGACCCGCCCATCCCAGCAGACCCACCTCCCCGCCTGCTGCCTTCCATGGAGGGAAATGGGCCAGGGGCCATCATCTCCCCTCTGCCTCCTGCTTTGCTGTTGCCGAGCGCGAGTAAAGGCTTTGTTCTTACTCCACACGGCTCCTGTCTTAATCACCCACCAGCCCAGCTCTCCCCGGGTCCCTGCCGTGCCCCCCTCCTTCCCCAGGAAGGCTCTGTCCCAGGCAGGGCTATATCCTTGCCGTCCTGCCCACCCAGCCTCGAACCTACTAGATTCTTCTTTGGAAGCCAAAGCCTCCAGCAGGGGTGGCATATGGGGGTCCTGCCGGGAGGGACGGACACTGGACGCTGCCCCGAGAGGCCACCTTCCTGAGCGTCATGTTTGCCTTCTCATGTGTGTTGTGTGGAGCCAGGTGCACGTGGGTGTGTATGAGGGTGGGTGTATATGAGGGTGGGTGTGCATGGCCGTGTACACAAGGCTGAGTGGACACATGGAGAGCGGGTGTGTACGTGCATATAGGTGAGTATCTACCCATGTGTGTGTCTGTGTGCATCAGTGGGTATGTGCGTGGCAGTGTCTGCATGCGTGGGTGTGTGCACTTGTGCATGGGTGTGTGGAGGGCAGAGAGGAGGCCCCACATAACCCGCATGGAGTTCACTGGTTTCTGTCTCATTTGTTCATGCTCAGCCTGGAGTAGAAGGCACCCCAAGGAGACTTGCGGTTAATCATGATTGGGTCCTCAGGGCCTGGGACTGCCAAAAGCCTAGGCCCCTGGCTTTGTCCACTGCAGGCTCTGGGCTGGGAGAGGAATTCTGGGGCTCAGAACAAGTGGCAGGGGTGAATTTCAGGAAGTCCAAAACCTGCATTTCAACAGAAACGAGAAAATAGCAAATTTTTGAAAGTTGCTGCAGAATTGTGGATGCCCCAAGAGAAGGTATCCCGTGTCCGTGGTGGGAGTCTGGCCGCATGGCCTTGGGTCCCTCACGCTGGCTCCCCTGGATGCGCGGTTTGGGGGTTGCACACTCCTCTTCCTCTGACCTCGTAGCCCTCCCTCTCTCCCAAGCCTGTGCCACACAGGCCTGGTGTCCTTGGAGTGTGGGGAACATGGACTAGAGTGCGTTTGCACCACCAGAAAGGGTGTCTAGGGACAAAGTGCTCTGAGTGGGTTTTTCCAGGGCATGAGGCTCTAGCAAATCTTGGTGGACACGTGCTTTCTAAAAGAGTCCAGCTTGCAGCTCCTCTGAGAAAATAATGTATCCGTTTTGCCTCAACTCCGTCAACACTAGTCTTAAAACCTAACGCATTTTATTGCTGTCTCCTGAAAGGAGATGGTCATTCATGTTTAAGCCGCACTCTGAGGCTGTGCAGTGCCCAGTCCGAGAGCTCACCGTGTTTCCTTTATCCTCTTTTTTTTTTTTTTTTTTTTTTTTTTTGTCTAAGTTCAGGTCCACGAGGTCCTGAGTCTTTTCTCCTAAGCGATCAGTTACGCTGCTCCCTTTTGTATTGTTGGGTTATGTTTATAGACGTTTCAAACTAGCAGTTTTCCACTTTGATTCAGATAACCATTCCCAGGCAGGGCCAGTCCCAGACTCGATGTTCTGGGAAGAGACTCTGGCTGTCCCAGGCCCAAGTCCCTGCTGGACCCAGTTGGCTTCAGCTGCAGAGAGACAGCATGGACAAGGGTGAGAACTTAAAATTTAGGAGATGCCGTTTTGCTAATGGAGTTATTTATAGTCGCAAACTTTACGTTAGAAAACAAGGCTACTCTGGACCACGCTGCCTGTGGCATAGCCCTGCTCTGTGTGGAGCAGCTTAAAAATAATACTCAAATAGGCCGGGCGCGGTGGCTCATGCCTGTAATCCCAGCACTTTGGGAGGCTGAGGCAGGTAGATCACAAGGTCAGGAGATCGAGACCATCCTGGTGAACACGGTGAAACCCCATCTCTACTAAAAAAAAAATTAGCCAGGCATGGTGGCGGGCGCCTGTAGTCCCAGCTACTTGGGAGGCTGAGGCAGGAGAATGGTGTGAACCCGGGTGGCAGAGCTTGTAGTGAGCCGAGATCGTGCCACTGCACTCCAGCCTGGGCAACAGAGCGAGACTCCGTCTCAAAAAAATAAATAATAATAAAAAATAATAATACTAAAAGGAGTATAAATGCTTGCGGGGGGGACACCCATTCTCTGTGATGTGTGCCTGTCGCACTACACGCCTGTGTCACAACATCCCAGGTACCCCATAAATATGCCTCCTATGTACCCACAAAAAAATTTAAAAATAATAAAATAATAATTTAAAAAGAGGCTAGGCATGGTGGTTCATGCTTATAATCCCAGTGCTTTGCAAGGCTAAGATGGGAGGATCACCTGAACACAACCTGGGCAATTTAACAAGACCCTATCTTTTTTTTTTTTTTTTTTTTTTTTTTTTTTGAGACGGAGTCTCGCTCTGTCGCCCAGGCTGGAGTGCAGTGGCCGGTTCTCAGCTCACTGCAAGCTCCGCCTCCCGGGTTTATGCCATTCTCCTGCCTCAGCCTCCGAGTAGCTGGGACTACAGGCGCCCGCCACCTCGCCCGGCTAGTTTTTTGTATTTTTTAGTAGAGACGGGGTTTCACCGTGTTAGCCAGGATGGTCTCGATCTCCTGACCTCGTGATCCGCCCGTCTTGGCCTCCCAAAGTGCTGGGATTACAGGCTTGAGCCACCGCGCCCGGCCAAGACCCTATCTTTACAAAAAAAAAAAAAAAAAAATTGATAATTAGGCACAGTGGTGTGTACATGAAATCCTAGCTACTCAGAAGGCTGAGGCAGGAGGATGACTTCAGCCCATGAAGTTGAGGCTACAGTGAGCTGTGATGGTGCCACTGCACTCTAGCCTTGTCAGTAATCAAAAACCTCCTGACAAGGTAAAGTCTTCAGCCTGATGGCTTCAGTGGTAAATTCTACCAAACATTTAAAGAAGAACTGGCCGGGTGCAGTGGTTCATGCCTGTAATCCCAGCACTTTGGGAGGCGGAGGTGGTCGTATCATCTGAGGTCAGCAGTTTGAGACCAGCCTGGCCAAGCATGGTGAAACCCTGTCTCTACTAAAAATACAAAAATTAGCCAGGTGTCTGTAATCCCAGCTACTCAGGAGGCTGAGGCACGAGAATCACTTAAACCCAGGAGGTTGCGGTGAGCCAAGATTGCACCATTGCACTCCAGCCTGGGTGATTAGAGTGAAACTCGGTCTAAAAAAAAAACGGGGCCCGACGACTCACGCCTGTAATTCCAACACTTTGGGAGGCTGAGGCGGGCGGATCACGAGGTCAGGAGATCGAGACCATACTGGCGAACACGGTGAAACCCCGTCTCTACTAAAAATACAAAAAAATTAACCGGGCGTGGTGGCGGGCGCCTGTAGTCCCAGCTACTTGGAAGGCTGAGGCGGAAGAATGGCGTGAACCTGGGAGGCGGGGCTTGCAGTGAGCTGAGATCGCGCCACTGCACTCCAGCCTGGGAAACAGAGTGAGACTCTGTTTTAAAAAATAATAATAATGAGAAGGAAATTAGGAGATTCACAAATATGTGAAAATTAACCAATCTGCTCCTAAATAACAAATGGGTCAAAGAAAATGGGACAAGAAAAGATAAAAAACCCTACCCTCTAAGTTGATGAGAACAAAAACACAAGCGCTTACGGGATACAGCAAAAGCAGAACTTCCAAGGAAATTTTGGCTGCAAATGCCTGTATTAAAAAAGAAAATCTCAAGTCAGTAACATAAACTTCCACTTTAAGAAACTAGAAACGAAGAGTAAACTAAACCAAACGCAGAAAGAAGGACGCAATAAGGATTAGGCCAGAGATGAATGAATAGAGAATAGAAAAACAATTTTTTTTTTTTTTTTTTTTTTTTTTTTTTTTTTTTTTTAGACGGATCTCGCTCTGTCGCCCAGGCTGGCGTGGCGTGGCCGTGCTCAGCTCACTGCAAGCTCCGCCTCCCGTGTTCACGCCATCTCCTTCCTCAGCCTCCCGAGTAGCTGGGGATCAGGGCCCGCCAGTCGCCCGGCGAGTTTTTTGTATTTTTAGTAGAGACGGGGTTTCACCATGTTTGCCAGGATGGTCTCGATCTCCTGACCTCGTGATCCGCCCTCGCGGCCTCCCAAAGTGCTGGGTTACAGGCTGAGCCACCGGCCCGGCAGAAAAACAATTTTTAAAAACCCAAAAGTTGGTTATTTGAAAAGAGTAGGCTGGGCATGGTGACTCACACCTGTAACCTCAGAACTTTGGGAGGCTGGAGGCAGAAGGATCATTTGAGTCCAGGAGTTCAAGACCAGCCTGGACAACATAGTGAGATCTTGTCTCTATTAGGAAAAAACACTTTTTTTTTTTTTTTAAGAAAGAAGGAAAGAAAAGAAAGATTAGCAAAATTGACAACCTTTAGCTAGGCTGACCAAAAAAGAGAAAAACTCTGTGTATGTGTGTGTGTGTGTGTGTGTGTGTGTGCGTGTGCGTGTGTGTGCATGTGAGAGACAGAGAAAAAGTACTATAAGGAAATACTATGGATAATAGTTTACCAAAGCGTTAGATAATCTAGATGAAATAGACAACTTCCTAGACACACACAAGCTACCAAAACTGACTCAAGAAGGAGCAGAGGCCGGGCACGGTGGCTCACGCCTGTAATCCCAGCACTTTGGGAGGCTGAGGTGGGCGGATCACTTGAGATCAGGAGTTCGAGACCAGCCTGGCCAACATGGTGAAACCCCATCTCTACTAAAAATACAACAATTTACAGGCATAGTGGCACTGGTCTGTAGTCCCAGCCCATCAGGCTGAGGCAGAAGAATCGCTTGAACCTGGGAGTTGGAGCTTGCAGAGAGCCGAGATCGCGCCACTGCACTCCAGCCTGGGCAACAACGCAAGACTCCGTCTCAAAAAAAAAAAAAAAAAAAAAAAAGAACTAGAACATCTGGATACACCTATAACAGAGATCGAATTAGTAATAAAAAAAAAAATTATTCCCACAAAAACAAGCTTAAACTCAGAGATGATTTTGCTGGTGAATTTTACCAAGTTTTGAGAATTAACACAAACTTTTTCAAAAAAGAAAAGAGAAGGGAACACTTTCCAATTCATACTATGAGGCCAATGTTATCTTGATACCAAAACCAGACAAAGGCATCACAAGGAAACTACAGACCAGTCGTTCTTATGAATATAGATGCAAAAATCCTCAACAAAGTACTAGCAAACTGAGTCTAGCAACATAGAAAAGAATTATACGCCGTAGCCTAGTGGTATTTGTTCCAGGAATACAAGGTTGACTTAACACACAAAATTCAATTAATGGGCCAGGCCAGGTGACTCATGCCTGTATAATCCCAGCACTTTGGGAGGCCAAGGTGGGCAGATGGCTTCAACCCAGGAATTTGAGACTAGCTTGGGCAACATGGCAAAAAATACACACGCACACACACACACACACACACACACACACTCCCCCAAATTAGCCAGACCTGATGGCACGCACCTGTGATTCCAATTAACAGACTGAGGTAGGAGGATCACTTGAACCAGGGAGGCAGAGGTTGCAGTGAGCCGAAGGTTGAGCCACTCTACTCCAGCCTGGGCAACAGAGCCAGATCCTGTCTCAAAAACTAATAATAATAAACTAAAATAATGAAATACCTCATAGCGATAGCATAAAAAACAGAAACACACTATCATCGAGATGCGGAAAACCCGTAGGAGAAAACTCAGCACGCCTCCACGAGAAAACAGTCAATGAACCACGCCACGAAGAGAGCGCCGTCAGCCCGATGAAGAGCGCCTGTTCAGCAAACACACACGTGCAAGTAAGTCATATGTATTGGTGGAGAAGGGGATGCTTTCCCCTTAAGAACAGCAAGAAGACAAGGGTGTCTGCTCTCACTCTTCGACTGCAGGATCTATCCCCGGCAATTAGGCAAGAAAAAGAAATAAAAGTCATGCATGTTGGAAAGAAAGGATTGCGAAATTACACAATCTTTTTTTTTTTTTTTTTTTTTAAACGGAATCTCACTCTTGCCGCCCAGGCTGAAGTGCAGTGGTGCAATCTCGGCTCACCGCAACCTCCACCTCCTGGTTTCCAGCGATTCTCCCATCTCAGCCTCCCAAGTAGCTGAGATTACAGGCGCCCACCACTCCGCCCAGCTAATTTTTGTGTTTTAGTAGAGTTGGGGTTTCACCATGTTGGTCAGGCTGGTCTGAACTCCTGACTTCAGGTGATCTGCCTACCTCAGCCTCTCAAAGTACTGGGATTACAGGTGTGAGCCACCACATCCGACAGTGAATTACACAATCTTATATGTACAAAATCTGAAGGCATTCACAAAAAGCTATTCAAACTAATAATGAGTTCACATGCTTGCAGGATCAGTAGACAAGAAACCATTCTTAATCTCACATGGAACAAAGTACAAATGAATACATTTATTTTTCTATATACAAGCAACACGTAACTTTAAATTGAAATCAAGAAAACAATTCCAAGCCAGACACAATGTGGTTCATGCCTGCAATCCCAGTGCTTTGGGAGACCAAGGGGGAAGATCGTTTGAGCCCAGGAGTTCAAGGCCAGCCTGGGCAACAAGGTGAAACTCCATCTCTACAAAAAAATTTTTAAAAAATTAGCCGGGTGTGGTGGTGTGCACCTGTGGTCCCAGCTACTAGGGAGGCTGAAGTGGGAGGATGGTTTGAACCCAGGAGTTTGAGGCTGCAGTGAGCTGTGATTGCACAGTTTCCAATAGTACCAAAAAGAATAAAATACTTAGGAATGAATTCAGCAAAAAGAAGCACAAAATTATACTCAGAAAACAGCAAAACATTGTAGAAAGAAATGAAGAAGCTCCAAATAATGGAGAGACATCCCGTGGCTGCGATCAGAAGACAGCACCGCTGGAGTGGCCATGCTCCCCAGACACTCCCCAGCACGCACAGCACAGTCACCATCAAAGCCCCACTGGCTTTTTCGAAGAGGCTGACAAACACAGACTTATCCTAAAATTCACGTGGAAATACAAGGAACTCAGGAGAGGCGAAACAATCCTGATAAAGAAGAAAACTGGAGGATTTCCAAACAGCGCAAAACTGCAAGAATCAGGTAGAAAGGCACCGACGGAGGATGGAAATACAGTCACTGAGGAGAATGGAGTCTAGAAATAAAGTCTGGCACTTGTAGCCAAATGATTTTTGACATGCGTGCCAAGATAATTCAGTGGGGCAAAGAAGTCTTTTCAACAAAGGATGCTGGAACAAGTGGACATACACATGCAAAAGAATGAAAGCTGGGGCTGGCCATGGTTTCTCATGTCTGTGATCTCAGCACTTTGGGAGGCCAAGGTGGGTGGATCACAAGGAGATCAAGACCAGCCTGGCCAACATGGTGAAACCCCATCTCTACTAAAAATACAAAAATTAGCTGGGCGTGGTGGTGTGCACCTGTAATCGTAACTACTCAGGAGGCTGAGGCTAGAGAATCTCTTGAACCTGGGAGGTGGAGGTTGCAGTGAGCTGAGATGGCAACATTGCATCCAGACTGGGCAACAGAGTGAGACTCCGTCTCAAAAAAAAAACCCATGTGTCCACACAAAAAAACATGTACACGAATGTTCTCAGCAGCTTTGTTCACGATAGCCAAGAGGTGGAAACAGCGCCGATTGATTGATGGTTAGACGCACGAACTGTGGTCTGCCCATGCAAGATGCTGCCCTTCGTTCACACACAGAGTGAAGTTTGGACTCAGACTTCCATAAGGATGGGCCCGGAAACATGGTCAGTGAGTGATGCCAGTCACCAAAGACCACACTGTCTGATTCTGCTTACACGAGCTATGCAGAACAGGCCGACGCATAGGGACAGAGGCAGAGACACGAACTATGCAGAACAGGCCAATGCATAGGGACAGTGGCAGACATGAACTATGCACGAACGATGCATAGGGACAGTGGCGGAGGCTGGTGGCTGGGCGCAGGCATCTGGGGACGTGGAGCATGGCTTGCTTTCTACAGTGATCCGCTCTTGTCACTTGCCCACGCTGCACTCGAGGATTTGCCCATTTGCTGAGATGTTCCCTGCATGTCTCGGGTACGGCACAGCAGGTGTGGAGTCTCGGGTGCCCAGGTTGCAGAGATGGTCTAGGGTGGACATCCCAAATGGAGCTTCCCAGGCCTGGCAGATGACCCTCAGTGCCAGCAGGCAGTGGGCCCTGTGTACGTGGAAAGGCAGAGCCTACCCAGCAGCCAGCTGTGCCTGGAGGGTGTCCTCTCCTGGGAAGTCCTGAGGAACCACGGCGGGGCCCGGGTGCAGGAGCACGAGGCCAGCTTCGCCTCCCAGGGGCCCGCCGCACAGAACACAGCCAGGCTTGAGGAACAGCCCGGCTAGGCACTTCCAGGCAGCCCTCCAGCCTGCAGCCCGGCAGCCCCTCAACAGCGGGGGACAGCACACAGGGTCCTGCAGGAAACAAGGGAAACCAGGCAAAGCTGTCCTGGGAGGCCCTCCCGGAGGCTGTGTTGCTATCTCAGTGCCCTGTGGAACAACCGGTGTGTACACATGCATGCCTGTGAAAGCGCCCTGAAGCTGGGTATGTGTGTGGGGGTGTGTGTGTGGGGAGTGTCTGTGTGGGTGGTATGGGTGTGTTGGTGTCTGTGGCGGTGTGTATGGGGGGAGTGTGTATGTGGGAGATATGGGTGTGTGGGGGGTGTGTGTGTGGGGAGTGTCTGTGTGGGTGGTATGGGTGTGTTGGTGTCTGTGTGGGTATCTGTGGGGGTGTGTGGGGGGAGTGTGTATGTAGCAGGTATGGGTGTGTGTGGGGGGAGTGTGTATGTAGGAGGTATGGGTGTGTGTGGGTGTGTGTGGGAGTGTCTGTGTGGGGGGTATGGGTGTGTGGGGGTCTGTGTGGATATCTGTGGGGGTGTGTGGGGGGAGTGTGTATGTTGGAGATATGGGTGTGTGTGGGTGTGTGTGTGGGAGTGTCTGTGGGGGGGTATGGGTGTGGGTGTCTGTGGGTGGCTGTGGGTGTTTGGAGAGGTGTGTAGAGGGGTAGGGGTGTGTGTGGGTGTGTCAGTGTGTGGGGGCAGTGTGTGGGGGGTGTGTGTGGGGGCGGCATGGGTGTGTGTGTGGGTGTGGGTGTCTGTGGGTGTGTGTGGAAGGAGTGTAGGGGGTGGGGCTGTGTGTGTGTGGGTGTGTGTTTGCAAGTATGTGTGGGACCGTGTGGGTGTGCACAAATGTGTGGAATGTGTGTATGTGTGCACGGAAATGTGTGAGTGCATGTGGGTGGGTGTGTGGTGTGCATCTGTGGTTTGTGGGTGTGTGTGTTGGGGTGTGTGTGGGTATGTGTGCGGGGTTGTGTGGTGATGGATGTGTGGGGTGTGGGGGTGTGGGTGTTTGTGTGGAGTGTGTATGGGCGGGTGTGGGTGTGTGGGTGGGTGGGTGTGTTGGTGTGTGAAGGGTGTGTTTACATAGATGTGGGTGAGTGTGGGTGTATGTGGGTGTGTGTGGGAGTGTGGGAAGGTGTAGGGTGGTGGGGGTGTGTGTGGGTGTGTTTGTGGGTGTGTGTGGAGGGGTGGGTGTGAGGGTGCGTTTGTGGGTGTGTGTGGGGGCAAGTGTATGGATGTGTGTGGGTGTGTGTGGGGAGGTGTGTGGGTGTGAGTGCAGGGTGTGTGTGTGTGTGATGTGTGGGTGCACGTGGGGATGTGTGTGAGGGTGGGTGTGGGTGTAGGGGGATGTAGGAGTTTGTGGTTGTCGGTGTATGTGTGTATGGGTGTGTGTAAGGGTGTGAATGTATGTGGATGTGAGGTGTGTGGATGTGTTTGGTGGGTGTGTTTGGGGTGTATGTGTCTGTGGGGTGGGGTTGGGGGTGTGTGGGTATGTGTTTGGTGTGTGTGTGTCTGTGGGGTGTGTGGAGGGTGTGGGTGTGTGGATGTGTGGGTGTGTGGGGGTGTGAGTGGGTGTGTGATGTGGATGTGTGGATGTGTTGGGGTGTGTGGGTGTGTGTGGGTGTAGGTGTGTGGGAGTGTGTGTGCGTGTGTTGGCGTGTGAGGGTGTGTGGGGGGGGTGGTGGTGTGGATATGTGTGGGGGTGTGTGGGAGTGTGTGTGGGTGTGTGCGGGGAGATTGTGTGTGGGGTGTGTGGACGTGTGTGTGGATGTGGATATAGGTGTGTGTACAGGTGTGTTTTGTGTGGGTGTGTGAATGTGTGTGGGGGTATGTGTCTGTGGGTGTGGGAAGTGTGTGTATGTGTGGGTGTGTGGACGAAAACAGGAGGGCCCCACTCCCACCCAGTCATCTTAGGGACAGTGGCCCCTGCTGGTGCCTCACCACATGGGACCATCCTGAGAGCTGGAAGGACTGGCCAGTTGTCCTGGGGAAGATGGGAGCTGGGGGATCTTAGGTCTTTTCAACCCCCTCATTGCCCAGAAGAAAGAATATGACCTTAGGGAGTCCTTGGCTTTCCTCCTGGAGGGGGGCCTTTCTCCAGCCCCCACTTATGGTCACTTTCCAGGGCTCCAGGACCAGGCCCAGCTCCCAGCACCAGGTGCAAACCTGGCTCAGCCAGGAAGGCCAGCAGCCACCCAAGACCTGTCATCACGTGGTGGCTCTCCTGGAGGAGGACTTGAGCCCAGGGACAGGGTCCTGGCCAACCCTGGCTCCTAGCAGGGACCCTCACAGAGAGCAACATCAAGGCCGAAACTGCTGATTTCCAGGGTCCTCTTCACCGCCGTGGGCCAGAGTGTCTACATACATATTCACTGGTGCGTGCCTGTGGGGGTGTGGATACATATGTGTACACACACATGTCTGTGGGCCTGTTGGCCACTGTGTGTGCACCCCCATGCTTAGGCTTGCATGCTCACATGTGCTTCATGTGTGCACTTGTGTGGCTGCCTAGTCCATGTGTTGCCATGTGTGCTCAAGTGTGCATGCCCGTGTGTATGTGTGTGTGTGTCCCCGGCTGCAAGCCCATGTGTGCCTACACCCGTGTGTCCCTGTGTGGATGCCCAAGTACATGTGCTCACATCGGCGTCTGCCTCTGTGTGTGTGCACACAGACATGATGCCCAGAACAGGTGGCCTCTCCCTCCCAGGGTCCCCTGTGCTCGCTCTCAGCCATGCCTGCCGCCTGCCTCTCCAGGAAGCCCTGTGATCCCTCTGGCCCTGCCTGTGTGGTTCTCGTGCTACCGGCCTCCACTTAATGGTTTCACTGCAGTTGTGTCTCTGAGGGCTCAATCTTTATTTTTTTGAGACGGAGTCTCGCCCTGTCGCCCAGGCTGGAGTGCAGCGGCACGTTCTCGCTCACTGCAAGTCCGCCTCCCAGGTTCATGCCATTCTCCTGTCTCAGCCTCCCATGTACCTGGGACTACAGGTGCCTGCCAACAGGCCTGGCTGATTTTTTGTATTTTTAGTAGAGACGGGGTTTCACCATGTTAGGCAGGATGGTCTCGATCTCCTGACCTCGTGATCCACCCGACTCAGCCTCCCAAAGTGCTGGGAATACAGGCTTGAGCCACTGCGCCTGGCCTCATTTGAAATTTTTTTTTTTAACTTTTTTATTTTTTATTTTTCTGAGACGGAGTTTCACTCTTGTCACCCAGGCTGGAGTGCAATGGTGCAACCTTAGCTCACTGCAACCTCTGCTTCCCAGGTGCAAATCATTCTCTTGCCTCCGCCTCCTGAGTAGCTGAGATTACAGGCACACACCACCACATCTGGCTAATTTTTGTATTTCTAGTAGAGGCGGGGTGTCACCACACTGGCCAGGCTGTTCTCAAACTCCTAACCTTAGGTGATCCACCTGCCTTGGCCTCCTAAAGTGTTGGGAATACAGGCGTGAGACACCGCGCCTGGCCTTTTTTTTTTTTTTTTTTTTTTTTTTTTTTTTCACTTTAAATTCTGAGATACATATGCAGAATGTGCAGGTTTGTTACATAGGTATATGTGTGCCATGGTGGTTTGCTGCACCCATCAACCCATCATCTAGGTTTTAAGCCCCAGATGAACTAGGTTCTGTCCTAACGCTCTCCCTCCCCTAGCCCCCAACTCTCTGACAGGCCCCAGTGTGTGATGTTCCCTTCCCTGCGTCCATGTGTTCTTTTTTTTTTTTTTTTGAGATGGAGTCTCGCTCTGTCGCCCAGGCTGGAGTGTAGTGGCTGGATCTCAGCTCACTGCAAGCTCCGCCTCCCGGGTTTACACCATTCTCCTGCCTCAGGCTCCCAAGTAGCTGGGACTACAGGCGCCCGCCACCTCGCCCGGCTAGTTTTTTGTATTTTTTAGTAGAGACGGGGTTTCACCATGTTAGCTAGGTTGGTCTCGATCTTCTGACCTCGCGATCCACCCGTCTCGGCCTCCCAAAGTGCTGGGATTACAGGCTTGAGCCACCGCGCCCGGCCTATGTGTTCTCATTGTTCAACTCCCACTTACGAGTGAGAACATGTGATGCTTGATTTTCTGTTCCTGTGTTAGTTTGCTGAGAATGATAGCTTCCAGCTTCATCCCTGCCCCTGCAAAGGACACAAACTCACTCTTTTTTATGGCTGCACAGTATTCCATGGCATATATATGCCACATTTTCTTCTTCTTTTTTTTTTTTTGAGATGGAGTCTCGCTCTCTCGCCCAGGCTGGAGTGCGGTGGTGTGATCTCAGCTCACTGCAAGCTCCGCCTCCCGGGTTCATGCCATTCTCCTGCCTCAGCCTCCTGAGTAGCTGGGACTACAGGCACCTGCCACTGTGCCTGGCTAATTTTTTGTATTTTTAGTAGAGATGGGGTTTTACCGTGGTCTCGATCTCCTGACCTTGTGATCTGCCCGCCTCCGCCTCCCAAAGTGTTGGGATTACAGGCGTGAGCCACCGCGCCCGGCCTTTTTTTTTTTTTTTTTTTTAAATAGAGTTTCATTCTTGTTGCCCAGGCTGGAGTGCAATGGCATGATTTTGGCTCACCACAACCTCCGCCCCCCAGATTCAAGCAATTCTCTTGCCTCAGCCTCCTGAGTAGCTGGGATTACAGGCATGTGCCACCACGCCTGGCTAATTTTGTATTTTTAGTAGAGATGAGGTTTCTCCATGTTGGTCAGGCTGGGCTCGAACTCCGGACATCATGTGATCCACTTGCCTCGGTCTCCCAAAGTGCTGGGATTACAGGTGTGAGCCACTGCGCCTGGCCTGCCACATTTTAATTACCCAGTTTATCATTGATGGGCATTTGCGTTGGTTCCAAGTCTTTGCTATTGTGAATAGTGCTGCAGACATGTGCATGTGTCTTTATAGTAGAATGATTTATAAGCCTTTGGGTATATACCCCATAATGGGATTGCTCAATCAAGTGGTATTTCTGGTTCTAGATCCTTGAGGAATCACCACACGTCTTCCCAATGGTTGAACCAATTTATGCTCCCAGTGAGGGCTCAGTCCTGACGATTCTTGGTGATGGTCCCAGGAGAGTGACAAAGCACTCCTCCTTAGGCCTGGAACCAGCCAAGGGGCAGAAGTCTTTGTTGCTGTTATCTTAAATCGTGCCCCTGAGTCTGTTCCCTCCCGCCACCTCACCCCCAGGCTCCCTGTCTCCCCTGAGCCTGTTCCCTCTCACCCCCTCGCCCCCCAGGCTCCGTCTCCCCTGAGCCTGTTCCCTCCCACCCCTTGTCCTCAGGCTCCGTCTCCCCTGAGCCTGTTCCCTCCCCACCCCCTCGTCCCCAGGCTCCCTGTCTCCCCTGAGCCTGTTCCCTCCCACCCCTTGTCCTCAGGCTTGGTCTCCCCTGAGCCTGTTCCCTCCCCACCCCCTCGCCCCCAGGCTCCCTGTCTCCCCTGAGCCTGTTCCCTCCCACCCCTTATCCCCAGGCTCGGTCTCCCCTGAGCCTGTTCCCTCCCCACCCCCTCACCCCCAGGCTCCCTGTCTCCCCTGAGCCTGTTCCCTCCCACCCCTTGTCCTCAGGCTCCGTCTCCCCTGAGCCTGTTCCCTCCCACCCCTCGCCCCCAGCTTCCCTGTCTCCCCTGAGCCTGTTCCCTCCCACCCCTTATCCCCAGGCTCCGTCTCCCCTGAGCCTGTTCCCTCCCACCCCTTATCCCCAGGCTCAGTCTCCCCTGCTCCCTTCACTCTTCGGCTTCTCAGCAGCCGAGGCAAGCACGCTCCGCTGGCCGGGTGCTGGGGCACCTCCTCCGGGCTCCGGCTCCTGTGAGACATGGAGAACGTGAGTGATATGGGGTGTGGGGCTGAGAGCCACATCGTGGGCACAGGAGCCCAGAGGGGTGACCTTCAGAGCAGCTGACTCCCAGCTGAGTACAGAGGCCAAGAGGAAGTGAAGAGCCCAGCGGGCAGTGGCCGGTGCTGAGCCCTGCGCGAGTGTGGACAGGCAGGGCTCGAGTGACTCGAGGTTACAACTTCACCCAGAGGGCGGGGGGAAGACTTGCAGGAGTGAGGCTGGGAGCTGGGCAGGTTCAGGCAGCAGAGCCAGGTGGCCAGGAGGGAGGCTGGGGTGGAGGCCCAGAAGCCACACAGTGATCCTGCCTTGGGGAGAGGGGACAGGGGCAGATTGAAAGCTTGTAATGCAGTAGAAGCAGTAGGGCCAGGGGTCACCAGGTAGCCCATGGAGGACCAGGACGGGTCTGGAACAAGCAGGGGCTCTGGCTGAGCAATGAGGAGGCAGGGCCAGGGTGACGGTACAGGGGTCCCCTCAGCCACAGCCCTCTCTGTGCTTGGGGCACCCTGTGTGGGAGGCCCAGGGACCATCCTGCCACGCCATGTTCTGGGGCCCTGAGAATATGGCCACGGATTCCCCTGGCCCCACCTTCCAGATGTGGGGGTTTCCAAGGACCTTCAAGCCACCTCCTGCTCCGGGACACTGGTGGGACCTGGCCTGCAGAGGTGCCCCTTTTCTGAGGGGTCCCTGGTATAAGCTGCCTCACCTCAGGAGGGGCCTCGGGTCAGGGCCATGTACTGTGCCCCCCTACTTCTCCAGCTCTGTCGGGCACCCTGAACCCATTCACCCCCACCCCACCCCGCCCCACCTGGACACTGTCCTCCTCGAGGCCCTAAGCTCAGCCAGGCAGCATTTTCCCAGCAGATGCCCAAGGGCAGTCCCTCCAACATCCCCAGATCTCACTTGTCCCTGAACTTGGCTCTGAACCCTGAACCTACAGCCCTGCCCACTCCTGCTCAGGTGTCCCCTGTAGGCTTGTCTGGCTCCGGTTTCAGGCAGTTTTGTTCAAGGGCACTTGCCTCATTCTGAGAAACAGGAAAAGCAAATAAACTCCCCCTTTCAAGGGGCTCCACAGGAAGGAATTTGAGAGGGAAGCTCAGAAGTTTCTGGAAGGACATTTGTCCAGGTCCAGCCCAGCACAGACCCCCTGCAGCCCACATGAGAAGGACCACGAGCACCATCACCTGCAAGCATGGAGTCCTTCACGCACACTCATGGTGGCGACTCTACTCCCAGGCTCTCCTGAGATGCCAGGTCCCCACGCTTACCCCACGTTCACCCCCATACTCACCCCTGTGGAGCACTTACCCTGCTCCTCCAGCCCTGTCATCCCAGACCCTCAGACCCCACCACCCACAGAGCCCTCCCCCTCCCTGGTCTCCCAGGTGAGCTTTGCTGTTGGGAGTGTGCATGCCTGCGTGTGCACACCCATGCGACTGTGTCAGTGCCAGGTGCATGCCTCGCCTCCCACACGCTCCCCCAGAAGGAAGCCCAGGGCCAAGTGGCACCTGGTGTCCACCCTGCAGCCCATCCTGGAGGTAGGGCAGCAAGTGGTGGTGGCCGGGCCAGCTCTGCCCAAGACTTTCACCTCCCAGCCCTGCCATGCCAACCCAACAGGGGACACCCATTCATTCACCCAGCACCCCATCCCCACAGCAGTGGGAGGCCTAAACCAGAGTCAGTTAAGAGGCCAATTGGGCCAATTGGAAGCCCAGAGACAAGTCCACCTGCTAATCCCTGGGACCATGACTGAGACCTTATTTGGAGTGAGCGTCTTCGCAGCTGTCATGGAGGGGGGAGCTGGAGATGAGGCCACCCTGGATCATCCAGAGGGCCCTAAACCCAACAATAAGTGACTCTAAATCCAAGAACCCATGTGGGATACAGGTGCAACCCTGGGCACACAGGGGCCCCCAGAAGCTGGGAGGGGCCAGACAGGGTCCTGCACTAGAGCCCCCAGGAAGACCCTGGGTAAAAGAGCCTGAGGCTGAGCTGCTGAAGCATAGGCAGACCCCACCTGGTTGGAGCTGACCCCAGCACAGGCAGCAGGGGCCAAGTTCTGTCCACAGTTGTCATTGTAGGAAGGAGGTGGTGAGAACAGCTTCTCACCACCCCAGGAGCTTTCCCTGAACAAGAGCACGGAAAGAGAGAAAGTTGCGGGGATGGTCACTCGCGTCCCTGGACTCTGCAACTGTGCCCTTATTTAGCAAAGGGAACTTTGCAGATGTCATTGAGGTAAGGATCTTGATCCCCAGGCTCCAGACCCGGGGCCCCTTGAATCAAGAAAGGATCGTGTTCCACAGCCAGAACCTCCTACGGTCATTCTATCTTCCGTCCTCCCAAAGGCATTTTCGGTCACCTGCATGGTGATTGTTCCCGCGGAAGGGGGCCGTCGGGTGTGGTGAGGAGTGGTGGACTCTGGCTGTGAATGGAGACTGGCCAGGCACGGTGGCACAAGCCTGTAATCCCAGCACTTTGGGAGGCTGAGACGGGCGGATCACGAGGTCAGGAGATTGAGACCATCCTGGCTAACACGGTGAAACCCCGTCTCTATTAAAAAAATACAAAAAAACTAGCTGGGCGAGGTGGCGGGCGCCTGTAGTCCCAGCTACTCGGGAGGCTGAGGCAGGAGAATGGTGTGAACCCGGGAGGCAGAGCTTGCAGTGAGCTGAGATCCGGCCATTGCACTCCAGCCTAGGAGACAGAGCGAGACTCCGTCTCAAAAAAAAAAAAAAAAAAAAAAAAAAAAGAATGGAGACTACATCTGGGAAATTCACACACCTCTGTGCTCCAGCAGCCAGTGTAGGGCCTCAGGGATCAGGTGAGCTGTGGATTTTCAGCACACGTGCATCTCACAGTGGACCCAGGGTGGTCACCCTCAGTCTCAGAGCAAACAACTGGGACAGAAACATGCAACAGCTGGAAGAACCCCCAGCCGGGCATGGGGCTCATGCCTGATATCCAGCGATTTGAGAGGCTGAGGCTGGAGGCTTGAGCCCAGGAGTTGAAGACCTGGGCAACCAAAAGAGACCCCATCTCTACAAAAACATTTAAAAATTAGCCAGGCATGGTGGCGTGCACCCGTAGTGCCAACTACTTGGGCAGCTGAGGCAGAAGGATCCCTTGAACCTGGGAGGTGGAGGTTGCTGAGATTGTACGACTGCCCTGCAGCCTGGGCGACAGAGCAAGGCCGTGTCTCAAATAAAACAAAACAAAACAAAAACACATTTCTGACACGTGTCAGGGGCAAAGCCCAGCTTGGGTGTGCGACCTGCGACCCTGCCCAGGCAAGGATTTCCTGCTTCTTACTCACAAACCCATCACAAGGTCAAGAACTGTGCCCTCCCAAGGGCCTTAGCAGGACAAAACCCCTGCCCCCAACACTGGCTTCCTGGAGTCAGGGGAGATCCCAGACAGACAGGATGGGTTTTCCAACAGAAGCCCCTAGACAATTGGCTCCCGGCCACACCCCTTCCCCTTTTAAAATCCTTGATAAAAACCTGCTGGTTTTGTGGCTCAGGTGGGCGTCATGTTCCTACCGATATGGGATGTCACCCCGGAGACCCAGCTGTAAAATTCCTCTCTTTGTGTTCTCTCTTTATTTCTTTTTTTGTTTTTTTTTTTGTTTGTTTGTTTATTTGTTTTTGAGGCAGAGTCTTGCTCTGTCGCCCAGGCTGGAGTGCAGTGGCGTGATCTCGGCTCACTGCAAACTCCTCCTCCCGGGTTCACGCCATTCTCCTGCCTCAGCCTCCTGAGTAGCTGGGACTACAGGCGCCCGCCACCGCGCCCGGCTAATTTTTTTATATTTTTAGTAGAGACGGGGTTTCACCATGTTAGCCAGGATGGTCTCGATCTCCTGACCTCGTGATTCACCCACCTCGGCCTCCCAAAGTGCTGGGATTACTGGCTTGAGCCACCGCGCCCGGCCTCTTTCTCTTTATTTCTCAGTTGGCCGACACTTATGAAAATAGAACTGGGCCGGGTGCGGTGGCTCAAGCCTGTAATCCCAGCACTTTGGGAGGCCGAGACGGGCGGATCACGAGGTCAGGAGTTCGAGACCATCCTGGTTAACACGGTGAAACCCCGTCTCTACTAAAAAATACAAAAAACTAGCTGGGCGAGGTGGCGGGTGCCTGTAGTCCCAGCTACTCGGGAGGCGGAGGCAGGAGAATGGTGTAAACCAGGGAGGCGGAGCTTGTAGTGAGCTGAGATCTGGCCACTGCACTCCAGACTGGGCGACAGAGCGAGACTCCGTCTCAAAAAAAAAAAAAAAGAAAATAGAACTTACGTTGAAATATTGCAGGTGGGTTCCCCTGATACCTGGCCAGGCCCCGTTTTGCAAGAGTTAAACCTCAGTGTAACTACGCAGGGCCAGAGTCACAGTCCATGCCCCATCCCCATGTCATCCACTGCCCTACCCCCAGCTGATGGGGAAGCTAGATTTCCCCTTCCAGTAGAAGCTGTTACAAGGTAATATTTCTGTTCAGACCAAAAAAAAGGAAAGACACCAAAATTCTACTGCCCTGTCCCTCTCCCGCTCCCCGCCACAGTACTGCACGCACACATGCACACATGCAATCCAATTTTTCTTTCTTTTCCAGAACCCAGGATGGAGCTTCTGGCTGGCAGGCCTAGGGAGTAGGTGAGCAGGGCTACCTCTTGAGGGGAATGGTTCTGCCCTGCTCACCTCCCGGTGCCCCTTCCAGGTCACCTGGCCCCACTTGCCAGCCTAGACCTATAAACCTGCACATCTTTTCTTCACTGCAGGACCAGGCTGGGAGTCAGCACCATGCAGCTGAAGTTCAGCAGCCTTCTGGCCCTGGCGACTGGGGCAGGGGAAGGTGGGTGTGAACAGGAGAGGTGGAGGTGCAGGAGGTGCTGGCTGGGAGAGCAAGGTGGCCGGGCTGCAATGGCCCTGGTGACTGGGGCAGGGGAAGGTGGGTGTGAACAGGAGAGGTGGAGGTACAGGAGGGACTGGCTGGGAGAGCAAGGTGGCCGGGCTGCAAGATTCACAGAGGCCTGGTGCAGGCCCTGAGTCCCACTGGTCAGGCTCCCCCCTGCAGCTGAACCCACCCACTCACTGCAGGCCCTGGGCCCTGGCCCTGAACTGCTCTCCACCCTGGCTGGCACAGGACACCCACTGGGACAGGACACCAGCCCCTCCGTGGTCAACATAAGACCCCCAAGAGAGGAGTGAGCTTGTCTTTTCCCCAGGCCAACCTCCAGACCCAGACCACACAGGTAGGCCTCCTCCCTGGGTCCAGTGGGAGGGGCTGCCCTCGGGGGCCTCCCTAGTCCTGCTGCTGGTCAGCTGGGTCTCAGATTCGGGCTCTGCCCACTGTTGGGCCTCCAGCCCCTCACTGGTCATTTCTGGGCAGCAGGGGCCGCAGCTCCCACTCCTGCCTGCTTCCCTGACCCCAGCCTTGACCACATATGCAGGGCCATTTATCCACCGAGTCCCCCAACACTGCCAGGGACAGGGTGGAAACCTGCAAAGGCCTTGCATACCTTGGGAGCTAGAGTGGGGGCTGTGAGCCGCACCAGCACTGACCTGGTTGGCCTCCCCAAGGAGATGAGGCATGCAGTTGGTGTGGCCTGTGCCTGCACCCACCACCCTCAGGGATGCTTCACCCGCCTGGCAGGCCACCCCCCAGGCCACTGCCCAGCATCCCACAGTGTTACGGGTTAGATCCCATGTGCGTGGATCTGGGTCACTGGGAGACCGCTGAGCAGGCGCTGGTCAGCGTGGGCCCCATAGACCTGCTGGTGAACAATGGTGCTGTGGCTCTGCTGCAGCCTTTCCCGGAGGTTACCAAGGAGGCCTGTGACAAGTGGGAAACAGGGACAACAGCCAGGCAGGGGAGCTGCTGAGGATGGGCCGGTGGAGGTGGCCATGGTCGCTCTCTCCTGCCAAGCCCTTCAGTAGGAATCTGTGCTCTGCACCCCAGGTGTCCCAGGTGAGCCAGTGGGAGGGGGAGGCCCATCGCTGAGTGGGCCGGGTGGGAGTGGGGTGGGGTGGGGTGAGTTGTCCCCCACTCTGCTTTCAGATCATAGTCTGAGGCCTTATGGACCACGGAGTGCCCAGCTCCATGGTCAAAATCTCCATCGTGGCCCATGTTGCCTTCCCAACCCCATCACCTACAGTGAGTCCCTCTGCCCCACCTGCACACTGAGTCCATCAAGCAGGCCCCTGGCTCTGCAGATGGGCCTCCCTGGAAGGAGGGCTCAGTCCCTAAAGGTCCTCAGTGTTGCCTCTCAGCAGGCTCCACCAAAGGTGCAAAGCCCACGCTGACAGAAGCCATGGCCACTAAGCCGGGGTCACACTAGGTGGTTGTGGGGGTGGGGCTGGGGACCAGGCCTTAGGGGTGCAAAGCAGGTGCTGGGAGGCAGGGCTGGGGGCTGGTGATGAGAATGGGGAGAACGGAGACCACACAAGGCTCTAGGCAGAGGGGATGGGAATTGGCCAAACACAAGAAGTACCCTCAGGCCTGGGGGTGCCCAGAGACTGTGGGGACAGGGGGCTGGTGCACAGGCTGAGGCCACCACCTCTGGCTCCACTCCCAGATCCGGGTGATTCCCTGAGCTCCATGGTGGTGCTGACAGCCAGGGACCAGAAAGAACTGTCCCATCTCAGCTCTGCTGGAAGATGAGTGCCACACACTGAGGAAGAGTGCAGGTCAGCGTCACCTTGTCAGTGGGGCGACCTGGGGAGCCTAGCCCAACTGCCCTGACAGGCTGCTGCCTCCACAGAGGTGGAGGATTTGTTCCCCAGCATCCTTTTCTTGCTCAGGGACTGCAGCGCCTCCCCAGCAACTCGGACACCCTTATAGACACCAGGTACCCAGTCATCTAGAGCAGCTAGGGGCTCCTGCCCTGACCCCGCCCCAAGGTAAGGCCTGCCACCAGGGTTGGTGTCCCACCCACGCCACGTTCATGACCCCGCCCCTGCCGTGCTACCACTCAAGCTCCCGCCCCACCCACACCCTGCCTCCTCCTGACCCCCCCACAACCAGCCCATTCACGTGCCCCACCTTGTCCCCGCCCTCGCTCAGGCCCCACCCCTCCCTGCCCTGACCTCACTCTTTTTTTTTTTTTTTTTTTTTTTTTTTTTTTTTTGAGACGGAGTCTTGCTCTGTCGCCCGGGCTGGAGTGCAGTGGCCGGATCTCAGCTCACTGCAAGCTCCGCCTCCCGGGTTTATGCCATTCTCCTGCCTCAGCCTCCGGAGTAGCTGGGACTACAGGCGCCCGCCACCTCGCCCGGCTATTTTTTTGTATTTTTTTTTTTGGTAGAGACGGGGTTTCACCGTGTTAGCCAGGATGGTCTCGATCTCCTGACCTCGTGATCCGCCCGTCTCGGCCTCCCAAAGTGCTGGGATTACAGGCTTGAGCCACCGCGCCCGGCCGCTGACCTCACTCTTGATCAGGCCCCAGTCCCACCCCAGCCCCACCTCCTCCTGACTCATCCCCACGCCACGCCTTGCGCATGCCCACAACCCACACTCTGCCTCCCCCAGCTCAGACCCACCACACCCACTAACCCTCCCCACTTGCGCCCAGGCTCGGGACACGCCACGGTCATGCTCCTGTCCCGCCCTTGGGTCCCCACCCGGCCTGTGCCAGGCCCTCCTCTCACAACCCCACTCAGTAGTCACCCGCAGCGCATCCCCCATGCCCTTACTTATCCCAGACTCTGCCCCTAACAGGCCTGCTAACTCCCCGCCCCATTGCCGTCCCCACCACGCCCTTCCCAGGCCACGCCTGCTCCAGCACCTCCAAGGCCTCTATACCTGCCCTGCTCGCCCAGGCCTGGGTCACACCCATCGCCCCACCACGCTCCCCCACGTCCACACCAGGGGCTATGGTAACACACCGCCTTTGTCTCCCCCACCCACTGTGCCCCCTGAGTTGGTGTGGATGGGTTTTAGTAAATAGGAGCTCTTCTCCCTGGGCCAGCACAGACCAGGATTCTGGGCTAGCTGCCATGAGGCTAAGAACAGGAGAAACAGGGACTGTTACAGGAAGTCAGGGACCCCAAACGGAGGGACCGGCTGGAGCCACGGCAGAGGAACATAAATTGTGAAGATTTCATTTTAATGTGGACATTTATCAGTTCCCAAATAATACTTTTATAATTTCTTATGCTTAATTTGGGGAACTGATAAATGTCAGTTTTTTGTTTGTCCGGGAGCATCGGCAGACTGATGTCTAAAGAGTCGAGCTCCCCGAAAAAGAAATTCTTGGCCTTTTTAAGGCTTACAACTTTAAGGGGTCCACGCGAAAGGGTCGTGATAAATCAAGCAAGCGAGGGAAACGTGACTGGGGGCTACCTGCATCAACTAACAGAGCAAAAAGTTTTACAATGCTTTTTTTCATACAGTGTCTAGAATTTACAAATAACACAAGTAGTTTAGGTTGGGGTTGATGTTATTATTATTACTTTGTTTAACTCCTAGGGCCGGGTGGTGGTGCCAAGGTTGTCTGACTATTTATCTTACTTTTGTTTCTTTCTAACTTTTTGCTTTCTCTCTTTCTTCCTGTCTTGTGAACTAGGCAAGGTCGGGGGAGGAGGGCAGCAGGAGGAGTGGTGGTCTCCTTCCTTAGGATCAGTTACAGATGCGTGTGTGTGCACCCGCACACACTGGACCTCCATGTAAAATCTACTTTGTTCTGTGGGTCATGGTAGGAAAGTCTAGAACTACTGCCCTGAGGACCTTCTGTGGCCAGGAGTATGGAATTGGTGACTGGAGGGCCTTTGCATCATCTGGGGCTTTGGGCCCGGAGAGGTGGACAGGCCGGAGGCAAGGGTGGCCAAGAACAGCAGGACGCAAGGTCCTGGTTTGTTCTGGAGGACAGCCAAGTGCATTGTCCCCATCAGACCTGGCACTGCAGCCAGTCCACCCCCCACCCCCCCCGACTGCCCTGTAAACTCTGCTTTCTGGCCCTACCCTTGGAGCCTGCTCTCTGCCTGCCAGCAGCCAAGGGAAGGACACCCCTCAACCTGTCCTTCCTGGAAGGTCCATCTGCTTAGACCCCTCCAATGGCCTGCACATGCCTCCAGGAGAGTGGCCCAGGCCTCACTGGTCCTGAGATCTGTGGCTCAAGACTTGCGCCCTATGAGTCCTGCTGGCTGGTCAGAAGCACCCTTGGCATCCCCCACCCCCACCCTGTGCCCTGTGCCCTCCCAACCACTGCCTGGAGGGCCCGATCCTGGCCCCTAGCCCTCTGCTCTCTTGCCCAGCATTGGGCCCTGTGCCCGTCCACCCCAGGCCTATAGCTCCCCAGATGGTATGGTGACGCCAGGGCCTGGCCGAGGCAAGCACAGCTGAAAACTGCAGGGCCTGTAAGACCCTCAGGCCAGGCCTGGGCTGCAGAGTTGTTGAGCCCAGATTCAGTCCATGGGTTCTCTTTCAGCAGAACTGGGAGCTGGACCTCCAACTTGGGCAGCCTCTTATGGGTGGCCTTAAGTGAGAGGTGCACCCAGAAGTGGATGTGCATTCTCTGGGGGAGGATAAG
Organism: Rhinopithecus roxellana; assembly: GCF_007565055.1. NCBI lineage: Eukaryota > Metazoa > Chordata > Mammalia > Primates > Cercopithecidae > Rhinopithecus > Rhinopithecus roxellana. The sequence goes on from NC_044567.1 coordinate 39,396,970, forward strand.
CTAGATTTGCTGCAACATGACCCTACCTCTGCAGTTCCAGCGGAACTCTCAGCCCCACCTTCCCTATGGAGGGCCTCAGGTCCAGGATGCGCCCCTCATTTTTCTGAACAGGCCGGTTCAGAGCCGGTGAGCTGGGCTGAAGGACGGGGCCAGAGTTGCAGGGGAGAGGTGTGCAGGCTGTTGTCTGTCCTCTGCCCATGACTGGCTGGGTGTGGAGAGAAGGGCCATGGACAGCAGGATTCTCCTTGCAGAAGGGTTGCTGCCCTTTCGTCCTCAGGTGTGGTCTGCGGTGGAGTGGGCTGGCATCAGGGTCTGCAGGCTCAATCGCCTCATGCAGGATGAGAGGTGTGCTCACGGTCCCCTATCAGGGGAACTCGCCCCCAATATTTCTTTCTATTTTCCGTAAGTGTCAGCCGGCTGAGAAATAAAGAGAAAGGGTACAAAGAGAGGAATTTTACAGCTGCACTGCCAGGGATGACATCACATATCGGTAGGACTGTGATGCCCGCCCGAGCCTCAAAACCAGCAACCTTTTATTAAGGGTTTGAAAAGGGGAAGGGCTGTAAGCACAGGGAGGAGGTACAAAGATCACGTGCTTAAAAGGGCAAAAAACAGAACTACTGATAAGTGTCCAACAAAGATCAGAAGGCGAAGGGCAAAAACAGAATTACTGATAAGGGTCCATGTTCAGCAGTGCACGCACGTATTGTCTTGATAAACATCTTAAACAACGGAAAACAGGGTTTGAGAGCAGAGAATCAGTCTGACCACAAATTTACCAGGGCGGAGTTTTTCTCCACCCTAATAAGCCTGAGGGTACTGCAGGAGGCCAGGGTGTATCTCAGTCCTTATCTCAACTGCATAAGACAGACATTCCCAGAGCAGACATTTATAGACCTCCCCACAGGAATGCATTCCTTTCCCAGGGTATTAATATTCCTTGCTAGGAAAATAATTTAGTGATATTTTCCCCACTTACACATCCCTTTATAGGCTCTCCACAAGAAGAAAAATATGGCTCTTTTTGCCTCACCCCACAGGCAGTCAGACCTTATGGTTGTCTTCCCTTGTTCACTAAAAATCACTGTTATTCTGTTCTTTTTAAGGTGCACTGATTTCATATTGTTCAAACACACGTTTTACAATCAATTTGTACAGTTAACACAATTATCACAGTGGTCCTGAGGTGATGTACGTCCTCAACTTACGAAGATAACAGGATTAAGAGATTATAGTAAGACAGGCATTAAGGAAGGAGACCACTACTCCTCCTGCTGCCCTCCTCCCCCCAACCTTGCCTAGTTCACAAGACGGGAGGAAAGAGAGAAAGAAACAAAAGTAAGATAAATAGCCAGACAACCTTGGCACCACCACCCGGCCCCAGGAGTTAAAATAAAAGTAGTAATAATAACATCAACCCCTGACCTAAACTATTTGTGTTATCTGTAAATTCCAGACACTGTATGAAAAAAGCATTGTAAAACTTTATGTTCTGTTAGCTGATGCATGTAGCCCCCAGTCACGTTTCCCACGCTTGCTGGATTCATCACGACCCTTTCATGTGGACCCCTTAAAGTTGTAAGCCTTTAAAAAGGCCAAGTATTTCTTTTTCAGAGAGCTCGGCTCTTAAGACGTGAGTCTGCCGACACTCCCAGACAAATAAAAAACCTCTTCCTTCTTTATCTGATGTCTCAGGAGCTTTGTTTGTGGCTCATCCTGCTACATTTCTTGGTTCCCTGACCAGGAATCGAGGTGATTAATGGATGGTCGAGGCAGCCCCTTAGGCAGCTTATGCCTGCCCTGTAGAGCATCCCTGCGGGGGACTCTGACCAGCTTGAGCCATGTGGATCCTGAGAGCACTCCCGGGTAGGCATTTGCCCTGGTGGAACGCCTCATCAGAGCAGTGCACAGCAGGCCCCCGTGGAGGACCAACACAGTGGCTGAACACCGGGAAGGAACTGGCACTTTAAGTCCGGACATCTGAAACTTGGTAAGACTGGTCTTTGGAGCTTGCCCACTCCATTTGAGTGAAAGCGTGGCCTGATCACCCATGGGGTGCCTGTACCAGCACTTTGGTTCTTGTTTTTGACTTGACTTGAATTAATTGCTTGATACTTCAGTTTTAGTGTTGATTTTGACTTGACTTGAATTGCTTGATAAACAGGCATGCCTTTATTGGCAGTTTGGTTTTGGTTCTGATTTTGACTTGGTTTAAATTGCTTGACGAACAGGTGTGCCTTTAACGACACTTTGGTTTTAGTTTTGATTTTGATTTAGTGTGAATTAGACAAGTGAGTCACCTTTTACCCTTTCCTTCTTGTAGTGTGAATGTTGTTTTGTCTCGAGAGAAAAATAGGTCAGACACAAAGTAAGCCCACTCCGCTAGGAACTGTGTTAAAAAAAAAAAAAAATCAAGAAAAGAAAAATAAAAGGAAAGTCATCAAATCACCAAAACTTACTCTATTAAAATGCATGTTACAGAACCTTAAGAAAGGTTTTGCAGGAGATTATAGAGTTAAGTTAACTCCCTAGGGGTTAAAAACTCTGTGTGAATTAGAATTGCCCTCTGTTGGTGTTGGATGGCCCACCGAAGGAACTATAGACAGAGAACAATTGGCCATGTATTTAAGGTGGTGACAGGGGTCGGAGAACATACCTAGATCAAATCTCTTTATATTGACTCATGGTTAAATATAATATAGACAAAACCAGCATAAATTTAGCCCTGTTTAACAGCTTATTGCAAGAAAGCCAAAAGTAAAAGGAAGAGCAGCTTCACCAGCAGACACAGAGTTAAACAAGGAGTCCCAGAAACAGCAAGAGAAGCCAGTTTTGCAGAAACCGCCAGAGATAATATAAATTATTTCTCCATATGTCCCAGCTTACCCCACTTTACCGAGGCCAACAGCCCCCTCAGAAACTAGATTCAGGAGCTAACATGCCCCAGGTCTCACCTCGAAGGGGAGGATCGGAGCCTCGAGAAGCCAAGGAAGGAAGTCAAGACAGTCAAGTGGCCGTCTCAGATCTGGTCTTGCTCGAGCTATGCAAATGCCTCTCAGGGAGTTGCGAGGACCTGTCTATTATAATGACCAGGCCCACATCCGGAGGGGCAACAGACTTTCATCTATTAGTCCATTTCAACCATTAATCTACTAAACTGGAAACACCCTGAACCTGCCACCTTGCTCCCGGCAGCCAGAGCCCTGTCGAGCATGACTGTGTGGAGGTGTTGGACTCAAGTTTACTCTAGTAGACCTGACCTCCGGGACCAGCCTGGGCATCAGTAGACTAGGAGCTATACGTGGACAGGAACAGCTTCATCAACCCACAAGGAGAGAGATGTGCAGAGTATGCGGTGGTAACCCTGGACACTGTCGTTAAGCTGAGCTCATTGCTTTAATTAGGGCCTTAGAACTCAGTGAAGGTAGCACTGTAAACATTTACACTGACTCTCGGTATGCCTGTTTAACCCTCCAAGTGAATGAAAAATTATACAAAGAAAAGAGCCTGTTGAACTCCAGGAAAAAGGGAAAAAAAGACCCAGAGAATGCAACTCAGCTTCAGCGTTTGCAGAGGTACTGAGAAGCACTTCTGCAGAGGCTAAGAGTTGGTAGAAAAAAGCAAGTAATATAAAAAAAGATTTCAGGAATGCTTCAAGGAGCTGACAAGAGCCTAAGTCAGTTTTATAAGGGACTCTATAAAGCATTCTGGCTTTACACCCATTTAACCCTGAGGCTGCTGAACATCAGTACATAGTAAATACTTCATTTGTAAAGCAAGCCCAGGGTAACGTCAAGCACAAGCTGCGGGCACAAATACCACCTAGTCTAGAAAAGTGGCCACCAAGGTGTGTGTTAACTGTGACCAAGGAACAAAACTGGGAAAGAGCAAAAGAAAAGGAAAGACTAAGAGTAAGTGTAAAAAAGAAAAATTAGCAGCATGAGAGGACGCGGACGTGGGTGTAGACACGAAAGAAGTCAAGCTAAGCAAGGATTCAAGAGCCGGACAAGGCTGGAGAGAGATTAATGTGCGAGATGCAGAAAGAAAGGGCACTAGAAAGGGAAATGTTCAAAAGGCAATAAACGAAATGGCCACGGCTGCGAGACAAAGAGGCCGTCGGCCAAGGGCTGGCGCACCTTGGAGGAACCAAACATCGATTTCGTCAGACTGACAGGAGCTGAAGAATGTAAAGACTAGGGCAGACCCGGCACCTTCTCATTAGGCTCCCAGGAGCCCATGGTCACACTGGAAGTTAAAAGCAGCAAGATTCTGCCGTATCTGCATTCCAGTTTCTCACTGAAGGCTAAGTCACTAAATAGAGTTACAAAGCGCAGGGGGAGAAGAACCGCTCCTCTAAGAAACTTAAACAGGGCCGGGCGCGGTGGCTCACGCCTGTAATCCCAGCACTTTGAGAGGCCGAGGCGGGCGGATCACGAGGTCAGGAGATCGAGACCATCCTGGCTAACATGGTGAAACCCCGTCTCTACTAAAAAATACAAAAAATTAGCCAGGCGTGGTGGTGGCGCCTGTAGTCCCAGCTACTTGGGAGGCTGCGGCAGGAGAATGGCGTGAACGCAGGAGGCGGAGCTTGCAGTGAGCCGAGATTGCATCTCTGCACTCCAGCCTGGGTGACAGAGTGAGAGACTGCGTCTCAAAAAAAAACAAAAAAACTTCTGTTATTAAAAAATACTGTGTTTGGCCGGGCGCGGTGGCTCAAGCCTGTAATCCCAGCACTTTGGGAGGCCGAGACGGGCGGATCACGAGGTCAGGAGATTGAGACCATCCTGGCTAACACGGTGAAACCCCGTCTCTACTAAAAATACAAAAAACTAGCCGGGTGACGTGACGGGCGCCTGTAGTCCCAGCTACTCGGGAGGCTGAGGCAGGATAATGGCGTGAACCCGGGAGGCGGAGCTTGCAGTGAGCTGAGATCCGGCCACTGCACTCCAGCCCCGGCGACAGAGTGAGACTCTGCCTCAAAAAAAAAAAAAAAAAAAAAAAAAACAAACTGTGTTATTCGCAAAGAAAAAGCTTTTAAGACCCAGTAAAAAAACTAACCTGCTTAGGACATGACAAAGTTGATACACGTGCCTGTACAGGTTTAACACAGGTTTGATCCTAGGTCTTTATTTAGAAAATAGTTTCCAGCTATAAGAAAATTTAAAACCTTCACTGTAAGTGTATTACTAGTAACAGAAACTTGCTTGCTGCTGTCCTGTGTATTACACTTGCTCCTTCAAATAATAAAACTGAGAACTCCCACTACTTGTGAAAATTCTCAAAGTGGGGGATAAGGACGGAGACCACTACTCCTCCTGCTGCCCTCCTCCCGCCCCCCACCTTGCCTAGTTCACAAGACAGGAGGAAAGAGAGAAAGAAACAAAAGTAAGATAAATAGCCAGACAACCTTGGCACCAGCACCTGGTCCTAGGAGTTAAACAAAGTAATAACAATAACATCAACCCCTGGCCTAAACTACTTGTGTTATCTGTAAATTCCAGACACTGTATGAAAAAAGCATTGTAAAACTTTTTGTTCTGTTAGCTGATGCATGTAGCCCCCAGTCACGTTTCCCACGCTTGCTGGATTCATCACGACCCTTTCACGTGGACCCCTTAAAGTTGTAAGCCTTTAAAAAGGCCAAGCATTTCTTTTCTGGAGAGCTCGGCTCTTAAGACGTGAGTCTGCCGACACTCCTGGACAAATAAAAAACCTCTTCCTTCTTTAACCCGGTGTCTGAGGAGTTTTGTCTGTGGCTCGTCCTGCTACAATCCCAAAGCCTCGGGAAGCAATGCTGGTCTTTGCTGGACCACCATGTACTTTCATGACACCAATCCCTTCCTATCCTATTCAACTTCTAAAAGGTGCCCCTGGGCGGATGCTGGCTGTCCGAGGTGACCTGGGGTTCAGGTCCCTTTCAGATGAAGGTAGGGTCCAGCCCCATGGGGCTTAGCGGGTTTTCTCCCCGTGTGCGGAGACAAGAGATTGTGAGAAATAAAGACACACGACAAAGAGATAAAGAGAAAACAGCTGGGCCCAGGGGACCACTACCATCAAGACACGGAGACCAATAGTGGCTCCGAATGGGTGGGCACACTGATATTTATTGCACACAAAACAAGGGGGGCAGGGTAAGGAGGGTGAATCTTTCAAGTGATTGATAAGGTCAAGCAAGTCATGTGATCATAGCACGGGGGGCCCTTCCCTTTTAAGTAGCTGAAACAGAGAGAAGACAGCATACGTCAGCATTTTCTTTATTTTTTATTTATTCATTTATTTTTTTTCTGAGACGGAGTCTCGCTCTGTCGCCCAGGCTGGAGTGCAGTGGCGCAATCTCAGCTCACTGCAAGCTCCGCCTCCCGGGTTCACGCCATTCTCCTGCCTCAGCCTCCCGAGTAGCTGGGACTACAAGCACCCGCCACCTCACCCGGCTAGTTTTTTGTATTTTTTAGTAGAGACGGGGTTTCACCATGTTAGCCAGGATGGTCTCGATCTCCTGACCTCGTGATCCGCCCGTCTCGGCCTCCCAAAGTGCTGGGATTACAGGCTTGAGCCACCGCGCCCGGCCAGCATTTTCTTCTATGTACTTAAAAGAAAGATCAAAGACCTTAAGACTTTCACTATTTCTTCCACTACCATCTACTACGAACTTGAAAGAGGAACCAGGAGTACAGGAGGAACATGAAAGTGGACAAGAAACGTGACCATTAAAGCACAGCACCACAAGGAGGGGTTTAGGCCTCCAGATGACTGCGGGCGAGCCTGGATAATATCCAGTCCCCCACAAGAAGCTGGTGGAGCAGAGTGTTCCCTGACTCCTCCAAGGAAAGGAGACTCCCTTTCGCAGTCTGTTAAGTAACGGGTGTCTTCTCAGACAATGGCATTACTGCTTGACGAAGGAGCCCTCAAGCGGCCCTTATGCGGGTGTGACAGAGTGCTCACCTCTTGTCTTCTAGGCCACTTCTCACATTGTCCCTAGGTTGTAGTAGTAATGCAACAAAGAGTAATATTTTTTTTTTTTTTTTTTTTTTTTTGAGACGGAGTCTGGCTCTGTTGCCCGGGCTGGAGTGCGGTGGCCGGATCTCAGCTCACTGCAAGCTCTGCCTCCCAGGTTTACGCCATTCTCCTGCCTCTGCCTCCCAAGTAGCTGGGACTACAGGTGCCCGCCTCGTCGCCCGGCTAGTTTTTTTTGTATTCTTTAGTAGAGACGGGGTTTCACCGTATTAGCCAGGATGGTTTCGATCTCCTGACCTTGTGATCCGCCCGTCTCGGCCTCCCAAAGTGCTGGGATTACAGGCTTGAGCCACCGCGCCCGGCCAACAAAGAGTAATATTAAAAGCCAATGATTAATGTTTATACTAATGATTGATAATTATCCATGATTTTTATATCCAATTTGTATTATGACTATTTTCATTTTAACTATTTTATTTTCTTTTCTTTTTTTTTTTTGAGACGGAGTCTCGCTCTGTCGCCCAGGCTGGAGTGCAGTGGCGCGATCTCCACTCACTGCAAGCTCCGCGTCCCGGGTCCACGCCATTCTCCTGCCTCAGCCTCCCGTGTAGCTGGGACTACAGGCGCCCGCCACCTCGCCCGGCTAATTTTTGTATTTTTTTTTTTAGTAGAGATGGGGTTTCACCATGTTAGTCAGGATGGTCTCGATCTCCTGACCTCGTGATCCGCACCTCTCGGCCTCCCAAAGTGCTGGGATTACAGGCGTGAGCCACCGCGCCCGGCCTTTTTTCTTTATTATACTGAAACAGTTTGTGTCTTCAGTCTCTTGCCTTGGTACCTAGGTGATCCTCCGCCCACAGATGAAAGCAGAGCGCTGCTGACATTGGTGTCTTCTCCAGACGTACTTGGTGGCCCAAATTCTTTCCCTTGGCTTTACAAGTGAGCCAGCGGTGTCCTGCTGTCAAGCCTGAGAGATGATGGGCACAGGCGACACTTTTTAGGACATGCGGATGTTTTCAGAAACAAAACAAGAAATGTTAGCCCTGAATTCTCCATTTCACGTGTTCTTCCTGATATTAACCACACATTCTTTCTAACATTAACCACCACATCGTCTTTTTGCAATAATCTTGGCAGGGGAAAATATGCTAGCCAGGGTCCACTAAATCGATTTTAAGCACGGAGGATGGGTCACACCAGGCAGTTCAAAAGACCCGTCCCTGGGCTGGACGCGGTGGCTCACGCCTGTAATCCCAGCACTTTGGGAGGCCGAGGCGGGCGGATCACGAGGTCAGGAGATCGAGACCATCCTGGCGAACACGGTGAAACCCCGTCTTTACAAAAAAAATACATAAAACTAGCCGGGCGAGGTGGCGGGCGCCTGTAGTCCCAGGTACTCGGGAGGCTGAGGCAGGAGAATGGCGTAAACCCGGGAGGCGGAGCTTGCAGCGAGCCGAGATCTTGCCACCGCACTCCAGCCTGGGCGACAGAGAGCGAGACTCCGTCTCAAACAACAACAACAAAAAAGGCCCGTCTCTGCGGCAGCGGAGACCCTGCCCCTCCTCCGTGTGCCCACTCCTTTCCGTCAATCACCGCAGCGGGGAGCAGCTATTTGAATGTCCCCGCCCCCTATCTGAAGGCCGCCCTGCCATTGGCCCCGCCCCGCCCCGCCCACCGTGGCCAGACTTTCGCGTGCCGCGGCCCCAGTACGCAGGGCGGAGACTGTGCCGACATGGAGTTGGGTCTCGCGGGCCGCCGGGTGCTGGTCACCGGGGCGGGCAAAGGTGGGCGGCGGGGAAAGGTCGGTAAAGGCCAGCGGAGGGCAGAGGCGGGCAGGGGATGTCCTCACTGAGCCGCGCTCCCGGCAGGTATCGGGCGCGGCACGGTCCAGGCGCTGCACGCGGCGGGCGCGCGGGTAGTGGCTGTGAGCCGAACACAGGCGGATCTTGACAGCCTTGTCCGCGAGGTAGGCCCCGCCGGGTCCCAGGGCTGCGAGGCGGCGAGCCAGGAGGGGGCGCCAGCCGGCGGGGGCGGTATCCCTGTGCGCGACTTCGCCTCCCCTCGCGAGCGCTGCGCTTCTCACCGCGGCCTGGGCGCCGTCGCACCGTCTTCCGGGGCTGGTGGCCTGCGTGGGAGGTCGGGTGGCCGGCAGAGCTGCCAGGGCTGCCGGGCTCAGAAAGAGGCCGAAATGGCTGCGGAGCAGGCCCCGGGCAGGAGTCGCTCGGACGCAGGGAGGAAGTGAACCGGCCGGAGGTAGCGCCTGGCTGCTGGCCCCACAGTCCTGACACCTCCGGAACTCCTAACTCCTTTCCTTGTCCAGCTGAAAGGGCACCAGCCCCAGTCCCCAGCTGTGCCGCTTGCTGGGCACAAAGCCTCTGGTAACTGCCCCCTGATACACACAGTGCCCGGGGATAGAGCCCGTGTGCGTGGACCTGGGTGACTGGGAGGCCACCGAGCGGGCGCTGGGCAGCGTGGGCCCCGTGGACCTGCTGGTGAACAACGCCGCTGTCGCCCTGCTGCAGCCCTTCCTGGAGGTCACCAAGGACGCCTTTGACAGGTGAGCCTGTGAGGGCGGAGAAACCTCAGGGAGGGGCTGTCCCGGAGGAGGCAGCAGCCCTAATCTCTGACCAGGGTCTGCCCCTCGGCCTCTAGATCCTTTGAAGTGAACCTGCGTGCGGTCATCCAGGTGTCACAGGTGAGCTGCCCTGCGGGCTGGACGAGAATTCTGAAGAGTGGTGTCAGCTCTGCCTCACGGTCTCACTGCAATTTCAGATTGTGGCCAGGGGCTTAATAGCCCGGGGAGCCCCGGGGGCCATCGTGAACATCTCCAGCCAGTGCTCCCAGAGGGCAGTAACTAACCATAGCGTCTACTGTGAGTACCCCAGCTGTGCCTTCAGCCCCACCCCCACCCCAGCCTCACCCTCATCACCAACCCCAGCCACAGCCAGCTTGGGTTCCTCTTCACAGGCTCCACCAAGGGTGCCCTGGACATGCTGACCAAGGTGATGGCCCTAGAGCTCGGGCCCCACAAGGTGAGCAGGGCTGGGGTACCTCCCCCAACCTAGGGCACCCTACTCGCCCTGCTGACCCCAGCTGTCCCGGTGTAGATCCGAGTGAATGCAGTAAACCCCACAGTGGTGATGACGCACATGGGCCAGGCCAACTGGAGTGACCCCTACAAGGCCAAGACTATGCTGGACCGAATCCCACTTGGCAAGTTTGCTGGTGAGTCAGGTGGGAGATCAGCCAGCGTGGTGCCAGCAGCCCCTGTGCGTGCCCTGGGCAGGGGTGGGAGGGAAAGATGGGCGACAGCCTCCTTCATCTATGCCCCTGACCCCCGCCCTGCCCACAGAGGTAGAGCATGTGGTGGATGCCATCCTCTTTCTGCTGAGTGACCGAAGCGGCATGACCACGGGCTCCACTCTGCCGGTGGAAGGGGGCTTCTGGGCCAACTGAGCTCCCTCCACACACCTCAAACCCCACGCCGTGCCCATCCTACCCCCAATCCCTCCAATAAACCTGATTCTGCTGCCCAGGCTATATGCTATTCCTAGGCTGCGAGCAGGTAGCTGGGGGCTTGGGGCCTGGTATGGAATGCGGGCAGAGACCCATGAGATTCATATTCCAATCCAAGGCGGAGCCCGGCTCCCACTCCTGAGGTCTTCAGGCCTGGCCAGTTTGCTGTCAGGGAGGTAGGAGGCGGTGAAAGGCCAGCTCCTAAAGAGGGTGGTGAATGTCAGCAAGGTTGGCCTTTGGACCTGTCCAGAACCTCTGGGGTGAGACAGTGTGTGCATGTACGGGTTGATCACCTGCTCTGTGAGTGTACGGTTGGCTCCTCCTCCTTTAAGCTAATGAGTAAGACAAACGGGGAAACAAGGAGGATGTGACGCTTCTGCACTTCGTCAGTGACCTGAGCCACTTTGTTGAATCAGATGGTCTTTGGATACTAGAACAGCATTTCCTCAACTTGTGCTGTTCACAATGTAATGAACAGACACAGCACCCTGAAGTCTAATCTACAGTTTAATCATCTTAAGTCTAGACAAGTAACTGTAAATCAAGTCCCAATATGAAGAATTTGCCAATTCCCATGGTGTAAACACTCCTACCACAGCTGATTTCAAGCTACCAGTTAGATGCCATTGAATGTGGAGCTGGAAGAGATGCCCTCAACACCCCATTATGTGGTGTCTGTGTCCATAGGTCCTGCAGATGTACATAACCCAGGGGCAGAGAAAAAAGCCATGTGTGCAGAAATAACTAGGAAGTGATGTTTGTTGATTTTGCTTTTAATAACACAAATTGTAAACTTCTATAACTTAATTGTTAATGATCATTGACAACTGGCTAGCAAAATTCTTGAGAATTCCGCAGTCGGCTTTCCCGAGCCAGTAGGAGCTGCCCCCACACAGTACCAGGCGGAAGCAGACGGTGGCCCCTCCAATCCCGAGTGACTCCAAGCCTGGGACCTTGGTTCAGGGCCCACCGTTTCTGGCTTCAGCATCAGCAGACTGTGCTGGGTTGCTGCTCTCTTTGCTTTCCACACCACACCCCGACCCCCGTGCCCTCCTCCACCCTGCCCCTCCGCCTGGATTGCCCTTACTCCCAGTGCCAGCCAGAGGAGCCGAGGGATGGGGGGAGGCTGCCCTGGCTCCCATGGGGCTCCATGAGGCCTGACCTGCTTCAGCCTCTTTTCAGACTGTCCCAGTCAGCACAACAGGAGCTGCCTGAGAACCAGGCCTGCCTCTCCCCGACATGTGCCCTCCCAGAGGCGCACATCAGCCTGAGGGAGGCCTTGTACACAGCCAGGCTAACATCCCAAGCGCTCAATGCACGAGCTATTGCTTTGATCTGGGTGGGCTCCTTTGGGGGCTCAGCAGGCCCCTCTTCCCTGGGGTGGGGTGGAGGAAGCTTAGTGCTGTCCTCTAGGAACTCAGCTCCGAGGTGAGGTGCGGCTGGGGTGGCAACCTGCTCTGCACCATCACTTGGGGGAATTAGGAGCAAACCGCCCCAGGGCAGAAGGGCAGGTAGTGAGAGGCAAGAGGTGTAGGTGGAGAATGTTTATTGTATAAAATAAGAAGGGGCCGCCCCGCCTTGGGGCGCAATGGACAGAACTCCCCCCCACCCTCCCCCTCCAGGGAAGCCCATCCTGGGGCTTCCCTGCACCTGCACCTGCCCCTGCAGCCCTGAGGGAGACCCTGCTCCCTCCTGGCCTCCGGCGGGGGCCAGGGAAGGCTGGAGCCACACCCCAGAATGAGGCAGCAGAGAGGACAGGATCCTGCCGCCCAGCCTCATCCCCATGCTTCCCCCCTGCCCACCCTAACCGCTCCCCACAGCCGACTCAGGGACACCACACGTCTCGACACAACAGCAGACACGTCTAGGGCTGCTCCCCGCCAGCCCTCAGGCTCAGGTGTGCCAGGGCTCTAGAAGACCGTGCACTTCTTCCCTGGCTTCTTCACTGGGGGCGGGCAGAGCACTGCGCGGATTGCCTCGTCAAACACTGTCTTCAGGCCCCGCTGGGTCAGGGCTGAGCACTCCAGGTACTTCACAGAGCCTAGGCAGTGAGGCGGGGAGACAATGAGAGTCGGGTACAACGAAGCCTCCCCACCCCTCCCCTGCATGCCGCCTGCGCCTACCCACCAATCTCCCGGGCCATGGCCAGGCCCTGTGGGTAGGTGATGGGCGCCAGCTTCTTGTCCCGCAGCCGCTCAATGGTGTCCTTGTCGTCGCGGAGGTCCAGCTTGGTGCCCACCAGGAGGATGGGTGTGTGGGGGCAGTGGTGCCGCACCTCCGGGTACCACTGCAGGGACAAACGCTCTGACCCCTAGGCCCGGAGTCTGCTACCCCAGCCCCACCTGAGCAAGTCACGGCCCTCGGGGACTTTCCCCACTGCTCCAGAGCTACACTTGGCTCTTCTTCCTTAAAGGGGTGACCAGGGGCGTATTTGGTGGGGAGATACTGAGAAAAAATACGCAGCCAGAGAACCTGGAGATCCTCCCAGGGCCTCCCAGCCAAGGCCCATTCTCAGCAGGCAGGCAGCCCCTCCGTTCTGAGAGCTGCGCCCACCACCACTACGCCACCCCATCAGCCCCCACGATCATTTTCAGACCCCACCCCATGTGCCTACTCCAGGCAGAACCGTATCTCAACTGCCTCTAAAGGACAACTTGTCGGGGCAGGTTCTGGGGCAAGCCCTCTCCCCACAGGGGCCCCCAGCCTTGCCCTACCTTGGCACGAACGTTCTCAAAGGAGGCCGGGCTCACCAGGGAGAAGCAGATCAGAAAGACGTCCTTGGGAAGAAGGTGGGGCCTGGTGGAGTGGTCAAGGGCTCCCCAGGGCACTGCTCCCTCCCTCTTCCGGACCTCAGGGACCCACCCAGCTCCCGGGGCTGGCCCCGTTGTCACCTACAGTTTGGGGGTAGGAAAGTGGCCGCAGCCGATCATAGTCCTCCTGCCCCGCCGTGTCCCACAGCCCCAGGTTGACCGGCTTCCCGTCCACCATCACGTTGGCCGAGTAGTTGTCAAAACTGCAGAGTAGTGAGGGCAGGGTCAGGGCTTCGGAGGGGTCCCAGAAACCCCTGGCCCTGCCGGCCTGTGTCTTGGGTTTCACAACTCTGCACGGAACTAGAACTCTAGCCAGCACCTCAGCCCCAGCCGGGAAGCCCAGAGACAGGGCCACCTGAGCCGACATGGAAGCCCAGGGGAGATCCTGCCCATGAATCCCCCATGCCACACTCACACGGAGGGCCTGTGCTCTCCCGGGAAGCCCCCACACTCACACGGAGGGCCTGTGCTCTCCCGGGAAGCCCCCACACTCACACGGTGGGGATGTACTCTCCGGGGAAGGCGTTGGTCGTGTAGCTGATCAGCAAGCATGTCTTCCCCACGGCGCTGCGGACAGGGCAAGCCACGTGGCTCCCAGGCCCGGCCTCGGACCCTCTGCCCAACAAGGGCAAACCCCTCCCCAGCAGCCAGAGGCGAGTTAGGGTGTCTGGGGTGGAGACGGGGGTCCCAGCCCACCAGATCCGCGGCGACCTAGGGCTGGAGGACGACCAGGGCAGGCCGGGCTCCGGGGGCTGGGGTGGTGAATGGGGGCGCAGGGCGCCCAACATTGGCGCCCCAGGCAGAGGCCCCGACTCGAGGGTGGCGGCAGGAGAGGGTGGGGCCGGCGAAGGGTTCAGCCCAGGTGAGAGGCCTGGCCCCACCCACTAGGAGGACAGGGCGGCGGCCCCGCCTCACCGGCAACCAGCCCGGGCGGGAGCCGGGCAGCATCAGGTGGGCCCGAGCTGGAGGCCCGCGGAACCCGCCCCGCCCCACCCCGCCCCCCTCGGCCCCGGGGCGCACGCGGCTCGGGCGGGGTACTGCGGGGCCGCCTCGCGAGGACCCGGGCGCCACCCCCGCCCCGCCCCGGCTGCGCCCTGAACCCCCGAGCTCCCCCGGCCCAGCCCAGCCGAGCAACCTCCGGGCCGCGCACTCACCCGTCGCCGACCACCACGCACTTGATGGCCTGCATGGGCGCGGGCCGGGCGGCGGCGGGCGCGGCCGCGAGCCGAGCTGCGGAGAAATGCCCGGCGCCGCAGCGGCCGCGGACCCGAGCGCCGAGCGAGCGGCCGGAGACAGCCGAGCGCCGCCGAGCGCCGGGCGCGGAGACAGCCGAGCGCGGCCGGCGGGGGACGGGGGCGGAGGCGGGTGGGGGGCGCCCGGCCGCGCGGCTTTGGGGGCGGGGCCGCCCGAACCCGGGCAGAGCTGCGCGAGCCGCGGAGCCCCCGCCTCCAGCGCGTCCCCGGCCCGGGGGGGGTCTCCTGCAGGTCCCTCGGGGCGCCTCGCAGGCCGGAGAGAGCCCAGCGACCTGGACCCAGCGGGGACGGCTGCGCGCGCTGCGCGTTCTCGGGGACCCGCCCCCTGCTGCCGGGAGCCAGCTGGGAACTCCGGGGTCTGCAGCCGCCCGAACCCCCAGACGGACAGCCCCAGCGGCCCTCCCGTCCCTCCAGGCAGCGGCGAGGAGGGGCGAACGGCCGCACCCCGGCAGGCCCTCCGTGCAGGGCTGGGGGCAGAGGGCCGCGCGTTTGGAGAGAGGCACGGAGGGTCGCGCGTTTGGAGGGAGAGGCGAGGCCAGAATGTATCACAAAGTGCAAACGCGCTGTATTTCCAAACCCCGCCGCGCGCAGGCAGCCGCAGCGTTCACGATGACATCGCAAAAGGCGAGGGGGAGACGCGCCCGCGGGATCCCTTCCCGGTGCGCTTCCAGGTGGCGTCGACCGGGAAGGGGCAGCGAGGGAGCCCTTCCCAGGCGCCTCCCACGGGATCGCCCGGCAGCCGCGGCACCACCTCCAGTCGCTGCAACCCCCGCGTGGAACAGACGACCCGGGTCTCAAGGGGCGGCCCGGGCGGGAGGCGGCCCCCGGTCCAAGAAATCTCGGGCGCCGCCTGATGTACTCCTACTGCGCCCGGGTCCTCCCGGCCTGCCTCACTTTGGGGGGCTTAGGGTCCTCACGGGGGACCCCTGCACGTAAGCCAGGACGGCGTTCTGCAGGAAGCTCGCTCTCTGGGCCTCCTCGTCCCGGATGCGGGCGATCTCCGCCTCCCGGAGCCGCAGCTTCTCCCGGAGAGACGCGTTTTCGCTCTCCCTGTCCAGCAGCGCCTCTCGGTGGTCGCTCGCCATCACTGCAGGGCAAGGAGCGCAGTGAGCGGGCGCAGTCCCAGCGCACCGTGGCACGGCCTCAGCACGGGAGACGTGGCCAGCCCCGCTCTCTGGCTAGCCTCACGTCCCACCAGTGGGCGGCGGGAGGGCGAGGGTCTGGCTCACCTTTCAGCTGGCGCTCCAGGGCCGCCGCCTTCTCCCTCAGCGCCTCCTGAGCCGCCAGCTCTGCCTGCAGCCGGCCGTTCTGCTCCTGCAGCTCCACGCGCACCCTGCTCACCTCGGCCACCCTTTCCTGGTCCTTGAGGCTCAGCTCCTGCCAGGCACGAAGGTTGGGGAGTAAGGTGAGGGGTCGGGGCCTAGCACGCCCGGGGGTCCCCGCTGGAGCCCCGGCTACCTGCTGCAGCTCTTCCAGGCGCCGCCGCAGGCTCTCGACTTGCAGGCCCAGCTGGCTGGCCCGGGTCTGGGCCTCGGCCACCGCCTGCCTCTGCTGCAGGCAAGCGCCCTGCGCCTCGTCCCGTGCCTGCGCCAGCAGTCGCAGCTTGTCCTCCAGGTGAGCCAGACGCTGTCGCTGTGAGCACAGGAGCCGCCATGGAGAATGAGGGGCTCAGCCTGAGCTCACCTGAGGGAATGTCGGCATGGGCACGACCCCACCCCTCTGCAGGACTGGCTGCTCTAGTTACTAGGACTCTGAACCCGCACCCCTGGCAGCCACCTCCTCCAGATGCCCTCTGGGCTCCCCTCCTCCCTCTCCGGTCACACCACCCTTCCAGTCCCTCCATGCGTGTAGTCACAGGCTGCAGAGATGAGCCAAACCTTTCCACTATCTCAGGCCCTGATCTAAGGCTGAAGCTGACCCAGCAGCCTCCAGGGTGTGCTAATCTGACCTCAACACCACACTCCCGCCTCCCCACTCAGACCGCAGCTCTGGAGTCTGCATGCGGACGGTGATGTTGGGCAGCCTGGAGGGTGGTGGACATCTGTGTGGCTCACCTCCTCCAGGTGGGCCTGGTTCTTGGCCTTGATCAGCTCCTCCTCCGCCTGGCCACGCTCGCTGAGTGCCGCTGCTTTCACTCGGCCCAACTCCTACGTAGACAGCCACCTGCCAGTGCGTTCTCCTGTCCCTGGCCCAAGGCCCTTTTCTCTCTGGCCCATCCAGCCAACACCAACCAGGGGAGCTCCTCTCTGCCAGCCTCCTGAGGGCCACGCAAGCTGCTCTGCCACCTAGCTCGCTGAGCAAGGTGCTTACGGCCAACGGAGCCCGAATGCCACCTAAGTCTCTCTGGCTTCTTGGGCACACTGGTGGGTGGGTCCCCAAAGTGGGACTTATGAGGCTCTGAGGCCAGGAAGGGGTCTCTGTGGTCCTGAGGTGGTGAACATCAGGGGTGCCTGCCTTGTTCAGCCCAGGGTTAAGGCAGAGCTTGGCCCTGCCTGGTGGGTGCTCACCTCTTCCAGGGACAGCCGAGCAGCCTCCAGCCTCTGCACCCGCTCCTGCATGGCCCTCTCACTCTCCTCCAGGTGCCGGGTCATGTGCTCCACCTGCTCAGGGGCAGGAATTGTGGGGCCAGGCTGGAGAGCCGGACCTCCCTACCTTCCCCCCATGGACTCCCCACCCTGGAAGGCAGGCGTCTCTTGGGATCCTTGTTCATTCTGAGAAAGCACCGCCTCGGGTGGCCTAGCAGGAAACTACCCTAGCATGTGCACCCTGCACAGGTGGGGCTCGGTGTCTCTTCAGTGGCAGCCTGTACTACGGCTGAGGCATGGCCGGGGTCCCCTCCCAGCCCCAATAGAAGGTTCCGGGTCTGACATCCGCTCAGGCTGGCAAAATACAGCCACCCAGTGACCCCAGGTTGGCAAGGGGAACTCCCACCAGGCATGTGCTTTGGGGACACCTGCATGACACCAAGGACAGAGGCTGAGGAGCGTTAGAGGCCAGATGAGGCCAACAAAGAGGGCACCTCCTTGATGCGCAGGCTTTCTGAGTCCTCCAGGCTCTGTCTGCACCTTCTCTTCTCCATGTCCAGGCGCTCTGGAAGCCCAGGGGGCAGAGCGTGTGTAAGCATCCCCTGGGGGACCCTGTCCCCAGGGTGCCCATCCCCAACCCTTCCACAGCAGGCCTGCCCATGCCCACCCTCGGCCTGGATGGCCCGCATCTTCAGCTCGGCTGATGTGCTGGTCAGTTCCTGCCTGGTCTGGAACAGCTGCTCCTGCTGACACCTGACCTTCCGCTCCAACTCCTCTACCTGGAAAGCCGGCACGAGAGAGGGAAGCTGCAGCCCTGCCGTGCCCACCCTGGGCTCCCTGGCTCCCCCACAGCTACCTGGCTTTGCAGAAGCAGGTTCTTTTCATTGGCAGCAGACAAGTCTCTGAGGAGCTTAGACTCCCGCTCCGCAGCTTCCTGGGAGGGGAACGTGGTATGGGCTGTGAGGGTCACGAAGCTGCCACCCATCCCTTGGCCCACCCCTCTCAAGCCCGCCCACCCACCTGCTGCTCCAGCTTGAGCTCCTTGGCCTGCCTCTGCGATAGGCTCAGCTGCTCCTGCTCCGCTGTGGCCAGGAGTTCCCCCAGGTCCTGGGCCTTCTGCTCTGACAGAGCCAGGGCGGCCTCCGTCATCTGCAGCCTGCAGAAAGGAAGGGCAGCACCCCCGCCCCGGCTGGAGCTTCATGTGCCTTACAAAGGCCTCGCTGCTCTCACTGTTGCTGGGCACCTAGTCAATCCCAGCCAGCAACCGCCTCCTCCAGGAAGACTTCTGGGTTACTGCCCCAGCCTCACCATTTCCCAACTCTACTTTGCAAACAGGACTTGCACACAGGCTCACACCACCCTCCTCTGTGCTGTGGGCACGTCTCTGAAGTATCCTGAGCCACCCCCTACTTACTTGGCCTTGAGAGCGTTGATGATGGAGTGCCTCTCATTCAGGGCTTCCTGAAGCTGTCCTACACGGGCTGCCGACGCACTGTGGGCAGAGAGGAGGGTGCAGAGTCACCCAAACCCCAGAGCGCTCCCGTACGCCTCTGGCCTTGGTAGCTGCTGCTGTTCCTTAAGCATCTACGGTCGCCTGGGCACTGAGCCTCCAGCCACCACCTCGTGGCCTCACTTGTGGGCTCAGGTTGGTCCCACCTGAGTCTGAGCCAGGACCCGATCCCTGAAGCCTTGCCTTGCCCCTGCCCTGGGCCCGCTCACCTGCTGCTCTTGGCCATCTCTTCCCGCTGCTTATCAATGGTCTCCATCAAGTCCAGAAACTGGGGACAGAGACAGCCACAGCCCTGTCAGAGCACCTACAGCCTGTCCACCCAACCTTCTCCGGGGAAGGAGAGCCGGTGCCCACCAACACAGCAAGGCAGCAAAAGGTTCCACCCACAGCGCCCTGTCTCCTTCACAGGAAGGGTGGCTCCTGCAGAGTGAGGCCTTGGGGCTCAGACACCAGCTCCCCAAGGAAGCCCACCTGCAGGAGATCAGACCAGGAGGCCGCCCCTCCTTCCTGGTACGAGCCACTCGGACAGGCTCTGGGGCCCCAGGTGGGTAGACCACGGGGCCGAGGGAGGCAGGACATGGCCAGGCCCTCCAGCCACGAGCAGCTCCAAGCTCAGTGAAGGCGCCATTCTCACCTGCTTGGACTTCTCCTCCCGGAGGTGCTGGACCTCCTTGCTGAGGACATGAGTGCGGGCTTGGTTCTCCTGGAAGGTGGTGAGCCGGTCCTGGCTGTGGCCCATGGCTTGCTCTGCAGAAGGAGCTGTGTCAGCCGGGCGCAGGGGCTCATGCCTGGAATCCCAGCACTTTGGGAGGTTGAGGTGGGTGGATCACCTGAGGTCAGGGGTTTGAGACCAGCCTGGCCAACATGGTGAAACCCTATCTCTACTAAAAATGCAAAAAATTAGCCATGCATAGTATTGCACACCTGTAATCCCAGCTACTCGGGAGGCTGAGGCAGGAGAATCGCTTGAACCCGGGAGGTGGAAGCTGCAGTGAGCCGAGATTGTGCCACTGCACTCCAGCCTGGGTGACAGAGCGAACTCAGTCACACACACACACAAGGAGCTGTGTCACCCCGGAGCTGCTTAGCCTCAGGAGTGGCTGGTGGCCACCGGCCCTGCACCCGGCAGCTGGCTGCTTGGGAATCTATGCCTTGTAGGGCAACGTCTCACCTGGCAAGTCAGGGGTGCCCCCTCAGTGCATGAGGGTGGAAGGTGCTTCATGGGGTTGGGGCTGTCAGCAGGAGGCACCTGGTGTTGGGGGGCGCGGGCACACGTGTGGCAGAGGTGGTGGGGGCTGCTACACCGCAAAAGACGAGGGCCATCCTGGGGCATCTGGCCACCATCCCAAAGGTCAAGGGGCACCGCACAATGCTGAGGCGAACGCTGTGCCCAGCTCATGTTCTGGAAAGATCTGGGTGGCATGTGGCTAGGGGGCAGAGGTCAGGAGCGATGACAACACCCAGGGCAGCACTGAGGCAAAGCCAGGGACGGTGCAGCTGGAGCCAGAGGCCAGGCAGAGCCAGCAGAAGGGGGGAGCCTCAGCACAGGGGCCGGAAGAGGCTGCCGCTGTGTGCGGATTAGGGAGTACGGGGCCTGGCAAAGTTCTCAGCTGGGTCTGGGGCACTGGGGCCTAAGGCTGAGACATCAGCTGCAAGGATTTGGGGTCGCTGGTGGGAGGGAATGTGGAGGCCAGCATAGGCCAGGAGGCCCCACCTCTCATGACTCACATGTAGGGCCACAAACTCAGGGTGACCAGGGAGCCTTCCTGGCCAAGGCCTGGGCCACCTGAAACATCAGCAAAGCCATCAAGGCCAGGGCTGTGAGCCACACGGCTTCAGCTTTCCCAGCTGTGAAATGGGCACCCTGCCACTGCACAGGTCCTAAGAACTCAGCAAGCACACAGGGCACCTCAGACAGTGCCAATGTGTGGTCGACGCCAATCAAGTGCCAAACAGGTGCCCCACGACCCCTCTGCTCCTTCCCGCTTCCCCGGGCTCTCAGGCTGCTCTCCTCATCAGTTCCAGTCCTGAGCCGAGCACCCCGACCTCAGCGGACAGGCCTCTGTCAAAGGCTGACACATGGCTCCACACAGCCCCGCACCGTACCCACGGCTCTGAGGACATCTCCGGGGACGTTGTTCCCAGCCAGGTCCAGCCTCCACAGGGTTCTGTTGCTGGGGAGACAGTTCATGAGGGCCCGGCCTCCCAGGAGGCCAATGTTATTCCAGCGCAGGTCTGGAAGGAAACCTGTAGTCACAAGACAGAATGCACCTGGCAGAGGGGGAGCTGGCCTGGCTGGGGTGCTTCCCTGGGGTCACTGCCTGTAGTCACAAGACAGAATGCACCTGGCAGAGGGGGAGCTGGCCTGGCTGGGGTGCTTCCCTGGGGTCACTGCCTGTAGTCACAAGACAGAATGCACCTGGCAGAGGGGGAGCTGGCCTGGCTGGGGTGCTTCCCTGGGGTCACTGCCTTGTGGTCAACAGAGCAGGAACGCAGGCAAGTCCCCTAGCCCCTTACTTCCAAGAGCAAAGGCAGCCTCAGAGGGATGAAGGAGCCTGAGGCGCCTGGGAAGCCTCACCCAGCTGCTGGAGGGTGGTGTTGCCCTTCAGGGCGAGGGCCAGCTCCTCAGCGCCCTTGTGATTGATCTGGTTGTTGCGGAGGTCCAGCTGCTGCAGGGTGCCGTTGGCCGCCAGGCCCCCGCAGAAGGTGGCAAAGGCATCGTCCCACGTGCCCAGGCTGTTCCACTCCAGCGAAAGGCTGCAGGAGGGGCAGGAGCCAGAGTTCGCCTGGGGGACTGCCTGGCCTGTGGGGTCCAGGGCTTAGGGACAGGTGTGGGCTTGGGGTCTGATGGGCCGGAGCCTCTGACTACTCCCTGCCAGCGTATGTGAAACACGGGCAACTGGCAGTGTGGAACTCGGGCTGCAGAACCATGTGCTCTGGGGCCAGTCCTCAACCACAGAGACAGGGCCCGCGGTGATGGTGGGCCCGGACCACCCCCACCTCTGAATGGACTTGTTCTGTCGGAGGAGTCTTCCCAGAGCCTCGGCCCCTGCGGCCCGAAGGTTGTTGCCCTAGGAGAGAAACAGGCCGTCAGTCACTCCCATGCCCTGATTGGCTCTGAATTTCCGCCCGTGCCCCAAGGGCCTTGGTCAGCCAGGGGACAAGGCTGGGGTGCACTCTGCTGGGAGGTGCAGCCTCCCTCAGCTCCTGGGCTCCCTGCCTTTAGGGGGCTTCCAAGGGCCGGCTTGTTTGCCGACATGAACTCTTGCTCCGGAGATGGTCACACCCAGGAGGCCATCAGAGAACAGCCTGGGGACTCACAGACAGTTTCCAGCCACCTGCCCAGACCCCCGGCCCCTGAGACCTGGCATCTTCCCCCTCTCCTCTTGCCCTTGGGTGGCACACTTGGACACTCAAGAGCGCAGGTATCTCACCTTTAAGTCCAGAAAGCGCAGCACGGTGTTGGCACACAGGCCTCGGAGCAGCAGTGTGGCCCCTGTGTAAGGGGGGCCAGCGGTCACTCTCTGCCCCTGCTGACCCCAAGATCCTCCCCGTTGGCCCCTTTTCAGGGCATCTCCCTAGACCCAGGGAGGGACAACTGTCCCGGTGGTCTGGGTTGGCGCTGGCCAAGAGTCTCGCTATGAAGTCATGTTTGAAACACCTGCGGCCCCTGTCAGGCACCAAGCCAGGCTCAGCACGCGGGGAACCAGGTAAGCGGGGCATGTCAAGGTCTCTCCCCTGTCATACAGAGGAACTGTCCTCTACTCCCAGGTGCAGGAAGGGGCGCCCCTGCTCGCTTTAACTACGGCACAGAAAAAGGAGAGCCTGGAGAGGAAGCGACCTCTGGGGCTGCCGAGGCAACGGTGTGGGCAGCTAAGGAGCAGAGGGATCCACCCCGCCACGCCTGCCCACCTTCCTCGCTGAGCATGCAGTCACTCAGGACCAGCTCCGTGCACAGCATCTCCCTCGGCAGCAGCTTGCCCAGGGCCCTGCAGGTCTCCACCGTCAGGCTCTGCGTGGCCAGGTCCAGCCGGCCCCTGGGAAGCTGGTGCAGCTGCTGCAGGACAGCCTCCTGGGGCTCGGCCCCACTCTCCCTGCACAGGCGGCTGTAGGAGCGCCGGAACTCCTCCATGACCCGCGGGGCCGGCAGGGCCTCCTCCGCATGCTCCCGCAGCTGCTTAAAGGGAGCCGCCCGGTGCGGAGCAGTCCCAGCGCCGAGTACGGGAGACGGGGCCTCCGCTGACCCAGACGAAGAGCAATCCGAGTGGGCTCCGCGGGCGGGAGGTCCTGGAGCGCGGGGCTGGGCGGTAGTCAAGGTCCGCTTTGGGCTGGGGCCCCCCAGTGCTTGGGGACTACCCGTGCAGGAAGCAGGCAGGCGCGTCGCGCGACCCCACCCGGCCCTGCCGCGCCTGCAGCCCCGACCCCCGCCCTCGCGACTGCCGCGTCGGGGCCTCAGTATCCAGGAAGAACAAGGCGCGCCGGGAGAGGCCGCGGGAACTACAACTCCCAGCAGGCTCTGCGCAGGCAGCTCTCGGTGCGGGCCAATGAAAACAAAGGAACTGGCGCGCCCTTCTGGTCGCAGGCTGAAAGGGGGCAGCGCGCTCCAGGCTCATTGGCTAGCGGCATGAGGGTGGGGCCCCGAGGGGGCATGCTCCAGGCTCATTGGCTGACGGACGTGAGGGAGGTGCGCCGGAAGGGCGCGCTCCGGGTTCATTGGCTGAGGGGCGTGAGGGCGGGGCTGCTGGAGGGCGCGCTCCAGCCTCATTGGCTGAGGCATTGGGGCGGGGCTCCGAGAGAAGGCGCTCCGGGTTCTTTGGCTAGGGAGCGGGGCGGGGCTCCGAGGGCGCGCTCTGCTCTCATTGGCTGGAGGGGCGGGGTTCCGGAGGGCGTGCGTCGAGGCTGCGATCATGGAGGGAGCCGGAGCTGGAGCCGGCTTCCGGAAGGTGAGGGCCGGCAGGTAGGGGCCAGGCGGGTGTGGACGCTCCGTCCCGACCCCACGCGTGACACCGTGAGGGCCAGACGCCAGCCCCCGCGCCGCCCACCTGTGTCTTTGAGGTTGGGCCCGTTCTCAGACTCCGACCCCAGCCCGACCGCGCGCCCCGCGCCCTCCTGGGCGGGGGTCTCGCAGCTAGTAGGAGGGCGCGTGGGGCAGCCGGAGCTGCGGGAAGGTGGAAAGGGTCTGCAGAAACAGGCAGGGGTGGGCGCCGTCATGGCGGAGTCCAAGCCGGCGAAGAGAGAGGAGGAGCTGGGCCGCCGCCCTGCGCCCTGAGCCTGGGGTCTCCTGTTAAGGGGAGATCAGGCCCCAGGACGGGGACAGTGAGACCGTCCAGCCCGAGGAGCCGGCAGGACCTACCCTAGCCGCCAGGCACAGTGGTTTCCCTTTTGCCTGCTCCATAGTGGGCACCAGCACTGGGCTAGGAACGCGTGGTTTCCTCGGTACTCCACGTTACTCACACTTGACACGGATTAACCCCACCCGCGAGTGGGGAAACTGAGGCACGGGGGCGTTAAGTGACTCAGCAGAGCTAGGGTCAGACCCAGGCCGTCTGAGCCAGGATCCGCCCAGGCTGCAGGGCGTGCCCCGCTCTTCCCTGCCCCTGGCAAGTGGAGCTCTCACAGGGTGCCATGTGCAGAGTCCATGTGCGGGGTCCCATCAGTGCAGGCAGAGTGGTTTCTGAGCCTTTCTTTCTTTTGCTCTACCTGAAGGTTGGGGCACTGAGCTTCCTCGATGTCAGCAGGGCCTCGTGGGCCTCTGTGGCCTGGGAAGGGAGGGTCTCAGGCCCTTGTGAACCCGTCGTGGGGGGAGGGCTTCAGGGAAGTCCTGTAGAAGCAGGGAGAATTCTTTGTTTCTCCTGCATCAGGCCCTGCTTTATCACCCAAGACAGCAGGGGGTCAGTGTGGGGCACTCTGGTGGAGTTGCTGAAGATTCTCGCCAGAACTCAGTCACTGAGGCATGGGCCACCTCACTGGGTGGTTGGGAGAATCCCCCAGGTTAGAGTAGCTCAAAGGCCACTGCCGGAGAGGGGGCACTGGGTACACACCCCAGGAGGTCATGTGTTCTCTCCATCAAGCCCACCTGACAACTAGAGGCCCGAGGGCTCTGGCCAGAGCTGGAGTTGCGGTCATTGCAGAGGATGAGTGTGAAGATGATGGGGAGCAGGGGGCCTGCAGCCCTGGTGTGGCACCCACAGGTCATGGGGCAAAGCTGGGTGTGTCCCAGGCCCTCCCACAACTGCCCCAGTGCTGGGCCTACCATCCGAGGCCGCTGCCGGTGTACGGAGCAGCCCCTTGGATTGTCAAGGCAGCTCTGGCATCCGCCACTCTCTGGCATGGGGTCCCGGAGCAGGTGGGAAGCTAGTGCCTTCTCTACGTCTTCTGGTGCCTTTCCGGTATTGCTGGCTGTAAGCAGCAGGAAGGACCAGCAGGTGGCGCTGAGCTCATGCGGGTGGTGACTGGGACCCTGGCTAGGGGACGGCGAGGGCTCAGGACGAGCCGGGATGCTGGACCCTGCCGCCCCCTGCTGGGGAACATTCTTCACCTCCCGCGTCTCAGGGCTTCACCCATCCATGCTCTGCTTGTCACCTGCTGGACTGCTCAGGGTGAGGTGCTGTGACCTCCCTGTGGCCGATGCTGGCGGCCTGGCCGGTTGTTCACAGGTTAGTGCCTGTGTTTCTGGGCTCCTGGGTGCCCACTGCCCCTGCCCCCAGCCCTGGACACTCCATGCTGGCTCCTTTCCCAGCCACTGTGGGCCAGTGCCCGGCCTGGGCCGCCTCACTGAGTCTGGTGGCTCCACCAGCCACCTGGGGCTGCCCTCCTGAGTCTCGGCCGCCACCACTGCCGCTGCCACCCGCCACTCTGTGGATAGCTCCTGTGTTCACACAATGCATCCCAAACTGAGCTCCTGTGTCCTGGCTCCAAACTACACATGCCCACAGCCCCCCATCTCCTCAGAGCAGTGCTATCCTTTTGGGTTCTCAGCGTGGACTCCTCCCTTGTCCCTGTCCTCCGTCCATCAGGAAGGCAGAAAGGCCCTGGCTCTGCAGCCCCCCCCTTCCCCCCACCCTGGGCTTGGCAGCCAGAGTGGTCCTTTCAAATGCCAGTACTGCTTTCCACAAAAAACCTAGAAAGGACTCCGAGTTGCCTGCCACGGAGAGCTGATCAGGCCCTGGGCCCTCAGCGTCTGGCCCACCCCTCACTCCAGCCTGCGGACCACACTGGCACAGCCTAGCTCTGTACTCCCAGGACACCAGCACCTCCTGCAGGATCATGAGCACCAGGGCAGGACCGGTGGAGCTGACCCAGCACCCAGAACAGAGTTGGCACAAGCAAGGCCTTATGGGTGGCACTCCCTCAGTCCAGCCCACCTGGGAGCAGCCACCTCCAGCCTCCAGACCCAACCCGGGCTCTGCCTTCCCTGCCTCTCCACAAGGAGAGCAGAGCCATGGCCCTCCGCCGGGGATGGGAGTGCAAGATCAGGCCAGACTCAACGAGGCCTTTCTCCACTCTCCCTGGAGCCCCAGCAGCAGGGCCTGCTCCCATGTCTACAACCACTCACGCTGTAGGGAGGCTCCTTGCACAGACCTTGCGAAGAGTCCTGGCGCCCCAAGTGGAGCTGCCCACACATCCTGCTTCTCCAGCTTCTGCCACCCTAACCACTAGGCTGGCCCTTGTCCCCTGCCCTGGGGGAGGCCCAAGCACAGAGGGCGTCTCCAGCCGGAAGTCACAGCCACCGTCACCCAGAATGACCACCACCCCTGGGTGTGCGGGGGGGGAGGGCGGGGCCTGGCGCTGACACCCCCTCCCCTCCAGGAGCTGGTGAGCAGGCTGCTGCACCTGCACTTTAAGGATGACAAGACCAAAGGTGCGGGTAGGGGTGTGGGCGGGAGGTGGTCCCTGTACTTGTCCTCAGAGACCCTTTCCCGCAAGTCCGCAGGGCCAAGGCCTGGGGAGGGCGGGGGTAGGTCTGGAGCCCCCAGCCGGAGCAGTGGGTGAGGGTCCCACATGACCTCCCCTGCCTTGCAGTGAGCAGGGACGCGCTGCAGCTCACGGCGGAGTTGCTGAAGATCTTTGTTGTGGGTGAGTCCGGGGCCCATGCTCCCTCCGGGCACCGCGTCCAGAATTCTTTTTGTGTTTTCACAGCGGGAAAACCAAGAGGTGTTTTCCCCAGTTTCCCACAAGGTCCTAAACTTGGGTCTCCTGAGCCTGTTTGTCAGGTGCTGTGGCCTGGTTCTGGGGGCTGCCCGTGGGTGTGGGTAGGGGCACCGGCCCAGGCTGAGGCCCTCGCTGGGCTCGGGTTTAAGATCCCCCACCTCGCGCGTTTCTCACCGCAGAAGCAGCAGTCCGCGGGGTGCGGCAGGCCCAGGCAGAAGACGCGCTCCGTGTGGATGTGGACCAGCTGGAGAAGGTGCTCCCGCAGCTGGTGGGTGAGCGTGGGTCACGGCGCCAGTGGAGGTGCCCACCTGGCTGGCCCTAAGCACTTCTCTCCCCCACAGCTCCTGGACTTCTAGGGATCTCAGCCGTGGCTGAGGCCACCCCCAGAGGAGCCCCGGGTCCATAGAAGCAGGCCTTGTGTTTCCAGCGGCCTCTGATAACAGGCGGGGAAGGACCTGAGGAGTTTAGAGTTGATTCAAACAAGATCCCCAGGTGTCTCCAGCCTGTGCAGAAGGAGCAGGACTGCGGTGCGCTGCTGCCCTTGGAGTGTCCAGTGGGGACACTGGTGTGGGAAGGGGCAGCACCTGGGGAGTCCCTGCCTCTCCTCCCTGGGGCAACAGTGCGTACCACCCAGGGTCCTACAGGCAGGTGCTGGGAAAAGCCCGGCCAGCAGGTAGCCTGTGTGTTTGACAAACAGCGGCTGGCAGCGCCGCCTCCTGCCCACATTCCTGCCACCCGACATCAAAGCTGGCGTGTGACCTTTCCAGCCATGCGCTATTCCCCTTGGAAGATGCTTCCCCAGGCTATAAATTTGTTCTCACAAAGCAACATCAATAAATCAAAACTGTCTCTCCCAGCTCGGCCTTCTTGCCATTAATCACCAAAGTCAAACTGCTTCAAAGCCTCACTCCCCGTGTGCGCCCTTCCACTCCTGGTAAGAAAGCAAAGCACCAGGAGGACGCAGTAACACACAGCATGTGTGCGAGTGACTCGGCCCCGCCCCCAGGCGCTGCGGAACCCGGACCGCGCACACCCGCCTGGAAAATGTTCCTCCTGCCCCAGGGGTTGGGGCAGCCACAGTGGGCAGTGGCTTCCAGGAATGTTCCTGTGGCCGCAGGCAGTGGCCACAGGCAGGACCAAGACGCACAGGGTGAGAGAGTCCCTGGCCCAAGGGCCTGCTGAAATGAAGAACAGGCCTCCCCTTTTCTCCGACACTGGTCCCAAGCAGTGCCATGGGGGTGCAGGTCAGCCCCCTCAGCCATGCCCTCTGCCCACCCTTGGAGACACAGGGCTGTGGGACCTGCCTGGATGCCCCGCCCAAGTCTGGCTGCCCTCTGACTCTCGGGGGCCTCTGACATAAGCTCCACTTGTGCCAACGCTTGGGAAGTGGGCAGAGCCTTGGCCACTTCCCCTCCAGCCCACCTCACTCTCTCGTCAGAGCCCAGGACTGGAAGCACCCCAGGGGCTCTCAGCTGAGTGCCATCCTGGTGCCCCATGCAGTGAGGGGAAGGGGTAGGGAGTCAGGGTGGGAAGCACAAGAGCTGCCCCGTGGGACCATCAGAGGCGGCCCAGCCTCTCTCCTGCCCTGGTGCCCAAAGACAACTTTGAGGCAAGCCTCTTCATCCTTGATTGAGCCCCACTGGCCCCGGGAAGGCAGGGCTGCTGAGACCCACCCCTTCCCCGCTCTGCCCACCTCAGTAGGTCAGTTTGAAAGCCCTGGGAGCCTGTGGAAATCATCAGACTTGCTGGGGAGGCTGGCTGTGGGGTGGGCCAGGGCCAGAACCCAGCACTATAGCCGCTCAGGGGCAGTGGGAGGCCCAAGGTCAGGCCCTGCCCTGCAGATGTGGGGGGACCTACTAACTCCTC
This sequence comes from Rhinopithecus roxellana, assembly GCF_007565055.1. Taxonomy (NCBI): domain Eukaryota; kingdom Metazoa; phylum Chordata; class Mammalia; order Primates; family Cercopithecidae; genus Rhinopithecus; species Rhinopithecus roxellana. The sequence continues at coordinate 39,425,555 of NC_044567.1, forward strand.
CCCCAGCTCTTGGCCCAGGGCTTGGCTCCTGGGTTGCAGGTAATTTCCCCAAAAAAGCCTTTCTTCCAGCACTTCTGTTCTCCTTGGAGGAGGGATAAATAACTGTTAGGTAAAAATGAAGAGGACCCATGTGGGTTCAGGATGCAGCACCACGGTCCACCAGGCTCCTCGGGGGCCCACACCACGGTCCACCAGGCTCTCAGGCCTGGACACTGCGGTCCAGCTGAGCCAGGGCAGAGGATGGGGGCCCTTTTCTGGAGGAAGCACGACAGGAATGTGTTGAGGGATGCACAAGTCTTTATTCCTGCTGGCAGGAGAGGTGGTCCTGTGGGTGGCAGAGTGGGCACCTCGGGCTGGTGGCTCTCACCTCTTGCTGGCTGTAGTGCAAACACACCAGGGTGACCACAGGCCCTGGGCTCCTGCCACCTGGCCACCCGCCCAACAGCCCAGCTGAAGCACTCAGCCCTGCTGGCCACAGCACCTAGCCCTTCAGCCCAATGGCCCTGCCACAGCACCCGGCCCCCCACCCTCCACCCGGCCACAGCACCCTGCCTTCCACCCGGCCGCAGTACCCGGAAGCTTCAGCCACTTGGGCACCTTGCCCAGGCTCCTCTTCACAGGCTGGGCCATCCCTGGGATGGGCTCAGGGGGGCCCAGTGCCCCCTCCTCAGCAGTTGGTTCAGACTCAGGTGCAGGGTCAGGGGCTGGCGATGGGGAAGGGGACCCGGCGACCCTGGACATGCACCTAGGGGGAGGCGAAGATGCAGGTGGTAAGTGCCACCATGGGAGGTGCCCCCAGACCCACAGGCACTTACCTGGCCACCAGCATGTCGGCTGCAGATGGGGAGATGGCGTGCTCCAGCAGGCCAGGCTCCAGGTAGGCACCTGCAAGGAGGCCCAAGCTCACCCTGAGCCTCTGAGGGGGGGCCCACCCGCCATCCGCCATCCGCCCAGCATCTGCCCACCAGCACTCGGCTCTGGGAGGGCGGTGACCAGCAAGTGGCTGTCCCAGCCCTCTCTCGGGGAGGTGGTTATTGGGGGCCGCAGAGCTCCCTCTCAGACCCAAAGGAGGCCCCAGACTGAACGCCCTTCCAGGCAGCTGGCTCTGAGGTCCAGAGACAGGCTGGCCGGGCTCCAACACCGGCCCCAACCACCGACACTCACCTGCCGGCTCCTTGGCTCCAAAGTGTACCAGAGCGGCCGGGAAGAGGTTTGCCTGCAGGGAGGGCGGGGGGTCAGGGGCCGGGTGGGCACTGTGGGCAGAGCACCCCCCTGCGGTGGAAGCAGCCACACCCCCAGGGTCCGGCCCTGGTGATGGCCACAGCTCCACCATCAGGCGGGCTCTGCCTGCCCGGCCCCCATGAAGCCCTCTTCGCCCAGCTTCCTGTCTGGCACCAACCCTACCCTTGTACGGAAGGCCAGGGTGCCCTGGGACCAGCACCCTCCATGGGACCACCCCAAGCCCCAAGCCAGCTGAAGGCTGCAGCCTCGAGGGTCCTCAAGCCACGCAGCATCACAGTCCTCCCTCCTCTGGCCTCTGCACCTGAGGAAGGTGGGGCCAGGCGTGGCGGGTCCTGGCGTATGTGCCGGGACCACCGTGGAGAGGTGCAGCTGCCAGGGTGGGGTATCCCCCTCCTAGATCCAGATTCCCCCTCCCGGCTCCAGGCTGCTTGGGGCCACAGGCTGGGGGTGGGAGTGGGGCTGGGGGATGTTAAAAGATTAATAAGAGGAAGCTTCAAAGGCCAGGCCCAGGAACGCTGAAACCTCAGCCTCCAGCCAGGGGCCCAGGGACACAAACAAGGGCCGTGAATGCTTTGAAAACCCAATTGTGCCGCCTGGGATCAAAGCCTTGTGAGGAGAGAAGGGCCTGTGGGGTGGGCAGGGGCTGCCCGAATGGCCCTGAAGAGGCGCCGGAAGCTGGGGAGCCAGGAAGGGAGCACGAAAAGGACGGCGCCGGGAGAGGTCTCGGCCTCTCACAGGCGGACGGCCCAGGAAGGGAGCACGGGGAGGACGGCGCCAGGAGTGGTCTCAGCCTCTCACAGGCGGACGGCATGCTCCGTCACCACAGGGCCTCCAAGATTCACACCCAGGCTGCAACTGCTCACAGAAGCCCAGGGGACACTGCCCAGAGGCCGCTGTGGGCACAGGAGGCCTGGCCAGCCCCACCTGCAGCCCACCCGCGAGGGGCAAGAGGGCTCCCTCAGAAGCCACCGATGCAGAGAGGCACCTGGTGTTCATCACAGCCGCACAGGCCAGGACCCTCACCCGGCACTGCCCCGTGGGATGCACAGAAAGGGGCAGGCAGGACTCGGGAACGCCAGTGGAGGGAAGTAGGCTTGGTGGCTGGGCCTGGGGCACCCGGGCTCTGTCTGCGCTTCTGTGCAGGGAGCACTGAGCCAGGCAGCCTACCCAGCCTGTCCCCACATGCTTGTGCCCAGCCTTGACTCAGGAGGGATCCCACTGCTCGGACGAGGGGATGGTGGAGAGGAGGGTCAGCAGACTGGGCGGCATGGAGGCTGACCAGTGCTTGGAAAGGCTCGGCCTCTGGATGGACCCCAAAAAAGGAGCCTCCGAGAGTCCATGTCACCTCCATCCCCCACCAGTGGAAAGGGTGTTCTCTGCCCTGGTTCCCAGGCGCCATTTCAGTAAGGGACCCCGGGTGAATGGAACCACCCGGTCACCAAGCTGGGGCGAGAAAAGGAAGGTGGGTCACACCATCGCCCCAGCCACCCAGAGCAGGGCCCAGGACGGGCCTTGGAGGGAGGCTCAGGCTGAGGGGCCTTTCCCCACCAGCACTGTCCCAGGAGATCTCAGGCTGCCCCTGCCTGGCTCCCTCGGCTGACAGGGAGAAGTGGGGGCGCCCGCCCTGCCCTGACACAGCCTGAGGGCCTGGAGCCGGCCCCTCCCTAGCTGCTGTCCAGGACACTGGGGTCCCAAATCCGGCCACCTCTCTGCTGCCAGCCCCTTACCCCACTCAGTGTTGCCAAGAAGAGTTTCCGAAAGGAGGCCCACGCCAACCCCCATGGGGCAGCAACTCTGCAGGGGCTGCATGCACACGTGGCCCAGCGCCCTGGTCGCCCCCTCCAAAGAGAACGGCACCACCCTCGGGGAAATGAAGCCAAGAGAGGAGCCCTTACAGCCCAAGACACCCAGGAGGGAGGTGGCACCATGGTGCCTGGGCAGGGAGATGGCACCACAGTGCCCGGGAGGCGGCACCACGGTGCCCGGGAGGGAGAGACGGGGCATCCACCCACAGAGCGGGAGCGGGGACTGCAGGCGCCATCCCACCTTCTGCAAGACCATTTGTCAACAAGGAACATTTCAGAGGGTCCAGGTGGGGCAGGGCCTGGTGGGTGGGAGGAAGGGGCCTGTCGTTCCCAGAGAGGCCCTGGCAGTGGGCAACACAGCAGTACAGGACGGGGCTGTCCTGGGTGGAAAGGGAGGACAGAATTGGCTAGGGGTGGGCGCCCAGCAGGCACTCAGGCCGGAAGTGCCAGTCACTCCCTCCCAGGTGGGTGGCCAGTGTCCTGGCAGAGGGTCCCCCGAGGCAGCCTGAGAGCTCCAACAAACAGAGGGTGTTAGGAGCCAGGCTTGCCCCACCAAAGCCAACGGAAGGAAGCCCAAACAGCAGAGACTTTGAAGAGATAAGTGACGTGACCGTGACATCAAAGGTGGGCCTAGTCCAGGATGACCTTCCTTATGACATGAGGACGCGGACCGCACACAGAGGTGACCGTGCCAGCCCTGACGCCCAGGGCCAGGAAGCAGGTTTCAGGCAGCAGTGGGGGCTTTGTTCCCATAGTGGTGCCCCCACACTGCTCACAATTCCCTGTCCTCGATCCTGGCCGCCTCCTCCCGGCTCTCCCAGAAAACCTGTGCTCTCCTGGGCCAGGGCCACAGAGGGCTGCCAGGCGACCCGAGCCCCCACACCCACGCACGCTGTCCCTCTCAGAAGCAGGGGGCTGGCCCCTGGACACCCCCCAGGGAGCAGGCAGCTGGAGCAGGGCCCTGCCAGAGACAGACATGAAAGCCGGTGCTTCCACGCCCACCGCCTGCTTGCCTGCCAGGGAGGCAGGCTTCCCTCCCTCAGCCCCGCCAGCTCTCTGACGGCAGGCAGGCAGGAACGTCACCAGGGACACCACCCCGAGAGGCCCCCAGACTAGAGCCGAGCTGACGGAGGGCAGGAGATGGTGGCTGGCGGGGAAGCCATGTATCCCCAGGAACAGGGCAGCAGCACCCCAGGGCTCTTAGGGGGCCTCCCAGTGGGAGGGTGGGCTGCAGGCCTGGGCACTGGTCCTCCTCCATCCCAAAGCATCTTCCAAATTCAATGTTTATCAACTGGCTGGCCAGCAAGGGAGGGGGTGGAGACGGAGGAAGGAGGCCCAGAGTCCGCCCGGCAGCTCGGGGGCTCAGGGTGGACTGTCTCACCCCTCCCCTGCCTCTGCCTCAGGGAACCCCGCTCAGTACTGCTCCTGATCACCCCTGGCAGCTGCCAGCCTTCTTACCCCATCTCAGCAAGTGGCTGCAGCCCCAGGCAGCAAGCAAGCTTCTCACCTCCAACCCAGGCCTCTGCAGAGGCCTGTGGCCACTTAAAAAAAAAAAAAACGCCTCTGTTGCTAATTAAAATATCTGAAGAGGCTTTGAAGAGGAAACATTAGGCCAGAGGGCTTCGGAAGGCCCCAGGCGGCTCTCCCACAGGCCAAGGACAGGACATTCATTGCTTCTGGCTCTGGAGGGCGGCCCAGCAGGGCTGGGGACCGGGCACCCTCACTCTGGCCCCACCCTCAGGAGCTCTCAGGGAGGTGGCAGGGACCCACAGAAGTAGCGCACAGCTATGGATACCAGGGCATTCCTAGCAGGGGCCAGTGGGGCCAGCGGGAGAGGCCGGGAAGGGGGAAGGGGCAGGAACACAGACTTTGCAGCTGAAGCCCCAGGCAGCCGTCTCTAGCTGAGGGCCTGATCCCTCTGGGGCTCCCCAAGCCCTGCTCCCAGGCCTGCCGGGCCCTTCCTCACCCAGACGCCTGGGCGGGGACTGGTGCTGCCTTGGCCCCAGCACAGCAGCCCAGGGGGGCCGAGACCTCCAAGCGGCCTCAGTTCAGGCAGGCCGCCTAGCAGGCCCTTTCTCACCCGGGGCCAGGCAGGAAGCAGAGGAGGCTGGAAAGACCTGTCAGAAACAACTTCAGAGGCGCACGGCCCCCTCTGAACCCACCCGTTCTCAAAGGTTTTATTATCCCACACCAGCGCCTGCCAAGCCACTCCTTCCTGACTGCAGGCCTCACCCTCGCGTCCTGCCCTCCCTGGAGGGCCCCGCCCCGCAGCACCCCAGGGAGGCCTTCAGGTACCTGAAAGAGGGTCCGCGTGTGGTCGTCCAGGACTGTTTTTGGAGGGGTGATGACTGAGGAGAGAAGGCATCTATGTGTTAGGAAGCACTGCGGTCCCCATCCATGTCCCAAAAGAAGACAGGCCTGAAGATGCGGGTGACACCTCAAGTGGGGCAGAAGAGCCCCTCATGATCATGCCCCATGCCCACACTCCTGCTGCAGAAACCCCAGCTGGGGGCTCGGAGGGGCCGGGGCGGGGCAGGCCCAACTACAGGGGTCACCACCCATGCAGCCCAGCTCCCCTTGGCGTGGGCAGCCTAACCCTTTGCCACCTAAACACTAAAACGGAGGCCAGCCGCTTCCTGTCCACCTACCCTTCCCACAGTCCTCGGGCAGGAGTGGCCTGAGCCCCGGGGTGGGGACCAGGCTGGGTGGCAGCAGGGCTCCAGAGGGGAACGGGGCGCCGGGACAGAAGGCAGGAAGCCTGGCTCCCACCGCCCGGCTCAGGGAGAAGGGCCCTGCCAGGTCCCCACACAGACACCACGGGCTGCAGGAGGCAGCTGGGCGGGAGGCCACAGGTGCTGCTCCCGTGGAGAAGCTGCTGCGAGCCCCAGCTGGGACAGGCAGTGTGCCCACAGCACCAGGGGCTCGAGCACTGGAGGCAGGAGTGGGCTCAGGAGAAAAAACTTACACAGGTAAAACGACAGCTCGGGGTTCCCCAGGTGGCTCCTCACGAAGTCTCGCAAGTCCCCCACTGCAGAGGAGAAAGAGAACAGTAAGAGAAACAGAAAGAGCTGTACAGACAGCTCTTCCTCCACACCAGCCCCGGGCTGCCCCGGGCACTGGGCCACTGCTCCCACCCTCCTGGGCCTTTCCCCGAGGGGTGGGAATTCAGCCCTGTTCCTCCCACAGCACCCCAGGTGCTCGATGTGGCTGGGCCCCCATGCGGACCACACTTGGGACCCCCGCCCTGCTGCAAGAGGGCACTCCCGCTGCCAGCCCGTACCCCCCAGTCCCACGCCCCGCCCCAGCCTCAGTGCTTCCCTGGGGGAGGTCCCTGCGACCTTGGGTTGCTGCCACCCAGCTGTCTGAGGTACAGGTCACAAGCCCCTGAATGTCACAGCACCACTGCCCTCCTCCCGGGGTATGGTGCCTTCCTCTGGGTGCCCCTCTGCCCCAGCCGTGCCCAGTAGGTGGGTGACGTGAGCACTCAGGACCACAGGCTCACCTGGAGTGAGTGCCCAGCCTGCCTGACACTCTGCAAACTGGGTCGCCTCTGCACCCCCAAGGGGACCCCAGCACCTGCACCTGCCCAGTGCCCAGGGATCCGCAGGCCAGGTGGCTGCCATCCTGTGGCCTGGAAGGAAGGAGCCAGGAGGGGCTCTGTGGGCCCCCGACCCCCATCCCCGGACACCCGGCAGCGCTGCCCACCTGTCTCGCTGGGGCGGAAGAAGCCCTGTAGGACGTAGCGGTCGGGGAACAGAACCCTCAGAGCCACCTAGGCCAGACAAGTGGAGGGGTCGGAGGGACAGCCGGAGCTGCACCAGGGACCAGGGCATGGCCTCCCCGCTCGGCCCATGCCAGGCCACGGACGCCAGGGCTGGGGTAGGCAGAAGCAGCAGCCACCCCCAATCAGGGCCTGGGCCTCGACTCCCCCGTGGCAGGCTGGGCACGGAGACAGCCGAGTACCGTGCATGCGCACGGTGGCCTGAGTTCTAAAACCACATTGACCTGTGTTCAAATTTGCTGTTTAAAGTTTCATTCGACCAGGGGCGGTGGCTCACACCTGTGACCCCGGAACTTTGGGAGGTCGAGGCGGGTGGATCACCTGAGGTTAGGAGTTCAAGAACAGCCTGGCCAACATAGTGAAATCCCACCTCTACTTAAAAAAATCCAAAAATTAGCCGAGCTAGTGGTAGTGGGCACCTGAAATCTCAGCTGCTCAGGAGGCTGAGGCAGGAGAACCGCTTGAACCAGGAGGCGGAGGCTGTGGTGAGGCGAGATCGCACCACCACACTCCAGCCTGGGCGACAGCAAAGCTCCATGTCAATAAAAAAAAAGGCCGGGCACTGTGGCTCACGCCTGTAATCCCAGCACTTTGGGAGGCCGAGGCAGGCGGATCACGAGGTCAGGAGATTGAGACCATCCTGGCTAACACGGTGAAACCCTGTCTCTACTAAAAAACACAAAAACAAAATTAGCTGGGCGTGAGTGGCGGGCGCCTGTAGTTCCAGCTACTCGGGAGGCTGAGGCGGGAGAACGGCGTGAACCCAGGAGGCGGAGCTTGCAGTAAGCTAAGATCGTGCCACTGACTCCAACCTGGGCGACAGAGAGAAACTCCGTCTCAACAACAACAAAAAAAGTTTCATTCTAAATCATGAGCAGGGGAGGATCGACTGGCCACTAGGGGCAGGCATGCCACCACGGGGGCGGGGTCCTGCTCAGAGCTGTGCCTCCGCTGCCCCCACATCCCACCCACAGACCTCAGGGGGTCCCTGCTCAGAGCTGTGCCTCAGTTGCCCACCACGTCCCGTCCACAGAACTGACGGGGGGCCCCCTCAGAGCTGTGCCTCCGCTGCCCCCACGTCCCGTCCATAGACCTCAGGGGGGGCCCACTCAGAGCTGTGCCTCTGCTGCCCCCACGTCCCGTCTGCAGACCTTTGGGTAGCGCTCCAGCTTCTCCTTTATCTGCGCCTCCCTGAAGGCCTTGGTCACCAAGGGTGCTTCTTCCAGGCGCTTCCTGTGGTGAGGAGGGGAAGGGAACAGGGCTTCTGGTCGGAATGGGGGCCACGGCAACAGGCCCTGGGCTGCTCACCTGCACCCGCCAGGGTAGAAGTGGACTGCTCTCCCCGCACAAGGTAGGAAGATCTGAACGCCCCTCCCTGGGCCCCAACCCTCTGAGGTGCTCTTAAGGGCAGCCTGTCAGGGACCTGGGCCAGGAGCCAGTGCTGGCACCTGGGGACGGCGGGCAGCACAGGCACCTGATGGGGCAAACCCTGACTCGAAGAAGCTGGGAGGCACCGAGGGAGCACCCACCGCTCACTCTTGAGCTGGGCCAAGCGCCTTCTCACGTCATCCACCGTCAGCTCAAAGAACTCGTCGGGCAGCTCCGATGGCCAGGCCTGCAGCCGCTCCTCCAGGTCAGGGTGGCACACCACAGGCTCCCGGTCCACGGGCTCCCGGTCCACAGGCTCCCGGTCCACAGGCTCCAGGTCCACGGGCTAGAGGCAGAGGGCGCGGCTGACGGTGGGTGTCACGGGGGGCCCTCCACACCCCGGGCTGTCGGTGCCCCCAGCCGAGGTGGGCACACAGACGTGGGAGCTGGGCCCACTCTCTCCCTGGCCCCGGCCAGCACAGTGCCAGGGCCAGGTCCTGGGGGCAGGGCTGGGCACAGCAGTTGGGGGCCCCCACCCCATTCAGGGCCTGACCAGGGCTGGAGACCCCCCTTCTCCCAGTCAGTGCACCAGACCTGACGCTGAGCCCCTGCTCCCCACCCATCAGGGTGCACGGCCCCTGGAGTCTGGCTCAGGCCACGTCAGGGTCTGTGTGGGGGACAGGGGTGGCGACAGCCGCCAAATTAGAGCGTCGGCAAAAACCCCAGCCCAGCTGCCCCCGCTGTCCCCACTGCCCTTTTGGCCACAGCTCCATGGCCAGGCTGACTCCATGCACGCCTGCCCCCAGGGAACAAGTCAGCCCTTCCCTCTGCCCACCCTGGGATGAGGGAGGGACAGTGTCACCCCTAATTGGCATCAACAGCAATGAAATTGACAAAGCTGGGCCATGCAGCTCCCGGAGCCCTGGGCAGTGATTTCGGTGCATTCAGCCCAGTGTTGGAGTGAGTGGGACACCACACTCGGCCCCATCCCCCCTCACACAGAACAGCCGAGAGCCGTCGGGAGTGCGGGTGGCCTGGAGCTGGCTCTGGGCTCCCACCCCTACCTCCAACTCTCAACACCTGGGGATGGCTTGGCAGGCCCTGGGAACAACCCTCCTGGTCTGGTCCTGTCTCCCCTGCAGTCTCCCACGCAGCCACGGGCCACTGCTTCCTGCCCTGCACAGCATTCCAGCGCTCCCACCATGCCCACACTGGGTGACAGCCAGGGTGCGCCTGCCAGAGGTACACCTGTCCCAGGTGTCTCCAGGGCTGCCCTCCAGACAGACACATAAGACCTTGACTGCCGTGGGTGACAGGGCCCTGCAGCCATCCAGCACGTGGCTCTGTCATGACTTGTCACGGGAGTCTGGCAGAAGCCCCACTGGCTTTGGCAGCGTCGTGGCAGGGCAGCCAGCAAGGGCTGACCATGGCCCAGCAGTGGGGCCACAGGTGGCTGACCAAGGTCCCTGGGGGTTGCCCTTCCAAAGCCACAACCATCCTACAGCCACCGAGAGCAGCCTGCGCCAGAGCTTTTTATAACGAGATGCCAGGCGCCAGGCGGCCCCCCACAGCCCCAGTGCCTGCATTCCAGAGGGCCGCCAGCACGCCTGGGTTCCCAGGGGAGAGGAGGGCAGGACGCGGTGCACCCTGGGCCAGGAGCCACCATGTCCATGAGCGGCCAGGCCAGCCTGTGGCAGGTTGGCATCCGCTGCAGCCTGGTCCAGAGCCTCCCTGAAAGAGCCCCCTGGAAGCCACGCTGTCTCCCCGAGCGGGCAGAGCACCCCGATGGGCACGCACTGAGCCTGACCACCAGACAGGGCCCTGTCCCCAGGACACGACGTGCTCAGACAGCCACATCCAGGGCACAGCCTCGAGTCACCGGGGGAAACGTGGGCTGCTGGCACGTCTGCATGCTGGACAGCGCCAAGGATCCCCAGGCCCACAGCCCACACCAGGGTGCCTCCAGGATGAGGGCCATAGGGGATGGGGCCATCAGCGTCACGCTGCTAGGGGACTGTTGAGTTTCACTTGGAAAACAAAACTGATGAAATCTCTAATTCCTGTGGATCCTCCCTAGTTTCCTACTCATCATCCCAAGGGCCCGGCTCAGGAAGCTTCCGTCTGTCAGACGGACCCAGGGCCCCACACGGGGCTGGGGCAGCAGGGGAGAGAGGCCTCTCCGGAAACCTCCCATGCCCGCCCTTCACCTGGGCAGAGCAGCCCCGAGCAGAAGCAGCCTCGCTGCAGCCTGGGGCGAGGCTGCATGAACGGCCACCACAGAGGCCCAGGCCACCTAACTCTCCCCCGGGAACAGACAGTGTCTGCAGCAGGGCTGCTGGGAAATGTCACTTGGCCGCCAAATGACAGAGGGAGATGCCAGGGACCCTGTGTGTGGAGAAACCTCAAACAGCCATCAGCTTAGCCCCGAGCCTTCCCCCGGAGAGAGGCTTTCCATCCCACAGAGAAGAGGGACCAGGAAGCGGGAGCCGCAGTGGCAGGGCCTGGGGTCTCAGGGCTGCCCCAGCCATACCCGGCCCTGCTGACTGGCGAGCTCTGCCCGGCAGCCTGGCCCGCATTTGCGGCATCAGCGCTGCTGCCGCGCCAGGTGGATTCACTGAGATGTCTTTGGACGGAGAACAGAGATTGGTGGATGAAACATCGTGAGGGAAAAAAGCAACAGTGATGGCCCTGCACGGGAGTCAAGCCCTGGCTCCTGCAGGGGCTGCCGTCGGCCGGAGCCCAGCCTCCTCGCTGGTGCCCGGAGAAAAGAAAGGGGCTGCCTCTGCAGGCCAAAAATGACGTCAACCTGGGGGGAGGCGTCCTGGAGCCTCCAACACAGGGAGGAAGAGCAGGAGGCGAGGAGAGAGACAAGCACCCTCCTTTCTCTTTCCCCTCAATTTCTTATTTTGAAATATTTCATTCCACAGAAAGACTGCCAGACACAAAGTGAACACCCCTCACACAGATATGATCGTCCGGCTGCATTCTCTTTCCTTCCGCTCTGGGGCAAACACGCACGCACACACGTGCACACACAGACATGCACATACACACACCTGCATGCACCCAAGCACACGTGCACATGCAAGGACATGCACACACACGCAGACATGTGTGCAGACACACCCACAGACGTGCACACGCAAGGACACGCACACACACACACCCAAGCACACACATGCACACAAAAGAAAACCACAGACTGTCCCCCAGGAACACAGCAGCATCTGCTGAGAAGAGGACCCTGGTCCCAGCTGCCAGCATCACACCAATGCCCACCACATGGGGGAGGTGGCACTCACACACCCACGCTGGAACTGTCCCTGCTGTCCCCAAGTACCCGGGCAGTTTTACCACACGCACCATCATGCTGGGGCCGGAGCTGTGCCTCAGCCTCTTCCCACGTCCCAGCAGGGGCTGTGTCAGCAGGACACCTGCACGCACCACAGTCTGACCAATTCCCTGTGCTGAGTGAGGTTCAGGGTGAAGGTTTCAGGGAGGAGATAACTGGATGTCATACCACTGTCACTACAAACGTCCCCACCTGGAACGTTCCCAAGGGGAGGGCGGGCCAGCGGGGAATGAGGCCCCAACCTCAGCAGAGTGCGGGGGCCCCAACCTGGGCTCAGCCTTGGTGGGGTCCCCCAGGTGTGTGACCAGCAGGTGACCCTGGGGGCCTCACCAAGCCTCAGGAAGCCGATGGGGTCGGTCTCAGCCAATAGGGTGGCCGAGAGCCGGGACAGAGCCTTCCAGAAGCCTGCGTGGGCTTCCTGTCTCAGATTAGGCCTCTCACAAGACCTGCCGACCCACAGGGCACACAGGTGCAGCAGCAGGAGGAACTGAAACACAGGGCAGCAAGAGCCAGGGGACCACTGCCCTGCAGGCCTCCAAGCCCAAACCCCAAGGTCCAGCTGATGCCCACTTCACGCGGCCTCATGTTTCCGCCATCCCGGCGCCCCCACCCCACCTCTGAGTGGAGGCCGTGTTCTGCTCTGCCCAGCAGGCCAGGCCTGCCCCTGAAGAACCAGCAATATTTCCGGAGCACTCGGCACCCTCAGGCCTCCCGCTGCTCCCCAAAGCCCTTGCCAGCTCGGACGCTGCCTGTTCTGGCAGAGGCGAGAGCCCCGCGGCTGCTGGGGCATCCAAATGGCCGCTGACCTTCACCCAGCCGCGGACGGCCTCCCCTGAGCCGATGCAAAGAGGCCCAGACCCCCGGCCCCCGGCGGCAGGTCACAGGTCCGTGGGAGCAGCTGGGCTCTTCCAGACAGGTTCAGGAGACGGAGCCTGGAACCTTCTCTGCGCCGCTGACACGCATGGACGCCAGTGCCTCCACCAGGAGCTTGGCATGCTGAGCCCGGCCTGGTTTCCGCCTCAGCACCCGGGCCCAGCTCCCGAAGGCCCCACACCCCCTTCTTCCCGGCCCTGCCCCTCTTGCTAGGCAGAGTCAGAGAGGTCTCAGAGGATGGGGACGACGCCAGAGACACGGCAGGGTCCAGCGCCAGCGCCAGCGCTCTCACAGGGGCTGTGTGTGCTGAGCTCCTCGGAAGCTCAAAATACGCCACAAGGTTGGGGCGACTATGGCCACATGACACACAAAGAGGCACAGAGAGTGCAGGGTCCAGCCGGCACCATGAGGGGAAGGGGTGCTGGCCTCTCAGGCTCCGAGGGTGGCCGGGCAGCTGTGAAAGACCCAACTCCTCCTGCAGGTGAAGCCCCCGCAAGCTTCTGCCCCTTTGGCCCCTTCCTGTCTCCTGCAAACCCAGGCCCCCCGCGGACCCCCAGATCACAGCCTCCAGGAGGGCTGCACGGACTGGGCTGCAACAATGCTAACCATTTATCCAGATGCCCTGAAACTGGAAGGGGGCCGGAGAAAGGCCAGAAAGGATGGGCAGGACTGAGGACAGGGACGCAGTCGGGGATGCTGGGGGCAGCCCTCTGGGCGCGCAGCCCGATGACAGACGGTGCTGGGGCAGCCCCGGGCCGGTGAGCTGGGAACCCAAGGGGAGGGAGGCTGGGGGCTGTGGGGCAAGGGCGCCAGGGGCATGCACACGGGCCGGGACACTGCCCAGAGGTCTCCTTTTCTTGACAGTAATTTTCCAGGATGTGATGACACACAGAGGAAAAATGCAAACCCATTCAGAGGTGGCCCCAACCTCAGAGTTTCCAGCGTCTCTGAGGGTTTGTGTTTTCCCTCCCGGCCTCCCTCCCTCTCCTGTCTCGGCCTGGCCTGCCCCACCAGGGCCCCGGTGAGAGGGGAGTGTGCAGTTTCCCCGGAGGCTCTGAGCTTAAATGAATCACTACGCCAGACACGGGCCAAACCTCCCGAGTTACTCAGTGCCCCGGCCACCCTCCGAGGCAGGCGGCGGAGCACGTGGACGCCATCAAAGGCCTGGGACGCGCACAGCAGGAGAGGCTGTGCCAGGGCGAGAGGCAGGCCTGGGCATGGACGCAGGCTCCGTGGAGACACCACTGCGACCGACGTGGACAGGCACTCACACAGGACGCAGGTGGGACTGCCTCTGAAGACACCACAAACTCCATGCCCAAATTTTACAGCCAAAGCATGGGGAACACCCTCAGCACACATCCCGCCTGCACCAAGCAGAGGCCTCGGGCCTCAAATCCCACCCAGAGGAGACAGCGCCTCACCCAGGCTGAGCACAACATCCACACCGATGCCCACGGTCTGAGCCTGCCAGCGAGCAGCCACACGGCTGGGGAGAGGCCAACAAGGAAGGCCCAAAGCAGGGATGTTTCAGTTTTGAGACAACGTCTTGCCCAGGCTGGAGTGCAGCGGTGCAATCTCAGCTCACCGCAGCCTCGATCTCTCAAGTCAGGCAATCCTCCCGTCTCAGCCTCCCAAGTAGCTGGGGCTACAGGCACACACCACCACGCCCTGATAATTTTTAAATTTTCTTTGTAGAGATGGGGTCTCATTACGTTGTCCAGGCTGGTCTCAAATCCCTAGGCTCAAGTGATCCTCCCAGCTCAGCCTCCCAAAGTGCTGGGATTACAGGTGGGAGCCACTTTACCTGGCCAAGAAAAGTTCTATTAGGCCTCATGTTAGGGTGCGCTGGCTCAAACCTGTAATCCCAGCACTTTGGGAGGCCAAGGCGGGGAGATCACTTAAGGTCAGGAGTTCAAGAGCAGCCTGGTCAACATGATGAAAACTCCATCTCTACTAAAAATACAAAAATTAGCCAGGTGTGGTGGTGGGCACCTGTAATCCCAGCTATTCAGGAGGCTGAGACACAAGAATCTCTTGAATCCGGGAGGTGGAGGTTGTAGTGAGCAGAGATCACACCACCACACTCCAGCCTGGGCAACAGACAGACCCTGGCTCAAAAAAAAAAAAGTTCTTTTAAAAAGATGAAAACAGGCCGGGCACGGTGGCTCACACTTGTAATCCTAGCAATTTGGGAGGCCGAAGCAGGCGGATCACCTGAGGTCAGGAGTTTGAGATCAGCCTGACAAACATGGTAAAACCCCAACTCTACTAAAAATTCAAAAATTAGCCAGGCACGGTGGTACACGCCTCTTATCCCAGTTACTCAGGAGGCTGAGGTAGCAGAATCACTTGAACCCAGAAGTGGAGATTGCAGTGAGCTGAGATCGTGCCATTGCACTCCAGCCTGGGCGACAGAGTGTGACTCTGTCTCAAAAAGTAAAAATAAAAAGAAGGCCGGGCGCTATGGCTCACGCCTGTAATCCCAGCACTTTGGGACGCCGAGGTGAGCGGATGACAAGGTCAGGAGATCGAGACTATCCTGGTTAACATGATGAAACCCCGTCCCTACTAAAAATACAAAAAAATTAGCCGGGCGCGGTGGCGGGCGCCTGTAATCCCAGTTACTCGGGAGGCTGAGGCAGGAGAATGGCGTGAACCCAGGAGGCGGAGCTTGCAGTGAGCTGAGATTGTGCCACTGCACTCCAGCCTGGGCGACAGAGCGAGACTCCGTCTCAAAAAAAAAAAAAAAAAAGGCTGGGCACGGAGGCTCACGCCTGTAATCTCAGCACTTTGGGAGGCCGATGCAGGTGGGTCACCAGAGGTCAGGAGATCGAGACGAGCCTGACCAACATGGCAAAACCCCTTCCCTACAAAAAACACAAAAATTACAGGGGGCGGGCACCTGTAATCAATCCCAGCTACTTGGGAGGCTGAGGCAGGAGAATTACTTGAATTGGGAGGCAAAGGTGGCAGTGAGCTGAGATCGTGCCATTGTACTCCAGCCTGGGTGACAGCATGAGACTCTGTCTCAAGAAAATAAAAAATAAAATAAAATAAATATGAAAAGATGAAAATATAAAGCATGAAGTGCTCATGAGAAAAAAATCATGTTTTCATTTTAAAAAGAAAAATATTTTAAAAGATGAAAATAGAGGCCAGGTACAGTGGCTCACATCTGCAGTCCCAGCTACTCGGGAGGCTGAGTAGCAGTAGCAGTCCCAGCTACTCAGGAGGCTGAGATGGGAGGTCAAGACTGCTGTGAGCCGTAATTGCGCCCCTGCACTCCTGCCTGGGCAACAGAGCGAGACCCTGTCTCAAAAAAAAAAAAAAGAAAAGAAAAATAGGAACAGGATTCCTGGAGCCTGGGCTGACCATGAGCCTGTCCGGAGCTGGGCACGTTACGGTGTGGCAGGCGTGTGTCACCGTGGATAAAGTGTACCAACACCCACGGAGAGGCAGGAGAAGCGGTTTGCCGAGGGGGCTCATCCGCAGGGTGGAGTCTGGAGGCTGCTCCTGGAGGAGCCAGGGAAGGGCTGACAGGGCCCCTGACCTGAGTTCCTGGAACAATCCCAACCAGGGGATCTCGGGTCCAGCAGGGAGGGGAGTCCAGGCCAGGAGGGGCCAGTGGGGTCTGCACCCTGCAGCCGCCAACTCACCCAGCACGGAGCCCCCACACTCCCGGTTCTCCCCACAGCCCCAGTGGCGAGCACCCACCCCCACTCCCCGGGTTCCTCACTGAAACACAAGCGCCTGTCAGTCACCAGGCTTCTAAACAGCCGGCACTCAGCCAGCCACCTGCAACATCGCTGACCCATCTGCCAACCACACTTCACGGCCATTCCAATCAAGGCCACAGGCTGCGCCTCTAGGGGCAGCCTGGGCCCTGCCTCAGAGCCCACGGTTGTCCTCAGACACCCAGGAGGCATAGTAGGGACCCGGGCCACCCTGGCCACTGACTGGGCTGGCCGCAGGGACAGCACGGGCAGGAGCCCCTGGCCCCTCTGAGGATGCCTACTGCCCAGGGACAACAGCACCTGCCCTGCCAGGCACACGGGTGTCCCAGGCAGGGTGTGTTCACCACACCCAGTGCACGACCCGCTCCAGACCCAGCCTCCTCCCCGCTGGTTTACCCCCAAAACCCTGGGACAGGCTCCTCCCCGCCCCACGAGTCCCACACCAGCCGTTGGCCACGGAGGGCCGGGGGTGAGCAGGGGTGCTGAGGAAACCTCAGGCCCCGGCTCCAGGAGCAAGGTTCACCCCCGAGGCAGGCAGGAGGGGCAGGCAGGGCAGCAGCCGCCAGTCCATGCGGGCAGACCCAGCCTTTGATCAGGAGCGGCCCCTGTGCCAGCTGCCGGGAGGCCGAGTCGTGGGGGGTGTCTGCAGGGACTGGCGTCCCAGCCCAGCACAGGGCTGCAGGGCGGCCTCCCGGCCCATGGAGTCACTTCAAAGACAGGGCCAGGGGGCGCCGGGCAGCCCCAGCCTCTCCCAGCGCCCAGTTCTGATCGCCAGTAAAACTACCTTCTAATAATTAATGCCTGACATCAAAGGCAGGAACCGCCCGGGTCTGTGAACCACCCCGGGCCTCGGCCGAGGACCTGCCTGTATTTTCTCCTGTCTCTTTCTTCTGACTCTTTATTTAAATCCAAAAACCACACACAGGCAAAACATTCATGGGAAACTTGGAAACGCTTTTTGCTTACTAAAGTGTACCTTTGAAGTTCCCCAAAAAAGTTCTGTTTTGTTCCCTTCTCCCCTCCCCCCCAGCACTGAAAGGACCCAGCAGCGGCATGTGGCCGCGGGCCCTCTGCGTGTGCGGCTGGCAGCAACGGAGGCGCGGGGCAGGCAGGACGCCCTCTGTCAATCAGCTGCCTCAGTCCCAGATCAAAGGCCCTCAGCACGCTGCGCAGGCCAGGCACACGCTCCCTCCCTGGACCTCGCCTGCCAGCCGGGACCCCACCCCAACAGCACCTCCCGATGGGCGAGCACAGGCGGGCACTGCTCTGGGCTGCGAGCCCCGTGCTCCACACCCCACACTCCGCAGACAAGACCCGCCTTGGGCACGGAGGGAAGAAGGGGCTGAGGCCTACACCTCTAGAATGGGGGAACGTGACAGCCAGTGTCCCTCACACCGAGGGGTCCCCACAAGACCAGGCCTAGAGGGGGTCACCCCTGCTCACCCAGAGCACATGCGTCTGTCTCCAGCCTAACTCTGGGTCGAGGGGCACAAGCGCTTCATGGGGACTCAGGTGTCACAGTGCAGAGTTCGGCCGAGTTCCCAGAGGGAGGACGGAGTGCCAACACCATCATAGTCCCAGAATGGACCCAGCGCCCTCACTCCCCACTCCCTTGTCCACTCAACAGGGACAGTCCCAGGACAGCCAGGGGGACAGAAAGCAGAGGGACTGGACCCTGACGCCGGGCTGGATGGAAACCCCTACATCCAACATGGTGCGGACGCCCAGCCTCTGCCCTCCCAGGTGTGTGGCCAGGAGGCAAGTGGGAGGCGAGAGGCTGCTTCACTCAGAAGCGGCCAGAGGAGGATGAAGCAAACTCCTGACCTCACCTGAGGTCCGGGACACGGAGCCCGAGCGCCCAGGGCACAGCCGAGGCCAGGGCTATGTGCACAGAGCCCTCCCTGAGGTCCGGGACACGGAGCCCGAGCGCCCAGGGCACAGCCGAGGCCAGGGCTATGTGCACAGAGCCCTCCCTGAGGTCCGGGACACGGAGCCCGAGCGCCCAGGGCACAGCCGAGGCCAGGGCTATGTGCACAGAGCCCTCCCTGAGGTCCGGGACACGGAGCCCGAGCGCCCAGGGCACAGCCGAGGCCAGGGCTATGTGCACAGAGCCCTCCTGGCCACTTCTTTTCTTTTCTTTTTTGAGACGGAGTTTCACTCTGTCACCCAGGCTGGAATGCAGTGGCGCGATCTCAGCTCACTGCAACCTCTGCCTCCCGGGTTCAAGTGATTCTCCTGCCTCAGACTACCAAGTAGCTGGGATTACAGGTGCCTGCCACCACGCCCAGCTAATTTTTGTATTTTTAGTAGAGACAGGGTTTTGCCATGTTGTCCAGGCTGGTCTCAAACTCCTGACCTCAGGTGATCTGCCCACCTCGGTCTCCCAAAGTGCTGTGAGCCACTGCGCCCGGCCCAGACACAAATAGTTTAAATGTCCACAGGAGATGGAGGCATGGGGGCCTTCCAGGCCCACTAGGTCAGCAGGAGCACAGGAAGCTGTGACCCAGCCTCTGTGCTGTGGCTGGCAGCTGGCAGCCTGGCCCTCGGGGGACACAAGGGCTGCGAAACAGCCTACTCCCATCCCTCACTGAGAGCCGCGTGACAGTCCCCCAGTCTGCCTCTTTTGGCACAAAATCCATAAATGCCACAAACACCCTAGTTCTGCAGGTGAGGAAGCTAAGGAAGTCAGGTTCCAGCAGCCCAGGTGCAGGGCTCTGATGCCGGGTCAGGACAGGGACAAAGGAAAAGTCAGCCGCAGGGCCAGGGACCCCACAGACACGAGGTCCTCACGGTGTGGGGGAGGCATGAGACAGAGGGTCAGGCCACAAGCCCACACAGGCATGCTCGGGGGTCAGCACCTGGCCGCCTGCCTGCACACACTCCCCGCCGAGGGCCCAGTGCCCCAGTGGTGGGTGGAGTCTGCAGTGAGCAGCGGCCATAACCTTCGGAGAATTTCCAGAACCCAGAAAAGAGGGGCCACTGCCCAGTTCCCTTGTGAGCCAGGTGAAATCTGATTCCCAAACTGGATGAAGAGAGAGCAAGGAAAAAAGTCTGTCTCACTTACGAACACACAGGCACAAGCCAAAAGCATACGGTCATCTCTATTGATGCTGAAAACAGTGGAACGGTTCAACACCCACTTAAGATTGTTTTAAATATCAGAAAGTTAGGAATAGTGACTTTCTCAGCTTGATAAAGGCTTTTTATAGCACACATCCTCCTTGGCAGAGAAACTACTAGTAATTCCTGTTACAATCAAGACAAGGAAGGATGTCCACTAAGATCGCCACTATCCAAAAGCACCAGAGGCCCAGTTGCTGCAACACAGGAAGAGAAAGGATGACAGGAAAAGGGAAAGAGGTCTGCAGAGACCCCAACAGAACCCAAGACCCCACTAGAACTAACAAGGAGTCAGTCAGTCAACAATGTAACAGGAAGCATGATACTATCCATAATACTATAAAAAGTAACTTTCAGGCCGGTGAGGTGGCTCACAATTGTAATCCCAGCATTTTAGGTGGCTGAGATAAGAGGATTGCTTGAGCCCAGGAATTTGAGACCAGCCTGGGCAACAGAGGGAGACCTTGTCTCTATGAAAAATGAAAATAAATTAGGCCGGGCGCGGTGGCTCATGCCCATAATCCCAGCGCTTTGGGAGGCCGAGGCGGGTGGATCACCTGAGGTCAGGAGTTTGAGACTAGCCTGGCCAACATGGTGAAACCCCATCTCTTTTAAAAATACAAAAATTAGCCGGCGTGATGGTGGGTGCCTGTAATCCTAGCTACCTGGGAGGCTGAGGCAGGAGAATCACTGGAACCCAGGAGGCGGAGATTGCAGTGACCTGAGATCACACCACTGCACTGCAGCCTGGGCGACAGAGCAAGACTCCTCATCTCATACATACATAAATAAATATATATATATTAGCCAGGTGTGTTGGCTCACACCTGTGGTCCCAGCTGCTCAGGAGGCTGAGGTGGGGGGATCACTTGAACCCAGGAGACGAAGGTTGCAGTGAACTGAGATCCCACCCACTCCAGCCTGGGTGACAGAGCAAGATTCTGTCTCAAAAAAATAATAATAAAAATAAATAAATAAATTAGCCCGGCATGGTGGTGTACATCTGTGGTCCCAGCTGCTCAGGAGGCTGAGGGGAGAGGATGGCTTGAGACCAGGAGGTCAAAGCTACAGTGAACCAAGAGCACGCCACTGCACTCCAGCCTGGGCCACAGAGCAAGTCCCGTCTCAAAAAATTAAAAAAATGTGTGCCACTGAATGGCACGCTCTCGAACCAGCCCCCTTGTAGGCGTTTTGGAAAAAGAATACCCATGTGTGTGGCCGTGTCTGTCACTGGTGGCTCCTCCTCCCTCCGGTTCCAGCACTCCCACGCCTGTCCTCCCGCAAACTGTTCTCGGACCTTGCATCCAGCTCTGTAAGTGCGGGGCGGCCACTCTCCCAGCCTGCGTGGGGCCTTGAGGGCATCAGGGTTGGCTCTGGGCCCTTCCCAGGACACTCCGAGGTTTGGGGATCACCTGGTGGCTTTGTGGACGTGTTGGGGGAGCGCAGGTGGGGTCCCTAACCTTCCCCACACACGAAGGGAGCAGAAGACATGCTTAGCATCCATGTTGCCAGCCTGAGTGCTAACCGGCAGCAACGCGTGGCCACAGGGACAGGCCCTACCCTGTCCTGAGCAGGAGCAGGCAATCGGGCTGGGCTTTGGGAGGAAGACCCAGCACCTCCGGGAACAAGCCCAAGGAGGAGAGGAGCCTGGGATGTTCCAAGAGCCCAAGGGACTTCCTGGGGAATCCGCAGTGATGCCTTCACTCCCACGGGGTGGACGGGTTTCGCGGTATTTCTGAAGGGGCCATGGCCCAGTGGAGTCCCAGGAAGGCGGAACCCACACGAGTCTCCCGGCGAGGATGCCCACCAAGCTGTACCTCCAAGGAAGCCCACGGGGACACTGGGAAGGCAACTGGATGGCTCGGGGCTCCAGGGGGAGAATTCCACATCAGCTTCCAGGCAGCAGTTGATGGATGGGTGACCCACGCCACGTGCTCCTCCTCTGAGCTCTGACGTGGCTGCAGTGGGCCAGGGAGGGGCCCTGCAAGCCCAGCTTGACCCAAAGCACCAGAGACAACCCTGGAGGCTGACGGCCAGCGGGCAGCACAGGGAAGGGGGAGGCGGACATTGGTGACGGGCAGAACCCTCAGGCACACAAGGCTCCGCACAATCAGCGTGATCCAAATGTGGGGCCAGCCAGGCGCGGTGGCTCATGCCTGTGATCACAGCACTGTGGGGGCCGAGGTGGGCAGATCACCTGAGGTCAAGAGTTTGAGACCAGACTGGCCGACATGGTGAAATCCCATCCTTACTAAAAATACAAAAATTAGCCATGCATGGTGACAGGTGCCTGTAATCCCAGCTACTCGGGAGGCTGAGGCAAGAGAACCGCTTGAACCCAGGAGGTGGAGGTTGCAGTGAGCCGAGATCGCACCACTGCACTCCAGCCTGGGTGACAAGAGCGAGACTCTGTTTCGAAAAAACGAAAAAAAGGCAAGGCGCAGTGGCTCATACCTGTAATCCCAACATTTTGGGAGGCTGAGGTGGGTGGATCACCTAAGGTCAGGAGTTTGAGACCAGCCTGGTCAACATGGTGAAACCACGTCTCTAGTAAAAATACAAAAATTAGCCGAGCATGGTGGCGCACGCCTGTAGTCCCAGCTACTCGGGAGGCTGAGGAAGGAGAATTGCTTGGACCCGGGAGGTGGAGGTTGCAGTGAGCTGAAAGTGCACCATTACACTCCAGCCTGGGCGACAAGAGCGAAACTCCATCTCAAAAAAAAAAAAGTGGGTGCCTCAGTAAAGGGGGTTTAAAACCAGAAAAAAGGGCTGGAGGCGGTGGCTCACGCCTGTAATCTCAGCACTTTGGGAGGCCAAGGTGGGCGGATCGTGAGGTCAAGAGATTGAGACCATCCTGGCCAACATGGTGAAATCCTGTCTGTACCAAAAATACAAAAAAATTAGCTGGGCATGGTGGTGTGCACCTGTAGTCCCAGCTACTCAGGAGGCTGAGGCAGGAGAATCACTTGAACTTGGGAGGTAGAAGTTGGGTTGCTGTGAGCCGAGATCGCGCCACTGCATTCCCACCTGGTGATAGAGTTAGACTCTGTCTCAAAAAAAAATAAAATCACCTCCCTGAGAAGCTAAGAACAAGCCCAGACCCTGCGCAGGTAGGAGGAGGAGCTTGATTCCAAACCAGGTTGAAGAGTGGCTGATGCGTCCACCAATGCCACCACAACTCACCCTTTCCCTGGCCATAACCCAGAAGTTACCACCCCTGTTTTGGAGATTTCTGAATACCCCACCCCTGAACGTGCACGTAGTTAAGAGTGGATGTAAATGTGACCGTGGCCATGCCCTGAGCTGCTGCCCTCCATGTACCACCCCAGGGCAGCCCCGCTCTGTGCCATATCACGGAGCCAACACGGAGCTGACATGGTTCCCGCCTCGTCATGGAGCCAACACAGCCTCATCCCGGAGCGGACACAGCCTCATCCCGGAGCCCACACAGCCTCATCCCGGAGCCCACACAGCCTCATCCCGGAGCCCACACAGCCTCGTCCCGGAGCCCACACAGCCTCATCCCGGAGCCCACACAGCCTCGTCCCGGAGCCCACACAGCCTCGTCCCGGAGCCCACACAGCCTCGTCCCGGAGCCCACACAGCCTCATCCCGGAGCCCACACAGCCTCATCCCGGAGCAGACACAGCCTCATCCCGGAGCCCACACAGCCTCATCCCGGAGCAGACACAGCCTCATCCCGGAGCAGACACAGCCTCATCCCGGAGCAGACACAGCCTCATCCCGGAGCCCACACAGCCTCATCCCGGAGCAGACACAGCCTCATCCCGGAGCAGACACAGCCTCATCCCGGAGCAGACACAGCCTCATCCCGGAGCCGACACAGCCTCATCCCGGAGCAGACACAGCCTCATCCCGGAGCAGACACAGCCTCATCCCGGAGCAGACACGGCCTCATGCGGGACCAGACAGAGCCACCGTCTCAGTAAAGCTACTTTCTCTACCACCTGCCTACCCTTGAATCCCTTCCTGGGCAAAGCCAGAACCCTCCTGGCCAGAGCCCCACTTTCGGGTTCCTCTGCCCTGCATCACTGCCACGCCACCAGGCTGACCAGCTAAAGCCACGCAGGGCTACCATGTCAGGAGAAAGGACCAAGGCCCAGGGCCCCTTTTACCGGCTCCGGCTCCCGCTCCTGCTCCTGCTCCTGCTGGGGATCCTGGCCCGACTTGGACTTCTTTGGCTTGGAGGGGCCTCCAGGGCTGGAGAGGGATTTCGGCAACGTGACTGAAGATGATGTCAGAGGCCTTGTGGGCCCAGGAGGGCCCCCCAGTCTCTGTCCCCCGCATGAGAAAGGAACAAAGGGGGCAGGTGCGGGCGCCCTCGTGCTCTGCTTCTCCTGAGTGTCCTCGCAGCAGGGCCCTGAGGTGTCCGCGTCCTCCCAACGGCTCAGGTCGCCGCGGCTGAGCTCCCCAGACTCCAAGGGAAGTGAAGTGCTGGCGGGCGCCTGGCCAGCCGACACCGACGACACCGACGAGCCCAGGCTTCCTGGGGTCTTGTCCACAGGGTCGCAGCACTTCATGACAAACCTGAGTGGGGCCAGAGAACAAGGGAAGCACCTTGTGACGGCCCTGCCTGCCGCCTGCCCCGGCTCACCCTCTCCCGCCCCCGGCTCACCCTCTCCCGCCCCCGGCTCACCCTCTCCTGCCCCCGGCTCATCCTCTCCCATCCCATGCACCCTCCCAAGATCCACCTCCCCTCTGGGGGACACAGAGATGAGGCCACCGCAGCCTGGTCCCTATGCTCACAGGCAGGCAGAGGCCGCCAGGTGCCCTCCATGACGAGGGCCCAGGTACACCTTCTCCCCACTTGCCACGTGCCCTTTCTCTTTTCCTTTGAGACCACTTTTTTTTTTTTTTGAAATGGAGTCTCGCTCTGTCGCCCAGGCTGCAGTGCAGTGGCCAGGTCTCAGCTCACTGCAGGCTCCGCCTCCCAGGTTCACGCCATTCTCCTGCCTCGGCCTCCCGAGTAGCTGGGACTACAGGCGCCCACCACCTCTCCCGGCTAATTTTTTGTATTTTTTAGTAGAGACAGGGTTTCACCGTGTTAGCCAGGATGGTCTCGATCTCCTGACCTCGTGATCTGCCCGTCTCGGCCTCCCAAAGTGCTGGGATTACAGGTGTGAGCCACCGCGCCCGGCCGAGACCACTTTTTGTAGCTAAATAGACTCCTCGGCCCCAGCGGCACCGCCCTTACCTGATGGTGGCGCTGCCCCCGGTCAGGCCCAGCGACTGCAGCGTCGTGCCCCGCAGGGCGGCTTCACCCATCACCTGTGGGAGAAGCAGCCAGGACAGGCGGGCCTCGCACTGGGACCCCAGAGCCCAGGGAAACCCTCCGGGCTCTGGCTCCAGGCACCATATCACCTCTGGGCACCGGCATCACCAGGACCACAGGCCACATGCCCTCTCCGGCCTCCGTCCTACCCACTCCCACATCTGGCCCCTGCCGGTCCACACCCTCCGCAAGGCCCAGCTTGAGTCTGGTCTGCAGCCGGGGCAGGACCTGCTGCCCATGCCTGAGCGAGTCTCCCCCAGCCTGGTCTCCACAGCTGGGACCCAAGCTCACTGAGGCCTGGACTGGCAGAGGGGCTGCAAGGAAGAGGCCCTGGAGCCAGGACCCCCTGCCCGGAGCGGGAGAGGCAGGAACGTGCTGTCACCCATGGGGGCGGGGAGGAGGCCTGGGCAAGACATGCACATCTGAGACTGAGCCAGCCGGGCCTCTGGGCCAGGGTCACCCCAGCTCCATGATGCTTGCCAGCCCTCTGCAGGCCCAGTCCCTGCTGGGAGCCCTCCCCCATCTGGTGGGTGGAGGTCAGGCCAGCAGCACCCACTCTTCAAAAGCCTCTGAGCTGAGTGGGCCCCAAAATCACAACATACGGCTTCACAGGCTCTGGTGTCTGGCCAGGACGAGACCCACCCCACGGCTGCCTCCCCCATGGGTCACAGCAGCCCGGCTGCCTCGGGACACTGCCCCGTCCTCCTCCGACTCTCCTGCTCTCAGGGCATTCCTGGGGCTCGGCTCGGGGTGGGCAGGGCTCGGGCCTGGCTGGCCACATCCCACACGCTAGCTCTGACCTGTGAGGAAGGGGTGGAGAAGCTGCCTCCAGCAAGGGCAGAGTCAAGGGCCCAGCACAAAAGCCAAAGGGTGTAAGGGTCCCCAGGGACCCCAGCCTCAGGCCAGTGCTGGGCCTGGGTCCTGAGCCCCGTGGCTCTCCCCTCGAGGGAGGACATAGACCTGAGCCTCCCCCTCACAGCCCTGGCCAGGGAGCTTCCAACTAGGGATAAATGGGGGGAGTGTCCCGTCCACACCAGGGGCCCCCGGGGCTCCTCCGGGACAGTGCCCCCCCACTGCAGCAAAGGGCACTCAGCCAGGGTGGAAACAAAAGGCCCCTGTGAGGCCAGGGACGAGCGCTAGGAGGGTCCCGCCACGGCGGGCTTTGCTTGCGCCACGCCACACTCGGTTTTGAAAATGATCAAAACACCGAGCTAAGCAAATATTTATTAAATGAAACCACTTTTGTAACTCTTGGGCTTTGAGAGAAGCTGAAAAAACAAACAGGGCGCCGAGGGAGGTTTCGGGGCAGCCCGGGCTCCGAGGGCCGGCCACTCCCTCTTTTTCCATGAAACACGTCGTGCTTTCAAGAGCCCGAGTCTCCCGCCACTGCCCCGAGACGGCTGCGGGAGAGCAGGTTTTCCAGTTGGGAAGTGGGCTGAGAGTGAGGACTGGGTGGGCAAGAGTGGGCCGCCTACCTCGTCCCTCGTGTACACGCAGACTGGGGTGGCCCCGCTGGGGTGTTGCAGGCACTCCCTGGGAGGAGAGGGAAGAAACCGTCAGGTACCCCAGGGCACCTCAGCCAGTGCCACGGAGGCCCCGGGGCAGGAGACTCAGAAGGCAAAGGTGTGGGGCCCTCACCCACCCCCTACCCAGGACAGCGTCCCAGGCCCAGGCCACAGCCCTCAGCCCAGGCCCCCACTGTGCCCCACAACCACCGGGAGGAGACACCTGACAGCTGGAGGCACTCCCAAGGAGCATGGCCTACGGTGCGTAGCCTGGGGGTTCCCCCCACCTCCAGTCTTGGGGCCGCTGGCAGGACATGAAGCCGCCGATACGGCCCAGGGACCACAAGGGAGGGACAAGCAGCACTGGCTCTGGAATGCGGCTCATGGCCACCTGCACTCAGAAGCCTGAGCGTGAGGGTCCCAAGGTCTGGGCTTTCATCTAAAGCCGCCCACTAAGAGGAGGTGCCCCTGTCTCCACTGCCTGCCGTCCTCCCTCAGTGCCAACACCTGATGTCACCAAAGCATGGGGGAGGGGTGCTGCCTCCGCTCACGCCCGCTTGCCCGTGGCCAGGGAGGCCATCCTTGTAAGTCCATGTCAGACTCTGCCACCAGTTGTCTTTCTGAGCCTTGCCCCCCAGGAGACACAGCTGGACCCGTGCATAAGTGGGCGTGCATATGCAGCATGCCTCCCACACAGGCCTGATGTGCACAGCAGCCTGGGAGACAGGCACATGCCGCCACGTACAGCTCCAGAGCATGTGAACTGCTGGCGGCACCTGCTGCATAACAGGGGCGCGCCTGTGTTTCCAACTCCCCACCATGAATTCCTCCCCACTGAGAAAAACAAAAGCCCGTCTCAGGCCTTCCTTGGAGACGCTCCTGATCAGTCCCTCTCCAGGGAGGGGAATCTGAGAGGAGGGGTCAGGTGGCCAGGGCCTAGGCAAAGGGGAGGCCAGGGTTGGCCTCAGGTCATGCAGGTGCCCTGCCGGACCCTATGGCCAGTGTGGCTTGCAGGGGCTCAGGTGGGACAGGAAGACACCTGTCTTCAGGTCAGGTGGTGACCAGAATACAGGGCATAAAGATAAGGTGAGAGCTGGGCTGGAAACTGCTTATAGCAACACCCTGGGATGGAAGGGTCAGAGGACAGGGTGCCTGCAGTGTCCAGGTCGAGACACCCATACACGTACGTGCACAGAGTGGGCTCCTGGGACAGGAGCGCTCAGCCTCCGCCTGAACCCACCTGCGTGCTTACAGGCCCGCAGGGGCCCATCATGGGCCCACCGTGCACTTGCCGTGCTCCCGACCCTGGGATCTGCTGACCTACTCGAAAGGGCAGGACTCAGCCGGGCGCAGTGGCTCCCGCCTGCAATTGGAGGGCTGAGAAGGGCAGATCACGAGGTCAGGAGATTAGGACCATCCTGGCTAACACGGTGAAACCCCGTCTCTACTAAAAATACAAAAAATTAGCCGGGCGAGGTGGCGGGCGCCTGTAGTCCCAGCTACTCGGGAGGCTGAGGCAGGAGAATGGCGTGAACCCGGGAGGCGGAGCTTGCAGTGAGCTGAGATCTGGCCACTGCACTCCAGCCTGGGCCACAGAGCGAGACTCCGTCTCAAAAAAAAAAAAAAGGTCAGGACTCACCTCCGTGAAAGGGGAACAGACCAAGCAGAAAAGCCCGAGGTGCCACACCCAGGACAGGCCCAGCCCCGCCACCTGGGGACTCGGCCACGTGTGTGGGTTTGACGTGTTTTCTTTTGTTTCGTGGCCTCTATTTTTCATGTCCTCACTCCTAGGGGAGGGGCATCTCTTCCCCACCCCGGCCCCAACTCTGACAGCGTGGTCTGGCTGCAGAGGCCCCACAGGGCCATGAACTTAGCCCCATGCTCTCCCTGGACCCACTGCCTACAGTGGAGCCCCTTCCCCGATGGCCTCTGGCCTGTGGAGCGCGTGCGCACCACGCACATGGCGGGTGTCCTCTGCACACAGGCTGGGACACACTCGCTGAGCTCCCATCCCACAGAGCAGCCAACAAAGGGCCTTGGATTTGCCTTCCCTCCAAATGGCTGGAGACTCGGCCCAGAGGCCCCGAGACCCGGGGCTCAGGAAAACACAAGGCCCCAAAACGCGCGGTAGCAGAGCCTGGACAGAGGCGGAGGGAGGCCTCAGGGAAGCACAGCCCCCAGGGCCAGGAAGGGGAACCGGGAGGGCCGAGGGTCCCGGCTCCCCAGCATGATAGGGATGGCCAGGGGCAGGAGATAGCCACGAGGCCACTTATCTATGGCTGGGGAGCCCTGGGCCGTGTGGTGGCCGGAGTCCCAACTCACAGTCCTTCCCCAGCACCGACCGCCAGCTTGGGGACCTCAAATCACAAACAGGGACAGAGCACAGCAGCGTGACATCAAACGCCAGCCGGGCTTTGATGTGCGGCTCCTCCAGAGGGATCAGATTCCCTCGTGCGGGATCTGAGGGAGCGGCTTGTGCACACGTTGTGTGGCGGCCAGCCGAGGGGAGGGGCGGCCGACAATCGGTTCCAGACCTTCTGCGCCGGCCCAGCGCGCAGGACGACATGGCCCGGGGGAAATTCCAGCGCCTGAGGAGACACAGCCCCTTGTGCATGGCAAAGCCACTCCCCGCCTGCCCCCCACACAGACCTCTGCAAGGCCCAATGTCTGCAGGGGCAAGACCCAGGGCCTCCCGGGGACCCCAGGCCAGGCCAGGCCACCAGACACCGTGCTCCGAAGCCAGAAACGCAAGACAGGGTGCTGTTGGGCGCGTCCGCGGGTGCCTGCTCGCAGCGGGGTACTGGCACACTCTCACGCACTCTGCAGCCAGCAGAGCTCCCCACTTGGCCAGGGCCAGAAGCCAGCGGGACGGCCAGGAGGGCAGACACGCCTCTGCTGCTGGCTTCGCGGGCATATTCTTTATGCACCACAAACCCCGCCCCGGTGGGGCCCCGCTCCGGCAAGGCTCGGCTGTGTGCTGGGGACAAGGCAGTGAGTCTGGAGCCCTCCGTGTTCATGTCCTGTCTGGGTCTGACAAAGCCGGGTGCAAACACAGGTGCTGACGAGAGCCTAGGCAGCAGCACGCGCCCTGCCGGGAACAGAAGCCCGCAGAGCTGTGGCTGCAGGCCAGGAGCCACTCGGCTCGGGGAGGCCCGCAGAGGGCACCACCCACCACGCGACAGCCCAGCCGAGAAGTGGGCTGGAAAGAGCCTGGGAGAGTCTCAGGGGAAGGCAGCCTCCGGCCGTCCCAACCCAGCCAGGTCCGGACAGGGATGGACAAGGATGAACAGGGATGGACAGGGATGGGCCCCAGAGCTCTGAGCTAGCCTGGCAGCATGCATAGACCCACCCTGAGTGTGGCCACGGGCCGGTGCTCCACCTGGCAGAGCCCTGTTCTCACCAGCAGCCCCTCCCTACAGCCCAACACAGCCAGAGGGCTGCAGAAATTACCCGGCTTTCCTGGAGTCACAGCTTTACCTACAGAAGGAGGAACAGGCTGAGATGGACTCAGCCAGACCCCAAGCGCTGAGTTAAGGCTGGGAGCAGAGGGCTGGGCACCTGGGAAGAGATACAGCCGGGGGCCGGGCACACCGGGGGGCCACTCCCAGCTGGGGTGCCCACGCCAGCACAGCCCGGGGGCACCTCTGAGAGAGGGCAAATCCCTTCCATGGCTGAGCTCATGAGTCTGACATTTACAGAAAGCCCACGCTGCTCCCTCACGGTCTTCAGACGGAAAGCGGCTCAGCTGCTGTGAGGTCCCTCGGCTCACCCTCGGTCACCCCCAACAGTCCCCGCTTCTCTTCCTGCTCAGCAGCTCAGCATGGTCCGTCCACACCCCTGCCTTTCACCACTGCTCCATGGCAACCAGGTCCCTACAGGACTTGGGGTTCAAGCTATGGGACTCGCTCGCCTGCCCCCGTGGACTGCCCAGACGTGCCACAGCACCCCCCGAGTCGCAGTATGACCTCCTGGGGCTCGTGCCTGCTGGCGCTAAACCCACGGAGTGAAACTTCTCATAGGAAATCCTTTAGCATTAACAACCTGTACCCCAGCAAAGACGCTGGCCAGAAAGGTGCTCCCTTTCCTTCTCCGGGTGCCTCCAGGGGGGCCTGTAGGCAATGAAATCCTCGTTTCCACCTCATGTGTCTCCTATCACGGAAGGCACACTCCCCATCATAAAGATCCCAAACTCAGACACAGGCCCACCAGGCAGGTGGACAACAGTGTCCCCCAGAGCTCAGCGTGGCTGTTCACACCCCTCTGTTGGGCAGAACCTTCAGATTACAGAGAAAATGGGAAAGCTTGAAGCCAGCAGCGTGCAGCCTCCGTCTCCTGCCTCCCTGCGGCAGAGCCCGAGAGGCAGAGAGGAGGAGCGGCCAGTCCACTAGGACCCGGCCCAGACCGAGATGCTCCAAGTGCACAGTACACGCAGATCTCAAAGACTTTGCACAACAAAAGCATGAGACGGCTTGCTTTTCTACTGAGATGGCTTGCTTTTCTACTGACTACGTGTCCAGGAAGTCGTATTTTGGGCATACTGAGTTAATTACACATATTACTAAAGCTAATGACAGCTGTTTTTATTTCTTCTTTAATGTGGTAACAAGAAAAAGTGAGTCACTGTCCAGGTACGGTGGCTCACGCCTGTAATCCCAGCACTTTGGGAGGCCGGGGTGGGGTAGATCACCTGAGGTCTAGAGTTCCAGACAAGCCTGGCCAACATGGTGAAACCCTGTCTCTAAAAAAAATACAAAGATTAACCAGGCACGATGGCGCACACCAGTAATCCCAGCTACTCGGGTGGCTGAGGCAGGAGAATTGCTTGAACCTGGGAGGCAGAGATTGCAGTGAGCCAAGATGGCACCACTGCACTCCAGCCTGGGTGAAAGAAAAGAAAATGTGAGTCAACTCCGTGGCCGACATGTGTGGCTCACTGGCATCCCCAAGGCCCCTGCTGCTCGAGTCGCTGGTCAGGCCAGGGCTGCGTGCTACGGTGACACCCTTGCAGTGGAGCTGCGACCTTTGAAACATGTGGTGGTCTTCATCCAAGGAAATCACCCAGCGGTCCCCAAATACACAAAGCAGGCTCTGTCCCAGGGCAACTCCTGGGCAGGCTACAGGCCTGCAGCCCCCAGCCTTGGAACACCCCTTCCAAGCACAGTGCTTACACTGTCCCTGGACTCAGACCTCCTCCGAAACACACGAAGGGAGAAACAACAGCTTCCCACCTGTCCCACTCTGCGAACACCTGGAGTTCCCAAGGCCTCCCCAAGCCTCCTGGGCCAGTGCAGGAACACTAGGCACGAGACAGCCTCCCTCCCTCATGCAGACTTGCTGGGGACCAGCTCCCAGCACAGAGCCCACAAGGCACTCCACCCTCACCGTGGGGCTGGTAATGCCACCCACCACAAAACCTCGTTCACATCCTGCTCCATGGTTAGCAAACTCCAGCTTCTGGGACGAAGCTTGGGTCTGAGCTTTTAGAAATGTATTTATTTATTATTTATTTATTTTTGAGACGGAGTCTCACTCTGTCACCCAGGCTGGAATGCAGTGGTGTGATGTCGGCTCACTGCAACCTCCATCTCCTGGGTTCAAGTGATTCTCCTGCCTTAACTTCCCAAGTAGCTAGGATTACAGGCCCCTGCCACCACACCTGGCTAATTTTTGTATTTTTAGTAGAGACAGGGTTTCACCATGTTGGCCAGGCTGGTCTCAAACTCCTGACCTCAGGTGATCTGCCTGCCTCAGCCTCCCAAAGTGCTGGGATTATACGTGAGAGCCACCATGCCCGTCCCAGAGATAAAATGTAAAGAAACCCTGTCTTAAATTCCACCTCTGGAATTTAGCCCACGGGAGGAGCTGGGGTGGGTGACCAGGTGCAAAGGCCTCCAGCTGCAGGCTCTGCTCCAGCTCTGCCCGGGATGCCCCTGAGACACAGCCAGACACCCCGCAACACCCACATGACACCCACATGATGGAACAGCATGGCTGTGAGGAGTGACAGATGCGGGACCCTTCAGGAAGATGTCCACAGCATATTCACCAGCAATAAGAGTCAGCCACAAATCACTCTGCACCCCAGGCATGAGTGTTCACCAAATGAGATGTACGTGCAGACACACCCGCAGACAGACCCACACTACCACATAGATCAGGGCGACAGGCTGAGGGCCCCGGGCTTCACTACCAATGGCCCCGCCACCTCCTGCTGTCCCGGTTTCTCGAAAGAGCTGCCCCACTTGCTCCAGATTTTTTTTTTTTTGAGACAGAGTCTCGCGCTGTTACCCAGGCTAGAGTGCAGTGGCGCAATTTTGGCTCACTGAAATCTCCACCTCCTGGGTTCAAGCAATTCTTCTGCCTCAGCCTCCTAAGTAGCTGGGACTACAGGCGCCCGCCACCACGCCTGGCTAATTTTTGTATTTTTAGTAGAGACGGGGTTTCACCATATTGGCCAGGCTGGTCTCAAACTCCTGACCTCATGATTCGCCCACCTCAGCCTCCCAAAGTGCTGCGATTACAGGGGTGAGCCATCGCGCCCGGCCCTGTTGTTTCTTTTTACTGTTTTTTTTTTTTTTTTTGAGATGGAGTTTTGCTCTTGTTGCCCAGGCTGGAGTGCAGTGGTGCAATCTCAGCTCGCTGCAACCTCCTCCAAAGCGCCCAAACCCACCCCCATAGCCACCACCAAAGCTACCTCCAGAACCACCACGCCCGGCCACACCGGTTGCTTCTTAAACTAAGTTTCACACGAGGTTTACAAAGTCTGTTGAAGAGGCTTATGCTACCGCAGTGCCCGCCCCACCTCTCCAGACACCCTCAGGCTCCTCCCCAGTGGCAGCCCGGGGCTACTCTGGGCCATTTCCTTACCTCCATCCCCATCTGAGGACTGACAGCACAGCCAGGGAGGACAGCCCTCACCAAGCCCCCATGCCCGTGGGAGCACTGGATTCTGCTCACGCTCAGGGGCACCGCCCGGCCCGGGGACATTTCCTCCAGGACCTTCATCCTTCCTGACTTCTGTTCCCCGTGCTGTTTGGTTTTCTTCTCGCCCTCTGCCACTGTTCTCTCAAGGGAGCAGCACAGAGCCAGGGCGCCGGGATCCCCACTCCTCACCCAGCGCCCACACAGCGCCTGGGGTCACCGCCTCCCTGCCTGGCGCCACTCCTGCCTCGAGTTCTGCTCACCCCTGCCCGAGGCTTCGCTTTTCTCTTAGGCTCTGTCACCTCCTGCCTCGGGTCCCGCTCACCCCTGCCTGTGGCTTCGGTTTTGCTCTTAGGCTCCATTACTGTTGTTTGAGTTGCATTTTGGAGGGAAAATTCTGTGCTTGTCCTTAACCTACTGCCATCCCCAGAGGTCTCCATTCACCCCGACACCTGCCAGGGTGGCCTCCATCCCCATGACCACTGAGACCCAACCTGCAGACCTCAGGGCCCTCACCCATGAGCGCAACACCTGTGCCACGCAGCCGGAGCAGGCCCGGCCCTGGGGCCACCTGGAGCGCCCGACGCACAGCCACCGTCCCAGTGTGGTGCTACTGTCAGACCAGAGCAGGCCCGGCCTTGGCCACCTTCCTAGCACCCGATGTGCAGCCACCTTCCCAGAGCCTGACGCACAGTCACCTTCCCAGCTCCCGACGCACAGCCACCTTCCCAGCGCCCGCCGCACAGCCACCTTCCCAGCGCCCGACGCACAGCCACCTTCCCAGCGCCCGACGCACAGCCACCTTCCCAGCGCCCGACGCACAGCCACCTTCCCAGCGCCCGACGCACAGCCACCTTCCCAGCGCCCG
Organism: Rhinopithecus roxellana; assembly: GCF_007565055.1. Lineage (NCBI taxonomy): Eukaryota > Metazoa > Chordata > Mammalia > Primates > Cercopithecidae > Rhinopithecus > Rhinopithecus roxellana. The sequence continues at coordinate 39,459,420 of NC_044567.1, forward strand.
ACGCACAGCCACCTTCCCAGCGCCCGACGCACAGCCACCTTCCCAGCGCCCGACGCACAGCCACCTTCCCAGCGCCCGACGCACAGCCACCTTCCCAGCGCCCGACGCACAGCCACCTTCCCAGCGCCCGACGCACAGCCACCTTCCCAGCGCCCGACGCACAGCCACCTTCCCAGCGCCTGACGCACAGTCACCTTCCCAGCTCTCGACGCACAGTCACCTTCCCAGCTCCCGACGCACAGCCACCTTCCCAGTGTGGTGCTACTGTCAGACCAGAGCAGGCCCGGCCTTGGCCACCTTCCTAGCACCCGATGTGCAGCCACCTTCCCAGAGCCTGATGCACAGTCACCTTCCCAGCTCCCGACGCACAGCCACCTTCCCAGCGCCCGACGCACAGCCACCTTCCCAGCGCCCGACGCACAGCCACCTTCCCAGCGCCCGACGCACAGCCACCTTCCCAGCGCCCGACGCACAGTCACCTTCCCAGCTCCCGACGCACAGCCACCTTCCCAGTGCCCGACGCACAGCCACCTTCCCAGTGCCTGACGCACAGTCACCTTCCCAGCTCCCGACGCACAGTCACCTTCCCAGCTCCCGACGCACAGCCACCTTCCCAGTGTGGTGCTACTGTCAGACCGGAGCAGGCCCGGCCTTGGCCACCTTCCTAGCACCCGATGTGCAGCCACCTTCCCAGAGCCTGACGCACAGTCACCTTCCCAGCTCCCAATGCACAGCCACCTTCCCAGCGCCCGACGCACAGCCACCTTCCCAGCGCCCGACGCACAGCCACCTTCCCAGCTCCCGACGCACAGCCACCTTCCCAGCTCCCGACGCACAGCCACCTTCCCAGCTCCCGACGCACAGCCACCTTCCCAGCGCCCGACGCACAGCCACCTTCCCAGCGCCCGACGCACAGCCACCTTCCCAGCGCCCGACGCACAGTCACCTTCCCAGCTCCCGACGCACAGTCACCTTCCCAGCTCCCGACGCACAGCCACCTTCCCAGTGCCCGATGCACAGCCACCTTCCCAGTGCCTGACGCACAGTCACCTTCCCAGCTCCTGACGCAGTCACACAGCCACCTTCCCAGCGCCTGATGCACAGACACCTTCCCAGCTCCTGACGCAGTCACACAGCCACCTTCCCAGCCCCCGACGCACAGACACCTTCCCACAGGCCCCACGCTCGGTCCTCAAGACGTGAACTCACTCCATCCACACACCAGCTGGGGTACAGGTGAGGAAACCGAGGCCCAGGGAGGGTGAGAACCTCCCAGGCTCACAGCAAACCCCAGCCCTGAGTCCTTCCATTCTGCTGGCAGAGCCTTTTACTGTGGACCAAGACTTCCAGCCACAATGAAAAGACCCATATTGACAAAGCGCCCATTTTTACACATTCAGGGACAACGTTTAAACCATTAAGTGACAGATAGGAACTGATACACACCAATTACTTGTTTTTATTTTATTTTATTTTTTCTGAGATAGAGTCTCATTCTGTCACTCAGGCTGGAATGCAGTGGTGTGATCTCAGCTCACTGCTACCTCCACCTCCCGGGCTCAAGTGACCCTCCCACCTCAGCCTCCAGGGTAGCTGGGACCACAGGCACGCACCACCATGCCTGGCCTAACATTGTTATTTTTTTGTAGAGAAGGGGTTTCACTATGTTGCCAAGGCTGGTCTCGAACTCATGAGCTCAAGCGATCCACCAGCTTCGACCTCCTGGAGTGCTGGGATTACAGGTGTCAGTCACTGTGCCCAGCCAGCCAATTACTATTAAGATTTTCTGGCTGGGAGTGGTGGCTCAAGCCTGTAATCCCAGCACTTTGGGAAGCCGAGACGGGCGGATCACGAGATCAGGAGATCGAGACCATCCTGGCTAACACGGTGAAACCCTGTCTCTACTAAAAAATACAAAAAACTAGCCGGACGTGGTGGTGGGCGCCTGTAGTCCCAGCTACTCAGGAGGCTGAGACAGGAGAATGGCGCGAACCCAGGAGGCGGAGCTTGCAGTGAGCCGAGATCACGCCACTGCTGCACTCCAGCCTGGGCGACAGAGTGAGACTCCACTTCAAAAAAAAAAAAAAAGAGAGAAGATTTTCTGGTGGATCACAGGAGCTCACGCCTGTAATCCCAACAGTTTGGGCAGCTGAGATGGATGGGAAGATTGCTTGAGCCCATGGGTTCAAGAGCAGCCTAAGCGACCAACACAGTAAGACCCCGCCTCTTAAAAAAAAAGACTTTATGAGCCCATCCAGGGAAATCAAGCACAGGGAGCCCTGTCCCCAGCACCAAACGTCTCCCCTTAGCGCTCACCAGGCCCCCACAATGACAGAGGCACATCCCTGCTCTTCTAGGAGGACAAGGCTGGGCTGCTGGGCCCATGAAGCTCAGAATGATGAGCCATGACCAGCCCATCCCCCCGAGGCTGCTGCTCGTGAACCGGCAGCCCACACACCCCTCCTCTACCGAGGAGTGCAAAGTGCCAAGAGGCACCACAGGCCAACACAGAGCTTGGGTGTTCAGCTCTGGACCACACCCAGTAACCACAACAGCTTTCCCACCAAACAGGGTAGGGAAGAGCCCACTGGCCCACTGATGCTCACCTGGTCTGTGCAAAATGGCTGAGAAGCTCCCAGAGGGTCTGGCCTGAACAGAAAGAGTCCTGCAACCTGGAGCCGTCGTCCAGCTGCAAAGCAACGCGAACCTGGAGAGCACCAGACGTGAGAAACTTCCTTAGGAAGAAAGGCACCCATTCCATCTCAACCCCGACTGATTCTCCAGACAGAGAGAGGGCGACTGCCCTGCCCCAGCCTTCGGGGAGAGGCTGACCCCCACGGAGAAGGCTGCCCTCCTGTGTACTCTGGAGGGAGGGCCATGGAGGCTCCCTGGCAGGGCTGCAGCAGCATGTGTCTGTGCGCATGTGTGTGCGGGTGTGTGCGGGTGTGTGTGCTGGTGTGTGCGGGTGTGTGTGCTGGTTGGTGTGTGCGGGTGTGGCGGGTGTGTGTGCTGGTGTGTGCGGGTGTGTGTGCACATGTGTGTGCGGGTGTGTGTGCTGGTGTGTGCGGGTGTGTGTGCTGGTGTGTGTGCTGGTGTATGCGGGTGTGTGCTGGTGTGTGCGGGTGTGTGTGCTGGTGTGTGCGGGTGTGTGCGGGTGTGTGTGCTGGTGTGTGCGGGTGTGTGTGCTGGTGTGTGCGGGTGTGTGCAGGTGTGTGAAAATGCTCATTTTCAGTTGCTAGTTATCAAAACACAGAAAGTTGCTTGGACCCAACCCAGGGAAGGCAGAATTGGTGCTAAGACTCATGTCCCTCCTTCCCCAGCACCCCCGACCACCCCCGGTCCCCAGCCAGCTGAACGATTCTGTGCTCCACACAGTCAGTCTGCCCCAGAGCACAGCCCACCATGTTCTCAGGCCCCTCACGGCTCCGGGAAGCAGGCACCATCTCCAGCTTGGCATTGTTGGGTAGGTTGGCGAATCTCCACTGCAGAGAAAGGTCGAGCACACTCCTCTGAAACCTGCAAGACAGACCAGAGCCCACTCACTGCCCTGCAGACCCTGATGCGCCCTGCCATCCACGTCCCGCCATCCATGTCCTATGGCAGCTCCCCAACAGCAGGAGGTCATGACCTGCAGAGGCACAAGGTGGGTCCCTGATCACATGGGGCCTCCTGCAAGCAGAAGGGAGCAGGGAAAAGGAAGAACTGGGCCTTGGGGCACGCCGAGGGGGTTGCTCCTTCAGAGTCTGGGGTGCTGACAGCTCCAGTGCAGACGCTTGGAAAACAGAGAGAACAACTGGGGCGTGAATGCTGCTGCACTCACAGAAGCAGGGGTATTACAGCCCCTGGCCATCAGAGCTGGAGCCACCACAGAAAACCCGGCTGCCCAGGCGCGGTGGCTCACGCCTATAATCCCAGCACTTTGGGAGGCCGAGGAGGGTGGATCACCTGAGGTCGGGAATTTGAGACTAGCCTGGCCAACATGGTGAAACCCCGTCTCTACTAAAAATAAAAAAAAAAAAGCCAGGCATGGTGGCTCAGGCCTGTAATCCCAGCTACTTGGGAGGCGGAGGCAGGAGAATCGCTTGAACCCAGGAGGCAGAGGCTGCAGTAAGCCGAGATCGCGCCACTGCACTCCAGCCTGGGCAACAAGAGCAAAACTCCGTCTCAAAAAAAGAAATCTGAATATACTCAAAGTGGTTGGCCCCACTTTGGAAACGCAAGCTGCTGTTGAAGACAACTAGTGAAGAGAGTTTAGACAGCCTGGGGGCATCTGGAAGAATTAAGAGAGAACAAACCTTGCTATCAATCTTCAATACTGGCCAGAAAGTGACTCTGGAAATTGCCACATGAAATGTCTAGGGCAAGACAGGATAGCAGATCGGGGGAACTCGAGGGAGGAAAGCTGGGAAGCTTGGAGAGGAGGGCACTGTTCATGCACGGGGCTGCATTCCTCTGCACTGGCTGTGCTTTGTAAGCAAGCGGTACCATTAGCAGGGGAAAAGGAAATTTGAAAACATGGCCATGGTGCTGCAGGACCTGCCTCAAAATCGCACTCACTGGTTCCCACCAGACACCACCACACAGACCATGGGCAGGTGAGCAATCAGAAGTAACAACGGGGCCGGGCGCGGCGGCTCAAGCCTGTAGTCCCAGCACCTTGGGAGGCCGAGACGGGCGGATCACGAGGTCAGGAGATCGAGACCATCCTGGCTAACACGGTGAAACCCCGTCTCTACTAAAAAATACAATAAACTAGCCGGGCGAGGTGGCGGGCGCCTGTAGTCCCAGCTACTCGGGAGGCTGAGGCAGGAGAATGGCGTGAACCTGGGAGGCGGAGCTTGCAGTGAGCTGAGATCCGGCCACTGCACTCCAGCCTGGGCGACAGAGCGAGACTCTGTCTCAAAAAAAAAAAAAAAAAGAGAAGTCACAATGGGCCAGGCATGGTGGCTCACGCCTGTAATCCCAGCAATTTGGGAGGCCAAGACGGGCGGATCACTTGAGGTCAGGAGTTTGAGAGCAGTCTGGCCAATGTGGTGAAATCCCATCTCTACTAAAAATACAAAAATTAGCCAGGCATGGCGGTGCACGCCCCTAGTCCCAGCTACTTGGGAGGCTGAGGTGGGAGAAGTGCTTCAACCCAGGAGGCAGAGGTTGTAGTGGGCCGAGATTTAGCCATTGCATTCCAGCCTGGGTGACAGAGCGAGACTCCATCTCAAAAAAAAAAAAAAAAAGAAAGAAAGAAAGAAAGAAAAATGAGGCCAGGTGCGGTGGCTCACGCCTATCAACCCAGCACTTTAGGAGGCCAAGGCGTGAGGATCACTTGAGGTCAGGAATTTGAGACCAGCCTGGCCAACATGGTGAAACCCTGTCTTTACTAAAAATACAAAAAATAGCTGGGCATGGCACGTGACTGTAATTCCAGCTACTCAAGATGCTGAGGCACAAGAATCGCTTGAACCCGGGAGGCAGAGGTTGCGGCGAGCTGAGATCATGCCACTGCACTCCAGCCTAGGTGACAGAGCAAGACTCTGTTTCAAAATAACAGCCAGGGCACGGTGACTCATGCCTGTAACCCCAACACTTTGGGAGACCAAGGTGGGCGGACCACCTGAGGTCAGGAGTTCAAGACCAGCCTCACCAACATGGTGAAACCCTGTTTCTACTAAAAATACAAAAATTAGCTGGACATGGTGGCACATGCCTGTAATCCCACCTATCAGGAGGCTGGGGCAGGAGAATCGCTTGAACCTGGGAGACGGAGGTGGCAGTGGGCCGAGACAGTACCACTGCACTACAGCCTGTGTGACAGAGACTTCATCTCAAAAAATAATAATAAAATAAAAAAGAAATAAAAATGAAACCCTAAGCCCCCAACCAACTAAACCGGCCTCTTCTTGGCCCAGGGGACCCCAGAAACCTTGAAAGCTGAGTTCCTGGCCATGGCTGGGTGGGAGATCAGACACGCCTACAGGCTCTCTTCCCTAAGGGATAAACAGAAAGCAGCCTTTCCAAAGACTCTTGGGCTGGTATCTGACATCAGCCAACCTTCCGCCAGGCCCTTCTCTCTTGCGGTTTCTTCAAAACAACCTACAGGTATTTCTTCCTGATAAGAAACCACCAACCATGGAGTAGTTCTGGCACAGTCAGGGTTCTCGTGGCATTGTCAGGGTTTTTGTGGCATGGTCAGGGTCTTCATGTCCGCTGGTTTGCCATTTATTTATTTATTTATTTAATTTATTTATTTACTTTTTTTGTAGAGACAGGGTCTCACTATGTTCCCCAGGCTGATCTAGAATTCCTAGGCTCAAGCAATCCTCTGCCTCAGGCTCCCAAAGTGCTGGGATTACAGGCGTGAGCCACTTCACCCAACCTGCTTCACCTCTGACTTCAGAGGCCAAAAATTCCACCCTCAGGTCATGCTGGCGCTGCCAATTTTTGAACATAGGACCCATGGAGAGGCAGAAAGCTCAACTGTGTGCACAGTTCTCCTTTCATGAATGCTCACGATCCTCCTAAAGTGTATTAAGTACTTCTGTATCAGCCACCCCATTTGGTGTAAATCCCTGTTTTATTCTTCCCTCTCTTGAAGTGTCAGTTTCCAGCTTCTGGCTGGAGGCTACACTTCCTGGCCTGTTAGAATGGCCACTCTGCAAGCTGCAACCGGTTATGAGAAATAAAGCCCTCCTTTCCAAACGTATGAACCTCATTCTTCAGTTGACAAGAGAGACTGGAGAAGGATGGTGGGAAATCAGCGGCAGGAAGCCCAAGGCCACCTGGCACTCAGAGCACAGGTCCTGGGATTATCACATGGTCCAGACACAAAGTAGAAGACTGGAATGACTTGGCAGATATCACCCCTAAGAAACTCCTCCCAGGAGAGCCCCATAAGGCAGGGTGGGCAAGGCCGGGAGGACAGTCTCCTGCCCTCTGCCCCCAGTGTTAGGACAACAGTTACTATAAATACAGGTCTTTAAGGCCAAGCGCGGTGGCTCATGTCTGTAATCCCAGCACTTTGGGAGGCCGAGGCGGGCGGATCACAAGGTCAGGAGTTCTAGACCATCCTGGCCAATGTGGTGAAACCCTGTATCTACTAAAAATACAAAAATTAGCTGGGCGTGGTGGCGAGCACCTCTAATCCCAGCTACTTGGGAGGCTGAGGCAGGAGAATCATTTGAACCTAGGAGGTGGAAGTTGCAGTGAGCTGAGACCGCACCACTGCATTCCAGCCTGGGCGACAAGAGTGAAACCCTGTCTCAAAAAAAACAAACAAACCGAAAAACAGGTTTTTAAAGTGAAAAGCTGCCGGGCGCGGTGGCTCAAGCCTGTAATCCCAGCACTTTGGGAGGCCGAGACGGGCGGATCACGAGGTCAGGAGATCGAGACCATCCTGGCTAACACCGTGAAACCCCATCTCTACTAAAAAATACAAAAAACTAAGCCGGGCGCGGTGGTGGGCGCCTGTAGTCCCAGCTACGCGGGAGGCTGAGGCAGGAGAATGGCGTAAACCCGGGAGGCGGAGCTTGCAGTGAGCTGAGATGCGGCCACTGCACTCCAGCCTGGGCGACAGAGCGAGACTCCGTCTCAAAAAGAAAAAATAAATAAATAAAGTGAAAAGCTTCGCGTGTGGGATAGACACGCATGTCCTACTCATATGAGGGCTCTGACCCTTCTGCTCAGACTCCTTGAGAGTCTGGCAGAAGCCCTCTCTTGGGAACAATACCCCCACACAGACCCGTGCGTGTAATTCCCAGGGCTGAGACTGCAGAGATCCACCCGCAGTTTTCAGGGCATCCTATTTCTCCATGGCCAGCTCTTTCCCCTCAGAGCCCCACTGGGAACTTATACAACCCAATGCCATAAAACCTATAGGAGGTTGAATGGTGGCTCCCCCAAAAAAAGACAGGTCAATGTCCTAACCCCCAGGATCTCTGAACATCTTACTGGGTATCCTGGTCTTGGAAGATGTAATTGATAAATCATTCTAGATTATCCAAGAGGACCCAAAATCCAATGACAAGGGTCTTCCCAAGACACAGAGAAAACAGGAAAAGGCCACAAGAAATTGGAGACAGAGAGCAATGCGGCCACAAGCCAAGGAACGGGAAGCTGGAAGAGGCAAGAGGGATTCTCCCTTAGGGCATTCAGAGAGAGTGTGGCCCTGCCAAGACCTTGGGTCTCCAGAGCTGGGAGGCAATATATGACTGTTTAAAACCACCTGGGGGCTTTTCCAAGTGAGAGCCAGTATATTCAGGGGGCAGGGGCACAAATACACTCAGATCCTGCTGCTGAGCTGGATGGAGCAAACTCACTTCAGATCATATTCACAGGGGTTGAAGTCCTGTCGCCGGCACGTGTCCTCCAGAACCTGGAGATGAGATGAAAGGACGGTGAACCGCTGAGTGCGCAGGGCTGGCGGGCGCAGTGGACCAGGCCAGCCAAGAGCACTCAGCTTCCTGGTGAGCCAGGTAGCTCTGCTCAGGCAAAGCCAAGCACAAGACCACACTATGGACGGTCCCTGCAACAGTGGCAGGCTCTCACCTGCAAATCCTGTCCACTCTATCTCCATTCCTCACCATCCCCTCAGTTTTGTAGGAAAACTCCACTCAGGGTTTCCCTGCAGTACAGCAACATGGGCATCTTCCTGGCACACACCCTGGGCTCTCCTTCAAACCTTGTAGTTCTGCAACCTGCCTTAAACCTGCCCAGCACAGGCTACCCCTTGGCTCTTGCACGGTTCTGTACACCTGCTCCCACTGCCTGCACCTCCTCCGCCCCTCTTCTCCATGAGCCAAAGCCGTGGCCCTGGCACCAAGGGGTCCTGCGCAGCCTCTGCGGGAGCGCCCCACTTCCGCACACTGCACGCCTGGCACCAACAGCCTCCTGGCTGCACCCTTCACCTGCCCAGGCCCGGCGACCCCACGCCGTGGGCTGCTCCCGCAAACTCCGAGTCCGTGTGCACCTTCAGGTCCTCATGGTCCCCCACGCAGCAGAGGCTCAGTAAATACTTTTTTTTTTTTTTTTGAGACGCAGTCTCGCTCTGTCTCCCAGGCTGGAGTGCAGTGGCGCGATCTCAGCTCACTGCAAGCTCCGCCTCCCGGGTTCACGCCATTCTCCTGCCTCAGCCTCCGGAGTAGCTGGGACTACAGGCGCCCGCCACCACGCCCGGCTAATTTTTTTTTTTTTAATTTTTTTAGTAGAGACGGGGTTTCACCGTGTTAACCAGGATGGTCTCGATCTCTTGACCTCGTGATCCACCCGCCTCGGCCTCCCACAGTGCTGGGATTACAGGCGTGAGCCACCGCGCCCGGCCAATACTTTTACATGTGATTGATTCGAGGTCACAAGGTGCCCGACTAAAAGTGCAGTGCGTGACTCGTTAAAAATCGCCTCCAGGCCCCACAGCCGGGACACTTGCCACCGCGCAACCCGGGCTCCCGCTCCGGGGGACACCCCGGGATGGGAACGCGGGTCTAGGGCTCCACTCTTCCCTCTTCCCGGCGCCCTCGCGAGCTGGGCTCGGCCGGGCGCCGAGTACTCGATGGGGTGAGACGCGGCGCCGTTCCTACCGCACCCCTGGGAGGGCTCGCCACCCGCCCCCGACTTGGGACCCCCGGGACCCCCGCGGAAGCGCAGGTGCCCGCGAACAGGGGGCGGGGCCGCCGCGCAGGAGGCCGCTCATTGGCCGCCAAGGCCCCGCCCCCGAACCCCCGGACGCCGACCGCAGTGGGCGGGGCCTCGGCGCGGCACCCCCCCCCCCCCCCCAACACACACCCGCCCACCCGTCCGCAACGGGCCGGCGGCCGCACCTGAAGTAGCACGGTGCTCGGCGTCACCTTCACCGTGTGGCGCCGGCCGTTCGGGGCCAGCACCGACACCGCGGAGCCTCCGCCGCCTGCCGGGGCCGCCATTTTCCGCTCACGTGACCAGCCGCCGGCCCGGCGTCAAACAACTTTGTCGGCAACAGCCCGGACGCGCAGCCACGCGGCCTAGGGCGGGGCCGCAGCGCGCTTCCGGGTCCCGCCAGGCCCCGCCTTTTCCCCGCCCAGGGCGCACCGGCCCCGCCCTGGGGCCGCCGAAGCCCGCGCCAGACCAGGCGACCCGGAGAGCGCGGCAGACCTCTCTACCTCTGGGAAGCTCGGCCCGGACGGGCTCGCCGGGGCCAGGCTGGGCCGGGGCTGGGCGCGCGGTCACCCCCAGTGAGCGGCACTGGGCCGCGGGGTCCCAATCGTCCGCGCTCGCCCATCCTCGCTTCGTCCCTGACCCGTCCCCACCTAGGTGCCCTGCTCTGCCGACCCTCCCGGCTTCCTCCACTCCAGCAGCTGAGCCTCTTCCCTGCGTACCTGTCCCTGTGGTCAGCGTCCACCTCCTGACCTTTATGCTTTGCGGCAGGCCCCCCGCCCCTGTACGGATCCTCCCTGGGTGTTGGGGCTCGTGACCCTCAGTCTAGACCTGATTTCCTTCATCCTAAAATGGGAGTGCAATATCTGGCAGCCCTGAGGCTGCTGAGACGGTCCCTAAACCTGAGGGTAGGAAAGGCGGGAGGCCGGTTTCAGAACCGTGGGGTGAGCGAACTTGAGTCTCACCGGAGCTCCTGTGGACCCACAGGCATTCGAGGACTTGCCGCACCAACCCATGCTGAGGAGGGGCTTGGTGGAAGTCTCGGAAAACACCTTCATCCCTAGGCGCCGCAGCAGGGAAAGCACCTGGCCTCACTGCCACCAGGGCCACGTACCACCAGCTCCAGGCTTTCAGAAGGAGCTGCCGTCCTGACTCACAGCCATCGAACGTGCTTAGCTCCCAGCACCTGGGCCAGTCTTGGACAGCACTTGCACGTGTTCCCCCCCGCCCCGCCCCCTCCACGGCTCAACCGGGCCTGGTGCTCCTCTCTCCATGTGCCTGTCTGTCTCTGCGGACTCCTGGCCAGGGCTCAGATGCGCAGAAGCCTGTGGAAGGGGGAACTGGTGCAGTTATCAGTCAATCCTCCCACAGTGCTGGGAGCCACCGCACCCGGCAGTCGTTGCTGAGTCTAAGGACATCTCCTCTGCGTGGGTGCTGTTGTGCCTTCCTGTCGACATATCCATGTCACACACACACCTGTATGCTGGCAAACACGGACACCTATGTACATTGGAGAAACCTGGGGAAAGCCTCAGGTTAGCCACAGCCCTCCCATCCAACCAGCCAGTCCCATGCCCTGTGCAACCTCAGAGCCTTACTGAACCACACATGACCTGGTGGGTTTTAATTCTTTAGTGGTGTTTTTGAAACGTCTGTTCCTATTTTCCTTAGACTGTCCCACAGTCTGGATCCTTGGTTAAACGTTTGGGGCAATGGTGAAGGGAGGTGACAAGTCAGCAGGAGGTGCAGGACATCAGCATGGCCATGAGTGAGGACATGAAGCTTAACCAGTTGGTCAACTTCGGGTCTGCGAAATTCCTCCATGGTCAAGGTCTCTTGCTCCTTGTGGAGTAATTAAGGCATGTGTGAGGTCATTCTTTTAGACCACAAATATCAAGTTTTTCCAATAACCATTTGCCCAACAGTTTTAGCATCAGTTAATGAGTAGATTCATTGTTACACCATGAAGCTGCAAAATCATGGCTTCCCAAGTTTATTGTTTCTTCTACATTTATAGGCACTTTCGGTCAACTTTCCCCTCCTTTAAAAAATTATCAAATATTTGGGAGGCTGAGGCAGGAGAATGGCGTGAACCTGGGAGGCAGAGCTTACAGTGAGCCAAGATCATGCCACTGCACTCCAGTCTGGGCGGCAGAGCGAGACTCTGTCTCCAAAAAAAAAAAAAAAAATTAAATATGGCTGGGCACGGTGGCTCACGCTTACAATCCCAGCACTTTGGGAGGCTGAGTTGGGCGGATCACAAGGTCAAGAGATTGAGACCATCTTGGTCAACATGGTGAAATCCTGTCTCTACTGAAAAAAAAAAAGTACAAAAATTAGCTGGGCATGGTGGCGCGTGCCTGTTATCCCAGCTATTCGGGAGGCTGAGGTAGGAGAATCACTAGAACCTGGGAGGCGGAGGTTACAGTGAGCTGAGATCGCGCCATTGCCCTCCAGCCTGGGTGACAAGAGTGAAACTCCATCTCAAAAAAATATATATATGTATATAATATTAATATGAACTCATGTATTTTTTTCATTTTCAGTCAGCATGCATTTTGATACTCAAATTGGTCCAAATTTGGCCAGTGAGACCTCCTTTAAGCTGGGTCCTATGCTTTTTTTGATGGGAGGGATGACTTTTTATCCTAATATTATTTCAAACTTAGCTGAGCAAGGTGGCTCACATCTGTAGTCTTAGCTACTCAGGTAGCCGAGGCAGGTGGAGTGCTTGAGTCCAGGTTCCAGCCTTAGTGAGTGACTATCATACCTGTGAATAACTACTGCACCTCAGCCCCAGCAATATAGTACGATATCGTCTCAAAAAAGGAGAAGGAGAAGAAAGAAGAAGAAGGAGGAAGGAGGAAGAAGGAGAAGAAAAGTTTGCAAAAGCAGTAGGAAGAATTCCTGTATATCTTTTTTTTTTTTTTTTTTTTTTTTTTGAGATGGAGTCTCCCTCTGTCGCCAGGCGGGAGTGCAGTGGTGCAATCCCAGCTCACTGCAACCTCTGCCTCCCGGGTTCAAGCAATTCTCCTGCCTCAGCCTCCCAAGTAGCTGGGACTACAGGTGTGCACCACCACACCCAGCTAATTTTTTTGTTTTGTTTTGAGACGGAGTCTCTCTCTCTTGCCCAGGCTGGAGTGCAGTGGTGCGATCTTGGCTCACTGCAAGCTCCGCTTCCCAGTTTCACCCCATTCTCCTGCCTCAGCCTCCCAAGTAGCTAGGACTACAGGCGCCCACCACCATGCCAGACTAATTTTTTTGTATTTTTTAGTAGAGACGGGGTTTCACCATGTTAGCCAGGATGGTCTCGATCTCCTGACCTCGTGATCTGCCCACCTCGGCCTCCCCAAGTGCTGGAATTACAGGCGTGAGCCACCACGCCTGGCCTCCTGTATATGTTTTAGCCAGATAAATCAGTGTTTACATGTCACCCCATTTGCTTTATCATATTCTCTCTCTCTCTCTCCATATATATGTAAAAAACTTTTTCTGGCCAGGCACAGTGGCTTACACCTATAATCCCACCACTTTGGGAGGCCAAAGTAGGAGGATCATTTGAGCCTAGGAGTTTGACACCACCCTGGGCAACATAGTGAGACTCCAGCTCTACAAAAAGTACAAAAGTTAGCTAGGCATGGTGGCATGTCCCTGTAGTCCCAGAGATTTGAAAGACTGAAGCGGGAGGGTCACTTGAACCCAGGAGGTTGAGGCTGCAGTAAAGACATTGTGCACCTTTGCCACTAAATACTTCAGTTTGTGTATTTCCTAAGAATAAGGCCAGTCTCAGCCAGGCGTGGGGATTCATGCCTATAATCCCAGTACTTTGGGAGACCAAGGCAGGTGGATCACCTGAGGTCAGGAGTTCAAAACCAGCCTGGCCAGCGTGAAACCCTATCTCTACAAAATAATACAAAAAGTAGCCGGGCATGACAACGGGTGCCTGTAATTCCGGCTACTTGGGAGGCTGAGGTGGGCGAATTGCTTGATCCCAGGAGGTGGAGGTTACAGTGAGCCAAGATCATACCATTGCACTCCAGCCTGGACAACAGAGCAAGACTCTGTCCAAAAAAAAAAAAAAAAAAGAATAAGGCCAGCCTCTTATATAGCCACCATAATTTCATACAAAATTGGGAAATCTAACTTTGATATCATATTCTGAGTTAATCCACAGTTAATTGTCCAAGTGTGGACATCTTTCCTGTATCCTTTTGACATTTCCATTATTCTTTGGGCACCTCCTCCCTGCCCACGGCCTGAAGTCAGCCATTTTTCAGAGAAACTCCAATCTCTTTTACAAGGAAATGGGATTTAGAGACCAAGCTCTGGGTGCTGAATGTGCTCATGGCTACTGGGGTGTCACTGCTTTCTGGGCCCTCTCAGGGGACACAGTTAGTGTCCTGAGTTCATCTGAATATTTCTAAGCCACACCTCAGCCTTTTCCCCCTTCTTCCCTCATTCCATATTTGTATTGGGTTGAATTCTGTTAAATTGCCCTAATTGACCTTTTTTTCTTTCTTTTTTTTTTTGAGACAGAGTCTCACTCTATTGCCCAGGCTGGAATACAGTGGCATGATCTCAGCTCAATGCAACCCCCACCTCCCCGGTTCAAGCCATTCTCCTTCCTCAGCCTCCTGAATAGCTGGGATTACAAGTGCCTCCCACCATGCCCAGCTAATCTTTGTATTTTTAGTAGCTATGTGGTTTCGCTATGTTGGCCAGGCTCGTCTTGAACCCCAGACCTCAGGTGATCCTCCCACCTCCGCCTGTCAAAAGTACTGGGATTATAGGCGTGAGCCATTGCGCCCAGCTAATTGCTTTTGATCTACAAAAAAATGACAAAACCTATATGGTTCAATCTAATACCTCCTTTGTCCACAGTGAGAACCCTAATTGTCAGTAAATCAATATATTTATTCATTTGGTTTGTTCTAAAATGCCCTCCAAATAGTTTCAGAGGTACTGTGGCAATCTTGCTATTAACAACAGACCTACTATGGAAATTTCAAGATCTCTTTGTAGCTATTTTTGTCCTTTAGAGTATGTCCCATTAGAGGAATACAGAGTATTGTGTTCAAAAGTTATTTGAATTAATTTATGTTTTTTTGTGTTAGGTTAGGTTAGTGTATTATAGGGTTCTCCAGAGAAACAAAACCAATAGGATATGCATAGATATATACAAGAGGACAGCCTGGCCAACACGGGAAATCCCCATTTCTACTAAAAATACAAAAATTAGCCAGGCACGTTGCCACACACCTATAGTCCCAGCTACTCGGGAGGCTGAGGGAAGAGAATCACTTGAACCCGGGAGGTGGAGGTTGCAGTGAGCCAGGATCACACCACTGTACTTTAGCCTTGGTGACAGAGCAAGACTCCATCTCAAAAAAAAAAAAAAAAAAAAAAGGCCGGGCGCGGTGGCTCAAGCCTGTAATCCCAGCACTTTGGGAGGCTGAGGCGGGCGGATCACGAGGTCAGGAGATCGAGACCATCCTGGCTAATACGGTGAAACCCCGTCTCTACTAAAAAATACAAAAAACTAGCCGGGCGAGGTGGCGGGTGCTTGTAGTCCCAGCTACTTGGGAGGCTGACGCAGGAGAATGGCGTAAACCCCGGAGGCAGAGCTTGCAGTGAGCTGAGATCTGGCCACTGCACTCCAGCCCGGGCGACAGAGCGAGACTCCGTCTCAAAAAAAAAGAGGAAATGTATTATGGGAATTGGCTCAAATGATTATGGAGGCTGAGAAAGAAGTCCTGTGTGGCTGGGCGCGGTGGCTCAAGCCTGTAATCCCAGCACTTTGGGAGGTTGAGATGGGCGGATCACGAGGTCAGGAGATCGAGACCATCCTGGCTAACATGGTGAAACCCTGTCTCTACTAAAAAATGCAAAAAACTAGCCAGGCGAGGTGGCGGGCACCTGTAGTCCCAGCTACTCGGGAGGCTGAGGCAGGAGAATGGCGTAAACCCGGGAGGCGGAGCTTGCAGTGAGCTGAGATCCGGCCACTGCACTCCAGCCTGGGCGACAGAGCGAGACTCCGTCTCAAAAAAAAAAAAAAAAGAAAGAAAAAGAAAAAAAAGAAGTCCTGTGATCTGTTGTCTGCAACCTTGAGACAGGAAAACCAGTGTATTATAAACCAGTGTGTAATTAAATACTCAAACCAGTGTAAAACTCAATACCCCAAACCAGTGTGTAACCCAATATACTGGTTTATAATATAATTTAATTCAATCGAAGTCTGCAGGTCTGAGAACCAGGGGAGCGAGAGGTGTAACTCCTATCCTGAAGCCCAAGAAGTGCAGGATGGGTGGCTGGTGTAAGTCCTGGAGTCCAAAAGCCTGAGAACCAGGTTGCCCTTCTCCAATGTCCAAGGGCAGGAGGATGGATGTCCCAGCTCAAGAAGACAGAATTTGTCCTTCTTCCACCTTTTTGTTCTATTTGGGCCCTCAACAGATTGGATGATTCCTGCCCGCTGTGGTGAGGGTGGATCTTCTTACTTGGGCCACTGATCCAAATGCTAATTTCTTCCAGAAACACCCTTGCGGACACACCCAGCCATGAGGTTTTACCAACTCTCTGGGTATCCCTTAGCCTGGTCAAGTTGACACATAAAATTAACCATTATAGTCAGGTTAGGTTCATTTAACAATTTGATACATAGGTTAGGTTTATTTATTTTGGTTTTTACTAAAGTTGGGGGTTTCTTTTTTTCTTCATCCTTTTTATAGTGCTATATTTTCATTGTTCAAAATGTTTACTTGATTCAGGCAGGGCGTGGTGACTCACGCCTGTAATCGCAGCACTTTGGGAGGCCAAAATGGGTGGATCACCTGAGGTCAGGAGTTTGAGACCAGCCTGGCCAACATGATGAAACACCACCTCTACTAAAAATATAAAACTTAGCTGGGTGTGGTGGTGCAGGCCTGTAGTCCCAGCTACTCTGGAGGCTGAGGCAGGAGAATCACTTGAACCCGGGAGGTGGAGTTTGTGGTGAGCTGAGATCACGCCACCACATTCCCATCTGGGTAACAGAGTGAGACGCAGTCTCAAAAAAATATATATATATATACACACACACACATATATATGTGTGTGTGTATATATACATATATGTGTATACATACGTGTATATGCAGATATATGTGTGTATATATCTGTGTGTGTATACATATACATATATATGTGTATATATTTGATTCCAAAGTATAAAGACATGGCCTGACCTATTTCTTCTCCCACTCATCCCAATGGAAAACCATTTTCTTTTTTAATTTTTTAAAATTTTTTAATTTTTAATTTTTAATTTTTTAAATTTTTTAATTTTTTTTTTAGACGGAGTCTCGCTCTGTCGCCCAGGCTGGAGTACAGTGGCCGGATCTCAGCTCACTGCAAGCTCCGCCTCCCAGGTTTACGCCATTCTCCTGCCTCAGCCTCCGGAGTAGCTGGGACTACAGGCGCCCACGCCTGGCTAATTTTTTGTGTTTTTAGTAGAGACGGGATTTCACTGTGTTTTTTGTTTTTTGGGTTTTTTTTTGAGACGGAGTCTCGCTCGGTCGCCCAGGCTGGAGTGCAGTGGCCAGATCTCAGCTCACTGCAAGCTCCGCCTCCCGGGTTTACGCCATTCTCCTGCCTCAGCCTCCCGAGTAGCTGGGACTACAGGCGCCGACACCTCGCCAGGCTAGTTTTTTTGTATTTTTTAGTAGAGACGGGGTTTCACCATGTCAGCCAGGATGGTCTCGATCTCTTGACCTCGTGATCCGCCCGTCTCGGCCTCCCAAAGTGCTGGGATTACAGGCGTGAGCCACCGCGCCCGGCCAGAAAACCATTTTCTTTTGTTTTCTCTTTTTAGAGATGGAGTCTCGCTCTGTTGCCCAGCCTCCTGGAGTGCAGTGGTGAGACCACAGCTCACTGCAGCCTCAAACTCCGGCCTCGGCCTCCTGAGTAGCTGGGACTACAGGCACACACCACCACACCTGGCTAATATTTTTTTTTTTTTTTTTGAGATGGAGTCTCGCTCTGTTGCCCAGGCTGGAGTGTAGTGGTGCTGTCGGCTCACTGCAACCTCTGCCTCCTGGGTTCAAGCAATTCTCCTGTGTCAGCCTCCTCAGTAACTGGGATTACAGGTGTGCACCACCACGCTGGGCCAATTTTTGTGTTTTTAGTAGATGGGGTTTCACCACGTTGGTCAGGCTGGTCTCGAACTCCTGACCTCATGATCTGCCTGCCTCAGCTTCCCAAAGTGCTGGGATTACAGGCGTGAACCACCGCGCCTATCCAAGAAAACCATTTTCATTAACTTCTAGGGTAGCCTGCTTGTTTTTCTTTTTGCAAAAATGAGCAAATTCCTGTGTCGGGTGCCAGGTGGGCACATACGTAGATCCTTTTTTTTTTTTCTGAGACAGAGTCTT